>NC_090437.1:774875160-775479847 GCF_031143425.1 Pleurodeles waltl | reverse complement strand
TTATGAATTCCCTGGCATCTAGTAGACTTTCTGCTCCCCCCGGGTGTAGATCAGGGGTAATTGCCCCATCTGCCCACTAGTGGGCAGAACAACTTTGGCCCCATTTATTTGGGGTGGTGGTACGGCCATACCCCCCACCCTCTTATTTTGGGAAAAAAAACTTCCCTGGCCTCTGGTGGGCTTTCTGCCCCCCCCCCCCCCGGGGTAGATGGGCCTTCCAAAAATAGGCCCATCTGCCCCCAATGGGGGGCAGATATGGCCAACAGTAATGTGCTCCCATGGGGAGAGACCCTTACCCAAGGGGCTGCCTCCCTGAAGAAAACACACGCATACACACACACCAATCCCTGGTGCCTAAGTGGTTTCTGCCCCAATGGAGGCAGATTGGCCTTACAAAAATTGGCAGATCTGCCCCCGGGGGGGGGCAGAAATGGCCTAAAATAAATTTGCCCCCCAAAAAACCCCCCCGGAGCGACCCTTGCCTACGGGGTCGCTCCCCTTGCGTGACGTTGGGCCAAAAAGAAGATCCCTGGTGCCTAGTGCTTTCTGCCCCCTTTGGGGGCAGATTGACCCAAAATTCGCCGATCTGCCCCAAAGGGGGGCAGAAATGGTCTAAATACAATTTGCCCCCGAGGGGAGCGACCCTTGCCTAATGGTTCACTCCCCATCTCTAAAAAAACAAACAAAAAAAAACACCAAAAATTTGCCCTGGCGCCTAGAGGTAAATTTGCCCCCTGCCCCCGGGGAGCGACCCTTGCCTATGGGGTCACTCCCCTTGTGTGACGGCGCAAAAAAAAAAGGATCCCCGGTGCCTAGTGGTTTCTGCCCCACTTGGGGACCTAAAATCGGACGATCTGCCCCCAAAGGGGGCAGAAATGGCCTAAACACAATTGTCTCCTCCAGGGAAACGACCCTTGCCTAAGGGGTCGCTCCCCATCTGTAAAACAAAAACAAAAAAATAAAATCCCCGGTGCCCAGTGGTTTCTGCCCCCCTTGGGGGCAGATTGGCCTAATTAAAATAGGCTGATCTGCCCCCCAGGGGGGCAAAAATGGCCTAAAATAAATTTGCCCCCCAGGGGAACGACCCTTGCCTAAGGGGTCGCTCCCCTTGCGTGAAATTCACAAAAAAAAAACACTCCCAAGTGTCTAGTGGTGTCTGTCCCCCTTGGGGGCAGATTGGCCTCATAAAAATAGGCCAATGGGGCAGAAATGGCCTAACTATAATTTGCTCCCTAGGTGAGCGACCCTTGCCTAAGGGGTCGCTCCACACCTCAAAAATACAAAAAAAACTAAACAAAAAAAAATTATCCCTGGTGTCTAGAGGTTTCTGCCCCACCTGGGGGCAGAAAAGGCCTTAAATAAATTTAAGCGTGATCGGAAGAGAAAAGCTTTGCATTTCTCTTCCGATCACGCTGGAAGCTGATGGAGGAGGCCTCAGTGATGGTCAGAGCGCGATGCACGCTGATGTCACGGGGGAGAGGGAAGGGATTCCCCTCCCATCCACGACTGGGGGGTGTGGAGCCCATGGGCGGAGCACTAGCGCTCCCCCCGTTTCCCGGGTTCAGGACGAGGTGATCTCGTCCAAGGCACACAAACGGTTAAGAAGTATCGAGGTGGGCAAAATAATATTGACTGGAACCCAAAGAAATAAAAAATGAATTCAATCAATCCATTCATCACTTTTTATCTACAAGACAGAAATTGCACATTTTCAAATGCTTTCAGAAGAACAAAAAGCTGAGGAAGACTTCCACAGGAATGTAGCCACAAGAGTAAAGGCTCCATCCTTGGTCTTCTAAAATTCAACATGCAAGAGTTAACCCTGGTTATAGCAGAGTGCAATACATTACATAAAGATTATTAAGGCTTCAACTTTCGCTAATGGCTGAATGGCTAAAATTCAGCGTTCAAAATATATTGTCCAAAGACAGGTGATAAAAAATCTATATAGGTCACAATTCACAAGAGAAATCACAAGCCTAATGAAAGCAGGTGAGTTCAGTATGCAGAAAGCGGGGAATATATTTTGACGGGACATTCTTGGCCTATAAACAATCCAGTGAGATGAAATTCAACAACGCTGGTGGTGACAGGGTAGTAGTTAAAGAAAAGAGTAAATGAACAGAAATTCTAACTTACATCTGAAAAAGCTCTTTATTCTACGTACCATTGAAATAATTACATTTGTTACAGTGCTTATATCGAAGAAAATGTAATGATGAATGTTGCCAAATACACTGAAGAAGAATTGAGATACTTGTGTCCAAAGACTACAAAAGAAGCATGTGAGATACATCAACAGTTAGCCGATGTAGCAGACAAACATGGGATACATTTATAAAAAATCAAACATTTGAAAAGTTGAAAAGTTATAGGTTATATTTTGATGCAAAAGATCTTGAACACTTGACATCTGCGGGAACGAAAACACACCTTAGGGAGTTGCTTCAAGGCATCTAGATGTGGAGAGCATTAGACAAATAGAAAGGCAGATGGGTGAAGAAAAGAGACAACCGAAAAAAGGTCCTACTGCTTCTTCTACAGAAGTACTGCAGGATAGGGAAGCAGTGAAAGTTTTACCAATGAGAGAAATTCCAGGAGGGAATTTTGTACATGTCCCTTGGAGCAGAAGTGACATTTTGTCATTTACAAATGATTACCCCAGGTTGAGGGAGAAACCAGTAGAATAGTACCAGTAGATAGATAGGTTGGTGAAACTTGAAAAATGCCTGTGGGAGGATTTGAACACTCTTTTAGAGATAGTTCTTCCAGTAGATTTATGGATTGAATGCAAGATGAGCATATTCTGGCCAACAAGTGAGACGCCAAGAGATCCAGCAACATATGCACCGTCACATGAAGTAATGAAATATTACTTTAAAGTGACTGAATTTCTGAAATGAAAATTGCGCTGAAAAACACTGACTGACAGCACATAGGACAGCTCAGGAAGCTAAAGAATTAATTCAAGCATACTATGAGAGATTGCTAAAAGCATTTAAACATTACAGTAGAAAAGAAACAATTGAGCCGAAAGACATGATTCATTTTGTGTCCAGATTTGTTGAGGGACTCAGACCAGGAATTAGTCAGATGATTAAGATTCATTTGATTTTCTGGCAAGCCAAACCGATTGATAAGATGCTGCAGTATGCAAAATACTGTAGTTATGAGATTGAATTGAAACAGAAAAAGTTGAAGGAGAAAGCGATGGTGATGCAGATTAAAGCTGCAGAGACAGAGATTCAGGGAAGCTTTCAACCTCAGCAGCAGCAGAGAAATGGCATGTTTTCAGAATCCAGGTACATTTCAGAATAGAGGCAGAGGTTGTGGTGGAATGGGAAGTGCTAATCGTGGTTTGGATTTGAATACAGTAATGATTCAAGGAGCGCAGCAAGGAAAGAGACCGTTACCTTGTCACGCTTGCGGGGGAATAGGGCATTGAAAACAGCAGTGTGATGGTAAATCAGGGAGGTATGATTCAGCAAGTGAATTATGTCAATTCATTTCAAAATGTGAGAGGACCAAGAATGAGAGGTCGAATTCAAGATGTTCATAATCGTGTAAACCCGATGCAAGGCTTTCAATCCATGCAGCCCATGCAAAATGTACAGCCTTTACTAGCAGATGCAGCCACAGGTGCAGATGGTGCCTGCACAACAAATTCAAATGCTTAGACAACAAACTCAGAGACCTCAAGCTCCTATGGATCAGCAGGAGGTGATGCTTTCTCAGATGGTCACAGGTCCCAGTGCGAATCAGAGTAAAAACAGAGTACACCAATTTCCATTATACAGGATGGAATAAACGATGAATGGATGGCTGAGAGTTTGGATGAACAAAAATGTGTCATAGAAGCTTCTTTAGAAGTGGATTAGAAGTGTCCATATGTTAAAGGAAAGGTGAATGGTCACAGAGTTTCATTTTTGGTTGACACTAGAGCTACACACTCGACAGTGAGATCTGCAGAAGTTCCAGATTTGCCCTTATCAGGGAAGACAATTCAGATTGTGGGGGTTGTTAATCAATATTTGACTAACCCAATTACAGAAGCAGTTTTGGTTAAAATTGGCAGTTTTGAGGGTTAGCACAAGTTTGTGGTTTGTGATTTAAGTCCTGTGTCCTTACTGGGAAGGGATTTATTGTGCAAAACAAGATGTTGCATTACCTGTTCAGATGAGGGAATTGAAATTCAAACAAACAGTGATGATGAAGAAGACCTGACACTTACTGTTAACAATGAGTCAGTGTGTGAAGAATTTTCTTTGGTCAGTTTTGTTGAGCCAGTGAAGGAGGAATCACCTTTGATTAGTTTCTTTCCAGTATTTGCAGTGAAAGATCTTTCCTGATGACTTACAGAAAAGTGTTCAGACTTAAGTTTGGGATCTTTCAGGAAAAGACAATGGGTTGATAAAAGGAGTACAGTCAATTAGAGTCATAGATAAGCCCAATGTAGTTTTCCCCACAATTCCCGATGGCAAAAGATGTAATCCAGGGAGTGAGACCATTGAGAGGAGAGTTTGTGGAGAAAGGAATTTTGAAAGAAGTGTTGAACAGCCCTTGTAATTCACCAATAATGGGATTGCGCAAGCCCTGTGGGAAAATTCGACTTCTGCAAGATTTAAGAAAATAAATGATATAGTGGTGAAGTGTTGCCCAGTTGTGCCAAATCCAGCTGTGTTTATGTTTCAGATCCCATGTGACTGCTGAATGGTTCACTGCGGTGGACTTATGTCAAGCATTCTTTGCCATGCCTCTTCACGAGGACAGCAGATATCTCTTTTGTTTTAAATTCCTGAACAAAGTCTACTGTTGTGGTGCAGAATTCCACAAGGCTTTTCAGAGTCACCATCCATTTTCAACCAGATCTTGAAAAAGAATTTGGAATCATTAATGATGCCTAATCAGTCAACATTGGTGCAATACACTGACGATCTGTTAATTGCATCCAAAACAAAAGAAGCGTGTAAATACACTAAAACTGCATTGTTGAATTTCCTGGGAGACAATGGACATAAAGTGTCCCCTGCTAAATTGCAGTACTTTCAGAAAGAGGTGAAATACTTGGGTCATTTGATTTGAGAAGGGAACTAGGAAGATTTCTAGAGAGAGTGTTGCAACTATTTTGGAAATGCCAGCACCAACTACTCAAAAAGATGTGAGGATGTTCTTGGGAATGGTGGGTTACTGCTGCCATGGATCCCAAATTTCGCAGTTCTTTCAAAGCCCTTACAGAAGCTGACTCATAAGGATGTTTCTGATCCTATAATGCTGGATGAGGATTGTAGCAAAGCATTTACTGATTTGAAAGAGTTTGTGTCAAGCTCCGGCTTTAGGTATGCTTGACTACACTAAGCCTTTTCTGTTGTTTTGTTATGAACGTGATGCATGTTCCTTGTCCATTTTGAATCAGACTCATGGTGGTGTGAATCGCCCAGTGGCATATTTTTCATCCACTTCAGATCCGGTCGCAGCAGCTATACCCGGTTGTTTGCAGTCCATTGCAGCAGCTGAGCAGAGCCTCGCTAAGAGCAAGGGTATAGTGATGGGTTATCCCCTTACTATAATGGTACCACATTCAATTGAAATTTTGCTTAACAGGTCCAAAACACAATATCTGACCAGCTCAAGGCTGACCAGATATGAGACAGCAATCTTGAGGTAAGCATTACGAAATGTACAGTGCTTAACCCAGCAACATTACTTCCGAATGAGGAAGCAAACATTGATAAATTGGATGATACTGAACATGATTGTCTGGAAATTGAAGAGTTATGCACAAAACCCAGAGCAGATATTACCTGCCTGGAAGAGAATGACCAAATTATCTTTGTTGATGGTTGCTGCCTGAGAGATAATGTGGGCACATTAAGAGCAGGATATGCAGTATGTATTATCACTGGCATACTGGAAGCTTCATGGCTTCAAGGAGTGTTTTCTGCACAAGTGGCTGAATTTGTGGCTCTTACTAGAGCATACCACATTTCAACTCAATTGAAAGTGACTATTTACACATACAGTCATTATGGATTCAGCAATGTGCATGACTTTGGTCAACTGTGGTCACAGAGAGGTTTCCTGGCTTCTTCAGGTTCACCAATAAGAAATGGTGAAAGAGTTCATGATTTGTTACAATTCAAATTCCTGAAAAGTTTGCTGTCGTAAAATGCAGTGCACATCAGAGATCATAAGATTACGTGTCATTGGGAAATGCATATGTGGATCCAGTCGCAAAGTTTTGCGCATTGAACCGCATATCCTTCAAAGGAGAATGGGAATTGTACCTGAAAATGATGAGATCTATGCAAATTATATGATGCATGTTATTGATAATTTGGAGGAATTAAAAACTCTTCAAGACAATGTCCCAAGGGAAGAGCGTAGAGATTGGTTAAAGTCAAAATGTGTCCAAAGGGACAATGACATCTGAATCTCGGAAGAAGGGAAGGTAGTCTACTGACTCAGATGGCCAGATACTATCATGGTCAAGCTCATGTGGGGAAAGATGCCATGGTTAGGCTATTTAAAGAATTTTGGTTAAATCCAAAATTTAGATAGGTTGCTGAAGCAGTTTGCCACAGCTGTGTTGTCTGCCAGCAGATGAACGTGGGAAAAGGAACAGTTGTCAACATGGGACACAAAGGGATGGCTGGAGGACCATTCAGCAGAATGCAAATTAATTTCACTGAGATGCCTGCATGTGCTGGTTTGAAATATGTGCTGGTGTGTGTGCGCATTTTCAGTCATTGGATTGAGGCTTACCCTACATGGAGAAATGACAGCCTTACAGTGGCAAAGTAACTACTTAGGGAGCTTATACCATGTTTGGTTTTCCAGTCTCTTTAGAATCAGATAAAGAAAGTCACTTCAACAATGAGGTAATTAAGTTGCTATGTTCAGGTTTAAATATTGAGCAGAAGCTTCATTGTATCTACCACCCAGAAGCCTCAGGACTTGTAGAATAAATGAATGGTACTTTGAAGTTGAAATTGTCAAAAATGTGTGCATCCACAAATCTGAAATGGGCAGATGCTATGCCGGTTCTAATGTCAATGAAAAGTGCTCCTGACAAGAAAACAGGACTGTCGCCCCATGAAATCCTCACGGGAAGGGCCATGAGATTACCAGCTGTACCTGCAAATGCTCTTGTGAACATTACAGATATGGTATTGGACTACTGCAAAGGTCTAATTGATGTGGTTCGCTCTTTCTCTCATCAGGTGGAAGCTACCACATTGCAACCGTCCCAAGAGCAAGGACACAGCCTAAAGGCGGGTTACTGGGTGGTTATCCGAATGCACGTGAGAAAATCGTGTTTGCAGCCTCAGTGGAAGGGTCCTTACCAAGTGGTATTGATCACTAACACAACTGTGAAGTGTGCAGGACTTCCGAGCCGGATCCACACGAGCCACACTAGGTAGGTGAACAGTCCAACAGAAGAAGAAGAGCTGTTGAGATTACCACCACCTTAACGTATTCCAGGACAAGACAGAATGACAAACGAGCTGGGGACAGTGCCTGAACAGGCTCCAGTTGACTTGCCCACTCCTGTGTCAGATGAAGTGGAAGGAATCCTAGAAGATGAAGATGAAAAATCAACGTCCTCAAATGAAACAGTAAAAGAACCCATCCAGAGAGAGCAGGAAAGGGAACCGGTCCAGAAAAGACCTGCTCAGGAGGGTGTCCTCAGAAGCAGATGGTCTGATAAACCAGACTGAACAAGTGACTGATCCCAGCGGGAACGGAGTTGAGGAAGATTTAAGCCAAAAAGATTTGACTCCTCCTGAACTGGTTGCGGGAACTTCAAAGGAGAACAATTCGAGTCCAATACTGAAAAGAGCATTAACAAGAGAATCTCTCAAAGGTGATAACTGGCCAGAAACAAGTTCAAAGTCAAAGAAGACAAATCTGGTGCAACCAATACAGGAAGAAGTCGATAACACCAGATGTGAAGATCTAAGTGATGGTGAATCAAGTGATGGTCGAAAATCAAAAAGAAAGAGTTGCCACTCGAAGATACTGTGGTCCTGAATGGGGATATGCAACTATTAATGAATGGCAAGAAGAGTTTTAGAATTTTTGTTTTGACAGAGACATTCCAGGTCTATATTTTGGCACATAAAGAAACTGATGGAGATTTGTTTGAGAAAAATTGAAAATTTGAAAACTAAATGAAAGAGACTTTGTTGAAAAGGAAATATTTTTGATGGAGACTTTGCTAAACTGATTTTCACAAGCTGCTAAACTGATTTTGACAACTTTACCGATTTTTGGCAAAAGGGTCCTGTGTGAATGAAGCTGTGAACATCATTGAAAAAAATAAAAAAGGAGGGGTTGAATTTGAAGACTTGAAAATGTCTGGTTTTTTTTTTGTTTTGATTTTTGCCGCATAGCAATATTTTTGTATTTGCTTTACTTCCTGATTCTTTACACACCATGGGTATCCATACCCAGCAGAACTCTAAAAATAGATGCTGTAAATACATGAGTATTGGTTTGGTGATTGTTTGTGCAATTGTATGCTTGGTATTGATTGTGGGTGTGACTGTCTTTAAGAACGGGACCAAACATACCATAGCTATAGAAACAACTTCTTCAGAATTAGTGCCTACTCCTTGAACAGTAGATTTTTTAAATAGATAAGAAATATTTGCATTCACATGGAGAACTTTCTACTAATGTCCTCTATTGCATGAGTATGTTTATATAATGGATGTGAGCGATTGTTATGTTTGCACACAGATTCCAGCCTCTGTTGATGAGGGAATTGCTTATCACAGTTTACCGCTTACGTATGGCATAATTTGTAGTCTTTTATTAACATGATTCTATAACCAAGGGTATATACAATATTTCTACACTAATGTTGATGTGGTGTTTTCTTTTGTGCCTAGCATTGGGGATCTCAATAAGACAGCTAAGGATAATAACACAGAAATAGTGAAGGGTTTCTTTGAGCCTACATTAACGTTTGGGACAGCATTCGCTCACAGAACAATTTAACCTGTTAACGTTCACCCTCAGGAAAGAGCTTTTTAGATTACGCAGAGGATAGGTGAAGGACGATAAAGAGTAGGGTAAACAGGGGATTTGTTTCACTTAGTCCTGAATTGACTATCCATACACTGACATTACTAAACAAGGGAGACTAACTTTAGAGGTGCAACATGTAGGAAAGCTTTGTATATACAGACCACCATCTAGGGTAGATAAAATATTTGTGGGAACAAGTTAAAGTAGACGTGTATTTGTTTCAGAATAAGTGGACATTTATGCTGAATGGTAAAGACCCACCCGTACCTGGGGTCTATTACATCTGTGGAAAAAATACATATTACAGTCTTCCTAACGGATGGTATGGCACATGTTTTTTGGGGATAGTCTTCCCGAAAATGAACCAACTTGATGACGTGAGTAAATTTCCTAAAATGACTGAATTACAACCAAAGAGAAAAGTGAGAATCAGTTTCTAGCTTTGTAGAAGACATATTTGGAGCAATAATTATTTCAGTGGGAGTTGTTCTGAATTCTATTAAAATTCAACAGTTGTCTACAATTGTGGATAACATGCTGACAAGATATTCAGGAGCCATTTTTCTTTTGGATACAGAAATGGCTGCGGTAGGAGCTAGGACTCTTCAGATCCTCCTTGCGTTAGACATTCTTTTTGCAAAGGAGGGCGGAGTTTGTAAATTGCTTGGTCTGCTTCACTGTTGCTCCTTCATACAGGACAACAGTTAAGAGGTTTGAGGCTTGATTAACAATTTGACAAAAGATTAAACTAAATTAAAAGAACTAACAGAGCTCACTGCTTGGGAAAAAGCTGGCAAAGGAATGACTGCTGTGTAGAACTGGATAGGCAACCTGGGAAAAAGATTGGTAATGAAAATAATACAAGGAGTTTCAATTATTGTGATTTGTCTAATTGGAATATGGGGAATTTGCAAATTGTACAAAGTGATCTAGAGTAGAAGATTTGAAAAGAATCAGAGGAGGGTAGAATTTCAATTGGAAAGATTATATGGAAAAAATTCAAAGAGAAAAAGATTAAATAAAAATGTGAGGGAAACAAAATGTTAGAAAATCAGTGCAATGAAATAAATGTATTTGAGTTGTAAGTGTAATGACAGTCATCAGAAGAGGGATCATGAGCGCAGATATTCTGACATAACTATCTTTTATGTAATCATAATGATGTACTAATATGAGACATGCTTTAAATGAAAAAATAGATGTTAACATGAAAATTGTGCCTTACTTAGTGGCTGCCATCAAGTGAAAGGCCTGCAAGTTTTATAATAACAAACCAACATTGTGATGAGAAAATATTCTGTCTCTTTAAAAATATGTTCTCAGCAAAAATAACTGCTAAAATAATACAAGCATTTCTTGGGGTTCTGCTGTGCAGAGCAAGGCCATAACTAATGTTGAATGTCTGCCAAAACACTGAAAACTGCAACATTGGTAGAATGATTTCATTTCCGCTGTATAACACGTTCTTTGTTTGAATCTCAAACTTGTTTAAAACTTTTTACTAATGAAATGTATTTCTTTCGTTAAGAGTATTTCTTGTTCTCTGCTGGGCCTGAAGCTGAGCAAGGCCACAGCGTGTAGTTATCTGTCTGCCAAGCTGAGCTAAAGTATCAACTGCATGAGATCATCTCCATAGAACTACAAGCTTCTTTTGTTTGAATCATGAGTTTATTCTGTGTTCGTACTAATGAAATGTGTTTCTCTTGAGGGAAAGAACTGATTTTAAAATGTTTCTACTTCTTTGTAACTATCGTCCGGCAGCAGTGTATTTTGGACTGGCTGAACAAAGGCCTCTACTGAACCATTCGAAAGTCTGCTTCAGATGCAACAATATCGTTTGGGCTTACGCAAAAGGAATAGACAGCACATTCAAAGCATTTAAACTAGTATTATGATACTTTAAATGGAATTCTGATGAGTTGATGTATTATGATTGGCTGAAAACTTAATATGGAAAGAGATCATCCAATCACAGGAGTTCAGCAAGTTTATTTTAAAGCTTGAGAAACAGACATTTGGGGTTGATTGCTTCCTGGCTTCCAGAAACTTCACTTTCCATTCTTGTGATCTGTCACTTTGACATTTCATGCTTTGCTAGTCAGTCTACTGACATTCAGGTATTTTATTATTTTTTAGTTATTTCCCATACTCCATGCAATGATGCTGGTGGTTACTTTAGCTCTCAATACTTACAGCATGTAGCTTTTTACTTTGCTGCCAGCCTCAGATAATTAACTTGATGGTTCGGAGAACTTAGAATCCAAATTCTGAACTGTCACACCTTTTCCTGCCCCCCGTCCTGATGCTGCTGCCCCCCCTGATTATGATATAACCTGATTGCTGATTACCTTAAGGAGAGATAAATGTATGAATTTTGTGTATTGTAATTGTCTTTTGTTATACAGGTACCAACTGCTACTATTTTAATACTGCTGCTGTTTTGATAGCGCCATAGTGCAATGATATGCGAGTTTTGAGCACTGACTCCAAGTTGCACTTAGCCTAGCACTACACTGTCACATTAGTGCCCACCAGCTTAATTTTGCCTATTTACTTTATTTTAGAATTAGCCACTGACACGTTAAAAGCTGCAAGTAGTTTTCCATGTTGTACCATGCACACGTTTTTATTCTTTGTGTTTTTCCCACCAAGGGCTTAGGCTGATAAGAATATACTCAGACAGCAGGGACGGTCTTATTTTGAATTGGCACCTTGGGATTGTGGCCAGGTCCCGACATGTTACTTTCAAAGCTGGCCTAAAGCAATTAGCATTTTTTGAATAAGTAAACTTCTGCAGCGAGAGGGATGTTCTAGAATTTTCCTCTCTTGTTTGTTCAAAGTATAGGAGGCCGAGACCAGATGGACCGGGGACAGAGAGTGTTTGCATATCTCAGGCACATCCAGGATGCTGGAGTGTGCCATCCTTCCCGTGAGGATAACTGATATCTCTCTCCTCAATTGATTCTGGGATCTGGCAAACCAATGCTGAATAGGAGGGAGATGAAGCAGTGATGCCCTTTTCTCATGGTGATGCATATTGTTTAATTCATTATTTCCTTTGCATCATATAGATACATATGTTTGCTGTGTATACTGCAGTGGGGATTCATTTGTACATTCTTTCATTTCATAGCTGTGACAATTTTTGAATGTATGCTTTCAGCATGCTATTCTCCTTTTATGAACCTTGTGTAGTGAAATAATAAATGTCTTCTATGGACTAGGAAGCGCATTCCAGAGATTTTTGCCAGTGCATGAGTGTTTTAGCTTGGTCATTAGTGAAGCAAAACACATAGTTAGATGTATTCTAAATTAATGTTACTAAACCTTTTGCATGAAGCCCAACATGCTAATGCTAATTTGAGGTTAGTGGGGTGTTTTTCTCTATGCCTATCATTTGATATTGTTTTATTGCTGAATCAAATTTATCTTATCGCTTTTACACAGATATTCATGTTATTGATTTGTGTTCTAACTATTGAGTTTATTGTTTTATTTGCTTTGTTTAAACTAAGATTCTTCAGGCCAATCCGACAGCCTCTGATGCTTCTTTACTTCCACCATTTGGTGTTGAGAATCATTTTTGTGACCTTAGCATTGTTAATATAGGGAAATAAACATTTTAAATTTATACTAAAAGGTGTGGTTTTTCGTGGCCAAATGGGTCATGGCGCATCGTTTACTAATTCTTTGTTGATGGTTATTCTTGTTTAATATTGTTGTGTTACATGACATATAATCTATATATAATTTAAATGAGTCAAAAGATCCATCGACCTTAAAGCAGCACCCAACCACTTACTATGATGAAATAGATAAGCCAAGGGCGCGCTAACCTGGGCTAGCAATCACCATTCACTGGCAGGCAATAATAACACTCAAATATGATTGAACAGTCAGTGCTTTTTCTTTAGAAAAAGGAAAAGTAAATTTCTCACACAAACTACTAAATAGTACGCACTAATTTACAAACATACATAAGGCTGGTGGAAATACCTTTGGAGATATTAAATTTGGCGCCTAAAGGACCATGACCACCAAATTCACTGTACACTCCCTTCACATACAATACAGCACATAACCATACATGAGGGTTTCAGTTTACATTAGGTCAATGTTGGCCCAGTTCACAATTAGAATCATAATATAATAATAGTTGAATCCATCATTGACTTCAGTAACCATCATTCCCCTCTGCACTTATTAATAGTCAAGCACTGCAATCATGTGCCTGCATTATCAACAATAAAGCATGACAACCCCCTCTGCGTTTATGAGTAATCAATCATTCATTGCAATAAGGTGCTTGCATCATCAAAATTAAACATTGCAACCTATCAAAAATAAAGCTTATTAGCACTGTCATAGCCATTTTGAAAAAACACTTTTAAATAAAGCATTTTCTAACATTATCAGGAATCCGAGTCGTTTTAACCATCTTTATGCCACAGAGCATGCAGCCATACAGTCAGCTCCTAGAGGGTGCTACACTGCACTCAAAGCTGTAGAACTCTTGTTCCTTGTTCCAGCCTGGGGAGGGCTTGAGGGATTAAAGGAAATCCTGGGTTGGTTGTTGTTTTTTAGACCATTCAAGCTTAGAGTCAGTATTAGTTGAAAATGAGTCTAAGGCTTCTTTAAGGAGGAGCTGTGGAGCTCTGAAGCTCCTCCATTCACCTTTTTGTGGTGACCCATGGCAATGGTGCTTCAGTCAATTTCAGCCCCATAGGGTATTATTGGGTGCTCCCTTGGGAGCGTATGTATCAGCAACTCAGGCCACTTGCTTAGATGTGCTGCATGGCATTTCCTTTATGTTTTTTAATTTTCTTTATTTGAAGAGGTACCCTCACATACTCCAACCGTTGGGGGAGCCCACCCCTAGATGCCCGCCGGCTCCCCGCATGGCCAGCATGCCTGCCGGCTCTCCGCATGGCCAGCATTTCCTCTGCTGTCCGTGGCAACCGGAATCACTCCCCTATCCCTACCAGTTTCTGCAGGTGGCTGCCCACTCCCCCAGAGGCAGGCAAAGGGAACGGGACAGGCCCACAACAGATGGAGGGGTGGGGGGAAGTGATGCAGCGCTATCCTATCCTTCTTCTATTGGGCCTCGAGTTGGGATCCCAGGGCCCCCCTCCCTCTCTTGCCTTTGTGGAAGCACAACAGCGCTCCCCCAGCCAGTATGACATTGTGGGCTCGGAATGGGGTCCCTGGTCCCCCAAATCCATGAACCGGTCAGGGGCTGGAATCCCCAGGACATGAAAGTTCTGGGGAGGGGGGCCCCACGCACACTACCCCTGGCCCACCCCGGGGGTTATCCAAGACTCTGCAGAGCAGCTCCACACTCTGTACCCTCATTGGGAGGTACAGGGAGTCAAAGGTCACATCCTTCTCCTGCTCCTATCCTGGGCCCGTGTTTTCTGTATCCTTCCAAGAAGTTGCTTTCTGTTAACAGACCTTTAACTCTTGTTCTTATCTCATCACATGTGCTGTGCATTCAAAGACAGAGGTCAAATGCCAGGTGCCGTCTTCCAAAGGCGCTGGTCTACTAACTCCGAACTCAAAGTGAGAGGATTTATCTGACAATCGTGCTGGCTACTGGGGGACGGAAAGAGCTTTTTTTGTAGCACATGACAACGTTTAAACGAGCTGTGTAAATATTTCAGAATACATCAGAATTATGAATGCACAAATGTAGCACGTTTTATTCCTGAAGTGTGTTGGAAACAAATACGTTAATATGATAAAAACATGGCATTAAACTAGGTTATTCAATTTCCACACATTTTTGTCTGTGCACTGTACAGTTCTTTAGTAAAACTGTATATCTGTGCAAATGTGATGGTCATTTCAATTCAAATGTGTTGTCTGTAATGGCAGACAATGAATACTCCACTCTACACCATTCCATACCATACCATAGCACTCTGCATCACTCCACTCTGCACCGCTGCATGCCACGCATCCCTACTCTACCCTGTGCCACTCTACTCCATGCCAATGCACTCTGCACCACTGCACTCTTTGCACTGCACTCTACAACACTCTAGTCTACGCCACACCAATCTAATCTGCACAACACCACTCTACGCCAATTGTACTCTATGCCACTCTGCAACACTGCGCTTTATGCCAATGCACTCTGTGCCAACACACTTTACAAAGTAACAGTCAAATCTATGACTCTGTATTCTATCCCAATCCACTGTACGCCACCTTAATCTACTCTGCACCACTGAACTCTATGCCACTGCACTGAAGACCATTTCACTCTATGCCACTTAACGCAACTGTACTCTTCTTTGAAACAATCTGCTCTATGCCATTCTACTTCACGCCACTCTACTCTTAACCACTGCACTCTACTTTGCAACACTGCACTCTCCGCCAATGAACTCTACACCACTCTACTGTGCACTACTCCACTGCACTCTATGGCACTATACACCACTTTACGCTACTCTACTCTTCACCACTTTATGCCACTGCATATGCCACTCGACTTTACTCTGTCCCACCTCTCTCTGCATCACTCAACTCTACACCACTCCACTGTCCCACTCCACGCCACTCCTCCCTACTATGCACCACTCTAATCCACACCATTGCATTCTATGACGCTGCATTGAATGCCACTGAATTCAATGCACTGCACTTTACACCACCATACTCTGCTTCACTCTACGCCCATGCACTCTACAACAGTGCACTCTACTGCACACTATGCCACTCCAATACATGATACACTCTGCCACCACACAAAACTCTACTCCGCTCTTCGCCATTCCACTCTACGATACGCCATACCACTCTCCTCTATGCCACTAACGTTTAGCCATGCTGAACAACAGCCACACTGGCGAACAACACGGCTATAACACATTGCCAAAACTAACATAGGGGAGACCTATTGGTTTGTCAATGCTTAATATTCCTCTGGGGCTTCTCTCCTCCTTTGCACAGAAGTCCAGTTCTTCCCCAAACTAATCATCCGGGCCATAAGGAAACCAGCTTCCGTGGACCTGGAGAAGAGTCCCACTGGTCCTGATGACAAATATTGTGAGAGCTCTTGGTCCAGATGATTGTCATGGGGTTCCTCCTACCAGAGGTCTACACCTGCTGCCTCCAATTCCAGTGTCCAGCAGAAAAATACACCCAAGACAGAACTTTCCCCCCTTGCGTAACACCTTTTAAATGGGGACGAAAGGCTCTAAAAGCAAGGCACCCATGGCCTATCCTGGGGTGCCATATCACCTCTCCTCCCCACCCCTCATGCGCCACATGCTGGGACACTTCAAAATGGTGTCACTCAAGAGACACTAGTCAAATCTCCTCTGGGGCCTCAGCTCAGCCCCTCATTGAAATCAATGCCAGTGCCTTTCTCACCAAATCCTCAAGGAAGTCACCTTCTGTCTTGTCTCCAGAGGTCTATGCTCTCTCCTTTGTTCAGTGGCTTGAGCTGGCCCAGTACTGGTACAGTGAGGCAGCTGATTGATTGATGCAGAACTCTCATTCCTACCCCTTTTCCCCCTTCAGGAGCTCAGTGAAGCACTGTTCATTGCTCCCTTTGTGTGGGAAGGCCTTTGTTCCAGCTGCTGGAGAGAAATATAATTAACGTGGCACAGCAGGGTGACAAAAAGCCTGGGCACTGATCCTGAGCTAAGCCAGAGCTTAGTTATGACAACTTAAAATGACCTATAAACTGTAACTGTACATATATCTCTTTGAACTCTCATATTTTGGTTTGGCATACAGATTCCACCCTAGTTCGATACTCACTGGTCTCTATAGGCTACAGAGAAGTCAGACTGCACTCTAAGGCAGCCTTCCTCATAGGAGTATAATGGAGTGTCACTGCAGACAAGACAGCAAACCACACTGGCTTTTCCTATGAAGGTACACTAACATTATGAGGTCAACCCCAGGACAATATTCAATCCTGCAGATTCCCCTCTGCGCCAGGCTACCTGTGTGCATTTCCCAGGCTGCGCATTACAGGAGTTTCACATGTGCAGCCCCAACCCGTGTTCATGTGTAATCAGCCAAGTGCCCCCACACTTGCTGCGTCACGGCAGCCTTATCTTAAAAGGCAGACACGGGCGGTAAACATACACAATGCATTTACCGCGAGTCACCCAAAGTAAAAAAAAAAGAAAAAAAAAAAGAAAAATTATCAATAAGCAAAAATACAAGTGGATTTGATGGGCAGAACCCACTGTCTCACACAACTCCAAAGTCCTTGGGGGGTACCCCTACTTCTCTTTCTAAATTCACCTGAAGGTCATGGATAGTCGTTTTTCAAAGTCTCCAGACCTGTCCTGATCAAACATCACATTACTTCCCTCCTTCATAATGTACAAATGTATATAACCAGCACTTCCACACCGAGGTGTGGGATCTAAGACATTGGCGAGTCTCTCTTTTGAGCACGTAGTTCTGCTATGCCACCAAACACTGCACCCTCGTTTTCCAGCACTGAGTGACACGCTCCAGATAGTAAAGTTCCCATGTACCTGGTGCTACACAAGACCTCTATTCATTGCCTTGACCCCAGCACTAGCAGGAGCCACGTCACTTCTGGTAACTCCAGGCTTAGTACCATAAACTATGCAGAATGCATTCAACTAGAGCTCTTAGACCATGTTCTGTCCTCAAACTCGGTCAGAACTCATACGCTCACAAGATTTCTTGCTCGTTTCACAGTGCACATCTTTCTAGTGACAAAGGCAGAGCTCGTGCCACTGGACATAGCAGTGATTGGGCCCATTAGTTAAGTATGAGCCCAGCACATGACACTTTAATTCAAATGAAGCGATATGCAACTGTTGCAGCGCACTAGCACCAACCATGCAAAAAAATCCTCCAAAGGCATAGCCTGCCTGGGCCCCAGTCACCTTAACTGGGAAATTATGCTATGCACTCACCAACGCTTCTCTTTCCGAATGAATGTTCTACTACCTAAAGTTCCAGGAGCCTTTTCAAAGTTATGCTTACTGTCAAAAAGATTTCATGCAGTCTTTGCTTTATTTTCATAACACTGTCCTTATACCACTGTTTCTATATCACTGTTCTCAAGCTCAGGCCTATGGACTGTGAAGCACGTCTCAGTTTATAACTTCCCTCAGCTGGCTCGGTGGCCTTGCCAGATCTTGCATACCTTTCTTACTGGAGTCCTCCTTTCCAGCAGCTAAACCTGACACTACCTGCCGGTCAATTTGAAGGTGGGCAGCCTCAGACCTGTTCTCCAAGGTTCCAGGGTTCGAACCATCATCACACAAGCATCCTCATCTGTCTGGACCAGTTCCAAATTGCTACAAGAATGTTGGTGCATTTTCACACAGGTTTCAAAGAAACTGTTGCCAAAATGTTGCAGCAGGAAGGCAGGCTCATTGTACAAGAGTCTAGAGCCACTCAAGTAGGAGTTCTTTATTTCATGTAAGGCCCTTAGATCACGTCAAAAGCAGGTAGATTTGGTCAGAACTTCCGCTCCAGACCCTACAGCAACATTGTATTACATTATTCACCATCAGCATTCCAAAATCTGACCAGTTCAAAAATATACAGGAAAGGGGAAGCACTGGATACTACATCTGCCAAACTATGTCCTTTATGCCCACTGACAGGCACTGTGAGAAACTTGCACCGCCTTCTGCCTCAACTTCAGAGCTCTCAATTGTGCGCCCGCACAACCCACCACTCCCAACCTGCTTTCACTCAGCAACTCAGTTCAAAATATACACTACATGAGAATCGTATAAAACACTGAAAGACATCTTTAAAAAAACACTCAGGGAATGGAAGATGATGTAAAACATGGGAAATGTAAACAAGGATTCCATCACTAACATCGAGTATAAAGTCCTTACAGTTATAGTTGAAAAACAGATTAGTGTTTTTTTTGTCAGTAAAGTTATGGAGATGAATCGAGAGCCCAATAGGGTCCCACTTTAGTCAGTACAAGAAGGATCTCAAGACCTGGCTCTTCAACTGACCGGCACCCTTACAACAGCGCCTTCCGACCCCATGGGTGATAAGCTATGATATACAAATAACAAATTGATGGACTGAAACCCTGGCTGTGCCCAGCATCAATGGGTTTGACATTTCATAAGCATTTTTTTTAATACATACAGCGCGAACTCGACTCAAAGCTATTGAAAAGTTTCACATTAGCACCACTTATGTTACACAATGCCACCTTTATAAAAAATAAAAATGTAAGCACGGTGAGAGTAAGCGAGTTGTCCGAAATCACGACGCTGAGACTGAAACCTAGGGCCAGATGTATCAAAGGGGTTTTCCCATTCTGTGTCAATGGGAAAATGTGTTCGTCATATGGCCCCTAGCTCCTCATTTCCAAAGTGGGCAGCTCAAGGTACTGCCACATCCTCTCCCTAAATAATAAAGGAGTTGTGCCAGACCATATATAGACCTATGGTATGTAGCGTTGGGCCACTACAGAAGGGCACGGAAGTGTAAAAATACAAACTGGAGTTCTTATATGGGGTCAGGGTGCAGTAAGCAGCATAGCTGTAGACAAGCATGCCAGCAGTGAAAGAGGGGTGAGAGTAACAACGCTAAATGTACACTGCACATACACCACGTGGAAGTGAGCATGACCTCAGCATGTTCTTAAAACAGCGCGCTACTCTAACACGCAACGTCACAAAGACAGCGTACATACCATGATCACGATAAGTTGGTATCTCGTGTGCTTCCTGTTTTACAATCGACCCTCTACTCGGTTATTAACTTTCCTTTGAAAAACAGAACCAGAGTCAACTCTGCGTGATGACGTTTGCCTAAACGAGCCCTGGGAACGGAGCGACACTACATTACAGCACATGCGCAATGGTTATTTAAAACACTAGACCGTAAGCCTTTAACAGTAGGAGCGTGCTTCGTGGTCCACGTCGTTTATTAAAAAATATTACTGACTTTGTAGCAGGGATATTAATCTTTGTACGTTTTTTGTCCCTCGGAAATGAACGTGAAATATATAAGAACGGTTCTTGGCTGTACTTTGTGTATCCTTTTTGCAGTATTTCACCCCCTTGCCAGTTAGCAAAGGATGCACAGCTATAACTCAATATTTGTATGCATGTCAGGTCATGAACCTCATTCAGCACGTTGAGGGAGGCAGTCCTCCCCGGTCTCACTTGAGGTAGAAATTAACAAGTATTGCCAAAGGCAATAGGTCTCGTCTATGTGAGATCTAATGGTTATGTTGCAGTGGTGTAGCACGGTGTGGAGTGGCATTGTGTAGCTGTGTGGAGTGGAGTGGCATTGTGGGGCACAAAATAGAATGGGATTGTGTGTCATGGAGTAGTATTGTGTGGAGTGAAGTGACATTGTCTGGCTTGGGGTGGAATGGCATGTGGAGTGGAATAGCATTATGTGGAGTAGAGTGATATGGCAATGAGTGGAGTAGCACTGAGTGGAGTGGAGTGGCATTGCGTGGAGTGGCATTGTGTGGCATGGAGGAAGTGAAGTAGAATGTCACTGTGGTGTGGATTAAAGTGGAGTGGCACTGCATGGTGTGGAGTGGCATTGTGTGGGGTGGAGTTGCAATGGATTTGAATTGGGTGCAGTGGAATTTTGTGGCATGAAATGGAATTGTGTGTGAGTGGAGTGGGTGGAATTGTGCGGAGTGGAGTGGAATTGTGTGGCATGGAGTGGAATTGTGTGCAGTGGAGTACATAGAGTGGAAATGTGTAAAGAGGAGTGGAGTTCAATTGTGTGGTGTGGAGTGAAATTGTGTTGCATTGAGTGGAACTGTGTGGTGTGGTGTGGAGTAGAATTGTGTGGGGTGGCAGTGTGTGAAGTGGAGTGATATTGTGTGATATTGAAAGTTGCCCAAGTCATACTGCTGAATAACAATGACTGGCCACTGGGCTGGATGATGATAACATCAAATCTGATGCCGATTGGATTAAAATCGTGCCTGCACCATGATGTCTGTGAAATTGTCAAAGCAACCCCACTTCACAGAGGTGGGGGGCAACAAGATGGCCACACAAGCAACCTTAAAGACAACACTACATGATATCACATTGGATATAGTAATGAGAGAAATAACAACAGCTGGCGAAACATGGGATGTTGTGGAGAAGAGACTTGACTACCTAGAAGATCGCTTGATTAAAGTCATAAATTGGGAGCCCGAAGTTTGGCACTTGAAACAGAAAATCCATAAGCTTGAAGATTGAAAGCTAAGCAACAATATTAGTTGTATGGTGTGCTTAAAAAGCGTTGAATGATGACATGACATTCTATCCACATAACAGGTTGCCAAAACTAATGAATATCACTTTAAACCTTCCATTATGATGGAACAGGCCTGAACATAATTAGTCGGTGCAGCACATCTAGCCATGACACATCACGCCCAAAGCCCATCATCGTCTGCTTTCTGAGACAGGAACAGGCAAGGCAAGTGATTCAAGCAGCATGCCAGAACACACCATTTTCATTGGATGGCTGCAAAATCCAGATCATGGCCAATTTTTCTATAGAAACTAAAGTGAAATACAAGGCATTCCTTGCCCTAAGACCTAGACTTCACAAATTGGGCTTAAATTATGGACTTGTGGATGCATCCAGCATGTGAATCATGGGAATCAATGGATTACTCAGATACAGAAGGCCTCAAGCATTTCTAGGACAGCCTTTAGAATGTTCCATGAGCACAGCAACCTTGGCAGAAGCTGCCTCATGTATCACTCAAGAAATGTCATCCATTCTATCAAGAGAACAATGCCCTGGGATGACAGTGGACGCTACCTTCCAAAAACAGTTTGACAGAGAGAAACTGACCATAGAGGTAGAATACCTGACAAATGATGAGGAAACAAATCACGACACCCCCTTGAAATAAATGAATGAGAACAGACTATCTACCTGAACTTGACTCACACAACATAACAGCAGAGACAAATATATAGCAAACAATCATATATTCTTTGCATAATGCTATGATTGATGAACTGTATATTGCCACACCTTCATTTAATATGTATTATTGATTGTCTCTTCTTAGCTGCATATGCACTTAAAATATGAGGGATATGTGCATAAGAGTGACTGGGTACACAAATTGTACCCCCAAAGATGAAGGGCATAGCCCAGATCGTCTTCTGCATGTACACAAAGTACCAACCCAAGTCAATCATACACAATGCTTGGAGGTGTGACCTGGCAAGATGTCTGACAGGATGCACTAGTCCTCGGCTTCAGGCCCTCACCAACGAATCCTGCAGCATTTTGTAAGAATCAGGAGACTCTGACCCTGCAAAAAGCCTGTATGCGCAGGCAGCCATGCTGTTGAGGTCTCCACTCCCCACCTTGGTGAAGAAAGTAGGCTGTGGCAGATAATAAGTCTGTGAGATGCAGCAATCAGCTGGGTTGTCCTCTTGTCGCCGTTTTCAGACCAGTGATGAGGGACTGGAGCTGCCATACCCCTCTTCCATGGATGCACTCCCAACTCCTGAGCCGGCCTAGGCCATGACCCACCAGCTCGGGGAGTCAAGAAACCCCACTAATTCATTATTTGCGTATTGGATCCAACATAAAAATTATTAATGCTTAATAATATTAGTAACACAAAAATATGAACTTAAAAAAACTTCAACAGACCTACTCTTGTCTCAATACCACCCACTACTTCCTCACGATTATCTCATTAACTATAAATGGCCTATCTAGCTTTGTAACAAGAAAGACGATTTGGGCGTGCGTGGTTTCGAAACATGGAGACACAGCCTCGGATTGGCAAGGTGGGCAATCGGGCATCGGCTGATGGGCCTGTGCCTGAGGCCAGTTAATGGGCCGGTTTTTCGGTCTGTTAAACAGTGCAACCTGCATTGGCCCTCTCAGGCACCACCAAGTGCACAACGTGAAAGCCTGTTATACTAGCTTTTATATGCAAATACTGAACCTGTCTCCATCAAATGACGTCAGGTCAGCCGGCTAATTGTCATAGGCAGAATGACAATGGGCTGCTCCGGCTGTCACAGCATGTTCCCTCCGACTCTCTCCAGGTGTTACAGAGCTCCCAATGGTAAGCAGTTACCACTTGCTTTGCAGAGGACTGGGGCAGGGGAGAGGACCTGAGAGTTGGGTAGTGGGGGTTGGTAAGAGGCAGAGAGGGAACTCTGCAGTTGATTTTTATCCCCTCCCCTCCATGGAACAGGGTAGGATAAATTAGTCTCTGCTGTTCTTCTTTGCCTGCCTCATATCCTCCTGCACTCAACAGGGAGAAGTTGTGGCCTTAGCCAACTTTGAAACTGAAAAACCATGTTTAAGTCCCAGCATCAGCTCTGCATCCTGTGATCCTGGGCAAATCACATAATTCACCTGAGCTTCCAAAGAAATTAATCTGACCTTCTGTATTGTTATCTGGTGCTCTTGTAAAACTTCCCAACACTCCTGTGTCAAGTTTAAGCTATATAAAACTGTGAGGAAAGTGACACTATGCATATTTATTTTTGTGTTTATACACTAGCATTATTCCATTTGTTAGCACTTACGCATGATGCTATCTGCAAGTAAAAAAAAAAATAAGGATGCGCCTTTTGCCAGTCTCTGAACACTACACTACAGGACCTCTTTTAAGTAGTGTAAAAGTACTGCACATATCTAAAAGCCATGGGTGAGTGTAAAAGGCCTAAGAATGGAGAGAACTCTCGGGGAATCTCAGGGTGAGAAATATTCCAAGAACACCCAAGAGAATTATGTGGAATAATTTTGTTTCCAGTCTTGACAAAAGTTACAGGCCCTATAAGGTTTAAAATACTTTTAGTACCGCAAATGTTTATGAACATTAGGTCCATGCTCCTAACTAAACAGTGTTTTGCGAAAGGTTGTGAACTATGAATGTGGGCCACTTTTTTTTGACTGCCCGGGCCTAATTGTGGCCCCAATCCAACCCTATGGAGACAGGGTGGTGCTACAGGAAACAGGAAACTCATCTTCCAAAAATAGAATCAGGATGACTAAAAATAGACAGAGTAGGCAGAACAATTTACCGCAACTGCTTATACTCGCTTAACTATTGCTCCTTTACTGATCACATAAGCTCCAAAAAATATGGAGTAGCAAGTAGAATGAAAGACCCTACCTTGTGCAATCATTAAGATGTGATCAGACACAGAGGAGACGACGTGCAGAGCCATAGTCATTGCGACAGGGGAGGGAGCTACAGTGGCCAGGCCAGCTTATATTTTTGTCTGCCCCCCAAGCATTTTGAGTCTTGTGCTCAACAATTAAAGAGCTGCCACAGTCGCTCTTGTACTGTCTGCAGGCAGGCCGATAGGTAATCATGACTGTCGTGGCAGGTCGTAAGTAGGCCTAGGCTTTGAGGGGGTGGGGGTGAGGAGGGACGATGAGGCATGGATTTCCAAGTTCTTTCAGCTCGGAAATATAATCAAATTCCAGCTCTCAGCCTTGCCCAAAAAGTGTAATCTTAGGTAAATTACAAATTATTGACCAGCACTGGCCCTGTCACCATGCACGACTGTCATGCCAGTGGTGCTGCTCCTAATGCAATAGGGCCACAATACTAACACCTTGTTCCGGGTTTCATCACTTTTGTGGTGCAAACCCATTGCAAAGTATTACTGTACCGTTTACTATTCAGTACAAATCAGGATTTGCATTATGTAGTATCCCAAAGTAACACAACGTTGTTCTATTTGCTGCTTTGCATTACTTTGCATCAAAGTGATGTTCCATGAATGATGCACTGGCATTCTCATGCAGCCATTAATGGGTTTTGATGCAAACCACTATCTACAAACATTGGTAGCTGGGGATTTCAGCCAAAATCTTGCGCGCACTTGAGACAGCCACAATGAGAAGAAATGAAAACATTTGCATTGCACGGCACTCATACAAGTGACTAAAGCCTTAAAGCATGGCTTTTGTACATGAAGAGACACTTTCCATTGCAAAGCATATGTTTCAGAGAACGCCCACCCCCTTGCATGATCAATCAATCAGTTATTAGTAAAGTGCTGCTCATCACCCTTGAGGGTATCCAGGCACTATGGCATAAGAATGTGTAGATTAGCACATGGCTGCCAAAAGTACGCCAGTGTTAGGGGAGTGAAAAATATATGGCACAATTTACTCCTGCCCTTTTATGCAAGGCAGCACAGCAACTGTGGTGCAGCGTTGCCTTATGTCAAACAGTAGTAAATTTGGGTCTCAGGCTGCATTTACAGCACTTGCTGCTGCTTGCCCCCCAAACTTATGCCAGAAGAAAGTGCATGTGCCCTACAGCCATCCCATCACAAGCCTGTTAGTGCTGCAGAGACAGCTAACATCACCAGCACAATGAAAAGGTATTGATTTCGACTCCTCTTAACTTTGTTTTTATTTAAGAAAGACGTCATGCATCTCATTAATTTACCATCTGATCAGTGTTTTAATTTAGCACAGTGCACTATTATGCTCCCTATAGAAGTAAACAAAATAGCTTTCCTTTGGATAGAAAAGAATATATCAATCCTGTAACAAAACTGCACATTATGTAAACAGAAAGCCTGGAGTCTGACTCAATGCTTCTCGCCTTGAGCAAGTTCTGTGATCTTAGGCAAACAAACTTGAATTCATTGTTTCTCATGTTCCCTAATCATCACATTTTAAAGCACCTTCAAGTAATTCAGTTCAGGATGTGACTTATACAAAGATGTCTTGTGTGTGGCTTATTCCAATAATGTTCCTTATCTATAATAACAATATAGGCCACCCATAGGGGAGCACATAGTTGATTTTCTTATGGCATTATTGTACAGTAGTTAGGGCTGGTATACAAAGAAAGGGCTTCACGAATGTTTTAGTTGGTATTTTGAAACTTTCGCTTTTAATACATTTCACCAAATGTAGCGAAGTCATCTAGTTGCTGAACAAAAAACTCTTCTAAATGTCAAAGAAACACACTTTTTGTAATTTTTAAGTCTTTATCACATTTATTCGCTTTTGTTGCCTCATTTACATGCCAAGCATCGTGCTGGCTCAGCTAATGCTTTAGCACTTAGGAAAAAATCAAACCCTTGGGTTGGCTCTGGCCCAACTGTTCCTGCCAAATTGCAGTCTCGCTTATTCTTATCTCTAATCTGGACTCCACCCAGCCTTACCCTAATAGTATATGCAAGATGGCAGTACAATATTACTTTTAAAATCATAACTATGGGGTATAGGTGAATGCCCAAGAGTATCTGTATATGACCTGGCCCTTTCTACAGGGTCTCCCCAGACTGTTACCTGTCTCTGTCTTCCTTTGCTGATATTTTTTGTGTTGGATTTTAGGACTCTGTGCACTTTTTCCCTGCAAACCATTTGTACTTATGCTCTCGCTCTTAAAAATGGCAAAATTAGCTTACACCTGATTAATACATTAAACTGCTGTTTCAACCTGGCAAGATAAACTTTCTGCCAGGCACACACTTTCTTTTTTAACATTCATATGCAACTCTTACATAGGCCCTACAGGCTCATAGGAGTGGGTGCATGGTATTTAAAAAGTAGGATATGTGATATAAAGGTTTACATGTCCTAGCAATGAAAAACTCCTAAAGTGGGTTTTCACTGTTGTAAGGTCTATCTCTCTCAAAGGCTAACACTAGGTTACCTGATTTCAGCTAATAAGTGCTACCTTCAGGTTGGGAGCAGATAGAGAAATGCTGATAACACTCAATTGAATTGCAATTTAAAATTCCCTTTAAGGTAAAGTTGGATCTGTAGATTATACATTTGAAAGTGCCAATTTTTAGAAAGTGAGCATTTTCCTGCTGAAAGCATCTGGGCCTTGGTTAGGAGTTTCCAGCTGCCTGTGCCTATTAATGGTCCACATCAAGGATGTGTATTGGGCCTAGGCAATGCCCAATGGGAACTGGATGTAGGTGGGAGAGGGTCTTCCTGACAAGATGGTTGGGTTAAAGCTGCGCTCTCTCCTGATTACATTCCAAAGGACCATGCCCACAACAAACAAAAAGGAGCCTAACAACAGGCCTGCCCTGTCTTTAGTCACCCTAGACAGTTTGGAGCCAGACTGTTTTTGTGGAAAAACATCAAGCTGTATATACCACCTTCATTGATTTTTCAACTGTGTTCCATCGAGTGGATAGACCTACCTTACTGCTAAAATTGTTGTCCCTTGATAAACCTTTTATCTTGCTCAGCTTAATCATCTCATTACATTCTTCAACATGGTCCAAGGTGTTATTGTGGGGTACTAAAGGTCTTTCTTCTGCTATTCTAACATACCATTTAACCATGGGTTAAAACAGGGTTGCCAGTTAGCATCTTTACTATTTTTGCTTTACATGTCTGATTTCACACACTAATTCCTGCAGTTAAGTCATTTTATTCCCGTATTGGGATCACAACTATTGCATAGTCTTATGTTTGCCGATGATTTAATTTTGCTTGTCTTAACTCCTTAAGGTTTCGCAAAGAAACTTGTGGGAATTAAGTAGTTATGCTGAAAGGCACTTAAAAAAAACACTTTGAAAATGAAAAGCCTAATTTTTAGAGCATTAGTTTCCAACCAATCGAGTGTGAGCTACCGATAGCACCCAGACTCCTTCAGAGTAGCTCGCTTTAAGTAAATTTTTAAATAAGCAAAGCACAGGGTCACATTTTATTTTTAGAGCTAAGGGAAGACTGTGTTTAGTTACAATATTATCAGCAGGCTGCAGATAGCAGGCCCTGACAATGAGCAGTGCTCAGTCAGATTTATGGGCCAGGCTGGGCCACAGAGGTGAAGAACGGAAGCACTGAAGTATTTATGTGTTAAAATAAAAGTCCTTTTCAACTTAGTACTGGGGTCTGAGAACTAAATGATCTTTCTGAATTCTTTGCAAATGGAGACAATTAAAATGAAAAGTTAGCTTAATGATTAACGCTTTATTTTTATTTTCTCCCATTTCAAAGTGTCACATTTACAAGTAGCAGGCCTTTTTTTCCCAGGGGCTAATAGACACTGCACCATATTCATAACTGAAAAATATTCATCTTTTTAAGTGGGAGAAATATGAAAGTGAAGAAAACTTTTTCTATTAAACATTAAGGGCTTTATTTAGATCTTGAAGGGTGGGTTACTCTGTCAGAAATGAGACGGTTATGCCTTCCGCCGTATCACAATTTCCATAGGCTGTAATGGAATCGTAATGCAGCAGACACGATATCTGTCAAGTATGTTGATCAATAGAAAATAGAGGTTATTGATTATTATTTCTATTTAGACAGATCATTCTCCAACAACCTCTCTTATAAGATGCACTATACCAATCTAGAATACAAAAACTATTTCCTAGGCAGGTGCCCTTCAAAACCTTTATAACTCCATGAGGGAAAGGCATGTATCCATTTATTACATATTTAAAATAAAGATACCACCTACTTTTACTTATGCTTTGGAGTGTACTCCTATATTTAGCTGGTTCTTTTTTATTTTATATGAAGGAAAGCTTTTATGAAAGCTTTGTTGCCTGAACTCGCCAATACCAGTGCAGATTCTTAAACTACAGCTCACATTATCAAGTATCTCCATACAAGCTCTTACAGACATAGGGGGTGATTCTTACCTTGGCGGGCGGCGGAGGCCGCCCGCCAAAGTACCCCCGCCAGAACACCGCACCGCGGTCGTCAGACCGCTGCGGTGATTCTGGGTTTTCCACTGGGCTGGCAGGCGACCGCCAAAAGGCCGCCCGCCAGCCCAGTGGAAAACAACCTTCCCACGAGGACGCCGGCTCTGAATGGAGCCGGCGGAGTGGGAAGGTGCGACGGGTGCAGTTGCACCCGTCGCAAATTTCACTGTCTGCAATGCAGACAGTGAAATTCAAAGTGGGGCCCTCTTATGGGGGCCCCTGCAGTGCCCATGCCATTGGCATGGGCACTGCAGCGGCCCCCAGGGGCCCCACGACACCCCATACCGCCATCCTGTCGGTATGGGGTGTCAGAATCCCCATCGGTATGGGGTGTCAGAATCCCCATGGCGGCGCAGCTCGAGATTCTTTTGGGCAGCGGAAAACCGGCGGGAGACCGCCGGTTTTCCACTTCTGACCGGGGCCAAACCGCCGCAGTCAGAATGCCCTGCGGGGCACCGCCAGCCTGTTGGCGGTGCTCCCGCCAACCCTGGCCCCGGCGGTCCATGACCGCCGGGGTCAGAATGACCCCCTTAATTTGTTTGAGTTATACATTCCTCCATGCACTAAAGTTGTCTTCAAGGGCTCTCCTCTTTATGAATTTTGAATTGGGCCAGCTGATAAAAATACTTTTCAAAGAAATTTTAAATTTGCACTGGAGAGTTTTCATGGTAATAGGGGCCTTGAAAAGTTATGGACCCAAGGACAGTTGTGCCATTGTCTTAAAGTTCAAGTTGATAGGCTAAGATTTTCCTGTGACATAGAACATTGTAGCAACATATAGACATTTTATTTGCTAAAATAGTTTTGGCCAAACCCAACTATGCCTCTCTTATCAAATTCCCCATAATTTGAAATGTCTGCTTTTGCTCCATTGAATAGGCAATCTTCCCCTTAACTCTATGACGGCGTGATGGAGAAGTTACCCCTTAGATTCTGTGATTTGTGATTTCTGTAAGGTCGGACCACAAAAGTTATTACATGTACTTTGTCTTTGTCCTGCTTTTTATCCTCTTTAATTTTGAATGTTAATATCACAAAGCAGTATGAATTGATGTAATTTATTACTTATACTCCGATTCACAAGTTTGTTTTATGGTGTTAACATTTTTTGTTCTTCCTACAGATATTTTTAAATTATGAATCGTTATGTTTTGTTAGAACTAGTTTGTATTTTATATGAATTCACAATTAATGAATCATTGGCCCTCATTAGAACCCTGGCGGTCGGTGTTAAAGCGGCAGTAATACCGCCAACAGGCTGTCGATAAAGAATATGGGATCACGACCACGGCGGAAACCGCCAACACAGACAGCCACTTTAACACTCCGACCGCCACGGTGGTAGCAACAAACACCGCAGTGGTCACCACCAACAGCCAGGCGGAAGACAATGTACGACACACCCCATCACAACCTGACAGCTTTTCCGGGGTGGTACCAACGCCATTAAAAGCACGGCAGAAACAGTATTTGGAAGGGAAACCACTCACCTCCCGACACTCAACGAAGAACCAGGACGCCATGGAGCCCAAGTTACAGGTCCTGCCCATGATGGTCTACCTCCTCATTTACCAAGAATACGAAAGACGGTGGTGACGACCATGGTGAGTACTGCACCTAGGAGACAAGGGAGGGAGGTAGGAAAACAAGAGTGATACACACAGGCAACACCCCCACCCTCACCCACAACACCATACACACAAACACATGCAGCAACAGTACATTTTCACCCCGCAACCCCCTTGAAGAACTCAAGGACGAAAGGAATAGAGTTAAATCAGTGTAATTTTAAAAATAGGCAGATCTAAGAAACGATAATTAAAACAGTATCTACAAAAATATACAATATGTACATAAGGCCGTACATTGTCCATGCAAAATGTCCGTGGGCCACTGGGGCAAAAATCATGGGCCAAGCCCACACTTGACTCCCGCCTCAGTACGGAGAGAACAGTGCAGGGGCATCAGGTCAAAAACACACAGGCACCTCAGGGGGACGGGGAAGGGAGGGCACCTCAGCCGGAAGATGGAATAACATCACTGCTCCTCGAGGGGGCTCCATGCCCACTGCTTGGACCTGGGGAGTGCAAAGCCACAATCTCTCAAGTGAGTGGTTTGCCCACTGCTTGGTCCTGGGGAATGCAAAGCCATAGTCTCTCAAGTAGGTGGTTTGCCCACTGCTTGGTCCTGGGGAGTTCAAAGCCACAGTCTCTCTAGTGGGCGGTTTGCCCACTGCTTGGTCCTGGGGAGTGCAAAGCCACAGTCTCTCAAGTGGGTGCTTTGCCCACTGCTTGCTCCTGGGGAGTGCAAAGCCACAGTCTCTCAGGTGGGTGGTTTGCCCACTGGTTTTGGAGGGGGCCTTGTGCCCAATCTGCTTTATCCTGCCAAGGATTGGGTGAGCGGATGCCTTTCTCCACAGGTTCTGGAGGGGGCTTGTGCCCAGTGTGCTTCATCCTGCCAAGGACTGGGTAAGCGGATGCCTTTTCCCACTGGTTCTGGAGGGGCCCTTGTGCCTAGTGTGCTTCATCCTGCCAAGGATTGGGTGAGTGGATGCCTTTCCCCACTGGTTCTGGAGGGGGCCTTGTGCCCAGTGTGCTTCATCCTGCCAAGGATTGGGTGAGTGTATGCCTTTCTCCACTGGTTCTGGAGGGGGCCTTGTGCCGAGTGATGCAGCACTTGGGTTGTGGCAGTTCACATTCCCTCACCTGGGTGTCTGAGGCACAGGATTTCCAGGGACCAGGTTGCATGATAGTCCATGGAGGCAGGGCTAGACTCCATGCTGTGGCGCCTAAAGCTGCAAACTGGTGGTGTTGCTGGTGCTGGTGGGGGTGGGGGTGCTGCCAGTGGTGGTGGGAGGCTCAAGCCCGTCTCCTGCAGCCTTGGACGGGTGCCCACTGGGGATGCTGCTGCTGGTAGTGGTCCTACTGTCAGCGGTGCAGGTGGAGGTGCTTGCAGCGGGGCTGCTGGCGGTGCTGGCCGTGGTGTAGGTGCCGGTGCTGCCAGTGGTGGAGGTAGGCCCCAGCCCATCACCTGCAGCCTCCGACGGCTTCCCACTGGGGATGCTGCTGCTGACAGTAGTGATGGCATCAGCGGGGCAGGTGGCGGTGCTGGCCGCAGTTCAGGTGGCGGGGCTGACAGTTCTGCTGGTGGCCATCAGACCTTCACCTGCATCCTTCGATGGCTGAAGTGCCTTGCCTTAGGTTTTCTGCCCCTTCCTCACCTTTGCAGATGCTGTTGCGACCTTGGCTCTGTCAGCTGGAGTTTTGGAGGAGGCCTTGCTGGGTGGGTTGTGTTCCTTGCCCATGATGCATGTCGTCCCCTTCTTCACCTTAGCAGGTGGTGGAATGGTTTGGTCCTTTGGAATGGGTTGGTGGCACACTCTGGTAAGATTTGACTTACCAGAGTCCAGTCCTCCTGCTACTCCTGCGAGGCCCTCAGGATGCATTATTACCAAGACTTGCTCCTCCCATGTTGTTAGTTGTGGGGAAGGAAGTGGGAGTCCACCGCCAGTCCTCTGTACAGCTACCTGGTGTCTTGCAACCATGAAACGCACCTCCCCCTGTAGGTCGTTCCACCTCTTCCTGATGTCATCCTTGGTTCTTGGGTGCTGTCCCACGGTGTTGACCCTGTCCATGATTCTCTGCCAAAGCTCCATCTTCCTTGCAATGGACGTCTGCTGCACCTGTGATCCAAATAGCTGTAGCTCTACCCAAATGATTTCCTCCACCATGACCCTTAGCTCCTCCTATGAAAACCTGGGGTGTCTTTTGGGGTGCCATGGATGTGGTGTGTGTGATATGTGTGAGGATGGGTGGGGTGATGTGTTGGGGTGTATGCTGTGAGGTGCATGGATGGTGTATGGGTGATGGTGTTCTGTGGCTCTGATTGAGTGGGTGCTCCTGGCTTGGGTCTCTCTGTGTAGGCAATCTTTTTTTTTCATTGAAAGGGTTGTGGGTAATGTGGGTGTGTGTTTTATAGCAGTGCGAGTGTGTGGGTATGGTGGGTGTATGTATGTCAGGTGTGTGTAGTTTGAATTGTCCAATGTGGTGGTGTTTTGTAAATGTGTGTGTATTTTGAGTGCGGCGGTATGTACCGCCAATGGTTTACCACGATTGAAAGACCGCTGCGGTGATTCGTGGGTCGGGATACTGTGGGCGTATTCCTGTTGCCGTAACAGTGTGGGTTTGGCTATCGCCAGTTTATCACTGACCTTTGGTCTGGTGGACTTGTGTGGGTGTCTGTATTGTGGCGGATTTCTCTGTGTGGGTCATAATACCCGTAGCGGATTACCGCTGCGGTCACGGTATGTTGGCGGCCATCAGCACGGCGGTAGGCGGCATTTACCACCACAGTTGTAATGAGGGCCATTGTGTTGGTCTCTGTCAAGGTCTAAATCAAGTTCAATAAAATTTAATTGAATTGAGCCAAGCTCAGGAGTGGGGGACGGGGGACTGACCAGAACCAGTTTTGGGGTAAGTTAGGTGATTCACACACAAATGGCTGGCACCAGGTATAAAAAGAGGAGTTTCAGAACCACTCATCCGAACACTCATGGACCTGTGGAAGAGTTAGAAAAAGGACCACCTGCTGCCAGATGGACTGTCTTGCTGCCTGATGAAGAAAGATTGTACCTGCTTGCCTTGAAGCCAGGCTACCCAGAGTGACTGCAGGAGTCAGTTGATGGACCTACTGTGTAAGCCACAAGCTTCCGGAATCCTCCTTGTGGTACGCAGTGCCTGACATGCACCTGGATGGTGCACAAACTGCATGCTAGCTAATCAGCAAAAGAGCCTTAACCCATCCTTTGCCTCCTGAGCCCTCCCCAACATTCCCCAGACTTATCTGCAGCTCTATGTCCAGCATCTTCCTGATGGATGAATTCACACACGAGACATTGCAAGATCTTGTACTTGCATGTGACTCATCATGTGGGACGCTGTTCCTTTAAGAGTAGCATTCTGCAAAGAAGCCAAGCTTGGCTTCAATCTAATTACGGATGCTTTGCGCCCTATTACTCGTGTGTTGTAGGCATTTTATGGACCCTGACCTGCCAGTCTATTTTCTACAGTATAGTTCCATGTTGGTCCTGACTCCCCCAAAGGCTATTATTTCTTCATTATTTCCAGACTCCTGCTCCTATTATTTCACTCTCACCACCTGGAAGTCTCACCGTGTTCCCTGCACTTCCCTCCTTACCTGTATTATCGATCGCTCCTGTTCTTGTCCTGCAGATTGTCACAGATGTCGTTTGTAAACCTATAAAGGGAAGAAAGAAGAAATAATTCTATCAGGTCAGTGCACTGAGCCTGCAGCTTTACTCATGCAAGATATAAACATAAAGAGACATTTGCAAAAAGACTATGGCCCTCATTACAACCCTGGCAGTCGGTGTTAAAGCGGCGGTAATACCGCAAACAGGCTGGTGGAAAAAAAAAAATGGGATTACAACTGTGGCGGAAACCGCCAACATAGACAGCCACTTTAACAGTCCAGTCCAATTGCCATGGCGGAAGAAACAAACAGCGCGGTGGTCACCGCCAACAGACAGGCGGGAGACAAAGTACTGCCCATCCTATTACAAGAGGCCTATCCTCCACCTTTTCCAGGGCAGAACCAACACTATCAAAAGCACGGCGGAAACAGTACACAGAAGTGAAAACACTCACCTCTCGACACCCAACGAGGAACCAGGATGCCAGGGAGCCCGAACTCCACGTACTGCCCATGCTGGTTTACCTCCTCTTCTATGAGGAGTACAAACGGCGGCAGCGGCGACCACGGTGAGTACTGCACCTACAACACAGAGGAGGGGGAAAGGAAACCGAGTGACACACACACGCAACACCCCCACCCTCACCACCACACACAACAGACACACAAATACATGCAGCAACATTACATATACACCCCCCGCCCCTGGAAGAATGCAAGGACAAAAGGAAATGATTGTAACCATTGTAATCAAGAAAAATCCAGTATTCAAAAGTCAAAATTCAGTATAGAAAAATATGTCTACCAACTACACAAGTCTGGATAGTGTACTAATCATTGTCCGTGGACCAGTGGGCCCAAATGCATGGGCGAGGCCCACACATGATACCTGACTCAAAACGAAGAGAACATTGCAGGGGCATCAGATCGAAAATATACAGGCACCTCAAGGGGAGGGGGGCACCTCAGCCTGATCAACACACGCCACTGCTGCACGACGGGCTCTATGACCATTGATGTATCCTGGGGAGTTGAAAGCCACAGTCTCTCAAGTCTCTCCATCGGGTGGTTTGCCCACTGCTGCATCGAGGGAAGTGCAAAGCCACAGTCTCTCAAGTCTCTCCAGTGGGTGGTTTGCCCACTCCTGCATCCCGGGGAGTGCAAAGCCACAGTCTCTCAAGTCTCTCCAGTGTTTGGGTTGCCCACTGCTACATCCTGGGGAGTGCAAAGCCACAGTCTCTCAAGTCTCTCCAGTGGGTGGTTTGCCCACTGCTGCATCGAGGGAAGTGCAAAGCCACAGTCTCTCAAGTCTATCCAGTGGGTGGTTTGCCCACTCCTGCATCCCGGGGAGTGCAAAGCCACAGTCTCTCAAGTCTCTTCAGTGGGTGGTTTGCCCACTGCTGCATCCTGGGGAGTGCAAAGCCACAGTCTCTCAAGTGGATGTCATTCTCCACTGGTTCTGGAGGGGGCGTGGTGCCCAGAGTGCTTCATCCTGCTGGATGTATCTCTCCACTGGTTCTGGAGGGGGCGCGGTGCCCAGAGTGCTTCATCCTGCCAAGGACAGAGGTAGTGGATGTATCTCTCCACTGGTTCTGGAGGGGGCCTGGTGCCCAGAGTGCTTCATCCTGCCAAGGACAGAGGTAGTGGATGTATCTGTCCACTGGTTCTGGAGGGGCTTTGTGTCCAGAGTGCTCCACGTGCAGTGTGGCCGGTACAATCCCTCACCTGGGTGTGCATGCCACGAGATTTGCGAGGTTCAGGTAGCATGATACGCCATGGAGGCAGCGACATACCCCACACTGCAGTGGCTGTGCCTTCCACTTGCAGGTGCAAACAGTGATGGAAAAATGCCTCATGGAAGCTACCCAGCATCCAGGAACTCTCCTCCAGCCTCAGACGACTGACCACTGGGGATGGTAGCCATGTCAGCAGTGGTGCCTGTGTCTGAGGACGCCACGGGGCTGGTGGCAGTGCTGGCGGCAGTGTCTGTCGTGGCGGTGCTTGCTGCGGTGCATGGGTCAGCACCTGCAGAGGGACACAGCAGGATGTTTCCTGCAGTCTCAGACAGCTGCCCACTGGGGAAGATGCTGGGGACTGTCGCTGAGGCTGTAGACATGCCGGGGTGGTGGAGGTGACGGTGCAGGTGGCGGTTGTGGTGGTGTCTATTGCGGCGATGCTTGCGGCGGTGTCTATTGCAACGGTGCTTGTGGCGGTGCTTGTGGTGGTTCATGGGTCAGCACCTGCAGAGGGACACAGCAGGATGTTTCCTGCAGCCTCGGACAGCTGCCCACTGGGGAAGATGCTGGCGACTGTCTCTGAGGCTGCAGACATGCCGGGGTGGTGGAGGTGACAGTGCAGGTGGCGGTTGTGGTGGTGGGGCAGCTAGCGGTGTTCGCCGCCATACAGGTTGGCGTGGTCGTGGACAGAAAGTGTGACACAGGTCCCTCAGTTGGTGCCACCAAGCCCTCTCCTGACCTGCTCTTCAGCTTTTGTCCCTTCCCCAGCTTTGATGGTGCCACAGTTGTCTTGCCACTATCCCCTTTGGTTTTTGCTGAGCTCTTGGTGGCTGGTACTTTAGGCTTCTCCCTCCGGGATGTGGGCACCTTTTTCACCTTGGCAGGTGGCAGAATGTCCTTGCCCTCGCTACGTGGCACACTGGAAGCCCTGATGGGTGGCGCACTCCATGACCCCGCAGTTGCTGGCACCACTGTGCCTGGGGATTTGGTGGCTGAGGTGCTGGGCTGGGACCTGGAAAGCCTGGCCCTAGGGGAAGGACGGGCGGTGTAGGGAAGAGGTCAATGTTAGCCAGGAAGAGTTTCTTAGACACATTGGGGCGAGAAGATGGAGAGGGTTTGGGAGTGGAGGTAGAGGTAGTGTTTGTAGGAGGTGTACGTCTGCTGAATTTGGGTGAAGGTGCATGAGCCGGAGGCTGTTGTGAGGTGGATGGCTGTTGGGTGGGTGTGTGCCTGCGTTTGTGTACTTTGGGAGGAGGGCTCACAGGCACACTGTGAGAGGACTCTGGGGATGTGTGCATGGTATTGGGGGTGGTGAGTGCACGTGAGCAGTGTGTGGTGATGGGCGTGCTGGTGATAGAGGCAGTGGCTGAGGATGTAGTGCATTCAGGTGTGAGTGGAGATGAGACTGGGATGGAGGAGGAGGACGTGGAGGAGGTGGACACAGTGGAGGCTGTGGATGTTGCTGTGTCTGCATGGGGATGGTGCTTGCGTGAGTGTCTGTGGGATGTGTAGTGCTTATGTTTGCCTGAGCCACTATTGTGTGTTGATGAGTGTGCATGCTGGTCTGATGGTGTGCTTGGGATAGGCTGAGGTACAGGGGATTGGGTCTAGGTGGAGGAAGTTGGAGGGGGGAGGCTGGACACACGGACAATGGCTGCCATCAGTGCTGAGGCCAGAGCCTGAAATGCTCTCTGTTTGGCTGCCTGCCCAGAATGAATGCCCTCCAGGTATGCATTTGTTTGTTGCAAATGCCTCTCAACACCCTGATGGCATTCACAATGGTAGATTGCCCAACAGTGAGGGATCTCAGGAGGTCAATAGCCTCCTCACTTAGGGCAGCAGGGCTGACTGGGGCAGGGCCTGAGGTGCCTGGGGTGAAGGAGATGCCCACCCTCCACGGTGAGCGGGCACGGGACACACGCTGAGGGGCTGCTGGGAGGGCGGTGCTGGTAGGGGGGGTGGTGGCTGTACCTGTTGATGCGGTGGGCACAGAGGTGCCCGCCACCGCAGGAAAGCTCCCATCAGAGAAGGAGTCACTGTCACTGCTGTCTGCTCCTGTCCCTGCCGTGGAGCTCCCCTCGCCCTCCGTCCCACTGGTGGCTTCAGACTCCATTGTTTCGCCCTCCAAGGCCAAGTGGGTTGCAGCTCCCTCCTGCTCCGGTGCCAATGCTCCTCCGCCTGATGATGCTATTGCACACAAGAACAGGGAGACCACAAAAAGGGGGGGCAGACAGAAGAAAGACATGTTCAATGAATGCAACACCACTACTGTTGACGGACACAACACACATAGAGCAGCCCTTGCACTACGCCATGCACTAACAGTGCCTAGAAATTTCACCTGACCATGGGGTACGAAGCCTAACACCAATTGCTGCACACCTGGAAGTCACGGGAGCCTGACTAGATGTAGATGGCTCTTACCACTGTTGGGGTGCCACATAGCCTGCCTCACAAGGAACCTTGCCTACAAACTTCGCCCTGGCCTAAGGGAACCCACTGCCCACCTCCCCCACCCAGACACCTCATAATGCAGGCAGAGTCAGCTGAATGAGAGTGTACTCACCCCCTTGTGGCTGCTGTGATGCCCTCAAGCACCCACCCAACTCCGGATATGCCACCGCCAGGATCTGGAACATCAGGGGGTCATGGTGCGACGGGCACCCCTCCCACGTTGGGAGGCCATCCCCAGCTGGGCCTCCGCTGTCTTCTTGCTCCAGCGGCACAGGTCCTCACATCTTTTACGACAGTGGGTGCTCCGTCTGTGGTAGACCCCTAGGGTTCGGACGTCCTTGGCCAAATACCCTTCTTCTGGTGGGCGCTGACCTAGAGGAATGGTACAGGGGGAAATGGAAATTACTTACCCGTCCGGACCATCATACTCATTGCCCCCCAGTTCCCACCCTTACCCTGATGCACATACACTCCCCATCCGCACATGCAGGCCCCAGCCCCCCCATGTATCTTCCATCCACACCGCTCAAAAAAGGCATTGCCCATGCAGCATGCTCATAGTGTACTCACCTGTTTGTCTGGAGGACCGTACAGTTGCGTGTACTGGGGGAGGACCCCATCCACTAGTTTCTCCAACTCCTCCAAAGTGAAGGCAGGGGGCTTTTCCCCAGACACATGAGCCATCGTGGCTTCCAGACTGAGGTCACAGCAGCACTTGAAGTGTAGGTCCTCTCCTGTTGAAGGTGAGGTATCAAGTGGGTGAACAGACAGAAAATGGCAGTCACGTCTGCGGCGGTGCGTACCGTCACCGTCGGCATACATCGTTATTGGCTCCTGGGACCCATAGGGCCAAATGTTAACCAATGCTGAATTGTGTCGCGGTCTTCGACCGCAAAACCGCGACAGTGTAGAACACCAGCGCAGTTACCTCATATCCCCTTGTCCCACCTTACAGGTCAGGCAGCCGCCATTTCAGGAGGCACATGGGATGGATGTTAACTGCGTCACACCTATCTAGGCCGGGAATATAGACACATTGCGGATTAATTACATTTCTGAAAAAAAACATTGTGATACCTCAGTGTTGGCTGACTCTCTGCTCGCTATTCTTCTCCATAGGGCACGTCCGCTGGGGCAGGTGATGAGATGGCGGCATCCTGCGGTGTACAGACCCCTGGTGGACCTGTCGACAGTGGAAGACAGACACATCCTGGTCACATACAGACTTGATCGTGCAACAATCCAGGAACTGTGTGCCCAGTTGGAGCCGGACATGATGTCAGCTATCCGCCATCCCACAGGAATCCCCTCTCTAGTGCAGGTCCTGTCAGTACTCCATTTCTTGGCCAGTGGGTCTTTTCAAACAACAGTGGCCATGGCATCAGGGATGTCCCAGCCAATGTTCTCTAACATGTTGTCCGGAGTGTTATCTGCCCTGCTGAAACACATGCGCAGCTACATCATTTTCCCTCAGGTGGAGGATTTGCCTACAGTGAAAGGTGACTTCTATGCCCTGGGACATATCCCCAACATCATTGGTGCCATTGATGGGACACATGTGGTGTTTGCCCCCCCTCTCCAGAAATCAAGAGGTGTACAGAAACCAAAGAATCGATGAATGTGCAGATTGTGTGTTTGGCTGACCAGTACATCTCCCATGTCAATGCCAAGTATCCTGGCTCTGTGCATGACACTTACATTTTGAGGAATAGCAGCATCCCTTATGTGATGAGCCAAGTCCAGAGGCACCGTGTGTGGCTAATAGGTGAGGTCAAGGTCCCAATACAGTTGATATAGGTGTCTGGGTATGGGGTTGTCCCTAAGGATTAGTGTGTGCCTAACAGTTGTCCCTCGACATTTACAGGTGACTCTGGTTACCCCAACCTGTCATGGCTACTGACTCCAGTGAGGAATCCCAGGACAAGGCCAGAGGAACGCTACAATGAGGCACATGGGCGAACTAGGAGGGTGATCGAGCGCACCTTCGGCCTCCTGAAGGCCAGATTCCGGTGCCTCCATCTGACAGGTGGATCCCTCTACTACTCACAAAAGAAGGTGTGCCAAATAACCGTGGCCTGCTGTATGCTGCACAACCTGGCTTTGCGATGCCAGGTGCCTTTTCTGCAGGAGGATGGGCCAGATGGTGGTCTTGTAGCAGCTGTGGAGCCTGTGGACAGTGAAGAAGAGGAGGGAGAAGAAGAGGATATTGACAACCGAAACAACATCATCAGGCAATACTTCCAGTGAGACACAGGTAAGAAGATGCCACTGCTTCCCACATCTCATTCTATTGTTGGAACTAGCATAAGTGTGTCATTTTCATTTAGTGTATGGACCCTGACTTGTCACTTTGACTTTCCATTTCACAGATTTGAGTCCCACTTTGTGCCCTCTGCTATGTTTACTGCTTGCCTACAGCTGTGTTACATTGGTATGTGAACAAGTAAATTGACATTGCTATATTCCGTAGTTATTGCAATTACACATTTGTGAAAGCATAGACTGACTCCAGATTGTTTTGCGATTGAAGTGTGTTTATTCCTGTGCAAATAAGTGGAGGGGGCTATAAAATGGGCTGGGGGGATGGTGGAGTCCAGTCTATTTGTTTCACAGGTGCATTGTCCAAAGGGGCATAGGAAGTGGAGCAATGGCAGTTCAAGGATAGACTGGGTGTCATAGTGGGACAGAAGGGTGACATTCAGGGGAGTCTCATTTCCTGGCGGGGGTCTTGGCATTGTTCTATGTTTTGCTCCTTGATCTCAGGGAATGTTTGAGGGGTGGTTCTCCATGTGCAGGGGGTGGGGTGCTGGTGTCCTGTTGTTCCTGTGGCGGTGGCTCCTGTCCACTAGCGCTGGCGGAGGTGGAGGGCTGTTCATCATCCAGGCTAGTGTCAGGGGCCCCTTGTTGTGCCACTGTGTCGCTCCTGGTGTTGGCAAGGTCTGCCAGCACCCATGCAATGGTGACCAGGGTGGTGTTAATGGTCTTCAAGTCCTCCCTGATCCCAAGGTAGTGTTCATCCTGCAGCCGCTGGGTCTCCTGAAACTTGGCCAGTACCGTTGCCATCATCTCCTGGGAATGATGGTAAACTCCCATGATGTTGAAGAGTGCCTTGTGGAAAATGGGTTCCCGGGGCCTGTCCTCCTCTGTCGCACAGCAGTCCTCCCAGTTTCCCTGTTATCCTGTGCCTCTGTCCCCTGAACTGTGTGCCCACTGCCACTGCCCCCAGGTCCCTGATTTTCTTGGGTTGGTGGGCTTGCCTGGGTTCCCTGTAGACAGAGGACAGAGGAATGGGCCCACTGGGTGGGTGCTGTGGTGGTGTTTCCTAAGGGTGAAGGCTCTGTGGTGGCTTGTGACAGTGTCAGGGGAACCGACTGTCCCGAGGTCCCAGATGGGCTGGGCTGGTCATCTTGATCCAGTTGTGCAGAGCTGCTGTCATCACTATGGGCTCCTTCTGTGGGGGGACTGGATATGTCTAGCACCTCCTGTCCGGTGACGTTGGGTAGAGGTCCTGTTGGGGTGTAAAAGCATAATTATTGTATGTGTGTCATCGTTTGCAATGGGTGGTTGACACTGTACTCCAGTGCTTGCATTATTGGCTTGGTCCTTGTGTGATTGGTGATTTTGGGGCATGAGTGAGTCTTTGTAGTGGACATGCTTGGGTATTGGGTGTCCATGCATTGGTGTTACATGCAGGGCTTGGTTTTGGGATGTGTGGGTTGTGTTGGTGGGGTATCTGTGGGTTGTTGGGGTGATGGGTGTGAGGGTAAGGGTGGGAGTATGTGATGGCATGCAGGTAGGGTGGGGGGGATATAGTAGTAAAGATTTGCCTTACCAGAGTCCAGTCCTCCTGCTACTCCTGCGAGGCCCTAAGGATGCAGTATAGCCAAGGCTTGCTCCTCCCATGTTGTTAGTTGTGAGGGAGGAGGTTGGGGTCCACCGCCAGTCCTCTGTACAGCAATCTCGTGTCTGGAGACCACGGAACGCACCTTCCCCCGTAGGTCATTCCACCTCTTCCTGATGTCATCCCTAGTTCTCGGATGCTGTCCCACTGCGTTGACCCTGTCGACGATTCTGCGCCATACCTCCATCTTCCTTGCAATGGATGTCTGCTGCACCTTTGATCCGAATAGCTATGGCTCTACCTGGACTATTTCCGCCACCATGACCCTGAGCTCCTCCTCAGAGAACCTGGGGTGTCGTTGAGGTACCATGATGTGGTGTGGGTGATGTGTGAGGTGGTGTGTGTTGTGATGTGTGAGGGGGTGTGTTGGGGTGTGTTTTTTGAGGTGCTTGGATGTTGTGTAAGTGATGGTGTTGTGTTTCTGTGGATGCTGGTGTTGTTTTTGGTAGTGTATCTCTCTGGCGTGGTTTCAAAATTCTGGTAGTAAGGGTTTGTGGGTGTGTGCTTTATATTGGATTGGGTGTGTGGGTGTGGTGTGTGTATGTGTATCAGGTGTGTGTATTTTGAACTGTCCAATGTGGTTGAGTTTTGTAAATGTGTGTGTATTTTGAGCGCGGCGGTGTGTACCACCAATGGTTTACTGCGGTTGAAAGACCACTGCGTTGATTTGTGGGTCGTGATAGTGTGGGTGTATTCCTGTTGGCGTGACCTTTGGTGTGGCGGACTTGTGTTGGTGTCTGTATTGTGGTGGATTCCGAGCTGTGGGTCGTAATACTTGTAGCGGAATTCCGTGGCCGCAGCGGTATGTTGGCAGTCTTCTGCACGGCGGTAAGCGGGATTTACCGCCAGGGTTGTAATGAGGGCCTATGCTATGTTATGATGTAATAATGATGTGCAATGAAGTTGTGAATTGTATAAGGACTACACATTGAATCCTAGGACTGGAACCCCATTACATACTAGTTTAACCTTCTAGTATTCAGAGTTGCTTGTGTATTCTACTGACGAGTTGTGCCTCAGGAAGGAGATGGGTTTTATGGGAGATAGCTGATGTTTCTTTTCTTCTCTAATGGTATTCTTGTATCTCTTGTTAAAGGTGGCAGTAGTAAAGAGAAATTGGACTCCTGGCTGGTGCGTGTCTGCAGGAGTTTGACACTAGGAGTATATCTTCTCTTCTTCTTCACCCTTCCCATTTCCTTCCCCCGTTTCTCCCCCTGATACGATATTTAGCATGTGCTCTTTGTGCTGAATCTAATTCCTTGGCGATACTGGAAGGACTATCCTCACTCCGGAGTTTCCAGGCTGCGGCCACCAACATAAAGCTCCAGCAACAATTGTCTCTTTGTGCTATAGCTGCGATCATCTGTGATGCTTGACTGGCTCTTTATGCCGGAAGCCTCCTGCTTGTGGCCTCCTCCAAGGCAAACAAAACTCTTTGTGTTGGATGTGATAGGAGACCTCTTTTTGCATGGTGAGGCCCCCACTTTTTACCTGATGTTGATGGGTCCTAGAAGATGTAGTGCCCAGGGCCCCTGATAACCAGGTTCCCTGGGCCAGCGCCCTTTCCATAAATCTGTTGTGATGCTTGGCACAATTGGACACACTCTTAACTCTCCCTGTCAGTCCCTAGTAAATGAGTACCCATGTACACAGGGCGTGGGGTATTAAGGGTAGGGCCCTGAGGGCAGAAGCACCGATTGTGCCATCCTCTAGGGCCCTACACCAAGATGCAATCAGCACTGCCACTGCAGGCTGAGTGTACTGGGGCAAACCTAACAAGGCAAACTTGACATGGCACACTCCTGTGTGCCCTGTCCACCCTACACTGCATATGTTATGGGTAAGGCACCCTTCTAGCAGGCCTTCCAGCCCTAAGGCAGGATGCACCATATTATATGTGAGGACATAGTGGCATGAGCAATATGCCCCACTGTATCCTATCCAAACATGGGACATAGTGAGTGAACATAGCAGCCATTTTAAGTACATGTAATGGACACTAGACAAACACAAGTTCCTCAGCTACTTGATGGCCATTCTGCACCCTGGGTTGTTTGCTATCAAACAACTTAGGATGATAAATCCAAACCAGTACCAGTATTGGATTTATCCCTAAATGTACCCACGGGTCACCTTAGAGGTGCCCCTGCAAAAGCTAACCTAACTGGCATGGTTGCTAACTAGTTCCATCTAGCATGCCACCTCCAGAATGTCAATACACAAACCTGGGGGATAGCCCTGGCTCTCTGATTTGTAAAAACAATGCCCTTCCTGGGTGGAGGAGCTAACACCCCCTCCCTCAGGAATATGCACTCCCCTGGTAGTGAGCTGCAAAGGGCTACCGCCCTTGAAACTCAAGCCTACGGGCCTGCTGCTAGCAGCAGATGGCTTCCCCCTTTGTCATCCCCCACATTTGGCAGGAAACCACACAAAGGGTAGGAGGAGGGGCCTCACTGAGCATGCACCACCCCTAGGGGCTTACAGGCGAAGTGGACCCTCTATTTCATTTTCCTCCATGTTTGATGGCAGGAAAGTAGCCAATGAGATTTAGGGTAGTGACCATTTCCACAGGAAGTGGTCACTGTAGTGGGTGTAGCCACCCAAGTGTAAGTGTCCCATTGGACACTACCAGGTTCCCCCTAAAACGCCCACTAAATTCAGTATTTAGTGGGCTTCCCTAGACCAAGAAATCAGAATCTTCAGGAAGAAAAGAAGACAGCACCAAAGAACCCGACAGGATGAGAACCAAGGACCTGCTACACCAGAAGAGGCTCCAAGATCCCTGCCTGCTGCACCAGAGTCCCGACAATCACCGCTGCGGAGGAGCTGACCACTGGACCGACCTCCAAAGACCCAGAAGACCTCCAGGCTTTGCAAATAGCCTGAGATCTCCCTCCTGAATGGAGGCAGTAAGCAAGAAGAAAAAGAAACCAGCAAGAACCAGAAAACCGGTGATGGGTCACCTCACCAACTTGACAGTTTCTCCGCACCTGGAAGTCACAGCTGGACCCAACAATACACCAACAACAGCCCAGACGAGACCAACAAGTGTGCTAACTTTGGTGGTACTGCGCCCTCCCATGGCCGAGTTGTGCCAATACCCTAGGTACTGGTCAGTGCACATCAGTCAACAACAAAACAGCTCACCCACAGCTGCAACCGGACCAGGGGGAAGCCCAGTTGAGGGACTTCAGGAACACCCTGGACCTCCCACCAGAGTGCCCTCGTCATCCTGCAAGGCCCCCGGAAGAAAACGTACCTCCAGCTCCAAAGGGTTCCATTGCGCACAGCATCCAAGACCTCCAATTCGTCTCGCATCCGGCCGCCCTGAGTCCTGCATCGTGGAACCTGCTGTGTGCCCTGGGTCCCTAACCCCGTGCGACCTCGGCAGCCCAAGGGGACCCAAGGGAACCACCTTTAAATTTGCAAACCACCTCCTTTTCCAAGTGTCCCCTCCAAATGGCAATGCGCCTGTGCCAAGAGACTTTCCAGCACTGCTCCCACCTGAACCAGGAGCCACCCAAGTCTCTCCAGCTGGCACGGTGTGCCCATCAACCTCAACGGCTACCCTGCAAAAGAAGAGACTGGTAACTCACCTGTGTGATTTTATATGCATTTTTCTAGGTGGCCTTCCACTGATTCCTATAGTGCGTAATTACACACAGAAAGGCTAACTTTATTAAAACTTTGACAAATCATAACTTAAAAAGTACTTAACATATCTGAATCAAGTCTGAAGTATTTTTTTAATTCTGGTCTCAGGTTATTAATTGAGTGTGTGTGGTGCATGATTTGATTTGTAAGTACAGCAAATGCTTAGCACATCTACTGGATTGGCCTAACTGCTCGACCATCCAACTCCAAAACTGGAGCATTAAGTGATCTGATTTTTACCTCTGGAAACCAATGTATGGTTGCCTGGAATCCATGCACAGTGTGCCTAGTTTTGCACACTACATAGAGGACCAGCCTCCTATACTGGACTTTAGAAGGTAACTCTTCAGTGCAACTAACCTGGTTCGATCCATGCTCCATCACGGTCAACCTGAGCTTCACACTTTATCCAGTGTAGCATGATAAGATAACTGCAAATGGCGCTTTCTGCTTTTTAGCACTACTTTTACTAAAACATTATGACATTCAGTATCTCCGGTTCTACTGACTGGCTGGGTGGATTTTTGTTGTGCTGGCATCATTTTATTTACTGACATTTACTCTATCTAATTTAGTTTGGGTTGGGTTTCCCATTTGCTTGAGTTAGAGCGGTTGGCACATACATTGGTCAACCCTTCCTCACAATTTGGTCTTTTCCTGCCACATAATTCCAGAGGCCCTGCATATAACTAAAGCACTTCCATTTACCTTCCTCCTCTATCTGCAGCCAAAAATTAAAATATTGCCATTTAGCATCCCAATTAAAATCTAGTATACTAATTCCAATAGAATACCACTTTCACCACCCCAACATCAGAGTTGCTGGCTGACTAACACAATTCCCCTCTACCCAAAAAAACACAAGATAGCCACGGAGGAGCAACAAGAGAAATAATCTTTTACGGTTACTCAAACATATAAAAGATATGATCAAAGGCACCATTATTATGAGGGAGAAACTGGGCTATATGATGATAATGCAGTGCTACGGGTATTAAATGGAACATCAGTGGCAGAAAAATCTTGACTAGAGGCACTGCCTGATCTCAGACCCATTCTCGGCAGCCACAGATTCAACTTTTGTCTTCAGAGGACTTAATTAGAGGGGCCAGTCTTAAGAGTGGAGCAGCCCTGCTGGCATAGCTACTAAATGGGGAGTACTTAAAGAACCCCAGGCCGAGGAAATGAGACCATGGGAAAAAAAGGCCTGAGCTGTACCCTTTCGGTCCAAACTACAACAGCCTTACCTGATAAAATTCCTCCTCCACGTCTGCCCAATCTGCAATTTTGCACCGCTAGCCACCCGAAGCAGGAGCCCACCGGAGTTGTGGGGAACAGGCACGGGTGTAGGAGGCGCAGTGGAGCTGTGTCACTTCCTCCTGCAGTTGAGACAAAACACAACGGAGGAAGGCAAGTGATGGTTGAAAGAAAAGTACTATGATGCAGTCATCGCTGGCTGCATTATAGTGCTTTTTCTTAAGCCATGTAAAAATCTATTTAAAAACTCAAAGTAGATAGCAATAGAACATAATGCTGTACAGTGCCGGAACTCTTCGCTGTAAGATTGAAATGTAAATTTGTCACGAAAGAAAGCTGTTGTGTCAGGCCTCTTGTGCACCAGCCTGCCCCGTGTGCACTGCTCACGGGACAGGCCGGTGCACAAGAGGCCTGAAATGACAGCTTTCACTGCCTACGGCCCTCCTGAATGCACCCATCTCAGAAGCGGTAAGCTGATCAGGCCCGACCCTGCTTAGGGCTTCTGAGATGGGCGCATTCAGGAGGACTCCATGGGGCACGGAACTCCGGCTTTGCGAAATTTCACTGAGTTTTTTTCAACTCTGTGGAATTCCGCAAAGCAGGACTCAGTTCACTCTGCCAAGGGTTAAAAATAATACACCAGGTTGCAAAAACAGACTCTGTAGCAACACACAAGGGGACTTCAACCCTCTAAATATGGGACCGCTAGCATCTGTGTCCATCTGCCTCTGCTCAACCCATGAAAGCCGGAATCCACTGGTATCATTTGGTTTACAGATCCTGGGCACAACTAGTGCACTTTACTAGGGACTTACGGGTAAATCAAGTATGCCAATCCTGGGTAAACCAATTACTAATACCATTTTAGACAGAGAGCACTTGCACTTTAACACTGGCCAGCAGTAGCAAAGTGCCCAAAGTCTTAAAGCCAGCAAAACAAAATTCAGCATTGGATCAAAAACAGAAAGTCAGAAGCCAAAAAGACAGGGGACAGCGAAAGCTGCCAGGCCTGTTGTGCACTGGCCTGCCCTATGTGCACTGCATACCGGGCAGGCCAGTGCACAAGCGGCCTTAAAGGGCAACTTTCGCCGGCCGGGGCTGTTTCAGTCCTTTTTTGCACACCAGTGTGCACAAACAATGACAAAACTCAGAAAGAGATGAGGACTTACCTGGGTCTTTCCGGGGATCCTCTTCACCTCGTCGTCCAACAGCAACGACGAGTCCTCTCCAGCAGCTGCCTCCTGTGCTTCGGTGTGCGCTGCAGCCCAGTTATGAGCTGCACAGCACAAGTGCAGACAGTCTGCCCTGTGAGGACCATACTGGGCTGCAGCATGCACTGAGTGAGCTCTGCTCCACTGACGGGGCTAGCAGAGTTTTTTGGATAACTTGGAACGCAGAGTTCCAAAAACTCTGTTAGCTCCACCAGTGGCGTGGAGCTCCCCACATACTACTAATTATTTTACAACACTGAGGCGGTCATTCTGACCGCGGCGGACAACGGTCGCCGCCCGCCAAGCGGTTCCCGCCGAAAGACCGCGGCGGCCATTCCGGCTTACCCGCTGGGCTGGCGGGCGACCGCCAGTAGACCGCCGACCGGCCCAGCGGGACAGCCCCTTCAACAATGAAGCCGGCTCGGAATGGAGCCGGCGGAGTTGAAGGGGTGCGACAGGTGCAGTGGCACCCGTCGCGATTTTCACTGTCTGCTAAGCAGACAGTGAAAATCTTTGTGGGGCCCTGTTAGGGGACCCCACGGCACCCGTTCCCGCCATCCTGGTTCTGGCGGTGGACACCACCAGAAACAGGCTGGCGGGAAGGGGGTCGGAATCCCCATGGCGGTGCTGCTTGCAGCGCCGCCATGGCGGGTTCCCTGGGCCAGCGGGAAACCGGCGGGAAACCGCCGGCTCCCCTTTTCCGACCGCGACTTCGCCCAGGAAGCACCGCCAGCCTGTTGTCGGTGCTTCCGCCGCACTCCGCCATGGCGGTCATGGACCGCCAAGGTCAGAATGACCCCCTGAGTCCTGATGATGGTCTGATGGACTTCTGACTGCCACCACAGACCGAAACGTCAACATTACCTTCTCATTTGACAAGCAGAATTGAAAGACCATGATGTTGCTTGAACTGGGACTGAAAACCAGGCAATTATTGTGCAGGATTGTGTCAAGTGGAGGATTATAACCCCTTCCTGGATCTTCTGTTGGGATACAATCGTGTGATCTGGGGAGGTTATATGCAGTGTTGTTGTCTATTGAATGGACATTTGTTGTATTTGATGTTCATTTTTTGGACTTCCTATTGATTAATATACTGGATTTGAACAGTACAGAGTTGTCAAATTCATTAATTGAAGACTGGAACTCAGGCACACTAATTATATCTAAAAAATTCCTCTAGGAGCATTTTTAAGTGAGACACAAGTGGGCCTGCAGCACTGATTGTGCCACCCATGTGAGTAGCCCTGTAAACCCGTCTCAGACCTGCCACTGCAGTGTCTGTGTCTGCAGTTTTAACTGCCAGTTCAACCTGGCAAGAGCATCCACTTTCTAGGCCCAAACTCTCACTTTAACTACTTGTAAATCCTAAGATCGGTCCATGGGAGCCCCAAGGGCAGGGTACTGTGTATTTAAAAGGTAGGACATGTACTGGTGTGTTTTACATGTCCTGATTGTGAAAAACTGCTAAATTCAGTTTTCGCTATTGCTAGGCCTATCTATCCCACAGTGCAAAATGGGAATTGCCTTGAAATAACTTTTAAGTGTAATTTCTCATTGGGAGCAGATTAAGATGTGGAGTTTTGGACCTCTGAGCTCACAATTTATAAATACATCTTTTGGTTAACTTGGTTTTTAAATTGTAAGTTTGAAACTGCCACTTTTAGAAAGTGGGCATTTTTCTTGATTTGCCATTCTGTACCTCTGACTGGCTGTGGAATACATGTTTGGGTCAGAATGACAGTTGGGCTGTTTCTGAATTGTCCTGATGGGTCTCCCTGGGCTAGAGTGGTGGGAGGAGCTGACACATGTACCTGAATAGGGCTGTGTCTGTCCTTACACATAGCATTCTCCAATCCCCTGAGTGTGCTTGGGGCCAGGGCAGGAAAGGCAGGGTCTTGTGCACTAGAAAGGCTTCCTTTGAAGTGTGCCTACTTCAAAGGCAGAAATGAGTATAAGTATTGGACCTCTGACACCACAACTTCAGAATCCTTCTGGACTGAGGACATTCTGCCAGAAAGAAGAGCTAGATGCTGTAGGAGGGACTGCCACTCTTCCTGAGTCATTGCTATGCTGGCCTGCTGCTTGCTGATTATGTCCTAGGAGAGAAAGGACTGGACATTGCTTTCTACATCCTGCTTCCAAAGGTTCTCCAAGGGCATGGACTGAGCTTGCCTCCTGCTAGAAGTGTCAAGGACACCAAAGACTTCATTTTCCAGCACTTGGGCTCTCTTGCTGAGAGTCCTGACTTGTCAAGGGGTGCCAAATCCAGTTCCTGAGCCCTTGGGAGTGAGTTCTGGTGAAATCAAGAAGAAACCAAGTACATTGACGCCAGAGTGACTTCGGAACCGGTGCATTGTCTGACTCCGTGCTGCTGCCTGCACCGGAGCCGTGGTCACACCTCTGTGGACTCCCCCGAATGTCTAGTTTCCAGAAATGTTTGGGTTTAGTGTGTTTCTCTATATGGCCGCCGAACCCAGGACCAAAAACATAGGTGCCTGCCTCACAAAACCAGTTTGTTTTGTGATAGATAATTTTGATGTCTCCACAATACGATTTGGGCGGTAGAATTTGGGGCTGAACTAAATTGGGGAGCTCCCAAGAGAGCACTCTCTCTCTCTGCTTGCCGCCGCTTTCCCCTGCTCTCTGGGTTGGGCTAACCCACTATTACCCCGTTGCATAGACTGTGCTTGCGAAGGGACAGCAGGACTGTCCTCATCACCTCCCTCATAATTTACTGGAAGAGGAGTTATCAAATGGAACTCCTCCGACTGAAAAATCACTCCCAGAGTCTGCGCCATTGTTCTATCCCTCAGATGCTGTCTCAGTATCTGATGTCTCAGTCTCTGATCCTATGTCAGAGCTGTCCTCTATAACCCGAGTGACGGCAGCAGTCATCCATCAAGATGCCATCTTTGCTATTGGCTAAACTGTTGCTCTAAAACACTAGCCTACATAGAGAGTCACAAAATCGATGGTGTGTGTGAGATACGTGCAACAGTAGAGGCCACCTTACCTGCACTTCTTCCCTCAATCAGCACGTTCTTTCAAGACACTCAAAAAACACCTTGTCACATACCATTCGTCACAGTCTTTAGCACCTCCTGCGCCCAGTCCAACAATCATTATTGGTGCTCCCACTCCCTCCTCCTCGGATTCCCTCATTACCACCCAGCAAAAGTGCCCTTCATCTCTCCTTAGCCACCCTCCACCCTGCACATACATTTCATTTGTATTATAGCACAGGTAATGGCTGACTTTACTAATGTACTCAGCTATTTACATAAAATACAGATTTGCTCTTTGCAGTAGGCATATAAACCTTCTGCGCTTCTTTATGGCACTAAGGGCCTGATTCCAACTTTGGAGGACGGTGTTAAACCGTCCCAAAAGTGGCGGATATACCACCTACCGTATTACGAGTCCATTATATCCTATGGAACTCGTAATACGGTAGGTGGTAAATACGTCACTTTTGGGACGGTTTAACACCGTCCTCCAAAGTTGTAATCAGGCCCTAAAACTGCCACTAGACAAAAGTCTGACCCTTTTGTAGCAGAAACATAATCACAATACTTATTTGACTTTTTATTGCTGCTTAAAAGCTACAGTTGAAATGCGTCAGTTGAAGTATCTGCATTGCTTTGAAGACGCAAGCTGCAACTGTAAGACAACTGGTGGCAAATATATATATGTATACATATATATATATATATATCGATCACTTTTATATGTGGGAAACCACACATGTACTGACAAAAGTGATATATATATATATATCTACATAGATATATCTATAGATAGATCTATATATATATATATGTATATATATATATATAGATCTATCTATAGATATATCCATGTAGATAGATATATCTACATAGATATATCTATCTATATATATATATATATATATATATATATATATATATATATATATATATAGCTATATTTCTTTTAGTAGTTGTATGGTTTCCTTGGGGGCCAAAATGGCCCCCAGGGAAACCCTACAACAACAAAAAAAAATATTGCCCCCACAGGGGGTCGCCCTGCCCACGGACGACCCCATGTCCATTTCTTTTTCTTTTTAAAAAAATAATAATAATTTTGCCCCTGGGGGGGTGCAATCGCGACCGATCGCGCCCCCGAGGGGACACCTACCTTTTAAAAAAAAAAAAATGCCCCGGGGGGGTGGAGGTGGCCCGTTTTCTGAGGGGTCTGACCCCCCCAAGTGAAATCCCTGGTGTCTAGTGGTGTTTCCTGGCCCCCGATCGCAGATGAGCTGGGCCAGGAAACACTTTCAGGAAGGCCTCGTAAGAAAGGGGAGAGTCTCCCCTTTCTCACGAGGCCTTCCCGAACATGGGGAAGGCCGTTTGGGGCGGTTTTCCCCATCGGATGGGGAAATCCACAAAGTGACGTCAGCGCGCCTCGCGACGCGCTGACGTCACAAAGGGGCAGGTGGGGGGTGGGGGGCGGGGGGAGACACGGAAAAGCTTCTGTGTCTCCCGGGTTTAAAAAAAAATAAAAAATCCTCGGGTGCGACGCACCCGAGGATTTATTAACCCCCTCCCTGGTGTCGGCCACTGGTCGTGACTCGCACCAGAGAGGTAGTGCGGGCCTCGGCCACTGGCCGACGCCCGCACCCAAAGGGCTAACAGACAGGTGGAGTGTGGTCAAAGGAAGAGAAGTCAAGTAAATATAAATTGGTTAGAGTTGACAGCTGGATTGTTTGCGTTGAAAAGTTTCAGGAGGAATTTAGAAGGACAATCAGTTTTGATGAGGATGGACAACGTTTTAGATGTTGCTTAAATCAACAAATTGGGGGGGGACCAGACCCCTAGGATTGGCTGAATTAGCGAAGAAGTTTGGGAGCTTTTGCCTGGAATACAAGATAGCAGTGAAGGCAGAATATTTGTCAGGGATTTTGAGTTCAACAGCAAATTGAAATTCAAGACATCTGGGGGATTTCAGTGACGGAAGTTGGATTGCAATTGTTTTTGCAAGATAGACAGAATTTGGGGTCCTTTTGAAGTGGATCTTTTTGCATGTCGATTAACTTATCAAATAGAGAATTATTGCACAGGATGCCAGATCCTACGGCTTCAGTAGTAGCAGCATTTCAGCAGATGTGGAAAGGAATTAAGGCTTATGCGTTTCCTCCGTTCACAATGATACAGGGGGTGTTGTCGAAATTGAGACAGAAGACAGGAGAGATGTCTTGATGACTCCATTTTGGGTTTCACGGGTTTGGTTTCCACCAGTGATGGAGTTGGCTTGTGCAGAACCTTTACAATTCCATCAAGGGATGGTTTATTAAAGAATGCAGAAGGTGAAGATCATCCATAGGTACAGAACAGGGTCCTGACCCTTCTTGTTTGGAAAGCCTTGGGAGATCTGTCTGTTTCAAAGGACTTTTGAATAGAGCTGCAGAATTGTTTGAGGAGTCCTGGGCTCCAGGGACTAGGAGAAGATTCAAGGGACTATAAAAAGTTTGGGTTTGTTGGTGTATGGAATGAAGTCTGGATCCTGTGGAGGCTCCAATAGAGGAGGTGGTAAATTTTTTGGTTGAGAAATTTGAAAAAGGTTTGGGTTTCCGCACCATGAATTGTTACAGGCCACCCATTTCAGCTGGTCATGCACAGGTTTATGGTAGGCTGATTGGTAGAAGTTTTATGGTATGCACAATTTTTTAAAGTATAAGATTGCGAAGACCACACAGACCACGGTATTGTGTGTTATGGGATGTTAACTTGGTGTTGTCATTGTTTTTGGGATGGCCTTCGATTAATATTTAGATTTAAAGAGATTTTTAGAGAAGTTAGTAACTTTACTATTTCTAGTATCATGTAGAAGAGTTTCGGATGTGAAAGCATTAGAGGTAAGTGACAAGGTCCAGAAGAAGTGTATTTTGAAATCTAGAAGGGAGCAAATACTATGTCAGAGTATATCTTCTATTCAATTTTTACAGATAAAAAGAAATGATGGGCCTCATTACGACCCTGGCGGCCGGCGGTAAGCTGGCGGTAACACCTCCAACAGGCTGGCGGTGTTCAGCCAGCTATTATGACCGTGGCGCAGTAGCCATGGCCATACCGCCGGCCCCCATACTTCCACCTGGCAGTCATAATCCCCAGGACAGCGGTGCAAGCACCGCTGCCCTGGGGATTATGAGTCCCCGACCGTCAGCCTAGCAACGGCAGTAAACACAGCCATGGAAAGGCTGGCGGTAAGGGAGACTTGAGTGCCCCTGAAGGCCCCTGCACTGCCCATGCACTTTGCATGGGCAGTGCAGGGGCCCCCATGCATAGCCCCATCGCGCATTTCACTGCACCCGCTGCACATCAGCATTGCCGCCGGCTCTATTACGAGCCAGAAGCAATGTTGATGTGACTTTTCCGCTGGGCCAGTGGACGGCAACACTGTTACCATCTGCTGGCCAGCGGAAAAGTTGAAATAGGGAGCCAGAAATACCACCAGCACTGGCAGTATTCTGGATCCCGCAGCCTCGGCGGTCTTTTAGGTTGTAATGAGGGCCTATGTGTGGTAGATTGCATGACTGAATAACAGAACATCGTTTTAGAATATTTCATTCAGTTGTTGATTTCTTATGTCAAACCTTATGGTGCAGTAAGTACACTGACATTGTCAAGGTGGGTAAAAATGTCATGAAGGAAGGTGGTATTGATGTGTCAGAATTTAGGGCGCATTCTGTAGGAGGGGCTAAGGCGAGTAAGATGTATTTGTCTGGTCGTAGGTTGGAGGAGATTCTAAAAGCAGCTCATTGGACTAATGTTAGTACTTTTGCCAAACATTATTTCAGACCAATAAAGCATGTGTCAAATGTAGTGTTGAAGGGCTTTCAACATGCATAATGGTAGCCTCCATACTTGAATTGAAATGGCGATTCTCATGGTGTAATGAATAGACAATCAAGATTTAATTAAAGACTCAGAGGCTAAAATTATCCTGCCAACCTCACCAATAGAATTGTTACAGTATTGTTGTTGGGCACAGTATTGGTTAGAGATATTGGTATGGAGTTAATAATGAGTCGACGTTTTTCCCGAAGATTCACCTGGAAAGAAGCTGTTTTGGAACAGAAGATGGAGGATAACTCAATGTAGAGGGGGTAGAGGAGTGAAGAAGATTTGATGCATTAAAAGAGGAGGTATGTTCAGTGAAGGGGATACTTGTGGACTAGATGGTTCTGATTCTAGTGTTTTTGTTTGTTGTAAGGTTCTTTAACGGTGCTGCAGGAGTGGTATTAAAGGTTTTAAATGCATAATGTTATCCTCTGTGTCTTTAATGAAACCTTGATTCTCTGTTCATTAGACTATGCGAATCGCCATTCTTGGAAAACCCTAACCTAGAGGGTAAAAGGTCCGAAGGCCAACCCCATGCATTTTTGTGTGTGTGTGTGTGTCCCAATAATCCCACAGGTTTCATCACAACCCGACAATGGAAATGCAAGATTTTTCCTTCCATTCTGTTCATGTCCTTTCAAGTGCCCCCAATGTTTTATGTAACACTCAGAAACAGAGGTCTGGTAGGACAAAGCAGCATCCTTCAGCATAAACAAGAATGATCTTGGCATTCTTTTGTCTGTCTTTCAAATGTGCTCCGAACTGTTATATGTAAAGCCAGCAGACCGGTCAGTCAGGTTTTGACACTTTTAGCAGGATTTGATACTGGGGTGTAAAAAAGGATGCTCACACCCCCACTATGGGAATTTCAGAGGACTCATCTGTGGCCATTTAGTTCAGCCTATTCTTTGCACCTGGAAGGTATTTCATACCTTTTCACACCTATCCCAAATAGAATCAGTGGCTTGGAAAGGTTTGGAGTGTATGCAAATTAGACTCCAGGAATTCAGATGGGGAAAAGGCGCTTTTCTAAAGGTTTCTGCTCCTTCATGTTTATTACAAATCCTACTTCAACACTGAATTGGATTTTTAATAAATGTAAACAATGTTTCTTAACTGTAGTTCAATCAGAGTCCACAAGAGGGGCCTAAGAGGCACTGGAAATGGATAGGATTGCTGACTGGTAAGAGAACTAAGGGCCATATTCATACTTCTTTTGCGCCGCATGTGCATCAGTTTTTGACGGAAAAATGACGCAAACTTACAAAATACAATTATATTTTGTAAGTTTGCACAGTTTTTGGGTAAAAAATTGACGCAAATGCAGCGCAAAAAAAAAGTATAAGTATGGGCCTAAGAGAGAAAGCACAATATTTTGTAATGACCAACATTTTTGTTGTGTTTCAAACAGAGAATGCAGGAGTGTGTGTGTTTTTGTCTGTGTGTATGCAAAAAATCCTGGTGAAATCCGATAAACATCTCAGTGTAACCGACTAAAAGCACCTGTACCCAACTATTTATCAACAAGTACATTTATGAGGGAAGGTGTAACACCTCAAACACCCCCCTGTAGCTACGCCCGTGAGGAGCTGGGGCTAGGTGAAAACCCCAAGAGAATGAGGAGTGCAATTTCTCTGGCGAAGCAGTCCGGAGGAGTAGAAGCTGGTGGCACCACGCACCCAGCTCATCCTCCAATGTCTATTGGTCCCTCCCACTATGTCGGTCTCCAAATCCCAAGTCTTTATGTCTCAACTCAGGCTCGCCTCCAAGTTGGCTTCAGTCCTGCAACACCATAAATGCTGAGTTAAGGTCAGCTTGCCTTAACAAACTTTTATTGCCTCTGTTGCCTACCTGCACAATTGTTTTCCTACAAATTCTAAATAGAGACAACAGATTTCAGGTTCCATGTTCTCCAAGATTACCTGCGATTTCAGAGTGGTGTGTTCTGGTGTGCTCGTGCCTGGACCGGCGTTGGTCTTTTTCCTGCTGTTGGCATTTGAGTTGGCTGTTGGCATTTGGGACAAACACAGCCCCTGACACCCACCCCTAGGGGAGCCTGAGGAGTCGAGTGGTGAGAAGGGGTCCTCTGGGGGAGGGGAGAAGGGGGTTTGGAGGGACAATGGATGCCCTTGGGTGTACTTTGAGAGCGTGTCCAGCCAGCTAAATAAATGGGCTCTTCAATGGGCTCTTCAGACTCTCTTTGGCCCTCCACAACTGCCTTATCTGGTGCCCATTCTGGCTTGCTTTAGAGTGTAACTGCGAGCAGCCTCCTGAAACTAGATTTTATTGAGGACTTTGACTGCCATAGTAATTAAATCTGAGCGATTAATAGTTTACTGCATTGCAAGACCCAACTGGAATTCTGAATCTAACTATGTGGTCTGCTATGTGATCTACTGATAATGCCAGATAAAACACTGAGGCATCTTCGCCCAAACAGGGAGACAAAAACAAAATTAGACCTTATACCAACTATGGAAAGTTCGTGTAGTGTTAATCAAGCTCCAGAAGGAATTGGGGTCTGCCTCTGGACAAAATTCTGTGCCCCAATCATCTTTTTCTGATGGCACTTTAAATTGAGCAAAGTCCCAAATGAAGTCCCCAAGGAGCAGTCCATTATGAAAATGCTCCTGAGGCTTTAGCCCCAGAGTCACGTCCTATATGTTAAGCTGATGGATCTGGGGTGCTGACCAGTGATTCTACTCCATTAGATGGGAGGCTAGTTAGGCAGGCTAATTCCTTGCGGCTACACACTAGATCTCCAGACATCTTCCTGGCAACACGTCAGGGAATTTCATTGGGATGCAGAAAAAAAACCAGCTGATTTAATTGATAACTCTCTCCAACCTTTCCTTGAACCTTGCAGTCAGGTCGGCACTTGTTTTTATTCTTCTTCTTGACTAAGCTTAAGGGTGGGGGACTGGCAATAGATAACTGAGAAAGGCAAGACTCCTCTCTTCTCCAGATCTTCAATCTCCTCATGGTCATCAGCCTTTTTCTCCAGTGACCAGTCCTCCAAATGGCCAAACAATGCAATTAGTAACGATTAACAGTCCGAATTTTCATTGTCAAGTTTAGCAGATTGGCGGTGTTGTGGCCTAAGCAGGGTCTAGGCCAGAGCTCAGGCGGGACGCAGAAATAAATGAGACACACACTAATATAAAGCTTGGAACGAAAGACCCTGTGCCGTCTTCCCCTTTATTACATAGTATTTGGCCAGGCCTGGCCAGAGGATTTTGTAAATTCCTTCTGGTGTGTCACACAGACAAGCTGGTCAACTACACCGGAAGCTGGTGGCTCATGACCTCCTTCCCCAAATTGGTTTTCAAATGTTCTTTCAGTTAGAAGGCATACAAAGTCCCTGAGCCTCTGGCTTGGTTGCAGATTGGACCAGAGACCCTCCCTCCCAGGACGAAGGTGGCGAATGTCACCCTGGGCTCCTGGGTCCTTGTCAGCCCACTGTTTGGGTCGGAAGGTGGACTTTTTGAGTCATGTACATTTGGCCCTTGTTCTTCAGGATGTGGATCCCAGCTGTCATCCTCGGGCCCGAGGATGTTTTCTTGAGTGTCTGGGACTGGGATTTTTCAGACCCTTGATATGTTCTGAGTCACCTGCTCTACTCCTTTTTTGGTAGTGATCATTGTGCTGGCCACTGAGAGAACTGTCTGGGTTCAAAGGTGTCCTGATTTTCCATCCCGGCCTTCTATCCCAGACGATCACTTGGTCCCCAGGGTTTACTCATCATGTGGTCGCAGGTTGCCTCTTGCTAGCACTTGCATTGTTTTCCTGCCTCCTCGCCTGAGTCGCTTCAGGATTGTAGGGCGGCTGTACCCATCCTAGGCAAGTGGGTACGGTGTCACATCTCACTCTGTTCAACATGAGTGACCCGGGGGCCATTGCATGGTACAGTATGGCATTCCTCTGTATTTACTCAGAAATCATTGGAAGCTTAATTCAGGGTCAGCAGCTTCCAATGTGGCAATCCGAAGAGCCTTATTTAGGGTGCGCATGAAACGCTCAAACTCACTGTTTGCTTGTGGCCACTCTGGGGTAATATGTCAATGTTTTATTCCAAGTCATTCCAGTGACTCTTTGAATTCCATCCCTGAAACGGTGGGTTTTTGATTTCTTTGGATAATTCAAACATTGTGAAGATCCTCTGTAACCCCGGAGCCACATTTGTGAGCACAGTGGACTTGATTATCCCCACAGTCGGGGATACTTTGAGTATCCGTCTACCATCACTAGAGGGACCCTTCCATCTGGGAAGCTTCCAAAATCGAGGCTTACCTTGGACCAGGGTGTATCACACATCCCTTTGGTTATGATGGGTGCCAGAGCTTGAAAAGGGCTTGTCAGTTGGAATGCAACGCATTGCCTCACATAATCGTCCACTACGCCTTCAAGTTGAGGGAATCATACTTTGTCGCATATGTACGACTTCATCTTCACCATGCCTTGATGTCCCACGTGAGCGAGCGTGCTCACCTGTTGCTGGAGGCTAACTGGGATCCCTCAGTACAAGACCATCTTGGGTTGCGCTAATCTCTTTGTGGACTCTCCAGAGCTTGGTAAGCCACTCTTTATCAAGACCTGCCCAGTTGTTGGCATCTTTGAGGAATCCTTCCCAGGTGACGGAGATAATCAACAGTCGCCACCTCCAACCACACCCTCTGATAGTGCTATCCAACACCGAGATTTTCATGTATGGTAGCCACACGCCTGTGCTGCTGAAAGAGGCAATGACAGTAAACATTAGATCTGAAGACAAGGAAATAAAATCCTCCTTCCACTTTGTCGATAAAGAACTTGTTACACTGCTCAGCAGCCATCTGGCTGAAGACTTGGGACTTGTGTCATTTGCAAAAAGTGTCAGAGCATTCCAAATTAATAAACTACTGCGGCAATTCCTAGAATTGTTCACCAGCCTAGTATGCCTGAAGGCCTCATCTATCAAACTACACATCGACAAATCTGTATAACCCGCCGTTTTTCAACACCGGCGCATCCCTTTCCCCCCTCCATCCAGAAGTGGAACAAGAACTAGACAAGCTAGAAGACCAAGGCATGATAGAAAAAGTAACAGGCCACGCCATGGTTGTCTCCCATGGTAATTGCGAAGAAGTCAAAACAGCCAGGGAAAATACGCCTATGCATCAACATGCATCTCACAAACCAAGCAATTAAGTGGGAGAGACACTTAATACCGACCATCAATGACATGACTGCTGACTTGAACTGCTACTGATGGTTTTCCAAATTGGACTTAAATGGCGTGTTCTACCAGTTATGCCTGGCTGAGGAGAGTAGGTACATTACTGCCTTCTTGATGCATTTAGGACTTCAAAGATACAAGCGGCTGAATTTTGACATCTCATCTGCAGCTGAAGTATTCCAGGATGACATTCAAGAAACCCTCTATGGACTACCAGGGTCATGAATATGAGTGACAACATCATTCTTTGGCTATGTCTTCAGCCAGGAAGAGGGGCTGGCTGACCCACGAAGGTCCCAGGCGATCAAGCAAGCTCCAGTGCCAAAGACTGTGAGTGAGGTGTGCAGTTTCCTGGGGATGGCCACTTACTGTGGCCGGTTCATACCAAACCTAGTCACCATTGCTTAACCCCCTCCGATCCCTCACAAAGGTGGAGGCTCCATGGTCATGGGGCCACAGAAAAGCAAAGACATTTCAAGTCCTCAAAGAAGCACTACAGAGCAAAATTACCATGATGTACTTTGACCCCAAAAAGAGGATGGAGCTCATAGTGGACGCCAGTCCAGTAGGCCGTGGAGCAGTTCTCACTCAAGAAACTGAACCTGGAAGATGGGCCCCAGTGGCATTTGCGAGCAAAGAGTTAACACCGACTGAAAAACGCTATGCACAGATTGAGCGGGAAGCCCTGGCGATCAAGTGGGCCTGTGGGCACTTCTAACTCTACCTCTGTGGGAGGCCCTTTAGAGTAGTCACTGATCATCAGGCCTTGGTCCCCCTGTTGAGGGGCACTGCACCACACCTCCCAATAGGCATAATACATTTAGCTATCCAACTGCAACACTATTGTATAGAAGTAGTTTACTGCCCTGGTGCCAAGAACCCTGCAGACTTCTTGTCACACCACCAACTGCACCAAGCAGAAGAAGATACACCAATTGCTGAAGCAGTAGACAAGAATGTTCAAACACTGGCACAAAGTGCCTGCCCCAGAATGCTTGATCTGAAAGAAATCTTTGATGCGACAGCCGCTGACACAGTACTGACAAAAGTAAATATGGACATCTCGAAGACACAAGTGGGTTGTGGTCCACTGTGCCTCTTCAGGCCATTCGTGAAGCAGATAAGGAATACCTCCTCCTCATCGGGGGATGAGTTCTCGGGCATGTGATTTCACCTCGATGCATGTTGATCTTGTTTTGGTTCTTCACGGCCTTCTAGTGTTTTACCATTCTAGTGATTTTGTGCCTTCCTCTCGGCCCTCTTCTTCTGGTGCCTCCATGGCAGACAGTCACAGAATGATTCATTTTTCCACAGTTTGAGCACTGTCGTCCCTGTGTGGGGCAGTCTTTGGGGGCATGTTCCTCTTGCCCACAGTAAGTGCAGCATGGCCCTTGTCTGGCTGGGTTTTGTGTTCTGAGTCTGCTCTTGGTGTATTGCACTTGCACTGCATCAGTGCGTTCAGTCTCAATGGTAGGACCTCTTTCTAGGACTTGGGTTATTGCGTTGTCATCTCAATCACTCTCGCTGTCAAGAAGTCATGTGAACTGGCCAATATGAGGATATCATCTATGCTGATGTTTGGTGCCTCAGGATTAGTTCTCTGAGTGTCTTGTTGCGAAAGCCTTGGATGATCTGTGCTCCTATTTCTTTAGACTGGTCGTCCACTGTGCACGTTCTTGCTAACTGTCTCAGTCGTGCGTAGAACTCATCAATGGATTCTCCTTCTTGCTGGGGTGCCTGGTGGAGTTTAACTCTCTCAAAATGGGGGTTTAGTTGCAGGTCACAGTGAGCTTTGGGTGCTCTTATGGCTGGGTTTTAGTCGTCTACTGTGGTGGTGTTGGGAAGGTGCCTGAACAGTTTGTATATTTTGTCTCCACTGAAGTGCAATAGCAGAAACCTCTTGACAGTCCCATCATGTTCTCGGGTGGTGATAAAGTAGTTTCATAGGATCCTGATCCATATCTTCCATCGCTGGGAGGCTGTTGCTGGGTCAGCTAGCTCGCTGGATGGTGGCAACACCTCTCCCATAGTATGCTTTTGTGGGAATTGTGCAGGGGATGCTGCTGATGCACTTGGTTTCCGGTACACCAGAGAGTTCACTGGTCACCTCTTTGCTATTGACTGTTTTGTTCTTACTGGGATGCGGCAGAGGTTAGTGTGGGGGTGCTTAGCTGTGAGAGGCTCTGATTATGTGCACTTTAATGTGTCTAGTCAGTGGGAGCACAGGGCTGAGCTGGGCAGAGTTCAGCACAATTATAAGTGCTAGGTGCATACAGTGCACTTACTTACTGTACCAGTTTCTCCTTATATAGTTTGATTTCCTTCTTTGCTTTTGCTTTTTTTTGTGCTTTTTTTTTCTTTGTGTTGGGCATGTTGCAGGCAAAACGTAGGTGCAAGGTAGACTGTGCATCTTTTCTGTTGACCAGATGAAGCAGACAGGGTGTGGCAGGTGCGCTCTGCTCGCAGTGTGCACCAGAGGCCCTCGGGCCGGGCCTGTGCTCAGGAGCATGCCTTCAGGCTCCACTACTGTCAGGAGGCTGCGTGAAGTGCCAGCAGGTGTGAGAAGCTGTTGCAGGGTTCGGTGTGGCTGCGTCAGCAGGAGTAGGCCACGGCAACAGGTGAGGCCAGGGCAGGCCCGACAGGGACCCAGCCTTCACGGCTTTCAGCAGGCAGCAGGTGGCATGAGCGGGACGTGCAACCGGGTCTTCAGCTACTGCACTCAGTGAGCCTACACATCAGTGTTGAGGCACGTAGGCAGGAGACCCTCTTCACCAGTGTTTTGACCTATAAAGTTTGGGACAAAAACCCCCATGAGGGCTTCACCCTTTTATTATATAGCTTCTGGCCATGCCTGGCCAGAGAATGTCATAAGCTCCTTCCGGTGTGTCAAACAGACAGACTGGTAAACTAGACCAGAGCCTGGCGGCTCATTACAAGCAGAGCAACCAAACTCTCACTCCTTAACATGCTCCCCTAATGCAAACAACATTTCAGGGTAGTTGAAGGTTATGGTCTTGTCGTCCTTGCAGCAAGCCAAACAAATGACCTTGCTTGAAATTATTAAGGGACATATTTCTGGAAAGAAGCTCACAAAAGCTTCAGAGGGGTCGGGCCTACCCATTGCAGCTGCTGGCTGCCCTCAGAGCCCTGACACGACTTTTAGATAACCAGAATGTTCTTTGTTTCTTATTTCCTTATATTAGTTTTTAAAGCTGATGAAAGCTATGGCTTGTTTTCTACCCGACTGACTATTCGGCAAGGTAGAGGATTAAATGTAAATCACAAACATCTTTACAGACAAGTAATTGCAAAAATTCATCACTGACTTCCTTGAAGTGTCCACCAGCTTCAGAAAGTTGACTGCTGATCCTAATTGTTTTATAAAGTCAAATAATGATCCTAATCTTAAACCAACATCAAGCAAGAAGAAATTAAAAACATTAACTACAAAACTCTCCTCTCAAATATCAAGCTCTGCAGTTTGTTTCACTGGCCTTTTGGTGGGGCCAAATTCCAATTCGGAAAACGATTGAACAAATCATTTATGGCCACCCATCAGGGGAGAGGGTGGGGGGCAGGGAGGTAGTACACTTTAGTTTCCATCCTATATGGAAAGGACATGGTAATTGTTGACACCACATGATTGGTTGCTGGCTTGTCATATTGATCTTTTATCTTCTTCAAGCTTCCTTCGCTCTTTGGTCGGTACTATCTACATTCCCGCTAATGCGCTTGCATTCGAAGAAAACGTATGCAAGCTTTATAATTACATATATTTTCCAAATTTTCTTTCCATCCTCTTGTTTTATTTTTGCAGATGATTTTAGTGTTAAAATGTCATTGCGTTCTCTAGACAAACTGTGCGGTGGCTTGTAGACTATATATGCCTCATCCCTTTTGTAGCCACCAGAAAGGCAAAACAGTTGGCAAAGCATGGCAGGTGATGTCCCTGGTAGCTCAACACAGCTATAGAAAATATAAACTGACAATTTCTATCTGATATGCCGGCAAAGGACACTTATATAAACTCTGGGAGTATGATTCCAATCGATTGTGCCTTTGTACCGATTGAACAATTTAATTTAACTGTTGATTTTATGGTGGTTGATATCTCTTCTATTGATCACCGTACTATGGAAATTTTTCCTAGATGTCAATCGCACGGAAAATATATCACCCCCCCCATCGACCCCAGTCTGAGTTACAACCACAAACTCAAAGTTACAATCTCAGATGAAAATTTGCAAGACTTGTTTGCCATAAGGTTTGACAGTGTGCTTCCATTATCAGATGTTCCCAGTAATTGTGAATGATATACTCCTTTTTTTTTTTTTTTAAGTGTTTTTTCTACAGAAAATCCGATTAAAACCTTGCCCCACCATACATATGAAAACAGTATGGCATTCATTAGGTTGGTTTGACTCTGAATTCTGTTAGGTGAGTAAGGCTCTTAATAGGATGCCTCACCTTACAATAACAAGAGATAGTGATGAACTTTATCATGTGGTAACAATACTGAAAAATAAGTACCAAAAGTAGCACCATACACTAATAATAGTAAAGGAGCACCAGTATTATGACCACCAATGGGAGTAAATAAAACTTGCAATAATGGATGGCAACACTAAAGGCCTAATTTAGAACTTGGTGGTAGCAGTGCCAAGCCACATCGGTGGCGCACCCGTGAAGACCGCCAAGACAACCGTCTTCCGCCAGCTGTATTAAGTTGTATTGCAGCTGAGCCGAAGACCATTATGATGGAGTGCTTGCCCTAGCCATCAGGCAGGCAGGTTTACAGTTGGACAGTTGGTGTACTGGCAGCTGTTTGCTGGTGGAGGGGAGACATTGCCAGTGGCCATGGAAAAGAGGTAAGTGATAGATACACTCTACCCTTCACATATGTGTCCCCCTGCATTACACACAAAACAACACACCACATACACACCATTATCCATTGCCATTTCACCACAACACCTACATGCCGCAAACACACATACATGTAAATCCATCACTCAACGTACACTGCACCCACACACGACACAACCACAACAACCAACACACTGCACACACACATGCATAACTACACACATCACAACAGCGACCACCACACAACAACATGCATCTGAGTTCTGCACGCAGCAACACACAACACAACATACACAACAACATCCACGTCATATGCAAGTGGCACACATACTGACATAATCACATCCCCCACTACGCCTTCCTTCACCTTAACCAGCCAATCTCATTATACACACATATACATGTACTGACTCACACACACAACTCAAGCACAACATGACAGGATCGTGTCCCCTAGCAATGGTCACACATCGGCACAGTTGTCAAGTGTGAAGTACCATTATTGTGATGCAGGGTTCAGTTGCCAATGAATAGTGACTTCATAATGACAGTTGTGCAACGCAACGCAACGCACAGCCTGCCGGAAACGACGCACAGCCTGTCTTGCGACAAGAAAATCGCTGCAATAGAAAATTTGACACATCGTCTACTGGGATCATCCCGACCGCCCAGGATTTCCACGCATCATCCCTGGGCGTCAAAAAGACACCCGTATCGCATTGAGTAATCAAGACTGTGCGCCGGAAATCGACGCAAAGCCCCCTGCAGCATGGAAAGAAACAACGTAATGTCTGTGCTGCACCGCAAATTCCAGCGCACACCCTATTTTTCTACAAATCTCCTCCTCTGTGGTCTCCGTTCATGTTATTTTTGACGTAAACCAGGTACTTTGTGAAACCAAGGGACAACTGTTGATTTCTAAAGTTTAAGACTCTTTTTAATCTTGCAAAAGTGCTATCTCAACTTCTGCTTATTGAATCTTTATTGTTTTGACCTTAATTTAACCAGATAAATATCTTAAATTTTTCTAAAACTGTGTGGTGTATTTTCGTGGTGTTTTCACTGTGTTACTGTATGGTTTTGTGCACAAATACTTTACACATTGCCTTCTAAGTTAAACCTGACTGCTCAGTGCCAAGCTACCAGATGACGGGCACAGGATAATTTGGTTTGTGACTTAGCCTGACTAGGATTGTGGTCCCTATTTGAACGAAGTTGAATACTTCTGCCAACTAGAGACCCCATTTCTAACACTGTGGAACCGCCAACATCTAAATACGGTGGGCAGACCATCATGGCGGTGTGTGGGTTTTCATTTTGAAAACCGACAACGGGACCGTTACTGCCACCATCTACATCATGACCTTAATCCTTTTTGCATTTTATAGGTCCAGATTAGTGAGTCACAATGGGTGGGCTACATTTCTGAATTATATAAATGTTCACCCAAGTCAGTAGACCCTATGACAGAAGTTAAATTAACAGCACCTTCTCTGTTGACATCTCAGGAAGTAGAGGTTGTAGTTGGTACAATTACTAAAATGAAACTTTCCCGTGGTTGTGGACTTGATAGTCTACCAGCTGTAATCTTTAAGAGCAACTCCCATTAGTGGGCAAATGTACCCAGTCCAATTTAGAAATTTGTTTCAAATATAGGACAAACACTGGTTCCTGGCGAGGAGCTAGTATTAAACCAATATATAAAAAAAGGGAAAGGTTAGATCCTGCAAACTGTCAACTTATCCCCAGCTAGAAATGGGGTCTCTAGTTGTCAGTCAGTTTACCCCCTGTTCAAGCAGGGACCCTCACTCTAGTCAGGGTACGGGACATACCCAGCTCAGATAACCCTTGCTCACCCCTCTGGTAGCTTGGCAGTAATACAGTGTAAACACTACAAAAGGACACCACACCAGTTTTAGAAACATAGCCAATATTTATCTGTGTAAAACAAGACCAAAATGAACAAAATCCAACATTCAGTAATAAAGATATGAATTTTGCAGGAATTACTTAAAAAAACAGTTCCTTGAAGTCGATGGCTACATCTGGGGCTTTCACGGCATTGTGAACAACAAAACCAACAGTTCAGGCTGGCCGTGTCGACATGGGACAGCTACGGTGTCGGGAAGACCCGCAAACAGTACTTTAGAAATGTAGGGCTTTGTGATCATCGTGATGAGATCCGGAGTGCGATGTCACTGGCGTCAGCAGGCGTTGGGTCCGTAGGTCGGTGCAGGGGTTGTCAGGCCCTTGATGTCACATGAGTTGCACATCAAACTACAGGCTGATGACGAAGTCAGGAGCGCTGGTGCGGATGGAGTTGGGGCTGCGGTGCAAAGTGGGACGATGCAACGTGCGGTTCCCACAGGTCACAGTGCAGGCAGTGGCTCGGTGACGGCATTCTGCGGTGTCGGTGAGACCAAGGCTACGATATGAAGTCGGGTGGTGTGACGTGCAGTGTCTCCAGGTCATGGAGCAGGCAGAGGTGTCGTAGCTGCTGAAGAACTGTTGTTGGTAGGCCCAAGGCAGCGGTACGACGCGGGCAGGCTCCTTGCAGTGCCCACGGCTCGTTGTGAAGACAGGGGAGTCTGTTGACAACACTGGAGTCGATGGGACTGGCTTCGGTGGACCAGGGCTGCGATGCGGGACGGGACGGTGCTTTGTGTACCTCACGAGCGGTGTCCACAGGCCACGGTGCAGGCAGTGGCATAGGTGTCAGTGCAGAGCATCGTCATCAGGAATACCAAGGCTGCAGTGTGAGCAAGATGATGCAGAATGCGGGGCCCACAGGTCACGGTTCAAGCAGCAGCTCGGTGATGACGATGGGTGGCAGCTTCGGTGAGACCAGGGATGTAGTGCGACGTGGGGCACGGCTAGGTGCAGCAGTGTCAGGTCATGGTTCATGCAGTGGCATCGTTGACGGCAACGTGGTGGTTTTTCGTCTGTTGCAGCACAAACACACAGTTCCCAGTACTGTAGGCAGATGAATCTGAAGTCTGTGATATCCCTGAGACTTCCAAAAGGAGGCAAGCAATACTTCAAGCCTTTGGAGAGCCTTCACAAGCAGGATACAGTCTTTGTCCTCTTTAAGAAATAAGCAGCAACTGCAAGCCAACACAACAAATCACACACAGCAGAGGCAGTACTCCTCCTCCAGCTCTTCAGCTCTTCTCCTTGGCAGAGGTTCCTCTTGATCCAGAAGTGTTAAAAAAGTCTGGGGTCTTGGGTTCACTACTTATACCCCTTTCTGCCTTTAAAGTAGGCAAACTTCAAAGGAAAGTTTCCGTTGTTTACAAGATCCTGCTTTGCCCAGGCCTGGCCCCAGACACATACCAGGGGGTTGGAGATTGCACTGTGTGAGGACAGGCACAGCCCTTACAGGTGTAAGTGCCAGCTCCTCCCTCCCCACTCTAGCCCAGAAGACTCATCAGGTCATGCCACAGCTCCCTTTCTGTCATCGTCTAGAGGGAATTCACAACAGCCCAACTGTCAGTCTGACCCAGACGTGGAATACACAAGCAGGCAGAGGCACAGAATGATTTAAGTAAGAAAATGCCCATTTTCTAAAAATGGCATTTTCAAACTGACAATCTAAAAATCAACTTTACCAAAAGATGTATTTTTAAATTGTGAGTTCAGAGACCCTAAACTCCAGATCTTTATCTGCTCCCAATGGGAAACTGCACTTAAAGGATATTTAAAGGCAATCTCATGTTACCTATGAGAGAGATAGGCCATGCAACAGAGAAAAACACTTTTTTCAGTATTTCACTGTGTAAAACACATCAGTACATGTCTTACCTATAACATACACTGCATCCTGCCCATGGGGCTACCTAGGACTAACTTTAGGGGTGCCCTACATGTAGTAAAAGGGAAGGTTTGGGCCTGGCAAGAGGGTACACTTGCCAGGTAGGTTGAATTGGCAGTGCAAGATTGCACACACAGACACTGCAGTGGCAGGTCCGAGACATGTTTACAGGGCTACTTACCAGCAGTGGTAAAGTGCGCAGAGACAATAAACCACCATTGGTCCAGCATACCATAAAAGCGGGAGGTCAGAAGGCAAAAAGACAGTGAAAACATGCCAAAAGATGCCAGATCTAACATCTCCCTATTAAATAATGCATCTATGCTAAAACTCTGCAACTCTATCTTGAAACCTGGGCCTTTGAAGCAGGTATCATCCCTAGAGAGCCGGGAGGTTTCAGGCAAAACTATTCCAAGGTCGAACACCACTTGGCTTTTTGGTTGGTGGCTGGGCAGGTGGTAAATTCACTAGACAAACTTTGCTCTTGGTTTGCCAACTTTCGAACCAGGTTTTATGTGGTAGACTGGGAAATACTGTAAAAGAAACCTGAAGAAAATAGCATAACTTTGGATCTCTTGTCATTGATTCCACAGCTTCACTCACAAAACTGGGTTCAGGTTAACTTAGATAGGCATAGAATTCTTTCAAACAGAATCCCTGTTAAAACTGGGCTGTCAGGGATGTGTTTTAGCCCCCCTTCTAGTCTTTTTACGTCAGACCTCCCAGCCAAACATTCAACAGTTAATTCATTTTTCCAAAAGATTAGAGGTAATCACGCCCTATGCCTAATGTATGCCGACGCCATGGTCCTCATGGTTTATATTCGTTCAGCAAAAAGTAACACTACCTATGCACATTGTGAGAGCCATGAGCTCATGGTTAACACAGACAAAAAAGACTATAGTATTCTCAAGAAGACCACAGACGTTTTCATGGTTCCTTAACATCACGCCCTTAGAACAGGTCAGGGTATATAGGTACCTGGGGCTTTATTTTCTGACAATTTGCGATGGGGCAACCATTTCAGCATGCTAAAAACCTTGTTAATTACAACTGCTAATGCCGACAAAATGCTCAATGCTTGAAATGGTGGGCCCATTGAAAAAAGCATGACTGGGCTAACTGTTCCCTCAGCCCTATATGGGGCATAGCTGGTGTGTCTGACAATAGAGTACTTTGGGGCCCGGTGGAAAGAGTATGGCCCTCATTACAACCCTGGTGGTCGGTGATAAAGCAGTGGTTATACCGCCAACAGGCCGGTGGTAAAGAAAATGGGATCACTACCACGCCAGAAACCGCCAACACAGACAGCTACTTTAACACACCGACCTCCACAGCGGTAGCAATAAACACCGCAGCGGTAACCGCCAACAGACAGGCGGAAGACAATGTACAGCCCACTCTATTACAAGGCACCAATCCGCCAGATTTTCAGGGGCGGTACCAATGACATCAAAAGCACAGCAGAAACAATACTCTGAAGGGGAACCACTCACCTTTCGACACTCAACGAAGGACACCATGGAGCCCGAACTACAGGTCCTGCCGATGCTGGTGTATCTGCTAATACACCAGGAATATCAAAGAAGGCGGCGGCGATGACCACGGTGAGTACTGCACCTAGCACACGGGTAATGAAAAAGTGAGCGAGACACACATGCCACCCCCCCACCCCACCCTCACCCACAACACCATACAGACAAAAATATGCAGCAACATTACATTTACACCCCGTAACCCCCTGGAAGAACGCAAGGACAAAAGGAATTGAGTGAAATCAATGATATTTAGAAATATGCAGATAAAGTTAACAATTGTAAACAACAGTATATACAAATATTTACAATATGTACAGAAGGCCGTACACTGTCTTTTGCAAATGTCCGTGGCCCAGTGGGCCAAAAAAACATTGGTGAAGCCCACTCTTGACTCCTGCCTCAAAACGGAGAGAACACTGCTGGGGCATCAGGTCAAAAACACACAGGCACCTCAGGGGGAATGGGAGGGGGGCACCTCAGCCGGAAGATGGTACTATGCCACTGCTCCTGGAGGGGGCAACATGCCCACAGCGATGTCCTGGGGAGTGCAAGGCCACAGTCTCTCAAGTCTCTCAAGTGGGTGGGTTGCCCACTGCTTGGTCCTCGGGAGTGCAAAGCCACAGTCTCTCAAGTGGGTGGTTTGCCCACTGCTTGGTCCTGGGGAGTGCAAAGCCACAGTCTCTCAAGTGGGTGGGTTGCTCACTGCTTGGTCCTGGGGAGTGCAAAGCCACAGTCTCTCAAGTGGGTGACATGTTCCACTGGTTCTGGAGGTGGCCTTGTGCCCAGTCTGCTTCATCCTGCCAAGGATAGGGTGAGTGGATGCATATCTCCACTGGTTCTGGATGGGGCCTTGTGCCCAGTCTGTTTAATCCTGTAAAGGATAGGGTGAGTGGATGCATATCTCCACTGGTTCTGGAGGGGGCCTTATACCCAGTGATGCTGCACCTTGGGTGTGGCTGTTCCCATTCCCTCATCTGGGTGTCTGAGGCACGAGATGTGCAGAGAACAGGTAGCATGATACACCATGGAGGCAGCGCCAGACTCCATCCTGTGGCGGTTTAGGCTGCAAACTGCTTGTAGTGCTGGTGCTGGTGGTGGTGATTCAAGTGGTGTGTGGAGGGTCCACGCTGTCTCCTGCAGCCTTGGATGGCTGCCCACTGGGGATGCTGCTGCTGACACATGTAGTGGCACCGTCTGGGAATGTGTTGGTGCATATGGCGGTGCAGGTGGCGGTGCCTGCGGTGGTGTCTGCGGTGGAGAGGCCATCTCCTGCAGCCTCGGACGGCTGCCCACTGGGGATGATGCTGCTGACTGTTGTTGTGGCATCGGCGGTGAAGGTTGCGGTGCAGATGGCGGTGCAGATGGCGGTGCAGGTGGCGGTGCCTGCGGCGGTGCTTTCCACGGTACTGGTTGCTGGGCTGTCAAGACTAATGGTGGGCACCAGTCCCTCACCTGGAGGCTCCGAGGCCTGAAGTGCCTTGCCTTGTGTTTTCTTGCCCTTCCCCACCTTGGCTGATGTTGTTGGGACCTTGGCACTGCCATATGCAGTTTTAGAGGAGGCCTTGCTGGGTGGGTCGTGCTTCTTCGCCGTGCTGCATGCTGGCCCCTTCTTCACCTTGGCAGGTGGCGGACTCGGTTGGTCCTTTGCATTGGTCGGCGGCACACTGCCAGCCTTGATGGGTGCCCCCTTTGATTCCCTGGGACTTGCAGGTACCACATTGGATGCCGAGTTGGTGGCTGAGGTGCTGGCCTGGTATCTTGCCGTCCTAGGGGAAGGACGGGGGGGAGGCATAGGGAAGAGGTCAATGTTAGCCTGGAAAATCTTTTTAGACACACTGGGATGGGAAGACTGAGGGGGTTTGGGAGTGGAGGAAGAGGGAGTGGTTGTAGGAGGTGTATGTCTGCTGAGTTTGGGTGAAGGTGCATGGGCTGGATGCTGTTGTGAGGTGGATGGCTGTTGGGTGGGTGTGTGCTTGCGTTTGTGTACTTTGGGAGGAGGGCTCACAGACACACTGGGAGAGGACACAGGGGATGTGGGGGTGGTGACTGCCTGTGAGGGGTGTGTAGTGATGGGCGTGCTGGTGATGGAGGTAGTGGATGATAATGTAATGCATGCCGGTGGGAGTGGAGATGCTACTGGGACTGAGGTGGACGAAGAGGAGGAGGGGGACACAGTGGAGGCAGTGGAGGTTGGTATGTTTGCATGGGTATGGTCCTTGTGTGAGTGCCTGTGAGATGATGTGTGGTGCTTATGTTTTCCTGAGCCACTTTGTGTGTTGATTTGTGTACATGCTGATCTGAAGGTGTACTTGGGACAGGCTGAGGTAGAGGGGATTGGGTCAGGGTAGTGGAAGTTGGAGGGGAGAGGCTTGACACCGGGACAATGGGTGCCATCAGTGCTGAGGCCCGAAACTGAAATGTTCTCTGTTTGGCCGCCACGCCAGAATGAATGCCCTCCAGGTATGCATTTATTTGTTGCAAATGCCTCTCAACACCCTGGATGGCATTCAGAATGGTTGACTGCCCAACAGTGAGGGATCTCAGGAGGTCAGTAGCCTCCTCACTGAGGGCAGCAGGGCTGACTGGGGCAGGGCAAGAGGTGCCTGGGGCGAAGGAGATGCCCACCCTCCTGGGTGAGCGGGCAAGGGAAACACGCTGAGGGGCTGATGGGAGGGCAGTGCTGGTAGGGGGGTGGCAGCTGTACCTGTTGTTGGGGTGGGCACAGAGGTGTCCGCCACCGCCAGGGAGCTTCCATCGGAGGAGGAATCGTTATCACTGGTCTCTCCTCCTGTCGCCGTCGTGGATCTCCCCTCGCCTTCTGTCCCACTGGTGCCTTCACCCTCAGTGGATTCAGCCTCCAGGCCCATGTGGGATGCAGCTCCGTCCGTCACCGATGCCTCTGCTCCTCCGCCAGATGATGCTACTGCACACAAGGACAGGGTGACAAAACAAAAAGGGGGGGAGAGACAGAGGCTACACTTGGTCAATGCCAGCAACACCACTACCGTTGGTGGACACAACACACAGAGAGCAGCCCTATGCGCCAGGCCATGCCCAACCAGTCACTAAGATAGTCACCAGCCCATGGGGTACAATGCCTAATGCCAACATCTGCACATCTGACACCCACAGGACCCTGCCCAGTAGTAGTTGGCCACTTGTACCATTGGGGTAGGAGTGCTTCAGAGCCCGCGCACAAGGGACCTACCCTGCCATGATCGCCCTGGCCTAGGGGCACCCACCCCCCCATCCCCCACCACCCCCATCCCCCACCCTGCTAGCTCCTAAAGCCCACAAAGTCAGCTTTCAGAATCTGTACTCACCCCCTTGTGGCTGCTGAGATGCCCTCAAGTGCCCATCCAACTCCGGAAATGCCACCGCCAGGATGTGGAACATCAGGGGGGCGATGGTGCGACAGGCACCCCTTCCACGTTGGGAGGCCAGCCCCAGCTGGGCCTCACGCCGTTTTCTAGGTCCAGCAGCACAGGTCCTCCCATCTCTTGCGGCAGTGGGTGCTCCGCCTGTGATAGACCCCCAGGGTCCGCACCTCCTTGGCGATGGCATGTCAAATACCCTTTTTCTGGTGGGCGCTGACATAGAGGGAAAAGACAACAGAAAAGGAAATTACTCACCCCTCTGGACCGTCATACTCATTGCCCACCAGTTCCCACCCATGCCCTGATGCACATTCACTGACCACCTCTCATGCAACACTCAGGTCAGGACGCCTTAGCACCCCCCAACATGTAGCTTACATCCATACCACGGCAAACATGCATTGCCCACACATCATGCTCACAGTGTACTCACCTGTTTCTCTGGAGGACCGTAGAGTAACGTGTACTGGGGTAGGACCCCATCCACCAGTTTCTCCAACTCCTCCGCAGTGAAGGCAGGGGCCCTTTCCCCAGACTCTCTAGCCATTGTTGCTTCCAGACTCATGTTACAGCAGCATATGCAGTGTAGGTCCTCTCCTGTTGATGGTCAGGTAGCAAATGAGGGAATAGCTAGAAAATGGCTGTGACATCCGCGGCAGTGCATACCCTCACCGCCGGGGTACATCGCCATTGGCTCCTGGGACCCATAGGGCCCAATGTTAACCAATGCGAAGTTGCGCGGCGCTCATCGGCCACCTACCGCGATGCAGCACAATGCCAGCGCACTTACCTAATTTCCCCTTGTCCCTCCTCACAGGTCAGGCAGCTGCCATTTCAGGGGGGCACATGGCATGGCACCTAACTGCGTCACAGCAGACATTGGCACATCAACTGACTCTCGACTTCACACACTGCTTCTGTGACTTAAATTCAACAACAATTGAGTCATCTATGTGGAAATATGACCTTCTGCTCACCGTTCTCCTCCATAGGCTACAACCGCTGAGGCAGATGATGAGATGGCGGCATCCTCCGGTATACAGACCCCTGGTGGACCTGTTGACAAAGGAGGACAGACACATTATCATCACATACAGACTTGATCATGCCACAATCCAAGAACTGTGTGCCCAATTGGAGCCAGACCTGATGTCAGCAATCCGTCAGCCCACAGGAATCCCCCCTCTAGTGCAGGTTCTGTAAGTGCTCCATTTCCTGGCAAGTGGTTCCTTTCAAGCTACAGTGGCCATGGCATCAGGAATGTCTCTGCCAATGTTCTCCAGCGTGTTGACCAGAGTGTTGTCTGCCCTGCTGAAGCACATGCGCAGCTACATCGTTTCCCCCAGGTGGATGATTTGGCCACAGTGAAAGCTGACTTTTATGCCCTGGGACATTTCCCCAACACATGTGGCATTTATCCCCCAACCTGAAGAAATGAACAGGAATAGAAAAAGCTATCACTCGATGAATGTGCAAATGGTGTGTTTGGCGGAGCAGTACATCTCCCTTATGAATGCCAAATATCCTGGCTCTGTGCATGAAGCCTATATCTTGAGGAATAGCAGTATCCCTTATGTGATGGGGCAACTCCAGAAGCACCTGGTGTGACTAATAGGTGAGCCCAAGGTCCCCACCCAGTATATGTTGGTTTCTGGGCATGGGATTGTCCCTATGGGTTAGTGTGTGTCTAACAGTTGTCTCTCGATATTTGCAGGTGACTCTGGTTACCCCAACCTCTCATGGCTACTGACCCCAGTGAGGAATCCCAGGACAAGGGCAGAGGAACGTTACAATGAGGCACATGGGCGTACAAGGAGGATTATTGAGAGAACCTTCGGCCTCCTGAAGGCCAGGTTCCAGTGCCTTCATCTGACAGGGGGATCCCTGTACTACTCACCCAAGAAGGTGTGCCAGATCATCGTGGCATGCTGTATGATGCACAATCTGGCCTTGAGATGCCAGGTGCCTTTTCTCTAGGAGGATGAGCCTGGAGATGGTCTTGTGGCAGCAGTGGAGCCTGTGGACAGTGAGGATGAGTAGGCAGATGATGAAGATGTGGACAACAGAACAAACATTATACAGCAGTACTTCCAGTGGAATACAGGTAAGATACTGTGACTAAACTTTACATTACAGTAATCTTTTGGACATTGTACATGGCAGTCTCTTACCCTCTGTCTATGGACACTGACTGTTCCCTTTGGATTCTCTATTTCCAGATCTGTGTACACCATTCTGGCTCCTGCTATATGTACTACTGCCCACCAAAGGTCATCCTGTAGTATATTTCACTGAACATAGATGTTGCAATGCTTTGAAAATGGTGTAATAATACATTTTTCTAATCATTACACTGACTCCAGTATGGTATATGTTTCAAGGTTGTTTATTTATGTGCAAATAAGTATGGGGGTAAGTGCAAGGGGCTGGGGTGATGGTGGTGGAATGTCCAGTTAGAGTCCAGTCTATTGGTATCACAGGTGCATTTTCCAAGGGGGCATAGGAAGGGGAGCAATGGCAGTTCAAGGTTGACAGGGTGACAGAGTGGGACAGAAGGGTGACAATCAGGAGAGTATTATTTCCTGGTGGGGGTCTTGGCAATGTTCTCTGTCTTCTGCCTGGATTGCCGGGACCGTTTGTGGGGTGATTCTCCTTCTGCAGGGGGTGGGGTGCTGGTGGCCTGTTGGTCCTGTGGCGGGGCCTCCTGTCCACTAGCCCCGGCGGAAGTGGAAGGCTGTTCCTCGGTTTGGCTAGTGTCAGGGACCCTTTGTTGTGCCACTGCGTCCCTCATGGTCTTGCCCATGTCAGCCAGCACCCCTGCAATGGTGACCAGGATGGTGTATATTTTAATTAGCTCCTCCCTGATTCCCAGGTACTGTCCCTCCTGCAGTCGCTGGGTCTCCCGTAACTTCGCCAGTACCTGGCCCATGGTCTCCTGGGAATGGTGGTACACTCCCATGAGGTTTGAGAGTGCCTCATGGAGAGTTGGTTCCCTGGGCCTGTCCTCCCCCTGTTGCCAGCAGTCCTCCCAGCTTCCTTGTTGTCCTGTGCCTCTGTCCCCTGAACCGTGTGCCCACTGCCACTGACCCCAGGTCCCTGATCATCCTGGGTTTGTTGGGTTGCCTGGGGTCCCTGTAGTGGTGGACATACTGCTGATTGGCGTGTCCTGGGAACAGAAGTATGGGCCCGCTGGGTGGGTGCTGTGGTGATGTTTTCTGGGAGGGAGGCTCTGTGGTGGTTTGGGACTGTGGCAGGGGAACCAACTGTCCAGAGGGCCCGGATGGGCCAGGTTGGTCATTGTGATCCAGGCATGCAGAACTGCTGTCATCACTGTGGGACTCTTCCGGGGGGGGTGGGCTGGATGTAGCTGGCACCTTCTCTCTGGTGATGTTGGGCAGGGGTCCTGTTGGGATGCAAATGCATTGTTAATGTATCTGCATGTGTCATCTTGTGCATGGATGTGTTTCCATGTATGATTGTGCTTTCCCTGTCGGCTCGGCCTTGTGTGAGTGGTGATTTTGTGGACTGGGTGAGTCCACAAAACAAGAAAGGGGTGGGAGAGACAAAGGATACACAGGGTCAATGACTGCACCAACAGCACCGTTGGCGTACACAGCACCCTCACACACAGGGAAGAGGTCTACGCACAATGCATTGCACTACCAGTGAAATGGCTACTCAACAAGGAATCAGGAGGCGTACACACCGCCAACTACAGCATACCTGGGACCCATGCAGCCCTTACCAGTAGTGAATGCTAAAAAGCTAGGTAAGCAGTAATTCCCCTTCAGACTCTTAGCCACCAGAGCACCTACGCTGCTATGTCTGGCCTGGCCTTGGGGCAGCCACTGACACACAACCACCTCCCGGATACCACCCCTCCAGCCATGAGCTTCAATGATGACCTCTGCACTCACCCTCTTGTGGCTGCTGTGATGCCCTCAAGTGCCCATCCCGCTCAGGATAGGCCACCACCAATATGTGGGCCATCAAGGCAGTCAGGGTCCGACAGGCACCCCTTCCTCGTTGGGAGGCCATCCCCAGCTGAGCTCCACGGTCTTCCGTGCCCAGCGTCTCAGGTCCTCCCACCGTTTCGACAGTGGGTTCTCCACCTGCCATAAACCCCCAGGATCCGCACCTCCTTAGCAATGGCACACCATATACCCTTCTTTTGATGGGCACTGACCTGCAGAGTAAATACAGACAGGAGAACACCATTATACAAACATTCCAGCCAGTAACACAAATGGCCCACCATACCCGTTTCCATCACCACTGGAACACACATAGCCCAGCACACAATGTGTACACTGCCAAGAAGACAAACACCCAACCCCCCTTACACAATGCATTCACACACAACTCCATGCATTCATGCCACATGCATTGTGCCCATAGAGTACTTACCTGTTGGTGTGGAAGCCCATACAGCAGTCTGCATTGGGGTAGGACCCCATCCACCAGTCGCTCCAACTCCTCAGAAGTGACGTCTGGGGCCCTTTCCCCAGTCACACGGGCCATGATAGGTTCCAGACACAGGTCACAGCAGCACATGCAGTGTAGGTCCTCTCCTATGGAAGGTCTGGAAACAAGTGATGAATATGATAGAAAGTGCCGGTCACGTCCACGGCGGTGCATACTGTCACCGCCGGCGTAGATCACCATAGGCCACTGTACCCCATAGGGCCCAACTATAACCAATGAGGAATTGCACGTAGGTTCCAGACCGCCTACTGCCACGGCGATCAATGTCAGCGGCATTACCTCACTTCCACCTGTCCCTACACACAGGACAGGCGGATGCCATTTCGGGGGGGGGGCACAGGCCTGGGGATTAATGCTGCGTCACAGGATAAATAGGCACATACTTCACAAATCACACTGTCCCATAACATGTTTGCAGATTGCGGACTGCTGTTGTGTCTCCATTGTTCAGTCTGTGACAGTTTCCTCACTGTTTTGTCCCTTAGATACCTACTGCTGCAGATGAATAGGAGATGGAGACATACCCCAGTGTACAGACCCCTGGTGGACTTGGATACACTGGAGGACATGCACATTATCCTAACCTATAGACTGGACAGGGCCACAATCACAGAGCTGTGTGCCCATTTGGAGCCTGACCTGATATGTGCTATCCGTCACCCCACTGGGATCCCCCTCTTGTGAAAATTCTATCAGTTCTCTATTTCCTGGCAACTGGTTCATTCCAAGCGACAGTGGGCTTGGCAGCAGGAATGTCACAGCCAATGTTCTCAATAGTGCTGACAAGAGTGTTGTCTGCCCTGATAAAACACATGTGCAGCTACAATGTATTCCCCCAGGTTGAGGATTTTGGCACTGTGAAGGCCAGATCCTATGCAATGGGACATTTCCCCAATATAATTGGTGCGATTGAACACATATTGCTTTTGTTCCCCCAGACAGAATGAATAGGTGTTCAGGAATCGTAAGAGTTTCCACTTCATGAATGTGCAGATTGTGTGCTTGGCAGGCCAGTACATCTCCCACGTCAATGCTAAGTATCCTGGATCGATGCATAATGCATTTGTCCTGAGAAATAGCAGCATCCCAAATGTGATGGCCCAAATACAGAGGCACAGGGTGTGGCTGATAGATGAGCCCTGGTTCCTACCCAGTATATGTTGGTGTATGCAAATGGTGTTGGCCAGATAGCATAGTGTGTGGCTAAATGTTGTCCCTCAATATTTGCAGGTGACTCTGGTTACCCAAACCTCTCATGGCTGCTGACCCCTGTGAGGAATGCCAGGACAAGGGCAGAAGATCGTTATAATGAGGCACATTGGCAAACCAGAAGGATCATTGAAAGGACCTTAGGCCTCCTGAATGCCAGGTTCTGGTGCCTCCAACTGACAGGTGGATCCATGTGCTACTCACCCAAGAAGGTCTGCCAGATAGTAGTGGCATGCTGCTTGTTGCACAACCTGGCCCTCAGACGCCATGTACCTTTTCTGCAGGAGGAGGAGACTGGAGATGCCATTGTGGCAGCAGTGGACCCTGGGGACAGTGAGGTTGAGGAGGCAGAGAATGAGGATGTGGACAACAGAACATGTGTGATCCGTCAGTACTTCCTATGACACACACGTGGGACAGTGCAACTTTACATTTCAATGACTTTGGTTGTATTCTGTGTGGCATTGGCATGCTGGTATTTCCCACTTCTTTGCCCACTTGCTGTTACCTCTGGATATTCATTTTACAGATGTTTACAGAGATTTGACAAATACTCCTGGTGTGATCACAACAGACAGCTACAGGTCATTAATTCTATGTTCATTCTATGTACAGTTCATTTACAATGGTTGTAGCTGTTTCAATCAATACATATTTGAAACACATGACATACTCGAAGTCGATTTTTATCAAAGGGTGTTTAATATAGTGCTAATATATAGAGTGGAAAGTGCAATGGGATGGGGTGATGATGGAGGAAAGTCCAGGGTATTGTTCCAGTCTGTTTGTAGCACAGGTGCATTGTCCAAGGGGACATAGGAAGGGGAGCAATGGCAGTTCAAGGTGGACAAGGTGACTGAGTTGGACATAAGGGGGACAATCAGGAGAGTCTCATTTCCTGGCGGTGGTCTTGAAAAGAGTCTCTGGCTTCTGTGTGGTTCACAGAGAACATTTGCGGGGTGGTTCAAGTTCTGCAGTGGGAGGGGTGCTGGTGGCCAGTTGGTCTTGTGGTGGGGGCTCCTGGCCACTAGCGGCAGCAGAAGTGAATGGCTGTTCAGATGACTGGCTAGTGGCTGGGGCCCGCTGGTGTGACACTGCCTCCCTCATGATGTTGGCCATGTCTGCCAGCACCCCTGCTATGGAGATCAGGGTGTTGTTGATAGCCTGCAAGTCCTCCCTGATCCCCTGATACTGTCCCTCCTGCAGCCGCCTGTTCTCCTGCACGTTGTCTAGGATCTGTCCCATCATGTCCTGGGAATGTTGATAGGCTCCCAGTATCTCGGAGAGTGCCTCCTTGAAAGTCAGTTCCCTGGTCCTGTACTCCCCCTAGTGTACATCAGTCCTCCCAGTGTCCCTGGTGGCCTGTGCCTCTGTCCCCTGAGCCATCTGCCCACTGCCACTGACCCCAGATCCCTGATTGTCTTGTGTGTGAGGTGTGGCCTGGGGTCCCTGTACAGGCGGGCACACTGCAGATTGACGTGTCCTTGGGACAGAGGTTTGGGGATGCTGGGTGGGTGCTGTGGTGTTGGTTCCCGATGGGGGAGGCTCTGTGGTGGTCAATGACTGGGCTTGGGGGACAGGCTGTCCAATGGTCCCTGATGGGCCAGTTAGATCGTCCAGATCCTGAAGACCAGAGTTACTGTCATCACTGTGGGCCTCTTCTGTTGGGGGACTGGATCGTGATGGCACCTCCTTTCCAGTGACATTGGCTGGGGTACCTGTGGGGATGTAAGTCATGTATTATGCTTCATGTGTATGACATATTGTACATCCCTGGCTTCCCCTCTATGGTTGATGATGACCTGCCAGCTTACACTTGTGTATGTTGCTATATGGTGGGACTGTTAGTTTCCCTATGCTGTGCATGCTTTAGTGAGGAGTGTTCATGCAGGACTGTGAGGGGTATCCACGCATTGGTACAGCATACAGGGCTTGGAATTGGGATTAATGCGATGTGATGGTGAAATGTGTGGGATGGAGTGGAATGATGGGAGTGAGGGTGAGGGTATGTGATGGCATGCAGGTATGGGGTGTGAAAGTTGACTTACCAGAGTCCAGTCCTCCTCCAACTCCGGCGAGGCCTTCAGGATGCAGTATTGCCAAGACTTGCTCCTCCCATGCTGTGAGTTATGGGGCAGGAGGTGGGGGTCCACCGCCAGTCCTCTGTATAGCGAGCTGGTGTCTTGCTGCTACGGAACATACCTTCCCGCGTAGGTCATTCCACCTCTTTCTGATGTCATCTCTTGTTCTGGGGTGCTGTCCCACGGCATTGACCCTGTCCACAATTCTCCACCATAGCCCCATCCTCCTAGCTATTGATATTTGCTGCACCTGTGCTCCAAATAGTTGTGGCTCTACCCTGACGATTTCCTCCACCATGACCCTTAACTCCTCCTCAGTGAAACAGGGGTGCCTTTGTGGTGCCATGGGTGTTGTGTGATGTGTGTTGGTGAGGGCGTGTTCGGTAATGTGAATTGGGTGTGTGATGTGGAGTGCGTGAGGGGTGTATGTGTGTGAGTGGTGTGTGGCTCTATTTGGTCTTGGTATCAGTCTTGTGCCAATGATTTGTATTCGTAAGGGGTTGCGGTACTATGGGTGTGTGCTTTGTAGTGCTGTGGATGTGTGGGTGTGATGTGTGAATGGGAGTTTGGTGTGTGTTTTTGGTATTGGCCAATGTAGTGTTGTTTTGTATGTGGGTGTCCATTGTGAGCGCAGCAGTATGTTCCGCCAATGGTTTACTGCTGTTGAATGTCTGCCATGGTGATATGTGGGTCATAATGTGATGGATGTTGTTCTGTTGGTGCAACGGTGTGGGTTTTGGGACCGCCACTTTTGCACTGACCTTTGGTCTGGCAGATTTGTGTATGTGGCTGCATTCTGTTGGATTGGTGTGTTTGTGTCATAATATGGTGAACGGATATCTGTCACCGCAGCGGTATGTTGGCAGCCATCAGCGTGGTGGTAAGCGGGATTTACCGCCAGTGTCATAATGAGGGCCTTAATGATTCAAGTGTTACACCTATATCTAGGCTTGACCTTTTGGCACTTACTAGCAAAAACTTGTGCCTAGATGTTTTTATCTTCCCTTTTAAAGAATTATATTAATCCAAACTTTTCTGTTCAATTTGTTAGGAGAGCTCAATCCTGCTGCAACCCTCTGTCAAGCAAAACCACTAGATTTACCATACATTTTCAGGTTAAATTTGTTCCGTACAATGTTTATTCAAAGATGGAAAAACATCTGGGCAGGTTTTTGTCTTATTATGCACTTGTGTTGATGCAGCTGTGGTGGGGACCGGATAATACTGAGCTAACACGTAGTTGTAAGATGCCTGTGGGCTTTCTGGAAGATGCTGGATGTTGTGATAAGGTGGTGGTGGCTATCAAGGACTATTTGGACCTAAACTGGTCCACTACTGATTCCAGAGGTACGGAATGGGAAGCGCAGAAGGCGGTTGTGAGGGAGGTGTTCATTGGTACTGCTCGTGGGGTGCGTAAACAAATGGAGCAAGAACTTACTGCATTGGAGGACAAGTTGGTGGCGTTGCAGGGTCAGACACCACTTACGAAGGAGGCTGAGAGGGAACAGCTTCGGCTGTACAAGATGGTTAACAACTGCTGGGATACATTAAGCAAGGTAACACTTCAAGTATATAGACAGCGCTTGCATAGGAAGGGGGATAAGTCAGCAAAATTATTGGCATGTATTCTAAAAAGAGGAGTGGAGAATCCCCCCATATTGTATATTAGGAATGCCAAAGATGAGATGATTACCAAGTGCATTGATATAATTCAGGTATTGGTGGAGCACCTGCAGACAGTATTACGGGTGGGTGCGGTAATCCCAGATGAGGAATTGGCAGGGTTTCTACAGCTCATGCGGTTGCCGCGTTTAAAGCCGGAATGCAGGGAGGCCCTTGAAACAGCCATGACAGTAGAGGAGGTGAGCGAGGTGATGGAGGTCATGTCGAAATCTAAGTCACCGGGGTGATGGGTTTCCGGCTGAGCTATATCAAGCGTTTCCCCTACTTTTGCGGGGTAAATTGTTGGCGGTGTTTGAAGAGGCACAACAGCGCAGCGTCCTGCTGGAAACCATGTGCCAGGGCATTGTCTGTTTGATGCTCAAACCTGGGGGGAATCTGGTGATCCCTCCTCCTATCGCCCGCTTACTATGTTGCATAGTGATTTGAAGGTCCTTTGCAAAATATTGGCCACTAGGCTTCGAGGAGTAATTCGGAGGTTGGTGCATGAAGACCAATGTGGTTTCCTTCCAGGTCGCAGCACAGCCTATAATTTACGTCACTTGGCACATGTGCTGCATGAGACTGTGGGTGGGAAGGATGAGCTGGCACTAGTGTCATTGGACCTGGAGAAAGCCTTTGACACGTGGAATGGGGCTACCTACTAGCGGTGCTGCGAGGTATAAGGTTTGGCCCACAATTTTGTGCGTGGGTGCATCTGCTATATACTACAACTGTTGTGAGTGTTCAGGTTGGAGGAAAGGTATCAGAAGCATAGGAGATTGGCAGGGGAACTAGGCAGGGCTGTCCACTTTCTCTGCTTCTCTTTGCTTTAGCTGTGGAGCCACTGGTGATCTGGATCTGTGAGGAGCTGGATATCCGAGTGGGGCAGGCCACACATACTGTCTCTTTATATGCGGATGATGCGCTGGTGTCTCTTCGTGAACCCGGTGTTTTGGTACCTGTGCTGTTGCAGCTGTTGGAGGCTTTTGGAGCTGTGTCCGGTCTTCGAGTGAATAGGAAGAAGTCACTCCTGTACCCATTGGGTTCTCTCTGTGGTGCCCCTCAGGAGGAGTTACCTAGGGTGGGGCTCTGATGGGAGCTTGAAAGCTTTAGATATCTGGGGATTTGGGTGACTTAAACCGTGGCAGTCCATGAAAAACACAATGTGGAATGAGCAGTGTCCGGTCTTGAGTGGTCGGTGATATTCTGGAAAAAACTACCTCTCTCTCGATAATGGGGAGAGTGGCTGTAGCCAAGATGGTATTTTTGCCAAGGTGTCTTTATCTGATCCAGGACTCACTGTTCCCGCTGCCTGCTCGACTTTTTAATCAACTGGACAGCTTGCTGATCTCATTGGTATGGGCTGGGCGGCATATTAGGATGGCGTTGTTGACGATGCAGAGGGAGTTGAAGGAGGGAGGATTGGCAATCCCTAACATTAGAAATTACTACTATGCAGTGCACCTACACCATGCTGCAAAGTGGATGACAGACTCAGACAGCTGGGAGAAGAGATTGTTTTTAGGATTGTTGGGCAGGAAGGCGCTGGCACATTTACTAATGTCGGGTGGCCGGTCTGAGTCAGATGTGCCATTTCTGGTTAGAACTACTGCTTGACTACTGCTTGAAGCGTCAAGAAGGTTCTCAAATGTGCCACGTTCAATAAAGAGTTAAAGATCTGGGATTTAGCCCCCTTTAGGGATATGGATGCTTTAATGTCAATGGAAGCCTGGAGATTGGGAGGATGTACTGTGGTGGGAGATTTATACCCCAACGGAGAATTTATCTAATACTTGGATGCTCAGGGTACATTCGGGCTGGGCCCAGGTCAGTTCTTGCAATATGCAAAAATGGAGAGTGTGGCCAAGGAGATCTGGTGTGAGTTTCCATTGGCCCCTAAACCATCGTCGGTGTTGAATGGATTGTTGAATTGGGGTGATGACGCCCATCTGACCACTCGGTTTTATAAGGCCCTTCGGGAGGAACAATCGGGTCCCTCAAGCGTAGCACGCAGGGCATGAGAACATGATTTTGGAGAGTCTCTGGAGGATGCGGTTTGGGCAGTGGCATTATCACTAGTGAGTGCTGTGTCATGCAAACAAAGGTTCAAACTATTACACTTTAACTTTGTACACAGAACCTACATCACACCTGATCGGCTCAATAAGATCGACCCAGCAAGGGGGTGCGAGTTGCCTTAAAATTAGCCTGTTGGATGCTCCTTTTCTCCATTTTGCCTGGTCCTGGCAGATAGTTTATCAATTCTGGCGGGAGGTGGCGGGTAAAGTGGAGGAGGTAACGGGACTAGGGCTCGAGGTATCGCCTGTGACATGCCTTCTAGGAGTGGTGAAGAGGCCCCGGGGTAGGAATATCCCATTCAAACTCACACAACTGGCCTTAGTGTTGGCCAAACGAAGGGTGGCCATTGGTTGGATGAGCTTCCGGTGCCCGGCCATCTCTTGCTGGATTTGAGATTTGATGGAATAGGGTGCAGACGAAGAACAACATCTGCGCATGACAAGGAGAGGGGAAGGGGCATTCATGGATGTGATTGCGTGGGGGACATAACTGGAACGCTTATCCGGTGTGGAGGAGTCAAATCTAGAAGGGCACATGGATGAGGATGATGGATGGAATGATATGTGTCATGCTTAAAGGAACGACGACCAACTGTGGTTAGATCGTGTTTATGTGATTCTTAAGATATGTAAGTTTTGGTCTCAGGTGGATCCTTCCTGGGAGTGCAGGGAAAGGTAATTCTTATTGTAGTGGGTATTATAGATTCTTATACCTAAATGCGTGTCTGCCTCATCCTACAGGAACCTGACCAATAGGTACAAAAGAAAAAGAGTCTGTCATCCTTGTATTGATCGCACTGCACTGTACTGATTTTGTTGGTAATGTTTATTAAAATCAATAAAAACAGAGTTATAAAAAAAAACAGATGAAAATACAAAAGGTAAAAATCCTACTTGCAGAAATGGCTAGAGTGCTAAGCTCTTACCATAAAGGAATTACCTGTTCTCTAAAAAAATCTGTGATCTTATCCTTTAAAAATTTGGGAGATCCAGGGGCGTTTCTACTGCTTTCAATAGTCCCCAATAAAAGAATCTAAAGTCACATTTTACAGATTTGTATCGGTGTAGGCCCTGTATGGAGAATTGTTTCACATCGGAAGAGAATCCACGAAAGTCAAGGCTTTTGCCCATTCACTCTTGATGTGAAACATAGCATAACGCATCTACTTGTTCACTGTTTATATTTTAAAGAAATAAGAAAACAGATAATTTTCCCTATTTTTAAAAGGTACAGAGTTTTTACAAGAATGGAAGCACAGAGCACTTTATTTGACATGAAGAGTTTTGATGTTGTGGGATTGCAGTAGTGAGGCTTATTAATGCAACTCAAAAAATTAAAGCTCTATAAGTAAAACACTACACTGAGAAAACCTTTGTCCAAAGCTTTTATTATCTTTGTACAGATTAATTTTAAGCTTGGAGATCACTAAAAGCCTAGGTTCTAGCAGTTGTATGTTAGTTGCAACCTCTCAAATAATTTTTAGAAGTTGGGCAGAGTGAATCTTGTTGGCATATTTTCTGTTTAAAACTGAATTTCATAGGTGAGGTATGTAAATGCAAATATGAACTATTTAGTAGTTGTCAAAGTTGATCTCCAGCCCAGTACTGATGCACTTGGTGAAGCAGATATGCTAATTAAGAAAATTATTAATGATCTAAATGTTATTATTAATGAGAAAATGTGTAGAGAAAATATTCGTAGAAAATTAATGTGCATGTTTGAAAAAATGTTATAATATGTCATAATGAGACGTATAACCTATGTTTTACATTAATTGATAGTACTAAGTTAGCTGAACTAAAGGCCTAGTTCCACTGGGCCTCGCACTCTCGAAACATGAAGAAACTGGACGCCTTGCAAAGGACTGGAAACCGCTGTATGCAACCTTGACCCGTACGAAGTTCAAGTTACTTAGCTAGAATTTTCTGCAATGTACAGGTGGACAGGAGATTATGAAGACAATTTGATACAATTATGTGTAGAGCAGAATAAGGGGGTCATTACGACATTAGCCACCTGCCAAGTGGTAACCACCGTGCGGCCGCCAATGAGGCTGTGCTCCCGCGGCCCCCATTAAGACATTCCCGATGGGCCGGCGGGGATGAGGCCGCAACATAGGAGCCGGCGGTGTTGCGGCCGTGCGACGGGTGCAGTTGCACCCGTCGCGCTTTTCACTGTCTGCTATGCAGACAGTGAAAAGCTGGCCGGGGCCCTGTTAGGGGGCCCCAGGACACTCCTTACCACCAGCCTCTTCCTGGCGGTGCAAACCGCCAGAAACAGGCTGGCGGTAGGGGTGTCATAATCCCCAGGGCAGCGCTGCTTATCACCGCCAGTGTCAAGGTGCGGCCGCCACGGCCGCAGGCTCAGGTCGCCGCGGCATTTGTTAAATACCGCGGCCTGTCTGTAAGCCGTGGGAAAAGACGCGGCTTGCAGACAGGCCGCGGGAGAAGCCGCGAGCCTGGGCAGGGGTTGCGGCACTCAACGCGCCCCCTTCTTTCGTTTCTGCCGCAAGGGCAGACGCGGCGGGACTTGAGACCCCGAGTGGGTTTCAGACCTGCCGCGCACAGCGCATTTAGTGCGCTTTACATTCAGACTATTCTGCATAAACTTCTGCTTCACCACTTACCAGTATTTACAGGCAAAAGCCGAATACCTGCACATGGTGGCGTTTTTATGCTTGCCTTTTCCCTTTCCCAGCATGCTGCCCACTTCCTCTCTTCCCAGCATGCATTGTTTCTCTCTGTTTGGACGCATGTGCTTATTTCACTATTATACTCTTTTCCCCAATCCAAGATGGTGGTGTTTCTACTTCCTGTTGCCTCCTTCCTGTCTAGGGGTATATAAGGGGAATTCAGCTGCTTGTTCATTGCGTTGCAACAGTCCTTTGGTGGTAGTCACGCTCCGGCTGGTTTCTTCTTGTGAATCAAGTATTTCCTGACCTGTCTGCGTCTCCAGTCTTCCTGTACCCTTGGATCTTCAGTTCTAACGCCTTGGTGTCCTCCTTCTGTTTCAGGGAGTTCCTGTTGGAGGTTTTTTACCCTATTGGGGTTTTTCCTCTGGGACTCCTTCTGGAGGGCACGGACTGTAGTGGCTTGCTATTGACAAACAGCACTGTGGCTACCGGAAGGGGCCGCCCCTACCTCGGCCAGAGCAGAACCTGCCGGAACCGGGGTCGTTCCCCAACCCTCATCAACTTCGACGGTAAGCCCAGTGAAAACCGTGACAGATTGCAACGCCAAGAAATCCAGTTGCAGTCCGGAACCATGGATAATCCAGTGGCAAATACGGAACCCACCAGCCAGACCCTGCTCATGACAATACAACAACAGGCTCAAGAACTCCAACAGCTATGTACTGAAAATACCGTCTATCGACAAGCCTTTGCATCCAGGACCACTGATGTCCCCTCAGTATCTGCCACTACACCTCGTTTCTCCGGGGAGCCTAACAAATTGAGAGAATTCCTGGATGCCTTGACGGTTTACTTTGCTTTTCGCCCCTCGCAATTTGTGCAAGACAAGACCAAGGTGGGGTATTTGATTAGCACCTTATCAGGGCCAGCCTTGGCTTGGGCCACTCCTTTAGTGACAAGAAATGATCCCTGCCTGTCTAATTATTCCACCTTTGTCACTACCTTTAAACAGATGTTTGAGCGCCCTGGACTCGAGGCTTCAGCAGAAGAAGCTCTTTGCGATATCCAACAAGGGAATCAAGATGTATTACAATACATCACCCGTTTCAGACAATTAGCAGCAGAAACATCCTGGGTGGAACGTACCTTGGTGACACTGTTCCGCAGAGGTCTCAGAGAGGACATTAAGGACGAACTGGTGCACTCTGCTAGAATAGAGAACCTTAAAGGATTGATGGATCAGACTCTGACTATAGAATATCGCTTGAATGAATGAATGAAGAATGGAGAAAAGGAAGAGTTGTTTGCCATCACACTCAGTGACATCTTGAACCTTCTCTCGTCGTACCGAGGAAGTCCGTCCTGAACCCAAGGGAGCCACCGAAGAAGAGCCAATGCAAATTGATACGGCTCCAGGACCTTTATCAGCTAGTGAAAGAGAAAACAGACGAAGAAAGGGACTTTGTCTATATTGTGGTGCAGCTGGTCACCTAATTCGCACCTGTCCCATTCGTCCAACCAAGACTTTGGGAAACGACAACTCCCGTCCTCAGTGAGAAGGGTGAGGACGGGATATCGTGAAATACCTTCCATTTGTTCTTCCAGGGAGGAAGGAACTGCTCTTTTTCTTTTACCAGTTATCCTTCACTTGACTGATGGCCGAGAAGAAAGAACCCTGGCTTTATTAGACTGCGGAGCCAGTGGCATCTATTTAGATGAAGCATGGGCCAAAGAACGACAGATAGCAAAACTACCTAAGGAAGTACCAGAACAAGTACACATGGTGGATGGGTCACTCTTGGCCTCAGGACCCGTACAATATACCACCCCTACTTTCTGCCTACAGTTCGGGAAACACCAAGAAAACCTTTCGTTTGATTTCATTTCATCACCACACCACGTCATGATCCTGGGCATTCCATGGCTCACACGACAAAACCCTTACATCAACTGGGAAACAAGAACTATTTCTTTATCCCCTCACTTTTGCCAGCACCACTGCTACCTAGCAGGAGATTATTGGTCCCCAAAAGGTCTTCTAACCGCACCCCCTAAGGTGGGATGCTCTATTAACGTTCTACAGGGAGTTCCCAAGCAATATCAGGAATATGCCGACATATCCCAGAAGCCAGAAAAGCCTGAACTGCCACCCCATAGAGAATACGATTGCGCCATTCCTTTAGAACCAAATACAGTGGTTCCTTTCGGGCGAATGTACTCTCTCACAGAACCTGAGAAGCAGATTCTTAAGGAATACCTTGATGAGAACCTACAGAGCGGGTTGATTGTTCCCTCCTCTTCACCTGCAGGGGCCCCCCTCTTCTTTGTTCCTAAGAAGACTAAAGATTTGCATCCCTGTATTGATTTTAGAGGATTAAATAGAATCACTATTAAGGATCGGTACCCGTTACCCCTCATTAAGGACATCCTAGAAGCAGTCAGAGGGGCAAAAAGATTCACCAAGCTGGATCGCAGAGGAGCCTACCATCTTTTAAGAATTAAAGAAGGTGATGAGTGGAAGACCGCTTTTAGAACACCTTTTGGTCACTACGAATATCGAGTAATGCCATTCGGACTCACCAATGCTCCTTCCATTTTTCAAAGGTTTATGGATTCTATCTTTTCCGATCTTTTGCAACAAACAGTAGTGGTTTATCTCGATGATATTTTATTTTTTTCTGTTCACCCAGAGGAACACTCTAAGCATGTTCGCCAAGTTCTACAGCGACTCTGACAACACCATCTATTCTGCAAACCGAAAAAGTGCGAGTTTGATCAGACGGAAGTAAAATACTTGGGGTATTGCATTAACCAAACCGGAGTCGCCATGGATTCAGACAAGGTGCAAGCTATATTGAATTGGCCATCTCCTTCTTCCATCAAGGAGACTCAGTGTTTTTTGGGATTAGCCAATTTATATCGAAAATTTATAGCAGACTTTGCACAGAGAACCAGCTATATTACTCAAACCCTCAAAAAAGACCATCTAAGAAAGGGCTTTTGTTGGACACAAGATGCAGAGTTAGCCTTTCAAGACTTAAAGAAAGCCTTTATCCAAGCCCCTATTCTACAGCACCCAGACACCAGCAAGCAATTCATTGTGGTCACAGTCGCATCCTAAAGAGCCATTGGGGCTGCCTTACTGCAAAGACAAGACGATGATGATTTAGAACACCCGGTATTCTACCTTTCCCATATCCTATCCGACTCAGAACGGAACTATTCCGTGCTAGAACGTGAATTACTCGCCTTAAAGACCGCATGCACAGAATGGAGACACTTTCTGATGGGCTCAAAAGAACCCTTTGAAGCCCGGACAGACCACAGAAATCTACAGTGCCTAAGAAACTTTCAGTGTCAGAATAGCCGGCAGGCTCGATGGGCTTTCTTTTTTAGCCAATGTGACTTTTATATCACATACATCCCTGGTTCTCAGAACATCCTGACGGATGCCTTGTCCCGACGTTACCCTGAGTGCAGTGATTCTCTGGTTCAGAACCTATTTGACAATAACAAAATCATTGGTTTAGTACAGACTTTTGTTAGACCAAGTCAGGTCTGAATACGCCTGTCTAGAAGACACAGAATTGAATAAGTTGCGGCCGCAACTTCATGTAGAGCAAGGGTATTACTATCATGATAAGGCCCTGTTCTTACCCACTAAACGAGTACAGATTGAAGCCTTACGTATGTGCCATGATTCCCCCATCGCAGGTCATCGAGGAATGAAAGCTACTCGAGAACTTCTGCTTCGCTCCTTCTGGTGGCCAACCCTCAAGACAGATACGGAAGAATATGTATCATCCTGTCCTATATGTGCTCAAGCCAAGACACCCCGTACTAAACCAGTAGGGTTACTTCGCCCACTACCAGTTCCCACAGGTCCATGGCACACCATCTCCACAGATTTCATGTGCTCATTACCCTCTTCAATGGGAAATCACGTAATAATGGTAACCGTGGACTCCTTCACTAAAATGGCTCATTTCACGGCCTTAAAAAAGTTGCCAACGGCAAAAGATTTAGGTCAAATCTTTACACAAGAAATCTTTCGACTTCATAGATTACCTCAGGTCATTATATCGGATAGGGGTCCTCAATATATCTCCCGATTCTGGAATCAATTCTGTAAGACCTTGGGAATCAAAGTGGCCTTATCATCAGGGTTCCATCCTCAAACTAACGGACAGACGGAACGACTCAATCAAGGCCTCGAACAATATTTACGTAGCTTCTGCAATGCTACGCAGAGTAATTGGGCTACCTATTTACCGCTTGCAGAATTCTCCTATAACAACTCCATACACAGCGCCTCGAAGGTCTCCCATTTCTATGGCTCCTACGGTTTCCATCCCAAGGCCTTTCCAACTCCCCTGAAAGATACTTCCAATCTTACTGCCATATCCTCCTATGTTCGACAGCTACGGGGTGTCCAACGTGTTATCCATTCCAACCTTGTGGCCACTAAGTCCCGCATGAAAAGGATAGCAGATAGGAGACGTTGTGCGGCTCCTCAATATCAGGTCCATGATAAAGTTTGGCTCTCCTCTAGATTCCTACCTCTCCGACTCACTCAGAACAAATTCAAACCCTGTTTTTATGGTCCCTTCCTGATTCTCAAAAAGATTAACCCAGTGTCTGTGCGTCTTCGCCTGCCCTGGACTTGGAAGATACACTCTGTATTCCATGTCTCTCAATTTAAACCTTCCCTTCCTGATCCTTTTCACAGACAATTCTCCTGTCCTCCCCCTCTGTTGGTTGATAATGTGCCCGAGTACAAGGTCCAGGAAATCTGTGACTCTCGGTTTTTCCATGGGCGCCTCCAATATCTTATTCATTGGAAAGGCTACCCTATGAGTGAGTGTTCCTGGGAGGATGCCCCTTCAGTTCATGCCCCTCTTTTGTTCCGTCGCTTTTTTCGACTCTTCCCTCAAAAACCTGGGACCTCGGGGGGGGACCTACTGTCAAGCCGCGGCTTTCAGACAGGCCGCGGGAGAAGCCGCGAGCCTAGGCAGGGGTCGCGGCACTCGCCGTGCCCCCTTCTTTCGTTTCTGCCGCAAGGGCAGACGCAGCGGGACTTGAGACCCTGAGTGGGTTTCAGACCTGCCGCGCATAGCGCATTTAGTGCGCTTTACATTCAGACTATTCTGCATAAACTTCTGCTTCAACACTTACCAGTATTTACAGGCAAAAGCCGAATACCTGCACATGGTGGCGTTTTTATGCCTGCCTTTTCCCTTTCCCAGCATGCTGCCCACTTCCTCTCTTCCCAGCATGCATTGTTTCTCTCTGTTTGGACGCATGTGCTTTATTCACTACTATACTCTGGTGGTATTTCTACTTCCTGTTTCCTACTTCCTGTCTAGGGGTATATAAGGGGAATTCAGCTGCTTGTTCATTGCGTTGCAACACTCCTTTGGTGGTAGTTACGCTCCGGCTGGTTTCTTCTTGTGAATCCAGTATTTCCTGACTTGTCTGCGTCTCCAGTCTTCCTGTACCCTTGGATCTTCAGTTCTAATGCCTTGGTGTCCTCCTTCTGTTTCAGGGAGTTCCTGTTGGAGGTTTTTTACCCTATTGGGGTTTTTCCTCTGGGACTCCTTCTGGAGGGCACGGACTGTAGTGGCTTGCTATTGTCAAACAGCACCGTGGCTACCGGAAGGGGTCGCCCCTACCTCGGCCAGAACAGAACCTGCCGGAACCGGGGTCGTTCCCCAACCCTCATCAACTTCGACGGTAAGCCCAGTGAAAACCGTGACAGCCGGGGCTAAAACGGCGGGAAACCGCCGGCCCTGGCGGTGCGACCGCGGCGCTACCGCCGCGGTCGTAATAAGGGCCTCCGTACCGCCAGCCTGTTGGCGGTACGGACGCTACATTACCCCTGGCGGTCTCTGACTGCCAGGGTCGTAATGACCCCCTAAATGTACTTTCCCAGGACTTGACCAATAGAGGCACTGACTGGAGAGCAATATGCAACAATTTTGATACCTGAAATGCCGGATGATGAGCGCATCGCATGAAGAACCAATCCACTTCTTGTGACTTGGGACACATGAAAATGAGTAGATTTGGTAAACAAAATCATAGTCATAACTGCTGACTTGCTGGCCAATTAGCAATTATTGGGATGGACTGAGAGACCCTAATAAAAAGTCATGACAAGGGGTGATGAATCAGAATTGAGGGAAGAAATTGATGACGTCAGGAGACGCTGTCTGGGGTGCTGATATTGGGTTCACACTCTGTGTGCCTGATCTGTAGCTGACAAATTGATGACCTGAAGACGAAGACTGACGTGTTGCTGATCCATCCTGGATCGGTAGCTATGAAAATGTGACTGATGATTTTGTGCCTTTTCTTCTAGGTACCAACTGCGCTGTTTTATAGAGATTCTCACTTAGGTAGGATTTTCCAAATTAAGGTTTTCTCAAATTGTTTTTCGCATAAAGACCCCCAAGCTAATGCTAATCTTGGTTAGGTAGGCTGTTAGTGGTGACATTGACAGTGACAATGACTGACAAACCTAATTGCTGGATTGCATTATTAATTCCTAAGTTGTGGTATTATATTGTCGTATAAGCTCTCTTTAAGAATTGATGTCTTTTATGATGGATTAATAAAAAGATTGATTTGAATAAAGATTGAACTAACAGATGAATTAGAATTGAAGTCAATAGGCAATAAAAATTGTTAACTCTTTCCTGTGTAGTGGTTATTCTTGATTAATATGGTTTAAAGCTGTTTTTCATAGAATGTTTCTTGGTTATTGATGTTAGCTACCGTTTCAGTAGTCACTGTATGTCTAGGATACTCCATGCGATTCAAAAGGTTCATTGACCTATACGCGTCCCCTTGTAAGTTTACTTACTAAGGACTAGGAGCACTAGCAGTTTTTGGTAACAGCTTGATGGTGAGTTTCCTTGGGGAACAAGATGTGTGATTATTGGTTATGGTAGTAGTTTAAGTTAGGATTAGTTGTTCATATTTTTATGAGGTTTGAATTTTTTATTTTTTTTATGGAAATTGTAGCAAGGATGATGTCCCCTTAAGCTGAGAATTGGCTTTCCCAGATCCTGGATCCTGCTAGTACAGTTGGGTATGTTCTTGGTGTGTTTTGTGATAGTGTAAAAGTGGTAGGTTGAGATTGCACAGGCTTAAACAAACCGCAGGTGAATTGTGATATATGAGAGGTAAAGTAGGGAGTCTGCGTACTCCAGTTGAGGTTAGCAGAAGTGTGCGTATTCCGCAGTATGAGAGTAGGGAAGTCATTGAACTTCACATGTGTGTTGCGCTTTGTGCTAAACAATTATCCACGTGGTTGTTGGTGATGTACGGACCCTGCCTCGTCTAAGACTCCGGAGTATATTGACAAGTGTAGGAGGCACTTGGTTATATGTTGTAATCTGTCTGGGTTAGTAGGTTGATCGGGCCTGGTCAACAAATCGGTGAGTGAGTTAACGGAAAATTTCAACAGATTTGGCGAGTTCTATGTGCACCAGGACCGACCCATTGATCAGCTGAGAGTAAAATTTGAGGGTCGAGTTTTGCTTGTGAATGTGGGAGACTGAGAAAGAGGAATAGCTACTTGAGCAAAAAGGCCACTAGTGAAAATCCGTAAGGTCTCTAAAGCGATTGTGTCCCTTCCTGTAGTAATCCAGTAGGTTTGTTTTAGTTATTGGTATTTGGTTAAAGTGCTCACAATAATTTGCATTAGTTGTGTGAGTCGGAGTAGGAGGACGAGCCACAAGACTTTGTCAGTCGCTGTGTGTGAGTGTGACATCAGAGTGTACCGCGCTGGGATAGGTTGGTTATTGAGAAGAGTCGCAAGCGGATTGGCAGCCGTCCGTAAGAGGCAATTGGTTAAGTAAGCGGGTGAAGGGAATCTTGGGAGTAAAAGTAATTTCATTATTGAATCGAAATAAATAAAACAGACAAAATGAAGTTTTTCAAGTAGTTTAGAAGTGCGATGAAGGGTGATTCTTATACTAAAGCGTCAGTGGGAGGCCGACCCCACCGGAAAATTTTCCGGCTTACATTGTGATGGAGGAGCGAGGTGTAGCACCATGTTTGTGGTTAAAGCAGTGGTGTATGCTAACTAAGAAGTGAGGGTCCTTAGCATTTCCAGAGCATGGAACGTTTAATTTGAGACTTCTGGACCAATTGCGAATGGCATTATATGAGATGAAGCCGTTACCAAGACCAGCACAGTTTGAGGCTTTAGCCGTTTGGGAACTGGTAGCCAGACAACAACAAGAAATTAAGTTTAAAAAGTGTCAGGAATAAGGCTGTGTGCGGTCCAGGACCCGCCCTGACCTCTGCTTTGCGTCTTTGTGGCGCGTCATGCGCGCCGCTTGTCATCCCCGCTTGCTTCAGAAGTGGTCATCAGCGTTGCCTGCCCTGTGGTAAAGCTCATGTAGCTGCAGGGTCAGGACATTGGTGGACAAGATGCAATTATCAATGCCATTCTATGAATGGACTACAACTCCCAAGGTTTTAGAGGCAGCGGCCATCTTGGGGTGTGGCAAGCCTATAACGCCCAGCCACACCCAAGCACATTGCTCACTATTTTGAAGACTTCTGTGCAGTCGGACCTCGTGGGGAGTTCCTCTGAAGAAAGTGGATTTCCTGCATGGCAGAGTGGCAGCATGTTAGAGTATTCTTGTTTCCATGGTGAATTCAAAAACGAGTAGGTTGTACTCGTATCGGTGAGGTCTTGATGAGTCAAATCTTGATGGGGGTTGCTTACTCCCAAAAGTAAAGCACCCCTTAGCAAAATGAGCAAATGCTTTTGACAAAAAGTAAAGCGCTCCTGACATGACGATCAAAGCGCTTCAGGCCAAACGAGTAAAGCGCCCTTGGCACGACAATCAAAGTGCTTCAGGCTACACGAGTAAAGCGCCCCTTAGCACAACGAGCAAAGCGCTTCAGGCTAAACGAGTAAAGCGCCCTTGGCACGACAATCAAAGCGCTTCAGGCTACATGAGTAAAGCGCCCTTGGCACGACAATCAAACCGCTTCAGGCCACACGAGTAAAGCGCCCTTGGCACGACAATCAAACCGCTTCAGGGCACATGAGTAAAGCACCCTTTGCACGACGATCAAAGCACTTCAGACAAAACAAGTAAAGCGCCTCTTGACACAACGAGCAAAGCGCTTCAGGCAAAACAAGTAGAAACGCCCCTGGCATAATGAGTAAAGCGCTTCAGAAAAGCAAGCTGTAGTTTCATTGTTTTTTGGGAAGTACAATATATGAGATACATATTTAAATCTTAGTGCATTTCTAGGCTGAGATCAAATGTTTATGTTATGAAAGCATAATTGTTACATGGTTAATATTCAGAGTATGATCATAGTCCAAAGCTCTTGCCATCTTTAGGTACAGGGATTGCAGTTCGTTCTTGTTCCATGATTCAAAGAAGGGGCTACACCCAGTTCACAAAGGGTCTCAATCCGATATTACGGAGATGCCTTTGTTCCAGAGTCTATTGGTGAGTTTATACTGTTATGAAAGAGTATATGCATATTTGTCCTAACCATTTTCTTTTCAGATCTCTCTCCCTGCAGTTCCCTACCCTAATTCCCTTCCCCCACCTGGCTTCATCAATACTCTGCGCTCTGATAGCTTTCTGAGTTGGTGACACCGGGAGGTGGGACTTTTAGTCAGCAGCGTGCAGATCCAGAGGAAAGGGCACTGTGACAAAAAGAGAATGAAACGAGTAGAGAAATCCTTAGCTGAAGCTAGATGGGATTGGGAATGGAAAAGATGGAGAGCGGAGACACTACAGTGTGCCAAATTGTTTCTTGTCATTACAGAAGAAGATGAGGCAGAGAACGAAGACAGTGCTAAAGAGGATGGGAGTGCAGAGAGAAGGAAAAAGAGAAAGTCTTATGTTGACGATGATGATTCTGATGTTGAGGACCTCATTAATTGTTGAGGGATAGACCTCCACCCTTTGCGACATACTCAGGGGGTCCAAGTAATAGTGCCACTACATCTGCTCCAACATAAGCACAGGGATCTGAGGAAGCAGCTCAGATAGATAGCGGACAGATACCAGGGGTAGTACAAAGTACACCTAATGCAGGGATTACTACTGCATTAGGTATGGTCCAAGCGCAGATGCATCCACCTTCAGTGGAGAGAATTTATCCAGATGTACCAGTTCTTGAGACAGTCTCGAGCATAATGGTGCCAAGGGAGCAAGTACTTCCGAAGTCAATGCTAGTACAGACAGAACCGACACCAATGTTATTGCCTTCAGCACAGGTGCAGGGTTTGCCGAAGTTTACACCAATGACAGAAACACAGTCAGATGTTACACCAGTCATGAATCAAGCTATGGGAGTAACTTTTCCACAATGTGCGAGTGTCAATGCAGCTCCAGATGCAATATCGCTACCAATTACTATTGGTCCAGCAGTACCCTTATTTGCGCAAAAGAAATCAAACACAGGGGAGCAAAGTGAGATGTCACAAAGTCTTGTAAGAAAGAGAGTAAGTGATTCGGTGCAAGTGATGTCATCAGTAGGGCAGACTTTCAATGAATCTAGACCATTAATGGATCTTAGTCCACTTGTAGTGCTTTCAGATGCAGTAAATGGCGACGCAGACTCCAGGTGCAGTGGTGCAACAGCTACCAGTGCCAAATGCGAGTAACATTTCATTACAGGGTTTGTCAGCCCAGCAACTGAGTGAATGTTTAGACAGTCTAAACACTCCTCAAAATGCATCCAAAAGTGAAGAGCAGATAAATTGTGTAAGGTTGAATATAGAAGCAACCAAACTAGTTGAGGGAATAATGAGCGTGAACAGATTGGAGTCCTACACTGAAGAAGAGCTGAGGTATTTATGTCCAAAGATTACAAGAGAAGTGAGTAAAATACATCAGAAATTTGCAGAGCTACCAGAGAAAGACGACATTGAGATTGAGAAAACAAAGCATTTGAAACGCAGTTACAGATTAGATTTTGAGACAAAGGATTTTGAACACATGAGATCAGCAGGAATGAAGGCACATTTGAGGGAATTGCTGCAGAGTGCTCAGATTAGGGGAGCATTAGAGAAGTGGGAAGGTAGGTGGACAAAGAAAAAGGAGAAAGGAAAGCGGGATTCACAGGAGAGGTCTGGGGAGGTTCAAAAAGAAAAGTAATGAGTAAATATGCTTCCGATGAGAGAGATTCCAGGAGGGCAGTTCGTTCATCTCCCATGGCACAGGAGTCATATATTGTCATTTACAAATGACTACCCAAAATTGAGAGAGAAACCGGTCAAGTGGTATCAGCAAACAGATAGATTTGTAAAACTTTCCAAATGTTTGTGGGAAGACATGAACACACTATTGGAGATAGTAGTACCAGCTGACTTGTGGGTTGATTGTAAGGCAGCAGTGGATTGGCCCACAAAGGAACCAGAAAGGGATAAAGTCACAGGTGCACCTTCACCTGAGGTGATGAAAAACTACTATAAGGTGATTGAGTTCTTGAAGACAAGAATTTCTCCCAAAAATATTGATTGGCAGAGGATTGATAGAACAGTTCAGGAATCTAAAGAGTCAATACATACTTACTATGAAAGATTGTTAAAGGCATTCAAGGAGTACAGTGGTAAGGAAGCAATTGAGCTGAAAGACATGTTGCATTTTGTGTTCAGGTTCGTCGAAGGTTTGAGACCAGAAGTAGGGCAGATGATTAAGAATCATTTGATTTTCTGGCAGGCAAAGCCGATTGATGAAGTATTGCAGTATGCAAAATATTGTAGTGACGAGATTGAATTGAAGCAGAAAAAGTTGAAGGAGAAAGCGATGGTCATGCAAATAAAGGCAACTCAGACAGGGGTGCAGGGAGCTATAGTACCGCCTATGCCACCGCAACAGAGAGATGTTATGTTTCAGTTTCAAATGAGAGGTAGAGGACATGGAGTTGACATGATGCATGGTCCGGAGTTAGGGACTGCTGTGGTTCAGAATGACATACAGGGGATGAAAAAGATGTTGCCATGTCATTTGTGCTAAAACGTGGAACACTGGAAGCGGGAGTGTCCGTTGGTGGTGCAGGAAGGTGTTGTTCCTTAAGGTGATGTCAGTACATTTCAAACTGTGAAAGTCCCAAGAATGAAAGGATTTGTTCCTAACGTTCAGAATAGAGGACATAACCTCCTACTGGTGCAGCAAATGCAGGTGCCACATGCACAATTTACACAGATGCAGCCAGTACAGCAGCAGGTCCCCATGATACCTAAACAGCAAATGCAGATACCTCAAGCCCCGATGGAGCAGCAACAGGTGATGCTTACTCAGCAGGTCACAGATCAGAAACAAGGCAGTAGTAATAACACAGTGCACCAGTTTCCATTTTACAGTGAGGATGAAATAAACGAAGAATGGATGAGTAACAGTTCGGATGAAGGAGCTTGTATGCTTGCCACTTCCCTAGAAGTAGATCAGAGAGGACCTTTTGTGAAGGGAAAACTGATGGGTTAAAAGGTCTCATTCTTAGTGGATACAGGAGCTGCGCGCTCTACAGTAAGAAGTATAGAGGTCCCGAATGTTCCTCTTTCAGGCAGGACAGTTCAAGTTGTGGGTGTGGAGAATAGACAGTTGACAAACCCAATCACAGAACCAGTGCAGGTTGAAATTGGTAATTACCAGGGACAACATAGATTTGTGGTGTGTGATTCAAGTCCTGTATCACTATTGGGAAGAGATTTACTGTGTACGACACTGGAGTAAAAAAAGTTCAAACGAATAGTGAGGATAAGGAAGAGCAGGTAACAATGATGGTTAACAATGCCAATGAAGAATACCCGTTGATTGAATTTTTTCCCAATGTTTACTGTGATGGAATTGCATGCAGACTTGCAGAGAACAGTGAAGGAAGAAGTCTGGGACCTGACAGGTAAAGAAGTAGGTCTGATTAAGGGGGTGGAGCCGATTAAGATTACTTTGAAGCCCAATGCAGTATTTCTGCAGCTTTCACAGTATAATATGCCACAAGATGTTTTGATGAAGGTGGCACAAATAATTGGAGACTTTCTAAAACAAGAAGTTTTAAAGGAAGTGTTGAGCAGCCCATGCAATTCACCAATAATGGGCTTGAAAAAGCCATGTGGGAAAGTGCGTGTTGTGCAGGACTTGCGAAAAGTGAATGATTTGGTGGGTAAATGTTGTGCAGTGGTGCCAAATCCAGCAGTAATACTGTTTCAATTCCTTGCGATGCAGATTTGTTCACAGTGATAGATCTGTCACATGCTTTCTTTTCTGTGCCACTTCATGAGGATAGTCAGTTTCTTTTTAGTTTTAAATTCCTAGACAGAGTCTACAGCTGGTGCAGGCTTCCACAAGAGTATACGGAGTCACCATCACTGTTTAATCAGATCTTGAAAAAGAACCTGGAGTCATTGGAATTACCATACCAATCGACTCTAGTGCATTACATTGATGATTTGTTGATCACATCCAGAACAAGGGACGAGTGTAAGTATGACTCGATGACCCTGTTGAATCATTTGGGAGAACTTGGACATAAAGTTTCACCCGTGAAACTGCAGTATTGCCAAAACTCAGTAACATATCTGGGACACCAACTTGAGAAGGGATTAAGGACAATCTCCAGGGAGAGAATTACCATGATTCTGCAGAGAAGTCCCCAGACTTCACAGAGAGATGTCAGAATGTTTCTGGGAATGGTGGGGTACTGTAGACAGTGGATTCCGAATTTTGCTGAAATTGCTAAACCTTTACAGCAGTTGACACATAAGGAAGTTACAGATCCCATTACCCTAGATGAAGATCAGATGGAAGCATTCACTGAATTGAGAGAGGGTTTGTGCAGAGCTCCAGCGTTGGGAATGCCTGACGTGATGCTTGTTCTTTGTCTGTTTTGACACAGGTCCATGGAGTTGCTTATCGCCCTGTAGCCTATTTTTCAGCTATCTTGGACCCGGTCGCAGCAGCTTTACCAGGTTGCTGCGCGCAGTAGCCGCAGTTGGTCAAAGTCCCCCCCAATGTGAGGGGGTTTTCATGGGATACCCTTTCACGGTAATGGTACCATACTCAGTTGAGATTTTACTGACAAAGAAGAAAACGCAATACTTGACGGGCGCAAGACTGACAAGGTATGAGATGAGCATATTGGGTGCTCCAAATGTAACATTGAAGAGATGTACAGTGCTGAATCCAGCGACATTGCTTCCAAGTGATGTTGAAATTGAAAAAGAAGAAGACATCGAGCATGATTGTCTTGATGTAACTGAGCTATGCACAAAATCAAGACCTGATATTAGAAACACACGTTTAGAAGAAAATGACCAAATTGTCTTTGTTGATGGTTCATGTCTCAGAGATGGAACAGGTACACTGAGAGCAGGATATGCAGTGCGCACAGTTACAGGCACATTAGAAGCTTCATGGCTTCCAGGTGTATGCTCTGCACAAGTGGCAGAATTAGTAGCTCTTACTAGAGCCTGCTATGTTTCTGCAATATTAAGAGTCATAATCTATACTGACAGTCAATATGGATTTGGAATTGTTCATGATTTTGGTCAGTTGTGGTCGGAGCGAGGTTTTATGACCTCTACTGGAACACCAGTGAGAAATGGTGAGCGAATAAAAGAGTTGTTGTACGCAATACAGTTACCTGAAGAAATTGCTATGGTAAAATGCAGTGCACACCAAAAGACGCAGGATTACATTTAATTGGGAAATGGATATGCAGATCAAGTCGCAAGGTTTTGTGCATTGAACTGTATATCATTCAAGGACAAGTGAGATTTAATTCCTGAAGAAGAGAACAATTGTACAAGTTTTGCCCTAAAGGTGATTGATACTTTATAAGAATTGAAAACATTGCTGGAAAATGCAGACAAGGAAGAGAAAAGGCTCTTGATTAAGTTAAAATGTATGCAAAGATCTGATGAGATTTGGGTTTCTGAGGAGGGTCAGATGGTGTTGCCAAACAGTTTGTTGACTCAGATGGACAGGTATTATCATGGCCAAGCACATATTGGAAGAGATGCCATGGTTAGACTGTTTATGGTTGATTGGTTCAATCTGAAATTCAGACAGGCAGCAGAGACAGTATGTCATCAATGTGTAATATGTCAGCAAATAAATGTGGGAAAAGGGACAGTGGTGAATTTGAGCCACAATGGAAGAGCAGGAGGACCATTCAGCAGAATGCAGTTGGATTTCATTGAGATGCCTGCATGTGGTGGACTGAAATATGTGTTGGTGATTGTGTGTGTGTATAGTCTTTGGATTGAAGCATACCCTACATGAAGGAATGACTGTCTCACAGTAGCAAAGTTGTTGCTTAGAGAGTTAATACAACAGTTCGGATTTCCGATCTCTTTAGAATCAGATAGAGGAACTCACTTCAATAACGAAGTGATCAAACTCTTATGTACAGCATTAAACATTGAGCAGAAGTTGCATTGCAGTTATCGTCCTGAAGCACCAGGACTAGCGGAGCAAATGAATGGTACATTGAAATCAAGAATTGCCAAGATGTGTGCCACGACTAATCTGAAATGGCCGGACGCTTTACCTTTGGTATTGATGTCAATGCGAAATATTCCTGACAGAAAGACAGGACTGTCGCCTCATGAGATCCTCATGGGCAGAGCAATGAGGTTGCCAGCAATTCCAGCCAATGCACTTGTCAATATTACAGATGATATGGTGTTAGACTACTGCAAGGGTCTGGCTGATGTGGTTTTCTCTTTCTCTCAGCAGGTGTAGGCTGTGTTACCCTGCCACCCATCCATGACCCAGTTCACAATCTGAGAGCTGGAGATTGGATCATCATCAATAAGCACATTCAAAAGACCTGTTTAGAACTGCGTTGGAAAGGTCCCTACCAGGTGGTGCTAACAACTACTACAGCTGTAAAGTGTGCAGGACTGCCAAATTGGATACATGCAAGCCATACAAAGAGAGTGGTGAGTTCGCAAGAACATGAAGAAGTGTTGTTGAGAGCACCAACAGCAGCGAAACAGGTGGGCTATAACTGAGCCGGAACAAGAACAAGTTGAACCTGAAATTGATCCTGAGCTGGTGGAAGATGGGTCAATCACTCCTGTAAGAGACGAAAGTGAAGAATTACAGGAAGGTGAGCAAGAGTCAAATTGCACAGATATGGCGGAGAACCGAGCACAGAAGGGGTTCTCCCAGAAGCAGACGGTGCTGAAAACCAAGCAGAGCAAGTGCCAGGTAAAGAGGGGGAAAGAGTTGAGACGGATCAAGGTCAAAGTGGTCCGACTCCTCCTGAACCTGTTGCAAGTCCATTAAGAGAAAACACCATAGAGAAAGAATAAGAAAAGAGTCCAATGCGGTGGAGAATAGTGACTGAAGGAACGAGAAAAGGAGACAATTGGCCTGAGTCGCGAATTGGGAAGAAGAAATTTGGTCATAAGTGAACCAATTGAGGAAGAAGTGAATACTACAAGAAAGGAAGAACTAAGTGAAGGAGAATTAAGTGGAGAACGGAGGTTGAAGAGAAAGAGAGTAGCAAGTTGAAGATACGCAGGTCCTGAGTGGGTATATGCGGCAACAAGTGAATGGCCACACAAGTTTATGTCCTTTTGTTTTGATAAAGAAGTTCCGAATCAGTACTTTGATGCAACCTGAAGGGGATCAATAGACTGATTTGTTGAGCTCATATGAAGAAACCTGAAAAGAGACTGTTGAGATAAAACCGGAAAAGACATTGATAACCTGATGTGATAATTGAAAACCCGGATGTGACAAGCTGCTAACTGATTTTTGACAAAGGAGAAAGGGTTCCTATATGTAAAACTGAAATGTGAGAAATAAACATTTTTTTCTTCATTTTGATTTTTGATATTCTGTTGCACTTTATCTAAGAGTTGATATTACTTTCTGATTCTTTGCAGATTATGGCTGAGTTAAATAACCGTGTTAAAAATAAAAATATTAGATATTGTAGGTATTTGAGTCTTGGAATGGCAATTATATGTGGAATAATGTTCATAATAATGATTGTGGGAACGTCTGTCCATTAAATGAAGAAGGCTTCTATTGCTTCTGTTCCTGAGACTACTACACTAACGGCTTTAGAGAGATGTAAGTTAGATGAAAAATGCTTGCATGACTATACTAATGCTCAAGGCGAGCTTTCTTCTATTGTGTTCTATTGGTTGTTGAGTGAGTATGTGGAGACGATGGATGCAAGGAATTGTCTTGTGTGTACACAAATTCCTTCCTCTGTAGAAGAAGGGGTTACGTACCATGGCCTGCCACCAACTTATGGCATAACTTGTAGTTTGCTTCTAACAAGCTTCCATAACCAAGAGTATGTTCAGTATTTTTATTCTAACCTTGATGTTGTGTTTTCCTTTGTTCCTATTATTAGATATCTGAGTAAAGTATCTAAAGAGCAGATATAGGGGGTCATTCTGACCCTGGCGGTCGGTGATAAAGCGGCGGCCAACCCGCCAACAGGCCGGCGGTCAAAAAAATGCAATTCTGACCCTGGCGGGAACCGCCAACACAGCCCGCCGCATTAACACTCCGACCGCCACGGCAGAACAAGCAAACAGCGCGGCGGTCACCGCCAACAGCCAGGCGGCAGACAATGTACCGCCCACCCTATCACGACCCACCAATCCGCCACCTTTACCGGGGCGGGAGCACCGCCGATAAAAACACGGCGGAAACAGAGATTTTCAATGGAAAACGCTCACCTCGAGCCACTCCACGCGGAATCCGGACAGCATGGAACCCGAATTGAACATCACACCTGCTCTCGTCTACCTGCTCATCTACCACGAGTACGAACACCGCGACCCCCCCACCCCCCCAATATGTACACACCAATGCAGAGCAGGAAGTCACAGTGACACCACACAAAGCCCCTTTAAAAATACAATGACACAACCAAATTTGGAATCAATTTTCATGTACAAAAAAAGCACCTGGAAATAATTGAGCAACCGTGAAAAATATTTACAAAAACCAAAAAGATATACACATCAGTGTATCACTGAAGTAACAAGTCCTGCACATCCTACGAATCTAACATGTCTGTGGGCCAAGGTTCTGCGAAACAAGGGCAAAGCCCACACACGAGACCTGAGTCCTTTGGAGAGAACACTGCAGGGGCATCCGATGTCAAAACTACAGGCACCTCAGGGGGAAGGGAAGGGGGGCCCACCACAGCCACATGAGTCCACGACGCCAGATCCACGAGGAGCCACCATGCCCACTGTACCATCCTGGGGAGTGCAAAGCCACAGTCTCTCAAGTCTCTACAGTGGGTGGATTGCCCACTGTGCCATCCTGGGGAGTGCAAAGCCACAGTCTCTCAAGTCTCTGCAGTGGGTGGGTTGCCCACTGGACCATCCTGGGGAGTGCAAAGCCACAGTCTCTCAATGTCTCTACAGTGGGTGGGTTGCCCACTGTACCATCCTGGGGAGTGCAAAGCCACAGTCTCTCAAGTCTCTACAGTGGGTGGATTGCCCACTGTGCCATCCTGGGGAGTGCAAAGCCACAGTCTCTCAGGTGGATTACAGAGTCCACTGGTCAAGGAGGAGGCATGGTGGGCACAGTGAACCATAAACAGTGCCTGAGACGGCGGGACCCAGCGCAGCGATGCATGACATGGCGATGTCCAGCGCAGCGTTGCTTGACAGGAAGGGTCCAGCGGAGCAGTGCTTGAGACGGCGGGGCCAGCGGAGCGGTGCTTGACAGGAAGGGCCCAGCGGAGCGGTGCTTGAGACGGCGGGGCCCAGCGGAGCAGTGCTTGACAGGAAGGGCCCAGCGGAGCGGTGCTTGACAGGAAGGGCCCAGCGGAGCGGTGCTTGAGACGGCGGGGCCCAGCGGAGCGGTGCTTGACAGGAAGGGCCCAGCGGAGCGGTGCTTGACAGGAAGGGCCCAGCGGAGCGGTGCTTGAGACGGCGGGGCCCAGCGGAGCAGTGCTTGACAGGAAGGGCCCAGCGGAGCGGTGCTTGAGACGGCGGGGCCCAGCGGAGCGGTGCTTGAGACGGCGGGGCCCAGCGGAGTGGTGCTTGACAGGAAGGGCCCAGCGGAGCAGTGCTTGAGACGGCGGGGCCCAGCGGAGCGGTGCTTGGCCCAGCGGAGCGGTGCTTGACAGGAAGGGCCCAGCGGAGCGGTGCTTGAGACGGCGGGGCCCAGCGGAGCGGTGCTTGACAGGAAGGGCCCAGCGGAGCGGTGCTTGAGACGGCGGGGCCCAGCGGAGCGGTGCTTGAGACGGCGGGGCCCAGCGGAGCGGTGCTTGACAGGAAGGGCCCAGCGGAGCGGTGCTTGAGACGGCGGGGCCCTGTTCAGCGGTGCTCTTCTGCACGGCGGGGCCCTGTTCAGCGGTACCTGTCTTCACGGCGGGGCCCTGTTCAGCGGTACCTGTCTTCACGGCGGGGCCCTGTTCAGCGGTACCTGTCTTCACGGCGGGGCCCTGTTCAGCAGTGCTCTTCTGCACGGCGGGGCCCTGTTCAGCGGTACCTGTCTTCACAGTGGGGCCCTGTTCAGCGGTACCTGTCTTCACGGCGGGGCCCTGTTCAGCGGTACCTGTCTTCACGGCGGGGCCCTGTTCAGCGGTGCTCTTCTGCACGGCGGGGCCCTGTTCAGCGGTACCTGTCTTCACGGCGGGGCCCTGTTCAGCAGTGGTCTTCTGCACGGCGGGGCCCTGTTCAGCGGTACCTGTCTTCACGGCGGGGCCCTGTTCAGCGGTACCTGTCTTCACGGCGGGGCCCTGTTCAGCGGTGCTCTTCTGCACGGCGGGGCCCTGTTCAGCGGTACCTGTCTTCACGGCGGGGCCCTGTTCAGCGGTACCTGTCTTCACGGCGGGGCCCTGTTCAGCGGTACCTGTCTTCACGGCGGGGCCCTGTTCAGCGGTGCTCTTCTGCACGGCGGGGCCCTGTTCAGCGGTACCTGTCTTCACGGCGGGGCCCTGTTCAGCGGTGCTCTTCTGCACGGCGGGGCCCTGTTCAGCGGTACCTGTCTTCACGGCGGGGCCCTGTTCAGCGGTACCTGTCTTCACGGCGGGCCCTGTTCAGCGGTACCTGTCTTCACGGCGGGGCCCTGTTCAGCGGTGCTCTTCTGCACGGCGGGGCCCTGTTCAGCGGTGCTCTTGCAGTATGTCAAGGGAGTCATACCTGGCCTGGACACCCTGCTCAGTCGCCCTCCGACCGTGCTGTGTCAGGCCCCTTCGGGGAGTGAGTCCTGGGCCCTTTGGTGTCGTCCCTTGCAGCCGGGATGGGGCTTGTGGGGCCCTCCTGCTCCGCGCTCTTGGTGGTTGTCCTCTCCGCCCTGCTGTCCTTCCGCTCCTTAGATGGGGCTCTCGGGCCCTTGCCTCCCCTGGCTGCTGTGGCCGGTGAAGTGGCCGGAGTCACCTCCTTGGGGGCAGCCGTCTCTGTCCGCTCACGGCGGCCCTTCAATTTCCGGGTCCTCTTGCCTGGGGGGGGGCTGGCTGTCCCCTTGCTGCTCACCGAAGTGTTACTGCCGCCAAAGGGTGGACTCCACATGCCATGCACCACTTGCACTGTAGTAGTTGGGCTGGTGGTGGCTGAGGTGCCCTTGGGACTTTTCCCAGTTGGAGGGGGTGGGTCGGGGGAGGGAAAGAGGTCAAAAGTGGAGAGGTAATTTTTCTTGGGACCAAGGTAAGGGGTAGGAGTAGTGGTGAGAGAAGTGGAGGAAGAGGATGTGGTTGTATGAGAGCCAGGTGTGCTGTCCTTGGGTGCAGGTGACTGGGACGTAGGCTGTGGTGAGGTGGTTGGCTGTTGTTTAGGTGTCTGCCTGCGTTTATGTGTCTTGGAAGAGGGGGTGACAGACACAGTGGGAGAGGACACAGGGGACGTGTAAATGCCAGTGGGGGTGGTGACTGCAGGTGTGCGGACTGTAGTGGAGGGTTTGCTGGTGGTGGAAGAACTGGCTGATGTTGGGGTGCATGCAGGTGTGAGTGTAGACGTCACAGGGAGGGAGGAGGGAGACGAGGAGGACGGGGACACAGAGGTGGTAGTGACTGTTGATATGTCTGCATCTGTGTGTTGCTTGGGTGAATGCTTGTGTTTTCTGTGGTGCTTATGTTTGGATGAGCTGGCCTTGGGTGTTGAGGTGTGTGCAGGCTGGTCTGATGGTGTGGATGGGATAGGTTGAGGTACAGGAGACAGAGAAAGGGTGGAGGCAGATAGAAGAGGGAGACTGGAGACAGGGACAATGGCTGCCGTCAGTGCTGAGGCCAGAGCAGTGAACGCTCGTTGATGGGCAGCCTGACCCGAATGAATGCCCTCCAGGTAGGCATTGCTCCGATGCATCTCCCTTTCCACCCCCTGTATGGCATTCAGAAGGGTAGTCTGCCCAACAATGACCGTCCTCACCAGGTCAATGAGCTCCGCACTGAGGGCAGCAGGGGTAACAGAGGCAGGGGCTGAGGTGCCTGGGGCGAAGGAGACGCGCGCCTTCCTGGCCGAGCGGGCACGGAGCGAAGACTGAGGGGCTGCTGGGAGGGCGGTGCTGGTGCGCTGGGTGGCGGCTGTACCTGTTGTTGCGGGGGGCACAGATGGTGCCGCCCCCGCTAGGGAGCTCCCAAACGAGGACGTGTCTGTGTCGCTGGTGTCTCCACCGGCCCCCGTTGTGGTGCTCCCCTCGCCCTCCGGATCACTGGTGCCCTCGGTGTCTGTGTCAGTGCCCACCGGGGCCTGGTGACCTGCAGCTCCCTCCTGCTCCGACGCCAAATCTCCTCCGCCTGATGATGCTAAAACACAAGAAGACAAAGATTTAGGGTGGGGGGAGAAATTAAACAAAGTTGAGTGCATGCCTTAGCAATACCCTTTGCGGAGAGGACAGACACAGGTGCCTCGTGCACTAAGTCGCGAACTTGGGGTACACTACTCAGTACTTCTGACTAGGCAAACAGGTCTAGGGACAACACACGCGCACATGTGTGATGCTGGAGCATGGGTAGCTGCACTTGGCACCCTACAGAGGTGGGGGGTGGGGGCACAGGGCCATGCCTAAGGGAGCGGACTACACTACAGAGAGCGCCCGGGCCTAATGTCACCCACAGCCCTCCTCCCCCACCCAGACGCCTCCAATGCGCATACAGATAGGAGAATGTGCGGATACTCACCCCCTTGTGTCTGCTGTGCTGTCCTCAAGCGCCCATCCAAATTAGGGTAGGCCACCGCCAGGATCCGGGACATCAGGGGGGTCATGGTGAGACTGGCACCCCTCCTAGGTCGGGAGGCCATCCCCAGCAGTGTTTCTGCGTTCTTCCTCGTTCCGCGGCGGATGTCCTCCCACCTCTTGCGGCAGTGGGTGCCCCGTCTGTTGTGGACCCCCAAGTTCCGGACTTCCTCGGCGATGGCACGCCAAATATCGATTTTCTGGTGGGCGCTCACCTGTTTGACATGTACAGGGTGGGAAAGAGAAACCGTCACATATCTGCATGTTTGGAGTACATGCCCCCCCCTCCCCAACCTTGTCATGGTTCCCATTCTCTCATCTGTCGTGCGTTGCACTCCCCATTCCCTCCACACCCCACCAACTTACATCCCCCCCCCTCCACACAGGCATAAGCCATTCAATGTGCACTGAGTGTACTCACCTGTTGGTCTGGAGGACCGTAGAGTTGCGCATACTGGGGGAGGACCCCGTCCACGAGCTTCTCCAACTCTTCTGAACTGAAGGCGGGGGCCCTTTCACCAGTAGCAGCAGCCATTGTCACTTCCAGACCGAGTTCACAGCAGCACTTGCAGTATAGGTCCTCTCCTGTGGATGATCAGGTCTCGAATGATTGAGCAGATAGTAAATGGCGGTCACGCCCGGCGCGGTGCGTACCGCGGCGGTGCGTCCCGCGACCGCCGGCGCACAGCGTCATTGGCTCCTGAAACCCATAGGCTTCAATGTTAACCAATGCGTCTTCGCACAGCGGTCTTCGACCGCCTACCGCCACGGTGTGCCCCGCCAGCGCAGTGACCTCACATCCCATTGTCCCACTTCACAGGTCAGGCATCGGCCATTTCAAGGGCCCACATGGCTTAATTTCTAATGCGTCACACAGGCCTAGGCCTTGCAATGGCACACATACAAACATATCAAACCATACATTTACCTGTACTGTGCAAGCTGTGTTGTACGTACCTGTGAGTGGATTGACTCTGTACTCCATATTCTCCTTCCTAGGCACCGTCCGCTGGGACTAGCGATGAGAAGGAGGAATCCTCGCGTGTACCGGCCGCTGGTGGACCTGTCCACAATGGAAGAACGCAACATAATACTACGATACCGACTTGACCGAGCCTCCATCCATGAACTGTGTGCCCAGCTGGAGCCAGCCCTGATGTCCCCCATCCGCCATCCCACAGGAATTCCCCCTCTAGTGCAGGTTCTGTCTGTCCTCCATTTCTTTGCAACTGGCTCATTCCAGACAACAGTGGCCATGTCATCTGGGATGTCTCAGCCTATGTTTTCCAAGATCTTATCCAGAGTGTTGTCTGCCCTGATGAAACTCATGCGGAGCTACATCATTTTCCCAGAGGAGGGTGATTTGCCTACAGTGAAAGCTGATTTCTATGCCCTTGGACACATCCCCAACATCATTGGTGCAATTGATGGGACCCATGTGGCTTTAGTCCCCCCAAATGACGATGAACAGGTGTACAGGAACAGGAAGAATTACCATTCAATGAATATCCAGGTGGTCTGTTTGGCTGACCAGTACATCTCCCATGTAAATGCCAAGTTCCCAGGGTCAGTGCATGACGCGTATGTTATGCGAAATAGCAGCATTCCCTATGTGATGGAACAGCTACAGAGACAGCGTGTGTGGCTAATAGGTGACTCTGGTTACCCCAACCTGCCGTGGCTATTGACCCCAGTGAGGAATCCCAGGACCAGGGCAGAGGAACGGTACAATGAGGCCCATGGGCGTACTAGGAGGGTGATAGAGCGAACCTTTGGGCTCCTGAAGGCCAGGTTTAGGTGCCTGCATATGACAGGTGGATCCCTAATGTACTCACCAAAGAAGGTGTGCCATATCATCGTGGCGTGCTGTATGCTCCACAACCTGGCTTTGCGACGCCAGGTGCCTTTCCTGCAGGAGGATGGTCCAGATGGTGGTGTTGTAGAAGCCGTGGAGCCTGTGGAGAGTGAAGAGGAGGAAGACTCTGAGGACGACACAGACAATAGGGACAGAGTGATAAAACAGTATTTCCAGTAACACACAGGTAAGAATCACCCACGCCATTTCACAATTGCTTATAGCCTCCTGCATCTGTACTTTCTGTAGTTCCCCACAGATGTTTTTCATTAATTTTTGCCTTTCCCTTCCCTTCTCAGTGCTGTCTGACTCAGTACCTGACTTCTGCTTGGTTCGCCCATGAAATACAGCGTATTGACATTGGTATGTTGTCATGACTAATTGACAGAACAGAAATCGAACAGTAATATGTAATACATTTGTTAATAATACAGCATGACTCAAAACAGATTTGTGTGCAAAATGTGATTCATTTACAGTGCTAGATATCGGTACATGTGATTCTAAGGGTGATGGGTGGGGGTGGAGGAATATCCATGGCAGAGTCCAGTTCTCAGTCTCACAGGTGCATTGTCCTTTTGCCTGTGGAAGGATGGAGCATAGGCAGTTCATGGTTGGACAGGGTGGCAATGTGGGACAGTGGGAAGACTTGAGGGGGTATGTCCTGCTGGCGGGGGTCTTGACATCCTACTCTGTCTTTTTTTTTGGTCTCAGGCTCCTCTTACGGGGTGGTTGTTCTTCAGCAGGAGGTGGGGTTCTGGGGGGCTGTCGAGGTGTTGGGACCTCCTGTCCACTAGCGCCGGCGGAGGTGGTAGGCTGTTCCTGGTCCGGGCTAGTGACAGGGGCCCTGTGTGGTGCACCATGGTCCCGCAACGCGTCCTCTATCCTGTGGAGGGCCAGGACGATGGTCCCCATTGCGGTCCCGATGATTCTCAGCTCCTCCCTGAACCCCATGTAGCGTTCCTCCTGCTGTGCCTGGATCTCAGTGAACCTGGCCAGTACCGTCGCCATCGTTTCTTGGGAGTGGTGGTATGCCCCCATGATGGTGGTGAGGGCCTCTTGGAGAGTGGGTTCCCTGGGCCTCTCCTCCGCCCCCTGTCGCACAGCAGCCCTCCGAGCTGCCCGGTTTCCCCCGGCCTCTGTCCCCTGGACGGTGTGCCCGCTCCCACTGCCCCCAGGTCCCTGTTGTTGTTGGGGTGTTGGGTTAGCCTGGGTGCCCTGTAGTGGCAGACACACCGCTGATTGAGCTGTCCTAGAGACAGAGGCATGGGCCCGCTGGGTGGGAGCTGTGCTGGTGTTGGCAGAGGGGGTCGGGTCTGGTGTGGCCTGTGGCTGCCTGAGGGGAACCGACTGCCCAGAGGTCCCCGATGGTCCGGGCTGGTCATCAGGTTCACTGTCGACAGAGCTGCTATCCTCAGTGTGGGCCTATTCCGGTGGTGGGATGGACACTTCTGGACCCTCCTGGCTGGTGTGTTGTCGTTCGGGTCCTGCATGGGGTAAGAGAGTTTGGTTATTGTTTCTGTGTGTGCAATAGCGTGCGTGTTATGGGTGCCCTTGTCCCCCAGTGCAGGCATTCCCTTGAGGGAGGTGTTGTGAGGGTAGTTAGTGGGGGGGGGGGTTAGTGCAGTGGTCATGCTTAGGTGATGGGTGCCCATGATTTGTGTTGGCATGCAGGAGTTGGTGTTGGGATGGGTGGGTTGTGCTGGTGAGACATTGTCAGGGAGGATGTGTGCTGGGGGGTTGGGGGTGAGGGTGGGGGTGTGGGTTGGCATGCTGGTGGGGTGGGGGGGATATAGTAGTTGAGATTGGACTTACCAGAGTCCATTCCTCCGGCTACTCCTGCGAGGCCCTGAGGATGCAGGATGTTCAAGACGTCTTGCTCCCACGATGTGAATTCGGGAGGGGTGGGTGGGGGTCCGCCGCCAGTCTTCTGGACCGCGATGTTGTGCCTGGAGACCATCGATCGGACCTTCCCCCGTAGGTCGTTCCATCTTTTGCGTATGTCCTCCCTATTCCTGGGATGCTGTCCCACCGCGTTGACCCTGTCTACGATCCGCTGCCATAGCTCCGCCTTCCTAGCTATACTGGTGTGCTGCACCTGCGAGCCGAAGAGCTGGGGTTCCACTCTTAGGATTTCCTCCACCATGACCCGGAGTTCTTGGTCCGAAAAGCGTGGGTGCCTTTGGGGTGCCATGGGGTGGTGTGGGTGAGGTGTGGGGTGGTGTATGTGATGATGAGTATGTTGGTGAGTGGTGCTTTGTGCTACTATGTGGTGTGTGTGATGGTGTAGTGTGCCTCAGTGTGTCTTGCTTTGGATTGTCTGCTGTGTCTCTCTCTCCTTCTCTCAGTAATTATGGTCGCAGGGGTTTGTGGGTGATGTGGGTGTGTGTTTTATAGTTGGTTGATTGTGTGGGAGTGGTGTGTGTATGTGTATCAGGTGTGTGTATTTCAAATTGTCCAATGTGGCTGTGTTTTGGTGCTGTGTGTGTATTCTGACCGCGGCGGTGTGTAGCGCCAATGGAATACCGCGTTTGAATGACCGCCGTGTGGATTCGTGGGTCGTAATGGCATGGGCGTATTTCTGTTGGCGTGACGGTGGAGGTTTGGTCATCTCCAGTTTATCGCTGCCCGCTGATGTGGCGGGCTGCAGTGGAGGACGGAATTTTGGAGGTTTGGCCGTTGTGGGTCAGAATGACCGTGGCGGTTAACCGCGGCCGCGGCGGTGTTATGGCGGTCTTCTGACCGGCGGTAAGGGCCTTTTACCGCCGAGGTCAGAATGACCCCCCTGGTATTAGTTAGAAGATTATTTGAGCCAACACTAATGTTTGGTACTGCTTATGCGCATAAAAATAATCTACCCTGCTAATTAACCCTGTTAGAGAAGAGCTTCATAGAGCATAATGACTTTTAAAAATGATTATGCTTACACTGCTATCAAAACGCAAGGGAAATTAGCTTTAGCTGCATTACATGTAGGGAAGCTTTGTATATATCGGCCGAAGTCACGCACTGACACTTTATTTGTGGGAACGAGTGAATGTAGGCATGCGTCTTTGTTTCAGAGTAAATGGACTTTTATGCTGAATGGTCAGGACCCTGCTATTCCTGGAATCTACTATATTTGTGGACTTAATGCTTATTGCCGTCTTCCTAGAGGATGGTATGAGACCTGCTATTTGGGGATAGTTTTCCCTAAAATTTATCAGATAGATGCTTTAAAGAAATTTCCGGAAGTGACTGAATTACATCATGAGCGACAGAGGAGGGAAACCTCTTCTGCAGTTGGGGGAGACATTTTTGGTGCAGTAATTCCTTCTGTAGGAGTTATTTTAAATGCAATCAAGATGCGTAAGTTGTCTACTATTGTGGATAACGTGCTGACAAACTTTACAGGGGCAATCCTCCTGTTAGTTACTGAATTAATTGCGGATAGAGCTATGACGCTTCAAAATAGGCTTGCTTTAGACATACTTTTGGCGAAAGACGACAGAGTCTGTAAGATGATAAGTGCTGGGCATTGTTGCTCGTACAAACCCGATAGTGATAAGGAGATAAGAGACTTACTTACTAACTTAACTAATTCAAGCAAGGATTTGAAGGAATTGAATGAACTAGGGGTTTGGGAAAAGGTTGGAAATGGATTCGCTTCTGCGGGTAATTGGTTTAGTCAAATTTGGAATGGGGTATTATGGAAAATCGTACAGGGAATATTAATTGTGATTGTTTCTATATTAGGATTATGGGGTGCATGCAAATTGTGGCAAAAGATAAAATTAAGGAAGACCACGAATGATCAGAGGAGGGAAGAACAGCCTAGGAGAAGAATCTATAGAGAAAATATAAGGAGAAGTCAAGGAACATCAGAAACACAACTGTAAAAATAATGATGAGGGAAGGTGTGATGACATATTTATTTATCAGAGGAGGTACTGTTGAAGCAGATATGCTAATTAGGAAAATTATTAATGATCTATATGTTATTACCAATGAGAAAATGTGTAGAGAAAATAATAGTAGAAAATTAATGTGCATGTTTGAATAATGTGCCCTCGGGGTATGATCACCATGTGTAATAAAACGACTGAAAATGTGCAAAATAATGAAAATATATGAGAAAAATGTAATAATATGTCATAATGAGACGTATAACCTATGTTTTACATTAATTTATAATGCTAAGTTAGCTGAACTAAAGGCCTAGTTCCACTGGGCCTCGCACTCTCGAAATGTACAGAAACCGGACGCCTTGCAAAGGACTGGGAACCGCTGTATGCAACCTTGACCCGTTCGAAGTTCAAGTTACTTAGCTAGAATTTTCTGCAATCTACCGGTGGACAGGAGATGATGAAGACAATTTGATACTATTATGTGTAGAGCAGGCTAAATGTACTTTCCCAGGACTTGAACAATAGAGGCACTGACTGGAGAGCCATATGCAACAATTTTGATACCTGAAGGGCCGGATGATGAGGGCATCGCATGAAGAACCAATCCGCTTCTCGTGACTTGGGACATATGAAAATTTGTAGATTTGGTAAACAAAAACTATAGGTTAAAGTCATATCTGCTGACTGACTGGCCAATTAGCAATTAGTGGGATGGACTGAGAGACCCTAATAAAAAATCATGACAAGGGGTGAGGAAACAGAATTGAGGGAAGAAAATTGATGACGTCAAGAGACGCTGTCCGAGGTGCTGATATTGGGTTCACACTCTGTGTGCATGATCCGTAGCTGACAAATTGATGACCTGAAGACAAAGACTGACTTGTTGCTGATCCATCCTGGATAGGTAGCTATGAAAATGTGACTGATGATTTTTTGCCTTTTCTTCTAGGTACCAACTGCGCTGTTTTATAGAGATTCTCACTTGGGTGGGATTTTCCAAATTACTGTTTTCTCTAAATTGTTTTTCGCATGAAGACCCCCATGCTAATGCTAATCTTGGTTAGGTAGGCTGTTAGGTGTGACCTTGACAGTGACAATGACTGACAAACTTAATTGCTGAATTGCATTATTAATTCCTAAGTTGTGGTATTATATTGTTGTATAAGCTCTCTTTAACAACTGATGTCTTTTATGATGGATTAATAAAAAGATTGATTTGAATAAAGATTGAACTAACAGATTAATTAGAATTGAAATCAATAGGGAATAAAAATTGTTAACTCTTTCCTGTATCGTGGTTATTCTTGATTAATATGTTTTAAAGCTCTTTTTCATAGAATGTTTCTTGGTTATTGGTGTTAGCTACAGTTTCAGTAGTCACTGCATGACTAGGATACTCCATGCGATTCAAAAGGTTCACTAATTTATACGCATCCCCTTGTAAGTTTACTTACTATGGACCTGGCGTGCTAACACACTACACTATGGGCCAGATGTACGTAGATTCTGAATTGTGACCCACAAATTGCAAGTCAGAGAAACTCGCAATTTGAGAGTCGCAATTCATAATGTAGGATGGTCTCCCTCACGCAAAGGCCCACCTCATTAATATTAATGAGGTGGGTCACAATTTGCGACCCCCTTGAGACTCGCGGCACTCACAGGGATGGTGGCCTCCTGGAGACAGCAGACCACCATGTCTGTAACTGCTTTTAAATAAATCCGTTTTTTTTTTTTTTTGTAATGCAATCCGTTTTCCTGAAAGGAAAACGAGATGCATTACAAAACAAAAAAAATGAAACGTTTTTGTTTAATTTTTTCAGAGCAGGCAGTGGTCCATAGGACCACTGCCTGCTCTGAAAAACTGTTTTCAATGCCATTCACAAAGGGGAAGGGGTCCCATTGGGACCCCTTCCCCTTTGTGAATGGGTTAGCACCCATTTGAAATGGGTGCTAACTGCGATTGTTTTGCGACCGTGTTCACAAAACAATACAACATCGCGCTGTGACTCGCAATTAGGAAGGGGAGCTCCCCTTCCTAATTGCGACTCGCAGTCCGTTTTGCAAATTGATAACCAGGTTACCGAATCGCAAAACGGGGATTCGGCATTGCGGGTGCTTTTTGCACGTCACAAACAGCAAAACTCACTGTTTGCAACCTGCAAAAAGTTTTGTACATCTGGTCCTATCTCTTTTGTAACGTCCAGGACAAATAAGACATTTTGGCAATGATTTGACTTATTGTTCAATGTTATGCTGTTATGAGAGCACTTGTTTAGATTAACTAATGTAGAAATGCATGTATGAAGGTTTTGTATGTACATGTATAATTTTAAAATAAGTATGATTTCTAGAAGCAGAAATCTTGGAAATAAATAAACTACTTATATTTGGGTTATATTAGGGAGTGCTTATAACTGTCATTGATATTGCAGAATTGTATTAAAAATTGTAAGTTTATAGATATTACTAGAGTTGCATGACAGAATATGGATATCAAAAATATTCTCTGACATAAATATAGTGGGCTAAATATCGTTAATCAAAATGATGCTCTATTGCATAGGTATGTAGTTAGCCACAACCGTTTGATTTTACTAAAATGTTATGCTGCTAGACGCTTCTAGTCAGCTTTCTCCATCCATGGCTCTATTTATGTGTCATTTACATTTTCTTCCGCTCACAATAGCATGGCGTAAGGGACAGCCGAGCTCTGCACTTGCTGACTTCCTTATGAGTTACAACATTCTTCTCTTTTGCAAGGGGCACATATGCACACAAAGTAGTTCTCTGCACTGCACAGTGCATAGACTGCTAGGCAATGCGTGCTTTTTGAGAACACAAAGTAGTTTTGCTTTTAGCTATATATATATATATATATATATATATATATATATATATATATATATATATATATATATATATATATAAGATATTAGCAGTCTCCTCAGCAATAACGCTTTAAAAAACTATAAAAAAACACTAGTCTCATTGACTTTGCCTGTGCTTGTTAACTCCAATGGTATAATATTTTTGGGAAACGGGATTTAGAATAATATATTTTTGGAAATCATATTTAGGCCGTAATATTATGGTGGTGCCATACTCAGACTACTCTGTGATTATGGACCAGATGTTCCCTTCATGTAATGGTACCATCCCCCCAAAACCAATACTCCTGGCAACGGCCTCAGACATCACATTTTAAAAAGGTCCGTTTTCTCAAAAACCATGGGCGTTGCGTTACAGTCCGCTTTTTGTCATTGAACTGTATTGTGTTCCACCAACATAAAATGCTGCATTCTTTTTCATGAAGTGATAAGTGGTTGCTGGTAGGGTATGCGTTAAATCAGAAATCTCAACTATGCCATTTGAGCTGAAAAACGTGTGATGAATAGTTTAACACGCCTTGGAGAGGTTGTTACAAAATGAATACGAATGTGAATGTCAAAAACCTTCTTAAACGTCACAAATGAGAGGCAAGATGAACCGGTTTATTATGATATGCGCAAGCATGAATAGCCGTTGGATACAGTAATATTCAGTATTACTCATAATTGCTGGTGACCTGACAATCTGAATACGCCTTGTAACACGAGAAATTACTCCGGACGTGCTTGATGTTTTAATTACTGCGATCCTTTTTTTTGTCGTTGTTTGTTAAAAGCATTCCAATGAATTGCCGTCTGTGATCAGAAAAATTATGTTCAGCATGATAAAAGATTTCATCTGTGCTGAAAAACTGTCTGCTTGAGTATTGCAAATCAATGTACTACATTTGCACACAAATAGCTAATTTGACATTTAATGATGTTACTGAAATTACATTTATCACTCTTTGATCGTGAATATAGAGTTAGGTATCAATTTTAACCAAAATGCCGAAAATACCAGGGCTATTGGTGATTACTCTGTCAAAAAACAAAACCCACATTATGGGGTTGTCATTTTCTGTCTTAATTTGACTTCTTCACGCCCCTAACTTTGTCTCATACAATCCTGCTTTCAAAGAGAACGGACTACAAGGGTCAGTCATTTGTGACACCTCTGGAGTATCTCGGCGTGAGGGTCATAAACGGTAGATCACCCGAGAACACCCCGCCAAAATTCATCCATTATGTCCCGCATTCTAGACCAATATTGAACTGTACAATCATCTCTCTCAAGTTGTTTTCTCAATTAGTCAATTACTCAATTAATTTCACAATAGCCAGTGACTACTGTCAACAATGAGTAACTTTGAGGCTAACTCCCTTGCAACATGCTATCCCACTCTATGCCCCTCCACTGTACGCCTTTCCACTGTACAATACTCCACTCCACGCTATTCCACTGTATGTCACTCTATGCCAGTCGACTCTACACTATTCCTGTATTACTGTATGCAACTCCATTCTACGCTTCTTCACTCTGTGCTATTCCACTCTACACCAATCCACTGTACACTATTCTACTGTATCCAACTGCACTCTACGCCAATCCACTCTGTGCTCTTCCACGTTACCCAACTCTACTGTACACCACTCCAGTCTGCTCCATTTCAGTCTGTGCCACTCCACTGTACTGCACTGTGCTGTACTCCACTTTACGCTTTTCCACTGTACGCCCCTCCACTCTACCCTGTACCACTGTATGCTACTCTCCTCAGTGCCACTCCACTGTACGCTGTTCCACTATATGCCACTCCACTGTACACCACTGGGTTGTATGCACTTGTGTGGGTAGGACTAGTGCCCGTGACAGGAAATGCCCCAAAACTCTACGTGGACACATCAAAATGATCAAATGCAAAACTACCTATTTTTTGGGGAAAGGGGAGGCACCTGCATTTTTGGTCCTGGGCTCAGCAGCCGTATAGGGAAACCTACCAAACGCAAACATTTCTGAAAACTAGACACCTGAGGGAGTCCAGGGAGGTGTGCTTGCATGGATTCCCCAGTGTTTTCTTACCCAGAATCCCCAGCAAACCTAAAATTTAGCTAATAAAACCCAAAACATATTTTCCCCACATTTCTGTGTGGGATCACTGAACGGGCACGAATTTCCTACCACCCAAAGTTCCCCTCAGTCTCCTGGTAAAAATGATACCTCACTTGCGTAGGTGGGCGAAGTTCCTGTGACAGGGATGAGCCACAAACATGGTGAAAATGAGGGGAAACCAAAGCGGGTCCAAAACGTCAGTTTGAAAAAAAACTAAAAAAATTTCAGCTGACAAGTGAGGCAAAATTTTCATCGGTATAGATGCGACAATGCTGGGTGGTAGGAATTTTGTGGATTCCTGCAGATTCTGGAAGGTTCCATCACAAAAATGTGGGAAAAATGTGTGATTTCCAGCAAAGTTGGAGGTTTGCAGGGCATTATGGGTGAGAAATTGGTGCGGAGTGACTGTGGAGCTCACCCCCCTGAACTCACCCAGATGTTTAGTTTTCAGATGTGTCTAAGTCTCGTAGATTTTTCTACACTGGAGCGTCCCAAAGCCTAAAAAGTGCATCCATCACCATTCTAAGAGGGACGTTTTTGAGAGTTAGACAAGCTCTCATGGCCTAAATGTAAAACCAAAACCCAAAATAATCAAATATCCCCTTGCTTGCATGAGATAGGATGTTTTAGTGTGCGGGGTGAAAGCTGAAAGACTGTTACCCCCTTCAGTTGGGGTGGGGGCATAACCATGCCCTTACTTGTTGGTAGCCACCACCCCACTATTTATTTTTTATTCCCTGGCATCTAGTAGGCTTTCTGCCCCCCGGGGAGTGGATCACAGGTAATTATCCCATCTACCCACCGGTGGGCAGAACAACTTTGTCCCCATTTATTTAGGGTGGGGGTATGGCCTTACCCCCACCCTCTTTTTTAAAAAAAAGAAAATCTTCCCTGGTCTCTGGTGGGCTTTCTGCCCCCCTTGGGGGCAGATGGTCCTTACAAAAATAGGCCGATCTGCTCCCAAGGGGGCAGAAATGGCCAACAGTAATGTGCCCCATGGGAAGTGACCCTTGCCCAAAGGGCACATACACATACACACACAACAATCCCTGGTGCGTAAGTGGTTTCTGCCCTGCCTGGGGGCAGATCGAACTAATAGAAATAGACCGATCTGCCCCCCAAGGGGGCCAGAAATGGCCTAAAATAAATTTGCCCCCAGGGGAGCGACCCTTGCCTAACGGGTCACTCTCCTTGCCTAAAGGGTCGCTCCCCTTGTGTGAAATTGGCGCAAAAAAAAATCCCTGGTGCTTAATGGTTTCTGCCCACCTTGGGGGCAGATCAACCCAATAAAAATAGGCCAACCTGCCCCCAAGGGGGGCAGAAATGGCCTTAAATGAATTTGACCCCACCAGGGGAGCGACGTTGCGTGAAATTGTCTTACAAAATAAAAATGCCTGGTGTGTAGTGGTTTCTGCCGGGGGCAGATTGGCCTAATTAAAATAAGCCAATCTGCCCCAAGGGGGGCAGAAATGGCCTTAAAGAAATCTTCCCCCTAGGGGAGCGACCTCTGCCTAAGAGATTTCTTCCCTTGCGTGAACTTGACCTAAAAAATAAAATCCCTGGTGTCTAGTGGTTTCTACCCCCCTTGGGGGCAGATTGGCCTAATAGAAATAGAAATCTGCCTCGAGGGGGGCAGAAATGGCCTAAAGATAATTTGCCCCTAGGAGAAAAGACCCTTGCCTAAGGGGTCACTCCCCCACGTGTAAAAAAAATAAAACAAAAACACAAAAAAATTATCCCTGGTGTCTAGAGGTTTCTGCCTCCCCCTCGGGGCAGATCTGCCCTATAACAACGGGCCGATCTGCCCCCAGGAGGGGCAAAAAAGGCCTTAAAATTAAATGCCCCCCCACGGGAATGACCCTTGCCAAAGGGGGTGCTCCCCTTCATTGTTTATTTACACAAACACAGAATCCCTAGTGTCTAGTGGGCATTTCTGCTGCCTGATCGCTTTACGATCACGCTGCAGAAATGCTCAGACAGACATCAAATGAAAGGAAAGACTTTTCCTTTCCTTTGATGCCTCTCCCACACCCAGCCCTTTATTGGAAGAGAAATGCTTTGGTATTTCTCTTCCGATCAGCGCTGGTGGGGGATGTCATCTGATGAGGTCAGCGTGGGATGGCGTGCTGACGTTGTCAGACCTCACTGTGGGTGGTGGGGGGGCATGGGTGGAAGGGGAAGCAATTACCCTTCCATCCCTGCTAATGGGAGGGGGATGTCAGGCCCTCGGGGGGAGCACTAGAGCTTCCCTCAAGGGCCCATACATGGACAAGGTGGTTGCGTCCCTGACGCCTGAGCGCCACGGCAGTGGACGTAACCACCTCATCCAGGGCTCCCGAAGGGTTAAACCATTCGGTGTCTCTTTGTGGATTCCATGTCTGGGCCAGACTGATGGTTGGGCTGTTTCTGAATCTCCACTAGACAGTGACACAAAGGGAGCTGAGGTGTAGCCTACATATCCTGATGGGCCATCTGGGCTAGAGTGGAGGGAAGAGTGGTCACTAACACCACAATGGGCTTTGCCTGCACACACACAATGCAGTCTCCAACCCCTGGTGTGCGTTTGGAGCCAGGCCTGTGCAAGGCAGGAGACTTTTCTTTGAAGTTGGATATCTTTAAGGGCAGAAGCGGGTATAAGTATTGGACTCAAAACCCCAGACTTTAGATTTCTTCAAGGTTTGCTCCTGGAACCAAGAGGAACCTCTGCCAAGGAGAAGAGCTGAAGAGAAGTGCTTCCCCTGTCTGTGACTTTGCTTTGTTAGGCTATCCTGCAGTTGTTGCTTCTGCCTGTGAAAGGCGACAAAGACTGGACTTTGTGGTATATTCCTGCTTGAGAAGAATCCCCAAGGACTTGGACTGAGCTTGCCTCCTGTTCTGACGTCTCAGGGCCATGAAAGACTTACTCTGCCAGCACCTGAACTCACTGCTCAGACTCCTGTCCTGCCAGGTGGTGACTAATCCAATTCCTGGGCCCTTGAATGGAGAAGCTGGTGGAAAAAACAAGAAAAAACAAGGAAACTGACTTCAGATGACTCCGGACTGATGCCGCTGTTGAATCCCGTGATGCTGCCTGAAACCGAAGCCGTGGTCCTCGTTGGAGTGCGATGACCCTGCTGCAGCTTAGCTGAAATCCACAACTCCATGGAAGTCGCCGCACCACATTGTGACCGCCGGACATTGACTCACCGGAAGTGTGTGGATCCAACGTTTCGCACCGATGCTGCCTCACCTCCACCTCTCCGCAGCAAGGACCCGTCACCTCTTTGTGATGCCTCCACTCCTTTGCCCCACAACACTGGAACCGACTCTGCCTCAGATCCAGCGACGCACAATCCCCAACTCCATGCCCAGGCTTGTTTTGCATTTACACAAGGTACTGTACCTGGGGGTCCGTGTGACTCCACGACCGGCACAATTGGTGTCAGATTGTTGGGAATGAAACTGTAACGACGCCGTGATATCACTTCATTTAAACATTTGTGCTTTTAACTGCTATTTTTGTGTTTAATCTTTACAAATTCATAATTTTGCTTGTGTATGCTGGATTTATGTTGTGTTGGTCTTGTTTTGCTCAGATAAATATTGGCTGCTTTTCTAATCTGGTGTTGTGTCATTTTGTAGTGTTTTCACTGTATTACTGTGTATGCTGGTTCAAATAATTTACACATTGTCTCTGGGTTAAGCTTTTCTGCTCGTGCCGAGCTACCAAGGGGATGAGCGGGGTTTAATCAGGAGTGTTTCTCCTTTGCCCTGAATAGAGTGAAGGTGCTTGCTTGGACAGGGGGTAACCTGATTGCCAACCTAAGACCCTATTTCTAAAAGAGATCATATGTGGGCGGGATATCCATCACATTTGTGATGGGGTATTCCATTGGCTGAGAAATAAATCAGGCCCTTAGTGTGGATATAGTACTGGAAAAATAGCTAAAAAGCATGGCACACCAGGTTTCTGTCTTCTATCCACATTTATATACCCTGAAGAGTCTGTGTGAGGGGAAAAGGTAACTGGAGGTTTATCACATTTGAAAAGATGCTTGTAAGAGCAGGACATTTGTTGTGCTTGTATATTGAGTGTGTGTGATGAGATGATGTCAGTTATCAGTAAGTAAACAGGTTTATTTCCTAGTCCTGGGTCTTCTGAAGGATTTAACATGGAAATGAATAGCCACTGTTTGTTTATAAAACATGGTGGCAACAAAACTCTTGGATCTCGGGACCTGATTTAGAGTTTGGTGGACAAGTCACTCCATCACAAACGTGAAGCATATTCCACCTGCCCTATTGCAAGTACCATTGGATGTAATGTACTTGCAGTACTGCAGACGAGATATCTGTCACATTGGCAGCAGTAGAAAAGAAGACAAGACTATCTCTGCCTGTAATTACATTTTTACACTGTTGTGGGCTTCATCATGGGTTTTACATGAAGGTCATAAATCTTGTTGTACGACTAGAATGGTAAAAACACTTTTGTTGGACCTAGAAGATCTCACTATCTGAGTGTGGACAAACTTTGCTATGCAAATACGTAGATCCCACCAATACTTGTCTGGTGTCAGTATGAGAAAAATTAGTCAAAAGATAAGATCTGCCCCTTTGCTTTTTAATGGTCACTTATGTACTGCATACCACATCAATTTACCTTAGTTTGTTCCCTGACGTGTCTAAGACTGACGAACAGCAGGAAAACACTTTCTTTCAATTGAATGGAGTGTCAGAAAATGAGGAGAGTGGAGAAAGCGGGATGATGTGAGCTGTGGTTTCCATACAGTATGTAGTATGGTCTAATGTCGATATATGGGTTTAATGGGGTAATTAAACTGCAAAGGCTCAATGGATATATAGTTAGTCAGGAAGCACTCTTGTACTGGTACAAACACAATATTATGATTGTCTAGATATACAACCAACTCCTAAGCAAACTGGAGGCTAGTCATACCAAAGCCGTGTATTTCAAGAAGGGACTTTTAGGAAATGTAGTTTCTGCACTGGATACATTAAAGCTGCAGATATATGGACTTTGTCAGATACAGAGGCACCATGATAATACATTTAGAAGTATGGCGCTATGATCATAGTAGAAATCTGATAATTCCAAACTTCGTAAAAAATATTTCTGTGGAAACATACTGCTTCTTATGCGAAGGAAAAATTGTGGTATAGTTAAAAAACGAGAAGCACTGCAGTACTAGTGTGAAAGAGGTATTTATAAACTATTAGAGTTCCTGGAATACTAAATCTCATATATGGCCCAATTATGAATGACATGAAATATCAAGATACATGTGAATAGATGTGAAAATGAAGTGACCTTCTCCTGTTAACACAAATTATATATGTTGTTACAAAGAAGAGTTATGATCAAAGTGCCCTATGTACTGTTTGTAGTTAAGTTATGTGCCTTTGACGATGTGCTCAGGGGGCCCTATCCCCTCTTGTGTAATAGGCTACTGTGATACTTAAAAAGTAATGTACTGTCCTTATTACTTGTATCCTCTGAAAACATTGTTCACCCTATCATCACCACTTTACTACGTGAAGTAAATGGTACTGAACATCCCATTCCTGAGACGCCAGCATTACCATGATGAAAAGTTTCAGACACAATTCAAAGATCTAGGGGGTGTGGTCTGGCCACGAACGCAGATGGGGTGAGGATGGGGTATTATAGAGGAGCTCCGTGAGGCAGCGGGCCTCGGACCGGGACTGGGGGAGTTTTGGGGGCAGCGTACCCCCTCACATTGCTGCCACTAGGTGCTACCTCAGGGGGCTGTGCACCGAATGGGGGGTGTGAACAATGATCCCTGCAGAGCTATGTGCGAAGTAGCGGCCTGCGATATTGGGCTGAGCCGCAGTCTGTCGTGGCGGCCCGGCATGGCCGAGGAGGCAGAGCGGTTCCAAGACGGGTGCACACTGCAACGCAGCCCCAGCGGTGAGCCGACCCTAGTGCTCTCATTCCTTCTATTTCTTCATCCCCCCCTCTTTCAGAGGATCTTGGTCTGGGACCGGGGTGCCTTGAAGCTAGAGTGCCCTTCCGCTGCCCGGTACTATTGGATGGATAGGCAGATGGCAGTGAAGCTGGAACACTGCCCGACGGGCACGGTATCTAGTTTTTAATACCTGGGAGCGTAGAGTGGATACGAACCCCCAGGACAGCTTCAAGACTGGCGGCAGAGCGTGGCCGCAGGGGCGAGACGGTATCACAACTACGGATCAACGCCAACGGTGAGTGATTCTTGCTGGTAACCCCCTGCCCCTCCAGTCACTTCACACCTGGGGTACCAGAGGAGAAGAGGAACCACACCCTCCCCACCAAGCACACAGAACAGGGGAAGAATGGACCACTGAGTGTGGCAGGACCTAAGGAGAGGAAACATTCCGCATGCCGCGCACTGTGACATCGGAAGGTACGAGCCGCCCCTCCCTCCCACTACCGATCTGCACCGTCCATAGAGACACCTTGAGATCGGTGTGCCTGCTAGGCACAGGGTGCCAAAGTAACTGCTGGGGTATTGGAGATCTGGCGCACCCAACCCCTCTATCTCACTGGTCCCTCTCACTAAACGCTGTTGTTGGTCCAGGCCACTGATAAACACTGGACTTTTTGCTGGGAGCGACAAGAGCCCCCCTCCCTTCTTTCACATCCTTCGCTCACCTCCACGCTGCCGCTGTACCACAAGCCAGCACTAGGTGAGCAGTTCCCTGGTCTCCACATCACCGGGCCATATCCACATCAAGAGGTCTGCGATGCCTAGTGGCAGGACGTCGGGCAAGCACTCAGGCAAGCCGGCAAGACAATTACTTTTCTCTGAAGCCCTCTGCCTCAGGACCACACCCAGCGACTCAGCCCTGCACCATGGAAGACCCAACACAGGAAGCAACCATGGACCTCAAACTACAAGAGATCTCAGTGGTGGGTCACAGACTTGAGGGGATGGACAATGCTATAACCTCGCTGACAGCGGAGACAAAATCCATGCACCTAGACATTGCGGGCTTTCAGTCGCCGGTGTCTGGGCTGGAGCAGCGTGTTGTAACTGTAGAAGACCATATCACCGCCTCCCAAGACAGAAACCAGGAGCTTCTGCATGTCTGCAGTGAGCTAATAGACTTGGAGGACAGGAGCCGAAGGAACAATGTCTGTTTTCTTGGATTTTCTAAAAACATAGAAGGTACCGACACTCATTCCTTCCTAAGGGAGATCCTCCCAAAGCTCACTGACCTAACCCTTGACCCTTCCCCTGGAGTTTCAGAGGGCACACAGACTGGGCCCAAAACGACGGGAATAAGCTAACCGACCCCGCCCAATCATAGCTTATCTCCTACGGCACGCGCAGACCCGCCAACTCCTGCAGGTGGCCTGAGCACATTGGCCATTTCGGATGGAAGGATATGAGATTCGGATGACTGCTGACATCTCAAAGAAGACCAGTGAGCACAGGAAGGCATTCTTGGCCCTTAGACCCAGACTGCGCCCACTAGAGGTGAAGTATGGTCAGTTCGAACCAGCAAGAATATGGATCACCAAAAACGGTGTGTCTAAAGACTTCTACGACCCTGAAGACCTGTGATTTTTCCTAGAGAGCCTCCAGACCCAGTCCATGGATGCTACCAATCCGGCCCGGCTTCAGGAACTGTCTGTTGACAAACAGTACGCACAACCCCTGACTCTCACCCCCAGAGGAACAGGCCGGCATGACGTAGATTTTCACCCCGGGGGGACAGATCTAGAGAGACTCACAAAGAATCACAATGACAGGGGACAGGTTCTGCACGCAGTGGCGCTGCACACGCAGGTATCAGACAGAGACAAATCTCACTCCCCCCTGAAACCCATCACGGCCCCCACATGAGGACACACGAACACCAAGTGTAGCAAAAGAGTCGAGACGTTTGTGAGCCGGGAGGCCTGTACAAGGAACAATGGACCTCCTACCGAATCAAAGGATGGATAAGTAGCTGCCTGCATGTTAACTTTGATGTTTTGCTGTTGCAATGCTCTCCATAATGTTTATAAAACTCTGATACACAGGTTCCGACAGAAATTCCTGAGTTCTATGCTTAACGAACATACCACTTTTTATGTGCCTATTGGTTGATCACATTGAGTATGTTGTCGTTTGACGCTTTAAGAAGTTAACGTAGTATTATTCTCGCTGTCTTAAGCCACCCCTTCTCTCCCCCCACCCATTCCCCCAAACCCTGCCTCCCCCCCTTTCCCTGTGGCCGAACTCACCACGCTTACCGTCCTGCCACGGAATAACCAAACATTTCCCCCTTGTTTGTTAGTGGCCACCGAAGGGCATCGTGGCTTACATACGCTCCTTGGGGACCACCATACTGTACAGTGAAAGGACCTTAGCAAGAGGGACAACTGACACGTGGCACAGCATGGAGCACATCGCCATAACACAACGCACCCAATTAGATTTATCATCTGTGCACATTATCATGGGTCCAAAGTGGCCCGATCTCCTCCTCCAACTTCCTCCCCAACTCTAAATAGCCACGGCATCCTGGTGGCTCAGTAACATTATCGTAGTCAAGCCAGGCACCACCCACGGCACCCGCGACAGCAGAGATACCACCACCGCACTTACCACCCTCCCTCCCCAGTTCCTATTCCAACGTCTTACGACGTGGGGGGGTGCGCCACAATCTGTGTCCCTCCCCCTCCCCTCCTTCCCCCCTCCAGAGCGGCTTACCACCCCTCCCGTGGCCTTCTCCATTATGACTTGCCCCTCGTGGCACTGTGTTAGCCTTTACTGCATGTTAACACCAGGCTATTGTTACTATCCAGACATATAGAAATAGCGACTGCAGGACCAGAATGCTCTGCTCACCCTCTCCCGGCTGGGGCCCGCTGGCCAAGTGTGTGGGCTCCACAGGTTTAGACCCGCAGCCTACAATAAAGGACCAGTGGGGCTTTGCTACTCTGCCCCTCCTCTCCCACCGATTCTGTGGTGTATACCACCTTTCTTCTACCTTTCTGGTCAGCTTCTAGTACTCCTATCCCCCTCTTTTTTTCACCCTCTGTTTACCTTTTTTCCTTTTTCTTCATTTCTCTCTCTCCTTCCTCTCTCCTGTTGTCTTTATCCCTCCCGCTTCTCTCTAAACCCCTATCTCTCTCCCCCGCCTCACTAACTGCCCGCACTCATCCTCTTCTCCAGCACTGGTGCTCACCTGCCGTCCCCCTATTCTCTTCCGCTACCCATACTGCCCAGTCCTCACCTGTAGTACTCCGCACAGAACCCTTCCTTCCCTATCCATACACTTCACCTCACACCTCTACTCTCCCCCACCCTTACCTTTCAGTTTCGTCATGGCTAGCGCTCTCCCAACTTCACCTACCCCACTACGGATCATATTGTGGAACATCAACAACCTGGTGCACTTCATAAAACGGAAGAAGATACTCTCCTATCTCCACTCTAACAGGGCTGATATAGCCCTTCTTCAGGAGATACACCTTGATAGGGGTGAATCCAGAAACTGCACCGTGACTTGGTGGGAGCAGCAATATTTATTTGCAGCTTCACCCTGCAAGGGGTTGGCATCTCGTGGAAATGCGGAGTTGTGCTATTGGTCAGGAAGAGCATACCTCTCACCGTCATGAAATCATGGGTTGACCCAGAGGGGCGATACGTATTCGCCAAACTACAAACTAAAGCTGGGAGACTCCTTGATTTGTGTGGGCTCTATCTATGCACCAACCGGTCCTAAACAACAGTTTTTTCCACAGATCAACCGCCTCTTGACTGAAATAGGGGCAACTCGTTATGTAATCGGGGGAGACTGGAACCTGGCCAGAGATGCGGTATTAGATAGGGCTGGACCCCTTGGTGTTAGCAACAACAACAACGGAGCCCTACAGACAGATGTAATGCTGAACAACAGCTTGCTGGACCACTGGAGACTGACACACCCAGCCGACAGAGAATATACTTTCCTGTCACTGGTGCACAGCACCCAATCCTGACTGGATTATTTTCTCATATTGCACAGCATAGTGGCTCGAATATTGGAATATGGCCTCTGGGACCACTCCCCAGTCCACTTAGCGGTCCACATAGGCCTTGTGTCCCTGGGCTGCAAACTCTGGAGCTTTGCCATTTACAGCTATTGCTTTCCAGATGGCAAGGCACCCCTATGGGCTCACACGTCCACCTACATGCAAGATAACCTTGGCACTGTAGACTCCAAGAGGGTTATATGGGCAGCTGCTAAGACGAACATACGAGGGCAAATGATGCGAGACGCAGCGTTAGCGAACAGGGACAAAAAAGCACATCAAGCGACTCTGGAAACCGTCATCAGACGTATTACGCAACAATATACAGACCAGCCCTCTCTCCCCACATGTCGATGCCTGGAACATGCCCGCGTGGCCTTAAATGAGCTATATATGTCCCAGGCTGAGCACGTCCTACAATGCCTTAAAGGACTGCACTACGAGCAAGGAGAGAAGGCCGGTCGATTATTGGCATCTCAACTCCGTCAGTGAACGGCGGTCCTCGCCATACCGGCCAACACAACCCCAGCTGGGGAGACACTTACACACCCACAAGAAATAGTCAATGAATTTGCATCCTTCTACTGACATCTATATACCCCAGAGTCGGTGTCCAGCCCCTCCCAAATTGATGCCTCTCTCACCAACATTAATCTACCTTATCTCGCAGCACCCTTCTGGACGGAGAGATAAAAAGGATGGAAAAAGCACAAGCCATTTCTGACCTCTCCTACCATAAATCACCAGGGGAAGATGGTTTCTATATGGAATTTTACAAGTGGGCAGAAGAGGAGGTGATTGATGTCTTAAACGAGGCGCTGGGTGAGGCCTGCCAGGTGAGCTCTCGGTGCGATATCCAACAGAGCTACAATAGCGATCATACCGAAACCAGGCCGGAACCCCCTCTCTGCAGCAGCTACCGGCCTATATCTCTCCTATATCTCTCCCCCGGGAATCACGTTCTCACCCTCTGACGTACTCTATGGGAATCTAAGAACATGCTGGATGCTGCACTAGCCCTACCTCTAGATGCTGAAAAGGCGTTTGATCGCATAGAATGGCCATACCTATTTGTGACCCTGAATAAAGTTGGTTTAGGAGAACAATTCATCTCCAAAGTCCGCCTGCTCTATGACCACCCCACGGCGCAGGTCAACTGCGGGGATTCCTATCAGACCCTTTCCACATCCACAGAGGGACCAGGCAGGGATGTCCTCTTTCGCCCCTTTTATTTCTGTTAGCGATGGAGCCACTTGCTGCCGCCATCTGAAACTTTCCTTTGATAGCAGGTCTCCTTCTGCCGGATGGGACCTCCAAAATTTACCTATACGCTGATGACTTCCTTTTAACCATAACTGACCTGAAGCAATCTCTACCAGCCCTACTGGAGATTTTTGATGGATTTGCACCCCGTTCCAGCTACTGGATGAACTGGGACAAAAGCGAAGCTCTCCCCCTCTCGCTGGTGACTATGAAAGCAGCAATTCACGGCTTCCCATTCCGTTGGACCCCGAAACGCCTTAAATATCTGGGAGTACTAGTTAACCGAGGTTTGGAACGCATAGTGGCAGACAATTTGGACCCCCTCATTGCACGTATGAAGCTTGATTTCGAGAAGTGGGCTCACTTGGGCCTTTCTATGTGGGGCAAGGTACAGGCGGTGAGAATGGTCACGCTACCACGCTTCACCTACATTCTGGGTATGCTGCCTCTTCAAGCACCCCTCTCAACGCTATGTCAATTGATGCAGCGATCAGAACCTTTGTGTGGGGCTCCACACGCCCACGACTGGCGTCAGCTAAACTAATGGTGCACCACTCTTATGGGGCAATGGAGCTTCCTTCAGTGGAACACTATGCCCTAGCCCTGTATTTGTCAAAACTGGCTAACTCACTACCTGGATTCTTGGAGCCACCGTAATGGGTGACTATAGAGAAAATGCTGCTTTCCCATAGCGGTGGACTCAGCAGACTATTATGTAATGGCTCCTAGTCTTCCAGCCCAGCAAATCCGATCCTAAAGGCGATGAGCACAGCATGGCGCAGGGCCCATCATCTACTTGGGATACACCCTTTCTTACACGCCCAGGCCCCTTATGGAACAACGATAGTTTGCAAATAGGGAGAGAGGTTCTCAACTGGCGACAGTGGAGCAGGGCTGGTATTGACACCCTAGCCCAAGTCCTAGAGGACGGAGCTTCCAAATCATTTGCTAAGTTGCAGGAGGAGTACAATCTCCATCCACGACAAGAATGGCGATACCTACAACTCAAACACTGTCTACAACAGAATACTGACACTGCCCGCTGGGGACATCAGACCTCGCCTCCGTGGTAACTTATCTAAAAACATGGGGGTGACGCAAAGGTGTCATGGCAGGCCTCTATGAGGTCATTTCGCGTCACCTATACTCGCAGCCTCTAATGGAAAAACTACACCTCCAATGGCAGGTCCGCCTGCACAGGACCTATGACACAGAAAACTGGAGAGACATCTTGGACGCCCTGGACAGGGGCACCCGTGAAGCCTGATTGAAATTCTGTCTCTTTAATATACTCCATGACTGTTACTAAAACCCGGGGAAATTACATAGAACCGGGCTTCTCCCACACGTGAACTGTTGGTGCTGCCCAGAGGCACACTGCGACTTGCTTCATATTATATGAGGATGCCCATCGGTCCAGCCTCTATGGAATGCAGTGGGGCTCTCCCTAGCTGAATCCGTACCACTCCAACCACCACTCTCCCCCTCTCTTATAATAATGCATGATATGGAATCCCTTCCAGCCCTGTCGCGACCACAGCAGAGGCTACTACACACGGCACTAGCATTCTCTGCCACTGGAGATCAGTAGTTTATCCAACCCCGGAGGAATGGATTGTGGCAATGATTTGCATAGCCGCACACAAAAGAGTCATTTATAACCTGCAGAATCACACTACCCTATTTAATCAGGTGTGACCCCCACTTCCTCACAGAGACACCGTCATAATCTGCATGCTGTTGGCCATCCTCGTCTCATGCCCATCCCCATCTTTGTTTTCATTGTTTTCCTGGCAAAAACACCTGATATCCCCCCCACACCTCTCACATCTACACTATCTACCACTCCTCATCTCCTGCACTCTTCCCTCACCCCCTACCCTTCCTTACCCCAAATGTTTTGTTTTCTTTTCCCTTTCCATCCCCTTCCTCCTACCCTCCTGCACCCTCCCTCACTGATCAAAGCCCAATATGCCCCTCACCCAGATGGTAGAACTAACAGTGACTGCCACCCCAAGGCCTCTGATAACAGTTACGAAAACCCTTCTCCTCGCCCTACCCCCCCAAGTGCCTTTTACTATTTCCCTGACACCAGTTCCTCTCTCACCTCTCCTCCTTCCTCTCTTCTTTCCCACCATCTCTCTCCCAATATGAAGGGCTGTTCTTCTCCATAGCCCTTAAAGATTTTAGTACCCATCCCCCGAGTAGAGTTGCAGAGTCTCTGTACCGCCACGTTACCCATTGTCATATTTCACAGTATTGTACCTGACTTACAAGCCCCCTTTCCCCCCTCTCTCTCCACATTTCCCAACTTTCTAGTGTTCTCGCTTCCCTTCCCCCCTCCTCCCCTTTTTATTAACTACTATTGCCCTCTTCCAATGATTAGAACTGTCATTGTACCCCTTTATCATCCCTCAACATTTTTGTGGTAAGGTTGGTGACGTTTCCAAACTGTACAGTAACTTTGATTCCTTTTCTCTCTGTATCATTACGCACTATTAATAAAAAAATTCAAAGCAAAAAAAAAAAGAAATTTATTCAATGCATCTTCTACTATATATATATATATATATATATATATATATATATATATATATATATATATATAAAATAAAATAACAAGCGCAATTAGAAGAAACTCATTGTCGCCATTATATTCAAAACCCCATTCTAGCTAAGCAACCAAAAATTACCAATAAGAGAGCGGTGCAAGTCTTGCTGAATTGGGGAAATGATAAGCTTAGGTTTATTTCATGAAGGCAAACACGTTTTTCAGGGGTATCGTCGGCTCACTGAGACGTAAGGGTGTAGGGGCCCAGAGGCCTCTTTAGGATGTCCTGATGGTAGTCCTCCTGACATCTTCAGATTTTCAGAACAAGCATGGCGGTATTCCAGTAAAAGGTTCGCTTAAGCACAATATGGGAATGACTCTAGACTAGGGAAGGTGGAGAGAGTTAGGAGAGTGTTTGCAATGTGTTTCAGATTGTATAACTGGTCTTTTTGGACCGATGCATATTAAATGCAAGAGAGGAGCCATGAAGCCTAAATGCCAGTCTAAGCTGTAATGTGTTGCCTAAAAACATTTTAATAACATCTGTTTACAAAAAAAAATATTAATAATTAAAAAAAGAATTCAAAAACAGTGATATAACAAAGACCCCTGCAGCTCCCCCGCTTTGGGGTAGCCCCTGAGTTCCAGGGAGCCCCCTCAGCACAGAACACTGTCCGAGTCCAGAGGCGGGGGACCCTCACGTTTCGTACGCCACTGTCTCAGACTGGTACAGCTATACAGTTTCGAACTTGCGAACCAATGTGTGTGGAGATTTTTTTTAACTTTCATGTCAATAAAATTGGAGATGGGGTAAGGATCAGAGTGGTGCAGACAACACTCATTTTGGAATTTGCTTTGTTTTCTGAAAAGGCATTACTGCTTTCCCATCGTCTTGGAGAGCTTTGTTTTGATACATGTTTTAACACAATTTGTAAGACTTTCCAAAAGGAGATGTCCGAGAGACAAATGCACCAATAAACATAGATCAGATGTGCTCTTACTTAATTTTCAGGAAGTGCTTTATAAATGCCTTTAATTTTAACAAACATGATCACCACTAATACTATATTGTGCCAGAAATAACCAGTATGTGGCCTTGAACACGGGTGGCAGAGTAATTTGTGACACACAGCCCAATGGCACAGCATAGGCAATGGAACTATTATGAAAGCAGACTAACACAACTTCGGTCCAATCATATGTGCTATCCTTAAGGTAATCAATATGTGGGTGGAGTCAAAGTCCCTCCCTTATAGTTTATTCAATTTATTTTTTCTGATGATCGTATAAGGTCTGCTGATTGCTGAACTGTCAAGCCACAACTAAAGAAAGACCTTAACTTACATGAAAGCACAGTTTGAATATTCCTTTGCTTGCTAAATGTGTCTCATAGGGTGGCTGAATAGCCGGATCCTTGATTCATGGACTATCTGAATCTTTTGATCCGCTAAATGTTCAGTCTCCATTACTCGTCAAATAATAGAATGTCACAGTTCACCGATTCCCTGTATCACTGAATTCTCAAGTTCACTGACTTTTAAAGCTTCTCATTTAAGACATCATTCAGTGCAACAATGATCATAAGAAGAGGGCCCCTCACATTATTCCTTTGGTCATTCTTTTTTGTGTTTTGCTTCTTTGGCTGTCACTGAATTTATGAATAGTGGCAGTATTTTATAGGTGGTAGCCTATAGGCCAGTGCAGCTGTCTGATTTGCTAAAGACATCTTGGGGACTTTCAGACAGTTGACATAAGAATGCAATCCGCTTGTTGATTACCATTGGTTTTGTGGTTTGTAACTCACACTTTTTTATTACTTTCTATTTGCTGGCTTTATTTGCTTTAGGGCTCTCCAGGTTCAGTTTGTCCCTCCCATTGCCTAAGCTGTGTTTACTGTATTCTTCCACGAGCCAGCTTTCTGTTAACAGGCATCAGATATCAGGTTCTCTCTTCCAGGGAACTTTGTGTTTATCTTTCATTGTCTGACTGCGAAGTGAGAGAATTTATGTAACAATAATGCTGAATACCCATGTGTGACGGGCCGACACTTCGGTCGGACCCGTCGTACCCCTGGGGCACTGCCAATGTCCTCCGGGCAGGACCCAATCAGCAACAGCTTCCGGGGAACGGCCGGCAGCAACAGCAACTTCGCGCCATCCCCAGGATTAAAAGAGGTGACGGCGACGACGGAAAAAAAGTGGCGGACGGCGAAAGCTCCACAATAGAGCAGGACAGCGAGGAACAACCACCAGAGGATGACGATTTCAGAGGAGGAGACGGCAGCAACCAGATCGGCTGGAGCAGTCCAGGAGCGGTTCTACCCAGCAGGATGCCAGGGATCTCACCAGACCACCAGCACTGAGAAGCTGGCAGGGACTCAGGAGACAGTGTGCCCATACGCCGGCCACGCTCTGGGGAGAGCGTGGCCTTTTCAGGTGCGTAGCCAGGGCTGCCTGGGTGAAGGGAGGTGGAGGGAGAAACAGTAGGGAGGACAACTTCATTGGGAAACGCAGAAGTATTCCGCTATTATTTCTTTTGTTTGTTCTATTTGTGGGTTTTTTGTGTTTTTTTTAATGGTTATTTTGACTGCTATAAACCAAACAACAGTGACAAAAGGTGTTTTATGTTGTGGTTCTCTAGCTTTATTGGTCCATGATGCAGTCAGAGATAAAAAGTGATAAGAAAAGAGGCAGGTAAAGGCGGGACACTGTGAAGGAATCTAAAGAAGTATATTGCATAGCTTCACTTAGTAGTAATTTTTTTATTTTTTTTTATGGATTCTCCCATTGTATGGTCAGAAAAGGGAAAGTAAAGGAAGGTAAAGAAGAAGAGTAGCCCAAAGAAAGACAGCCAGGAGGAACAAGCCAGAGACGATAGGGGACAAACGAGAAAGACATCAGATGAGAGAAAGAGAGAGAAAAGAAAAGGAGATGAGAAAAGAAAAGAAAGAAAATAGAAAGAGAGGAAAAAATCAAAGACTCACCAGTCCACTTACCATTCTCTCTCCTTTTCTTCCCACAAGTGCCTCCGGGGACCCCATCTGAAAAGAAGAAGACGAAGGTGAACCTCAGTGAAAGAACAGCTGCCCAAAGTACGAGTAGCACAGACTAACGTTAACTCAAAAATAAAGACTGTCTGTTAAAAACTTGACCAAGGGCTGATTGTCATCATTGCGCCACCCCAATACACCACGTTAGAGGATACGGGGTTTTCTTTTTTCTAGCACACATCAAAAAAATAGATGAACTGTGCTGATGTTTCAGAATATATCAGAATATGCCAGAATTAGTACAAATGAGACACATTTGCTTTGTAATTTTGAAGTGTGTTTGGGAACAAACATTTGAATACCATTAAAACACATCGATACACTAGTTGATGACATTTGCACACATTATTGTTTCTGTGCAGTAAAACCATATTTCGGTGCAGATGTAATGATCATTTCAATTGAAATGTGTTTCTGTAACAGCAGTGCGCTACTACACCATACATAAACCAAGCTACCCCACTCCACTTACTCAAACACAATCAACCCCACCCCAATCCAAACTACCCCACTCCACCCCAATTTATTGCACTCCACTCAAATCTACCCCACTCTGTTCCTATCTACCCCACTCCACTCCAATTCACTCCAATCTACCACACTTCAATCTACCCCAATCCACTTCACTCCAGTGTACCTCAATCCAACCCACTCCAATCTACTAAATTCCACTCCAGTCTACCCTACTCCAATCTACTCCACTTCAATCTACCCTACTTCAATTTACCACATACCCCTCCAAACTCCACTGCAATCTATCCAACTCTTCTCCACTCCATTTGCTCATACTCAATTCCAATCTACCCCACTCCCTCACAATCTACCCCACTCCACTATACCACACTCCATTCCACCTAAATCTACCCCACTCCACTTCACTTCAATCTAGCCCACTCCAATCTACTATACTCCTCTCAAATCTACCACACTTCACCCAATCCACCCACTCCATTCTACCCCCAATTTACCCTACTAGAATCTACCCCTCCTCAATGTAACACAACCAATCTACCACACCTACTCCACTCCTATCTACCCCACTCCAAACTATCCCATTACAATCATCCCTTTTCAATCTACCCCACTCTAATCTCCTCCACTACTATCCAATTTACCCTTTTGCAATCCGCCCAATCTACTCCATTTACCCAACCCTAATCTACTCCACTACGCCGCACTCCAGTATACCCCACTTCACTCAACTCTTCCTCAATCTATTTCCCTCCTCTCCAATCTTTCTGGCGCCTCTCCACCCCACTCCACTACAATCTACCTCACTCCACTCTACCCCAATCTTCCCCACTCCAATATACTTACTCCAATCCACCCAACCTACCCCACTTCACTCTGCCCAATCTACCACACTCCATTCCACTCTACCCAATCTACTCCACTTTACTCATTCTCCTCATGCCACTCAAATCTGCCTCACTCTAATCCACCCTATACACTCCACCCCAAACTACCCAACTCCAATGTATCCCATCCAATCTACTCTGTTCCAGTTACACTGCTTCAATCTACCCCACTCCACTTCAATCTACCCAAATCTACCCCACTCCAAACGATACCATTCTTATCTATCTCACTCCAATCTACACCACTCCACTCAAGTCTACCCCACATCATTCCAATCTACCCCACAAAAAGCCACCCAATTTATCCCACTTCAGTCTACTTCACTCCACCCTAATCTACCCCACTTTCCTAGTATTTCCCACTCTACTCTACCAAAATGTAACCCACTACACTTCACTCCAATCTGCCCTACTCCAATCTACCACTCACCACTCAAATCTACCTCACTCCATTTCAATCTACCCCACTCCACCCTAATCTACCCCACTCCACTCCAGTCTACTTCTCGCCACTCCAATCTACCCCACTTCAATCTACCCCAATCCTTGGCACTTCACTCTTCCCTAATGTACCCCAGTCCAATCTACCCCAATCTACTCCACTCCAATCTACCCAACACCACTCCAATCTATCCCACTTTCCTAGTCTTTCCCACTTCACTCTACCACAATCCACCCCACAAACCTTTAACCCACTCCACATCACTCCACCCCACTCCAATCTACTCCACTCATTCCACCCCAATATATCCTACTCCAGTTTACTCTACCCAACTGAGGCTACCTATAATGCTCCGAGAATGCTAACTGATTAGATGCATATATTTAAAGAAGTTTGAAAGCAAGATTGATGATTCTATGCTTTCAAAATAAAATGTTCATTAAAAAATGCAACTAGGAAGACAAATGTTTAGCTAAACTATTGTGAACTTTTAGATTCCCATTTTAGAAGCATCATTTAACAAAATGTGTTGATGCATGCTTGTATGTCCAAAAAATATTCATAATGGAAAGTCAGTGCAACCAGTTTCAACAAAATTATGGGAAACATGAAAATGAACAAGCATTAGCAAAGCCAATAGGTCTGGCATTGAAGGTCAGTCTTTTGCTTTTGTCAATGTGTGTCTTGTTTTAACATTACTTGTGTAAAACTTTATTGTTGTGTAAAGGAACTGAGCCCTCACCAATGTAAAAAAAATTAGCAAAAAGCAAAAGTAATTCTTCGTTTGAAAAAAGCTCACATTACCACAATAGTTCGTCGCTCGAAACAAAACTACTCTGTGTTCCGATATGCTCCTTGTGAAAGAGTAGAATGCGATCATTCACAGTGAATCCAGCGGATAGATAGAGATGGAGGATTTTAATAAGAACAAAAGGTCTTGCTTCTCGCGAGACCTAATATTAAAGAGCATCAAACAGTGCACCTGTAGTATACATCTTTTTATTAGTGCAGATTTACATATCTCATGAATTCACAAGAATTTACAGATGTTGACCAGGACATCATACTCCTAGAAAAGACCTTTGAACTGTGTTTTAGCACAAGCAAATTTGTATATGTAGGTTTACTCATGCAAAAATCTGTTGAGCGTTTACAAGTTCACAATCCCTCCCTCCACTTTTTTCGCCAACCCTGAAAGACGTTTTACTTCTGACCCTTGCCGGGAGTAAATTTCCAACCTTTCTCAGTATGAGAAATGATTACAGAAGAGATGGTGAAAACCTGTAAAACATGCAAGTTGGTCGGTTTGCACAGACTCCAAAGGACATTCAAGTCTGGAACTATTGCTTACCGCTACCTCCAGCCTTAGTATGTAGATCTGTAGAAAGGTAGCAAAATAAGGAAATTTCGAGTATTCAAGCACTACTATCGTATTAGCCCTGGCATAATCTGAGAGGCTGTTATAAGATCTTTTACATAATGAAATTGTTGCCATAATTTGTTGCGGCACTACATGGCCCCAAAAAGACAAATAGATTTTTTTACAGGACAAGTAGATTTATGAAGCAAACTGTCCCATTGACAAGTAGATATTTTTTAAAATTCCACAGCCATGGCACTCCAATCTACCCCGCTCTATTCTTATGTACCCTACTCTAATCCACCCAATCTTCCCCACGCCACTTAATCTACCCCTCCACACTCCACTCTTCCCCAATCCATCCCCTTTCCAATTCTGACTACTATTCAATCTATCCAACTCCACCCCACTCTACCCCACTCCAATCTACTCCAGTCTACCCACCCAAAACTACCTGCTCCAATCTACCCCACTCCACTCTACCCCAATCTACTACATGCCACTCCAATCTACCCCACTCTAGTCTAATCTAACCCACTTCACCCAAATCCTCCCCACTCAGTTCCACTCCAGTCTACCTTACCACACTCCACACCAAACTACCCTACTTCAATTTACTCCACCCAATCCACCCCATTCCAATCTACCTCAATCTGCTCCACTCTAGTCAACTTCACTCCACTCCAAACTACTGAATCCTAACCCAATCTACCTCACTACAATCTACCCCATTCCAGTCTACCCCACTTCAACCCAATCTACCCCACACCACTCCATCTAACTGCACTCCAACATACTCCACTCCAATCCACCCAACTCCTCTCCAATCAACCACAATGTACCCCACTCCTAGCTATCTCACTCCAATCTACCCCACTCAACTCAATCTACCCCATTCTTATCTACCCCACTCTAATCTACCCAATTCCACTCTATCCCACTCCACTCTAATCTACCCCACTCCACTCTAACCTATGCCACGCTTAAATTACTTACTCCATTCTACCTAATTCCAGTCTACCCCAATTTGCTGCACTCCACTCTTTCCCAATCTACCCCATCTCGCTTCACAGTAATCCATCCCAATATATCCCACTCCGGTTTACCCCATTCCAGTCTACCCCATTCCACTCCAATCTATTCCACTCCATACCAATCTACCCCAAATCAATCTACCCTATCCCAATCTAACATGCTAATGTGCCTAATTCCCGTACTCCAATCTACCCCAGTCCTTCCTATTCCACTCTACCCCACTCCACTCCATGCCAATCTACCCCACTCCACTTTACCCCAATCTGCATTATTTTACTCTACCCCAGTCTACTTCACTCCAATCTCCCTGATTCCAATCTACCTTACCTCACCCTACCCCACTAACTTTTAGCCATGCAGAACATTAGCCACACGGAATTCCCAACAATGAACTCAAATAGTTGTACAAATATGCAGAATTCTATGACGATTAATCACATTTGTGAACCATTCATTGTACCAACAAAGGAAGTACGCACAGACGACAGACACGGGTGCCTATCGCCAATATTCTGCAGATGTTAGACATATAACAATTGTATTGTGACAAAATCCAAAACTTTGAAATTTTTCGACGAGCACCTGTAAATTGTATACTCTATGGCTGGAATAATGGGGCAGGTATTTGATGCTTGCCGGTAACATCTACAGTAATCTGAATGTCGCTGAAGAAATCCGGCAAGGCATACTCCGCTTTTCTTCCTTTCGATGTTGGTAGATTCAGTGCTTTTCTCTTAAGTGGGAGCAAGTTGATAAACCCAACTTCTTTTCTGGTATTCAAACTTGTAGCCATACCGAGGTTTCCTTGTGTTTAAATCCTGAAGCTCCCCCAGTGCAGGTGATTTCGGCCTTTATATGAATTACTACTAATGTTGAGAATGCCCTACTGCGAAAATCCCGCTCAAGGAATCAGAAGTCACGGGGGTGGTTTGACTGTACCTGCACGAAAACCCAGTTGCAATTATTTCAGGCCTTATGTGCCGACCAGAAGGATAAGGTACTAATTAGGAATCTGCACAGAGCCTTTAAAGAAGCGCAAGTGGCTAGAATCAACGAGACCAAAAATAGGGCGTGGGAGGAGTTGGTTGAAGCAAGTCTGAACAAGGACTGCGCCACCGTCTGGAAGGTGAGCCCTATGACTTCACCCTTGATGTGCACGTTGAAGAATTTGCCTGGATCAATTTTGTTCCTCGGTTTATTCATCTGGTACAATGGAGTCTGAGAAGGTGGACTGAACTCTCGCTTTTGATCTTGCGGAGGTACAGAGGATGTTCGGGCAATGCAGCAGTGGTAATGCTCGTGGCCTGCATGGGGTCCCCATATATGTTTTAATGGAGTGTCAGGCCTTATGGTCTCCTATCCTAGTGAATGTCGTTAATGCTATTGCAAAGGAGGGACCCCCGTGCTCTTGGAAACAGTCAATCATCATCCCAATCTATAAAACGGGTGAAAATTACAACGAAATAACTACAGGCCCATTTCAATGTTTGATTGAACTGCCAAAGTTATGGGCAGGATCCTGTTACACAGGTTGGAGGAATGGGCTATAGCTAATAGTGCCTTAGCTGACATTCAATACTGTTTCAAAAAGGGACGAGATACTATTGATCAGGGTCTGTACTTGAGGATTATAATTGCCAAACACATTGTTACTAAAGAAGGTTCAATTTATTGGGCATTTATGGACCTGTCTGCTGGGTTAGTTTGTGTAGTACATTCTAGGCTTTAGGCCTCTAGGTTGGAGATGTGTTTGCGCTTTAGTAGGGATGTTGTGTGCACACCGCCTTTTATGATCAAATGTAGGGTTAGGCAGGGTTGCTTGCTGACTCCCTTCCTTTTTGTCTTGTATACCAATAGAGTAGCAGCTGCACTAGTTAGAAGACCCAGAGATATTCCACACATGGGTACATGCTCCCTCCCCATCCTCCTATATGCATATGATGCAGTGCTTGTGGCAAGAACTGGACGGGCACTGCAGGGTCTCTAAAGGTGGGTGAAGGTGAAACCTCACCATGATCTGTGTTAGAAGGCCCAAAAAGCACCCCACATTTACGACCAACAGTTGCAGAGTGGCTGAAGCCCCTAGTTTCTCCTGCCTGGGAATTCTTTTGATGCCAAGTATTCATGGAGATCGATGGTGTTGAACGGAGCAACCATGTTTGAGAGATCGGTTTTGGCCCTGTTGCACTTCAGCAAAAAGTTAGGTACCAAGCCAGTTTAAAAGATAATGACGATTTATGTTTCCAAATCCGTGGGACAAGGATTTGGGGGATGGGAGATCCCCACATGATTCAGAGCACAGGGGACGCCTCTTAAAAAAATCTCCTGGCTGTACCGCTGAACTGTTCTAGTAGTGTGTGCCATGAGAAGCTGGGCTTTCCATACATTACTGATGGAATCAAACTCACTCCAGTCTTACTTTGGCACTCCATTTGGAGAAGGGAATCAGCCCTCTGACCCAACGGGTGCCATAAGACTGCTTGACACTAGATGCAGCCCTCTGGATACCCTGGGTTTCATACGTGAAGTCATCCCTGGAGGCAGTTGGGTTATCTGAGCTATTTACTTCCCGTCTATGCCTTTCTTATAGTAAGACCAGGATGAACAGTCTTTCTTGGTGCCCGCCAGGGGATTAAGGGTGGAGCTAAATAAAAACAAACCAGTAGTATATACAACCAGACACCCTTGTACGAGGGCCTTCAACTCTATTTATCAGACATTCAAAATTTACAGGACCGTTTCGCCTGATCTACTTACCTTTAATGCTGGGTCATCCACCTATGTGTTACTCATTGATGGAGCTTGGACCTTGCCCCTGTAATGGTAATGGTGTAATGAAACGGATTTACATTTTATCTTTTTCTGTCAGTTTTCTGAGCTCCCAAAGAAAAATTCTAATGTCCCCTTTTTAAAGTGTTACTGGTTTCGTCAATTCAGGCCGGCCCTTTCCTTTTGGAAGAAACTGGATTCTCCAACGATTTGACAAGCGGTGGCTGCTTTTACCTGGTACTGTTTAAAATCAAGAAAACGTTTATAATTTTAAATTAGGATGATATATTCATTGTTTGGTATTGTTTTATTGCTGGGTTTTTTTTTAAATGAAAGTTGCTCATAGTGCTTTGTATCTAACCATGGGGGAGTTATGTGGAGGACAGTTCTATGTGTGGTACCTATAAGGTATGGGTTTGCGTTTTTTAACAAGTGATTATGATCTAACAAACCGTTGCTATTTGCATATTTTATGCACTGTGTACTTTTATGCTATGGAAAAGTAGCCAATAAAGTTTTTTATCATATCGAGTGCCATTCAGGTGAACAATAGCATAATCTATTGTTTACAATATTTAGAAATGGCAGACACACTTTATTACCTTTGAGGCTATCCAACACAAACAAGTATTGCCAAAAGGCAAGATCAGTGCCTTTGTCAATTCTTCTGTTCAATTATTTTTGTCAATGCAGTTAAAATGTTCTTAAGTATACTTATTTATGTATTTATGTATGTATTTTTCAATGTTCCAAACGCATTGCAGTGGCTTATTGGCTTAGGTATTACTGACTGCATTATTATTAGGCATGATGAGGACTGGCTGGAGAAATTGTCAGTGCCTGGAAATGAACTGCTAAAAGATATACTCAATTGCATGTTAAAAGACCAAAGATGTACAGTTATTGTTTTAACCAAGGGTGTTGCATTCAACAGCTAACAGTCATCATACGGAGATTTGGGTCTTTTCCTTCTCCATCAGCAAACAGACAGGGAAGATGCCCTGGTTTTTTAGGTCTCGTATCTTTGCTCTCCATTGGTTGGATTTCCTGTCACTCTGATTTACTTGTTTCTTATTCAATGGCTTTCCTTCCTCCTCTTCTGTTTCATCCTACCCTGGAGAATAGCTTCTTTTCCATTCTTTTTATTGGATGATTTGTATCCTTCCACTACTCTTTTTTAATTTTCTTTCAATATTTCATGGGGGTGTTTTTGCCCTCAGGTGTTCACATGTTTTCTTATGCTGTCTTTGCGTACTGCTTTGCTCCTCCAATATTGCTCCCTCCTTTTACAGCCCCTAGATGGTCCATTTTTTCCCATCGCTCTTTTTTTGTTTTTTATTTATTATTCATTTATCCTTTCCAAAGGCTCCTCTGTTGCACCCCTGCTCATGTCCTATTGACCCCCAGTTACTCCTCTCCCACCCGGTCCTCTGGTGCTCTCCTCCCATCACAGTTCTTAAATAAATATTTTTTACAATTTTTCAACTTACTCATTTTTTGAAGGTCTGTAAGGTGTCATTTGCTGCTGGACTGCTCAATTTTGTAATCACTCTAGCACACATTTTGGATTCACTTTTTTACCACTGTATGTGGCATATGCCATCTTAGAATAGTAAATAAAAATAATGGTGGCCTGTCTTGCAATATTTGATTGCTAGCGCGGTGATTCATGCATCATCAAAGTAGGCTGTCATTTAGTCATCATGTATACATGCACACATACATGTTGTACTGTGTTTGAAAATATATATATGTATAGATATATACACACATATATATCTGTATATATATATAAATATATATATATGTCTACTGGAAGATGCAGGATCACAAGAAAACAACAGCCAGCCAGGGCAAAAATCTGGATCCCAAAGGATACAAAGAGCCACAAGAAAATATAATATCCAAGAAAGAAGTGACTCAAACAGATGATCTCACTAAAGAACAAAAATATATTTCTACTACAACGTTTCAGCTTCCCCCTTCCTCAGGTAGTACAAGATGGTTTGCTCAGTGGCTGCACAGCTGACACTGGTGGATTTTCAAAAAGCATCATGAGTGAAGATTCCAATTGGAATGTGGAATCAATGCAGTCCTGAGAACTCTTCAGATATGCAGAAATCAAGTGGTATTGTCCATCTGGATGCAGTGATTTTAAACGGTACATCCAGAAATTTTCTCTGATGTCCAGTAGTTCTTCCTTTAAAACATGTTCCACAGGGAAAATCTTCAAATCTGATAGTAAATGGTCCACAAGGTTAAAATGGTTGGCTACAGGCTGGTCAAGTTTCTTGTTAATTAAAAGCTTCCCAAAATTCACAAAATGAACAATCCTGGCCGCCCCATCATCTCTGGCAATGATACAGCCACTGAGAGACTATCTTTATTTGTTGACCTGCACCTCCAGCCCATTGTCCAACAACTGCCATCATTTGTTAAGGACACCAGTCACTTTCTTCAGATTATTGAAAAATTAAACCAAACCTATACATTTGATGATGACACTCTTCTGACTACATTTGATGTTACATCGTTATACACCAATATACCACATGATGATGGGCTTCTGGCATTATCTGAAGCTCTTAATAAAAGAACTGTGAAAAAACCATCAACAAATGTGCTTACCAACTTTGCAAGAGTTATCCTTAAATCCAACAATTTTACCTTCAATGGTAAACACTATTTGCAGATACAAGGGACATCAATGGGCACTCGGATGGCTCCTTCCTATGCAAATATCTTCATGGGAAAACTGGAGGACTATATACTTGCGAGTTCTAACATCAAACCACTGGTATGGCTACGATACATTGATGACATATTTATAATATGGAATGCAGGAAGCAGAACACTTGAGCAATTTACAGCTTTTATCAACAGTATCCATCCTACCATCAAATTCACTGGCAGCAATACTACACAGAAGAGTCATCTTCCTTTTCTGGATGTGTTACTCACCCTTCATGAACAAAAAATTATAACTGATCTGTACCACAAGCCTACAGATGCTCATTTGTATCTAAACTGGACTTCATGTCACCCACACCACACTAAACTCAGCATCATCTACAGCCAAGCACTCAGCACTTTAGATTTGTATCTAAACTGGACTTCATGTCACCCACACCACACTAAACTCAGCATCATCTACAGCCAAGTACTCAGAATAAGACGCATCTGCAGCAATGAAGACACTTGTAAAGGCCATCTACAGGAGCTTGTTACATTATTTAAAAAGCGAGGCTATCCTCTGCATATCATTCTGCAACAAATTGACAAGTCTTTGCAGTTACCCAGGGAAGCACTTATTTGGAATAACAACAGAAGAAGCAAAAGTGACAGAATCCCTTTTGTGGTTGACTATCATCCATCAGCTCCCAACTACAGAAATATAATACAAACAACTTTTCCCTTAATATCTACTTGTGAAAAATCGCAAAAGCTTTTTCCAAATCCGCCAGTCATTGCTTACCGCAGAGCTCCCAATTTACGATCACTTATTGTGAGAGCTGAACTTAAGCAAGCTGTAACAAATGCAGGAGTTCATTGCTGTGATTCCAAAAGGTGCATCACATGTGAATACCTTTTACAAACATCATCAGTAACTAGCTCTGTTACAAAAAGGACCTATGGAATAAGACAGCATCTTACATGTCGCTCTAGATGCATTATTTATGTGATTCAGTGCCAACGTCAAAGCTGTAAAAAACAATATGTAGGTCAAACTGTGAATGACCTCCGTACACGATTCAGGAACCACAAATCGGCAATAATTAACAAGAAACTTGACCAGCCTGTAGCCAACCATTTTAACCTTGTGGACCATTTACTATCAGATTTGAAGATTTTCCCTGTGGAACATGTTTTAAAGGAAGAACTACTGGACATCAGAGAAAATTTCTGGATGTACCGTTTAAAATCACTGCATCCAGATGGACCGAACATCACTGACAATACCACTTGATTTCTGCATATCTGAAGAGTTCTCAGGACTGCATTGATTCCACATTCCAATTGGAATCTTCACTCATGATGCTTTTTGAAAATCCACCAGTGTCAGCTGTGCAGCCACTGAGCAAACCATCTTGTACTACCTGAGGAAGGCGTAAGCTGAAACATTGTAGTAGAAATATATTTTTGTTCTTTAGTGAGGTCATCTGTTTGAGTCACTTCTTTCTTGGATATATATATATGTCTATATATATACATATATATATATATATATTTATATATTTATTATCATATATCCATATCGAATCTATATATCTACCCTTTTTTTGGTGTAAATCCATTCCGTAGTTTTTGTGATATTAAAGTGAAAAGAAATGTATATTTCTAGGGCCGTGGATCCAGAAAGATCTCTTGCTGAGATCTGATTGGCTGACAGTACTTCAAACAAGAATTGTTGGCTGCCATTTTAGGACTTGGCTTCAGCTGAGTCCCCAAAAACAGTTATAAAAAAAAGAAAAAGGGGCAGGGTATTTATACTCTAAGCCCCTGGCCTTGGTCCAGTGGTCCCCCGGGACCTACCCCAGATTTAAAAGTATATATTTTTTAAATCACAGAAACATCTGGATCTGTAAATTGTGCTGTGGTTAAAAAAAAAAAAAACACTGTCTCCTGCATTTAAAAATGATTTGGCCCCTGTTTGGGCCAGGTCCCAGGGATATTTTGGGCAAAAATAAGAGGGGGCACATAGGCCCCCCCTCATAGGGCTTTCAGAAGCCCCAGGGGCCACCATCTTCCCAGGGTAATGGTTATTAAGTGTGCAGGGGGGCCTCATGTCCCCACACCCCGAGGACTGCATCTCCCTGGGGCAAAGTAATGTAAAATGCATGCAGTGGGGTTACATGGCTCCCTGCCCCCCTCAGGACTGCCACCTCCCTGGGGCAAAGACATTTTTTAAAGTGAATTTCTATGTTTTTTTAGTTCTATTTCTGAACTGTAATGTCCCTATAACCTTTGTTTTTTAAGTAAATTTCTATGGTTTCTTTTTTTTAATGTACAGTATCGCCCCTGTAACCTTTTTTTTTTAGGTCAGTACGTATTTATATGTCTTAGTTCTGCCTATGCTGACATAAAACTAGATCAACACCTAGTGATTTTGCCAATGGTTGTCACCTCAAAGAATTTAAGTCCGTGTTTTTTAAATGCTCACGCTGATCCTTTCTGGTGATATTCAGTTTTACTGATTCAGCATTCAGCTGTCTTCTGTCAACATTTCTTTATTGGGTTTTCAAGTACACCGCAGTACAATGTTGTGCGTAATACATTCAGAAGAGACAAAGAACCTAAGATATGCACCAAAAGAAACAGGCATTACTCGCGGCTTCGTCATCAAAGAAGAGTCGTGCTGCTTGAAGGCAGCAACCATTGCCCAAACTTCACTCCTAGCAACAAAATGTCACTGCTGCCAATGTATATAATTCGTGGACGGTGTCCTAAATTTAGGACGTGTATCATCAAGTTATCAGTGGCGTAAGAGAAGCCCCCGCAGCTCCCGTGGTGCGGGGGGACTCTGAGCACAGCACAATGTGCAGGGGAGACATGCTCCTGACTGGGCCCAGGAGGGCTGGGGCCCCCTCGGGGTACTTTGTAGGGGGCCCCCGCACGTTTCTTTACGACACTGCGAATTATGGAACTTTACTATGATGAAGCTACACTCGCGTTGTCACTTTCGGATTAAAGTGTTGCTTTAGCGTGTTCTTGTTTTACTGCGCAAGTCTATATCCATGAAAAATAATCCTATAAAGGCAAAAAAGAATATGTCTATAATGGCACAATAAACAACTGTTCACCGTAAGCAATAAAAGGCATTCACGTTATAAAGCGAAGAAAAAAAAAGCAATTTCCATTATGCTTTACCAGTACATAATCGTAACAGCGCTGGCATATGTTCATCAACTGTAAAAAAAATGGTCCTTTCATCAAAAATCTCTCATCGCTGTATAAAGTACAGAAGGGACGCAGATGTACAACATTTTTAAGCCAGGAAAAATAAGATGTATGTTACAAGAAAGACAGAAGAAATGAGCCAGCTTCAAAAAAGCAAACGCGTTAATCCCTTGAAATGGCAGGTGATGTCGGGACACAGAAGAAAGGGAGCTTAAAAATATGCATAAAATTGGCATTGTTTCTTGGGGGCATAGTAGGAAAAAAATATATTAGCATATGCTCTTTATTCAAACACGCATCTTTCTCAGAATTTGTGAAAAATGCCAACTTTTTTGCAGGCGGTGTCTATAGCTCTTAAATTCAGTCTACGCAAATTAACATGTTAACAGTTGGGCTAAAGCAAACTCAAGAAAGAGGATCATTGCGAATTAGTTTACATGTATATTGATATTGAAACCCCAGCTATTCAATTTGGTGATTATCAGATTAAGGAAAATTGCATTCGGAAGAGATTTTTGCTTGACACCCAGGAGCTATATATCTTTAAACCAAGAGGTGTGCCACACCATATGCAATTAAGCACTGCTTTTTTTTGCAGTTTTATATAGCGCGAACTCGACCCGAAGGTACTGGAGCGCTTTTCATGAACACCAGTGACATTATACTAGGACGCATCAATTTTTGGTAGACAGGGGGATATTATGGGGCATATTTATCAAGCTGTAACGCAGCGCAGATAGGGCCACATGTACGTATGTTAAGAATTGCGAATTCCTAATTGCAATTTCAAGCAAATTGCATTTAAGAAATCACAATTTCCAATGTTCAAAACTCTGTTTGATTTGTGATTCCCAGCGGGTCGCAAATAGAATTTGCACCCTTTGGGAATCGCAAAAAAAAACATGCTTGGTGGTCTGGTGGGGACAGCAGACCACCATGTCTGTGTTTGCTTTTAAATAAAGCAACTTTTTTTTTTCAATACAGCCCATTTTCTTTGTTTAAAAAAGAACAAGCTTTTGCAATGTAATGGGTCTCGCATTTACTCCTGTTTGAGGTATTGGCGTTGTAAATTCCTTACTGGACCTTTCTTGCCATATAGATTGAAAATGAAAAGTAAAAAATTAGTTGACATAAGCGAGCTGATTCAAAGCACCATAGCTGCCATGAGCATTAGCCTGAAGGAGAGACACAAAAGGAAAAGGACATTCGCTCACAGTCAACCATATCGGCAATCCATGTGACGGTCAGTCTGCAAGGTGGTAACAAAACCTCCCCAAGGAGGAACAAACGTAAAGCATTTACCAATGATAACAAAGGGCTTTTGAAAGGCAAGCCCATGAGTGAAAGTGATGGGCGTGAGGTGGGCGTGGTTAAAAGCCCACAATACTTGCAATAGGTCAAAACGGTTGTAATTGACCTAAAAGGGGCTATGATCATTGGAGTGACAAAAAAAAACAAGATATTGAAAATCAGATTGCTTAGCTAATTTAAGCTTTTGATGGTTGCATACTCTATACCACCACATCATCATGGATCACCTGCCAAAGGGGTGCTGTGAACTTTTTCTCCCAACCTACTAACCACTCACCAGCTAAATCATTTTTTCAGATTTATTGTCAAACCTTGACATGTTGGAAGACTGTGTTAGGAGCAAGCAGAGCAAGAACAAGACAATGCATTGAGCGAAGGATTAAAGGGATGGTGACAAATAGGCATGTGGAGTGATTGGTAGGTTGCTATGCAAAGCTGATTAGAGTATTTGTAGGAATCATGGAAGATGTGAGGGAGTGAAAAAGGGAGGTGAGGCTGGTGATTATGTGTGAGTTGGGCCAATTAGGATCTTTCTATTAGGGTGTGTGTTTAGGTAGCGTGCTCTTTACTTGCAGGAGTCATCTGTGTGCCATTCTACCTGACATAAAGTTCATAGTCTATGCCAGTAACTGTGTCAGGAGATACAAGTGGTCATGGTTTGGACTGGGATAGCATAGAGGGCAATATGTCCAGTTCATATGCCTTAGTAAAGGTGCCTAGTGTAGTCATCCAGTCTGGGTTAAAAATTTTAGGACATGATTTTACCATGGATAATCTCGGACTGCCCAGTCCCAGGGAAGTGTTTGATCGTTTATTATGTATTCTGGACTTTAAACTCACAAATCTTTGGTATCATGTGTATTAGTCTAGTTAACTCAATAGAAGCAAACTAACATCACACTTGCAATGCCTTATATTGCCACATAAAAGTCCATGATGTGGTGCTCTTGTTGACTGTTGGTCTTTTTTGCTTATGCAGGGTCATCCCAAATCTTTTTGCCTCCTATTTTTCTGACCTGCTGCTGTTGGCTTGTGAACTCTGAGCACTTTACCACTGCTAACCAGTGCTCAAGTGCATGTGCTCTCTGTGTAAATTGTATTGTAATTGGCTTATCCATTATTGGCATATTTGATTTACTAGTAAGTCCCTAGTAAAGTGCACTAGAGGTGCCAGGGCCTGTAAATCAAATGCTACTAGTGGGCCTGCAGCACTGGTTGTGCCACCCACATAAGTAGCTCTGTAATCATGTCTCAGACCTGCCATTGCAGTGTTTGTGTGTGTACTTTTAACTGTAAATTCGACTTAGCAAGTGTACCCACTTGCCAGGCCTAAACCTTCCCTTTTCTTACATGTAAGACACCCCTAAGGTAGGCCCTAGGTAGCCCCAAGGGCAGGGTGCAGTGCATGGTTAAGGTAGGACATATAGTAGTGTGTTTTATATGTCCTGACAGTGAAATATTGTGAATTCGTTTTTCACTGTTGCAAGGCCTGTCCCTCTCATAGGTTAACATGGGGGCTACCTTTAAATCCGATTAAAGTGTAGATTCCCTTTGGGAACGGACGGACATGTGGAGTTTGGGGTCTCTGAGCTCACAATTTAAAAATACATCTTTTAGTAAAGTTGATTTTAAGATTGTGTGTTTGAAAATGCCACTTTTAGAAAGTGAACATTTTCTTGCTTATACCGTTTCTGTGACTCTGCCTGTTTATGGATTCCCTGTCTGGGTCAGTTTGACAGTTGGGCTGGTTGCACCTCACACGAGACAGTGACACAAAGGGAGCTGGGATGTAGTCTGCATTTCCTGATGAGCCATGTGTGCTAGGAGGGAGGGAAGGAGTGGTCACTTACACCTGAAAGGGCTGTGCCTGTCCTCACACAGTGCCGTCTCTGACCCCCTGGTGAGTGTCTGGGGCCTGACCTGGGCAAGGCAGGATTTCACATTCACAAGAGACTTTACTTTGAAGTAGGCCTACTTCAAAGGAGAAATTGGGTCTTAGAAGGGCACCCAAAACCACAGACTTTAGAACACTTCTGGAAACAAGAGGAACCTCTGCCTGGAGAAGAGCTGAAGAGAAGTGTTGCCCTACCTGTGACTGTGCTTTGTGGAGCTATCCTGCAGTTGCTGCTTCTGCCAGAGTAAGAGGGCAAAGACTGGACTTTGTGTGCCTTCCATCTTGTGAAGAAATCTCCAAGGTCTTGATTTAGAGCTTGCCTCCTGTTTTTTGAAGTCTCAGGGACAGCAAAGACTTCTTTCTGCCAGCACCTCGAGTCTCTGAAGAGACTCCTGCTCTGACAAGTGGTGCCCTATCCAGTCCCTGGGCCGTTGAAAGGAAAGCTGGTGGAAATCCAAGGAAATCGACTTCGTACGACTTCAGGCCAACGCCGCTGCTGAATCCGGTGACGCCACCTGCAACCGACTCCGTGATCTTCACTGGAACGCCACGACCTTCGCAGGCCCGACGCTGCTGCAGCCCCGCTGAAGTCCGCAACTCCGTGGAAGTCGCTGCACCACGTCGTGACCGACGCGCTCAAAGTGTGTGGATTCAACGTTTTGCACAGACGCCGCGATCCCCGACTTCACGCATTGACTTGTTTTCACTCTTCACCAAAGGTACTGTACTTAGGGGTCTACGTGACTCCGTGTCCGGCCCTGCTGGTGTCGGCTTGTTGGGAACGACTCCGTCACGACGCCGTGTTAACATCTCATCGAAGCATTTTGTGTTTCTAAGCACTATTTTGGAGTTTAATCTTTAAAACTTCATAACTTGACTTGTGTATGTTGGATTTATGTCGGTTTGGTCTTGTTTTGTTTAGATAAATATTTCCTATTTTTCTAAACTGGTGTTGTGTCATTTTGTAGTGTTTTCATTAAGTTACTGCGTGTGTTGATACAAATACTTTACACCTAGCACTCTGAAGTTAAGCCTACTGCTCTGCCAAGCTACCAAGGGGGTAAGCAGGGGTTAGCTGAAGGTGATTCTCTTTTACCCTGACTGTCCTTGCTTGAACATGGGGTAACCTGACTGTCAACGAAAGACCCCATTTTTAACAGTGACGGGGAATGAGGTGGCCACCCTACATGAGGTTCTTTAGAAGTTATACAAGTGTCACGGGGTCTTGGACTAGAGGTTGGAGAATATTTTGTGAAGCTTGGTTGTGCGGTTAGTCTGGGGGCAAGTGTAAATTGTTTTTGGTTATGGTATTATAATGTGGCTTAAGCAGTGTTTAGTTTGCTTTCTTTACAGTTGTGACCAGGCTTTAGATTCCATCACATCTATGTACGAGTATTCAGGATTGCAGTACTACTAGAATGTCTTTTGCTTGACATGCCTAACTTATCACTCACTCTGAGAGACTACTGAAAGATATGGAAGTTGTTGTTAGTCATTCCTAACAGGGATTGTTGGAACCAATAAACTATTTAACTCATAGGTATTCTGCCTCGTTATTAAGGTATTTTGGTCATGTTGGTGCGCTGCCAGTCTTACCACCATTACGAATATGAAGCCTCAAAGTGGAGAGTTGACTGAGTGCAAGGTAGGCAGAGTTCATCTTTGAAGAAAAGTAATCCATTCTAGTATGACATTAAGGAAGAACTCAGTTTATAAAGAAAGGCCTTTGTAGCAATAGAGAAAATTTAATGGGAAAATTATGATGAAAAAGACAAATTTCCAATAATCTGGAAAACACTTTACTGCCAACGAGCCTGCCAATGATGTTCAGTTATTTCATGTACTTATGTTGAAGTTAACGTCGTGTTTACAGCTAATTCAGTGTAGCTGGTGGTGACAGACCCAAGATGGCTGCGATATACAAGCAATTCAGTATCAACAGCAGACTAAAATGCTTGATGCCTTCTTCAACTGTGCTGCCATTTCAGAAAAGACACAGCCTTCGTTAGCAAGAGCGTCTGGAAAGTAAAACATTTTTTTTCTCCAAACTTTCATAAACATATCTACATTTTCTACGTTTATAATAATATATCCATTTATGTAAATGTAAGTAGTTATGGTTCACTTATTATAAGTATACCCTTGTTTCACTGAAAATAAGGTAGTGTAAATTAACACCAATAGCAAACCAATGAGATCGCGCTGCCTACGAACTAAAAAGACATAGTAGCTCAGAAACCATAAAGAAAACACGGAGCCTCGCATGTTTTCAGGACTTTACCGGTGCGCTCGAGGAGGGCTAAACACTGGAAAAGGCATGACGCATGCATTTCTTCCACTAATGAAATCAACAGAATTTTAAAAGGCAAGCCCAGGAACCAACCAAACTGATGGCCATGCGGTGGGCGTGGTAAAAAGCCCACAGAAAGATGACAACAGGGCCAGAGTGCTTGCGCATGCTCGACCCCTAAAAATGAAATGTTTTCGTTTCATTTTTTAAAAGTAGGCAGTGGTCTGAGGGACCAACACATTTTCGCATGCATTCACAAAAGAGAAGGGGTCCCTTGTGGGACCACTTCCCATTTCGGAATGGGTTACCACCAAGTTAAAAAATGAATGTTTTGCGACTGCATTTCACTCGCAAAACATTCATACATACCACTGTGAGTTGCTATTCGGAAGGGACACCCCTCACATGCCCCTTCCTAATGGCGAATCACTAACCCATTTTGCGAATCGGTAATAGATTACTGAATCACAAAATAGGGTTTGGTACATTAAAAAATGCTTTCTTTCTGGTCACAAATTACCCATTCTGGGAATCAGGGCATTTGCGACCAGAAGCTGTGTGCATGTGGCCCTAAGCCATCTCATTGCGCTGGGTGAAAGGGAAAGGACAGGAATGTGTTCTACTTAACATTATACAGCGCATTTTTGTCATTTCCTTGCACTGGCGCCCTTTTGGCTGCCTAGCACTAATGCAGGCAGGATTGTTTTTGTGGAGGAAGGGATACCTTCCTCTTTCTATGTGCGCTGCAAACATAGAGAGGATAAAAACACGAGAAGAAATAAATATATTTCTTCTCGTTATGCCTCACCTGGGGAGGCATATCATTTTGATGCATTCCCAGGTCACTCAGTATTGGTAAATCAGGGAATGCACCAAAACCCATGGGTGGATGCATGAGAACACTCATGCCCCATCCATGGAAAACCTCCCTAGGGCAGAATAACGCAGTGCAGCTATTTGCGCTGTGTGGCGTTACTCTAGATTTATCAATCCACTCAGGGCCATGCAAGATAGCCTTGCATGGCATGATAATTCTGACTTCGTAGCTGCATCTCCTTTCACCTCGCAACTCAATGGCAAATATGCCCCTAAGTGATTTTCCCAGAATCACAGGATGTTGAGCCGATGCAGAGACTCAAAACCTGGTTTCCCATTTGCAAAGTTGGCAGGTCTGGCCATAACAGAACATCATCTCCTCTCACATCCTTTTAAAAAAGGGCTCCATATACAAAATGTGCAGGAATTCTTTTATATATTTAGATTGAATTTGTCAAAGGCACATTGTTGGACTTTTTCCTTTACGCAGGGTCATCCCCAGTCTTTTTGCCTCCTTCCTCCTGGTTTTTCTGACCTCTCGCTGTTGGCTATAGGACTCTGAGCACTTTATCACTGCTGACCAGTGCTGAAGTGCAGGTGCTCTCCCATCTAAAGTTGGTATGATTGGCTTATACCTAATCAGCATATTTAATTTACCTATAAGTCCCTTGTACAGGGGTATCTCTATACCCAGGGCCTGTAAATTAAATACTGCTAGTGGGCCTGCAGCACTGCTTGCCCCACCCACTGAAGGAGACTTTCAAACCTGTCTCAGGCCTGCTAGCGCAGGGCCTCTGTGCACAGTTTTCTGGCACAGGGACTACTGGCCAGGCCCAGAACTCCCCTTTTACTACATATAAGTCACCCCTAAGGTACACCCTAGCTAGCCCTATGGTCAGGGTGCCATCTATGTAGAAGACAGGACATGTGCCAGGTTGCGTGGCCTGTCCTGGTAGTGACAAACAGCCTAACTTGGTGTCTCACTGCTGTGAGTGCTGCCTTCTTATAGGATTGCATTCGGAATGCCCTGACTTATGTGTAAGGGGTATTGTCTGATTTATCAGGGGTAGCGTAGACATGTTGGGTATAGTTGTGATGGTGATAAAAAAATACTGGTCACTGGTGTAGGTGTATTTTTTATTACTATCACAGAAATGCCACTTCTAGAAAGTGCGCATTTATCTGTGCTTATGACTCTGGTGTTTTGCAGCTTGACTCCAATCCACATCTGGGCAGAGTGACAGTTGGGGCTTTCTGCATACTTTTCAGACAGCCTGTACACAGGGAGGGTGGAGGTGTCACAGAGGTGCATCTGCATACTGAATAGTCTTCCTGGGCTGAGAGAAGGGAGAGGCGGGGCACACCTACGTTTGTAAAGGCTGTGCCTTGGCCTCACACAATGGAGTCGTTAACCCCCCTCTTATATTTGGAGCCTGTGCTGAAAGAGAAAGGGGGTACTCCCAGAACCAGGTGTCACTGGCTGGAACCACCTCTCCCTACCATTGCAAAACATTGTAAGGAATGAGTATAAGTACAGGGCAATGTTTCCCACATTTTGGAGACTCTTAATCATCTTTGAACTGGACACAGAAATGCTGGAAGAACTCACCAGGAACCGCCATGGACTACTGCTGCTGTGCTGACCTGTGACCTGCTTGGTCACTGAAGAGGACTTTCCACTTGCTGCATACTCCTTGAGCTGTCCTGTTGTTGGGCCGTCCACCTGTGGGCCTTTTCTTGTAACTTGGCTCCCCAGGGGCATTTTAATGTGGCCCCTGACCCCTGCATTCCATCCTGAAGCACGAGGGGTGCTTCACCTTGTTGAAAAGCTAAGCTCTTGGGAAAGAACTCCTTAGCGTTTTCCTTTGTGCTGGAACGCGCTTCCCCTTGCTGGTATCTCGCGCTGTTGAAAGTGCTATTTCTTTGGTGCACAAAGAAATCACCGCCGCAGCCCGGGGGAAGTTGCTGCCCTGAGCGCGAGTTCGTGCGCTGCTCTGTGCCCCCCAGGGCACCCGAAGAATCCTTTTTCAGCACACTTGGAGCACGAGCGCTCCTGTCATGTCCCCAGGGAGAAGCGTGCTCAGTGGGGCGCCCCCGGGGCACTGGCAGGCACCGACTTTGGTGCCTGCCCCCTTCCCGACAGCCGGACAGGCCGCCGAGTACTGTGGGAGCTGGTGGGCAGAAAGGAAGCCTCATCTGAGTTTCCTCGCCCGCCCGGCCCCTTTCTAAAGGACCTCTGCCGGGCAGGGGGAAAGGAAGTTGTGGTCTCCCCCACAGCGGAGGGCCAGGACAGGCCCAGGGGAGACCCTAAGAGATCACAGGCCCCTGGAGGGGCCCGTTACAACATCAGAGGGGTTGCGTGGGGCCCCCCTCCTTCTCACATTATCCTGAGGACATTGGCCCCCCCTTGTGAGGGCCGGTGGAGGCCCGGGGGGGCCCCTTGTGATCACAGGTCCCCAGAGGGGCCCGTCCACAAAAGAGAGGAGGTGCGTGCCGCTCTCCTCTGACCCAAGGGTAAGGGAGGCCCCCGTTTTTGCGTGGAGGAGCGCCGGGGGCCCCATTTTCTCATCTTCTAGGCACGGGAAGTGCCTCATCAGACAAACAGGTATTCCTTACCAGGAACTGTATACTTAATTCAGAGTTCTTTCTACAGACTTGAATTTACATATTGCCTACCTGCTTGATGATGTTTATGTATGTATGCAAATGTTCCTTTTATGGACATGATTTACTGATATGTTCTGATGACTTGCCATATGTTTTCTAATGTTCCTACTACGAGTGTTTTATGATATTCTTATGACAAGTGCCGTGATGTAATAACTTGTTTCCTGACTACTGCTTATGTTGCAGAATACTGAGTAACCTGTGTGTTATTTGTGACTACTGCTAGTTTGCATAGTAACTAATGTGTAACATTCTGACAACTGCTAAGGTAGCAGGATAGTAGTGATATGTGATGTTTGGTCTAATAATTGCGTTGTGTACAATACAGTATATTTTCATGTAATCTGGTGTTGTGCTTCCTTTGTGGTGGGGATATTACGTCACGTGTGTTGTGTGTGTTGTGCAAACACTTTAAACATTGCCTCTGGGATAGGCCTGACTGCTCGTGCCAAGCTACCAAGGGGGTGAGCATAAGATTATGGATTTCGGAACACATATCTCCTGTACCATGCCACATTGTTTAGAATTAGGGCATACTGAGGAATTACTGAAATGGATTATTATTGAAAAAGTCTGGACAGGCAATAGTAAAGGTGAAAATAAGAACAAGAAATAACCTAAGGAGCTTATTTGGATTCTCACTGTCTTTATTCTTTTTTTGATCTTCATAGAACATATTATAATTTCTCGTTTTGTAGAATTATTATTTTTATATCTCTTTTCTTGAGTGGATCTGAGTTTGAATTAGATCTATGTATTTAATCAGCAATCATTTCCCAGGGGTTTATTTTGATTTAGGATTGAGTTTTCTCCTGCGATAATATTTGCTCTTGACTTTAATAATAATTGTTGTTTGTTGGTTTGTTGTTCAAAATAAAACATGAAAGGAAATCCACAGTCCAAATAGTGATAAACGCAAAATAGCAGGCAGCAAAGCAAAATATCATAGTCAGTTGTCCAGGGCTCTCATTGGAAAAGACCAGTTGGAGCTAAGAGCTAAAATTCATGTAAAATCAACTTAGTTTATATTCAGTTTCTCTCGGTACAAGTCAATGTGATATGATCATGTGACAAAAACTTGTAACTCTCATTGAAAATGTATCTAATGAGCAGGTGTCAGTATCTTCCATCAAAAAAGTGAAGAATGGCCTTAGGGGAAAGATAGCATTCATGTATAATATACTAGCTCAGTTATGCTTTCAGAATCCTACTTCAATTGCCTGGTTTGAAAACGAGGTTATGCTCTTGCAACTAACAACACTCAGCACTGAGGTGTCTGCGCCTTGTAGTGCAGTGAACATTTTAAAAGCATTTCATTATCTCCGGAAGCTTCAATCAAATAGAAACTATATCCATATTTGATTAGTAGTTGATGCATTCATAACTACATATGTGGGTGTGAACCCTGAATATCAAACCCATTGAATCAGTGGGACAAAATATTGAGGGCAAAATGTTGAATAAAATATGTCAACAGTTAAGTAAATCTGCATTTTCTGTAGTAAGTTCACATACCTTATTGGTACATATATCTTCAAGGTCCCTAACTGTGGAGTTAGGAATAGTAAATCTATTCTTCCCTAGGTGTACTGACCTAATGATATTTTTACCTTAATATTCTGTCCTCGATATTTATGTACAACTATATTGTTGGTGTCAAAATTCTGTAGCACATCCATGTATGCGGTAGTTAGCATGGCCCTTAATAAGAAAATATGACATGAATACAAAGCAATTTTTAGTATGTTTTAACATTTGTTCAAAATATGTGAATTGAATGAAATTATTGGGACTCTCTTATTGTTTTAAAGCATAGAACGAAAACCCCAGTTTGCTTATCACTGTTTTTTAGAAATCCTCTGCAAAATGATTGTAGTCTTTTCCTGTACCAGAGTTGGCTGTTGACCTGGAGGTAAGACCATCCTGGCACACAAGCAGTATGATGCAGTAAGGCCACCTTTTCAGCAGTGATCGGCTCTGTGGCTATTGGAATTTATGGTGCCACAGCCGGAGGGCTAAGGGGAAATGGACAGTACCCGGGATAACTGCTTCTGGAGCAGAGGGCATTAAAAATGCAGTTCATGTAAGAATATGGGAGCATGTTTGGGAGAAAGGGCACAGAGAAGTTACTGGGCTCCCACTATGATAATGATAGTTTTTTTTCCTGACATCTGGGCTATTTTAATATTGGACCCAAACTGAGTACCAACTATACCATTTTAGCAGAAACTGAGAAATATGCAATACACACAATAGTAACAAATCAAGGTCTATTCAAGGATTTTACTTTTAAAAAGTAAAAGTACTGTAATTCACACACACATAAATTACTAAACATAAAATTAAAAATGTATTTAATGAAAACTAGAAGTCTCTAGTCCCTCCTTAACTAGAAAAATGTGGGGAAAGATGTTGCAATAGATACACAACGTAAAGCCCCTGTATCATGTTACAGTCTTCATAATGTGAAATCCTTTCCTATTGTATTTCTCAGATATTGCACATTATAAGAACACTTGCTACAGCATTTCACAATGTCATATCCTTTTCTGGTTTATTTGTGTTATAATTCATAATGTAAATTCTCTTCTTACTGTATTTGACATGGGGTTGCACCCTGCAAAGCGCTTTCCTTCGATATTTGACAGTGGGTCTGCATTACCAATGTCTCTATCAGTTATACGAAATGGTACTCACTAAATTGGCTAACATAATTGCTGTCCAAACAAATACATAAGTAAGAAATCAAAAAAGGGCCATAGCCAAAGTCTGGGGCCTAACTTACTATTGAACTCAAACAGAGCACTAAGTAACCCTTTGACATGTTGACTCTTAGCTGTGAGGCAGAGCAGTCTAACGGTTGTATGTCAGCTTCATATAAGCAATAGTGTCAGACATAAATATTGTGTCCTAAGTATTGTTTTTTATTATTAACTCCAAAGTGGAGAAATGTTTATAGACAATATTTCGTACAATACATTTATATCAGACAATGTTTTGACAATTATGTTTTAGTACCACACCCAACCAACCTTTAATATAATGCACTCTGCCTCCTGGGCTGCAGAGGCCTTCCGAAGGGGTGCCTGAAATATATATGTAGGGAAGTGCATGGGATTGTGCCACTCCTGGTGAGGGCACAGTTGAACTCTAATAGTTGAAATCCTCTGGCTGTCTGGCATGGCAGGCCTGCCATCAGGAATTTGTGTGGGTCTCCTAGGGTGACACAAACTTGTGCTGCAGCCCTGGGGAACCCTCTACCACCTATGTCCTGGGTACCCAGGGTACCATTTGCTAGGGGCTTACAGGGGCTATAATGTCTTTGACAGTCAGGGAATCACCAAGTCGACAAATCAATTTAGGAGAGAGCACGGACACTGAGGCCGGGTTAGCAGGCTTCCATTGAACTAAAAGGGTAGGTCATACACATCAGCGCTGAGGCAAAAGGGGGGGGGGGGCTGACCATACATAAAGGGGCACTTTCCTACAGAGACAGTTCTAACATATATCAGACTTTTGTGCTATCACAGTGCAGAAGATTTGAGAGTGGATGTGGAAGGGTTTGGTATAGAAACTACTTTAGGAAAGTGTGAATGTCTGTGACCAAAAACATTGGAGTAGTTTTCCTTAAATACCCTGGCTCTTTCAACCCTGCTATGAGTTCAAGGGTTGAAGATGAAAGATTCTAATGAAGAAATTCTTCATGCGTTTGTAGAGAAAGTACTTAGAAAGCTGTTGTTGTGTCTGTAGTTATGATGTACAGAGGTGAGATCATGTGCAATGTTATGCCAAGGTTCTGGGAAGATATATTAAGAGGTGTTGTGGAATTTTGGGGTACTCGGACTGGAGGAACAGTTTAAATACAACAATTCTGTGAAGATGCATGTAATCACCCTAAGAAAGTCGGAGGGAATAAACTTGTTTGGCGTCCTCAATACAAAAGCTGTTCTAAACCTCCATTTGGATTCTGCAGTTCAAAAAAATGTAGTTCATGACTAAAACCAATAAAAACTGATTTGGCCTTCAGTGATAAATATGGTCAACTCTCTGATACTTGCTTTGAAATTTTTTCCCTATTGTCCTTATTTTTTATTTTTTATTGATTATTGAAAACTCTTTAACATTGGTTTGCTTGGTTACATTATTGTTTTCTCATAACCCTTGAATTACTTCTCCACTTTTACTAATTTTCATGACTTAATCCATACTAAATTCTCACCTTTTTACATAAACGTTGTGTTGACCTTGCACTTGTTTACTACTTACTGTATAGTTTTTTCAAACAGTTTCCTAATCAGACCTCAACATGTGCTTTGAGCAGGAGGGCACAGAACAGATCACAGACACCTATTGGTGTGTAAAAGGCTTCAATGAAGCAGGTACACATCCATATCAAGCACCCCTAGGCAACCATGTCTTACAAAGTAACACTGCCTCACTGTGCATTGGATATCTATCTATCTCTCCTCTCCACCACCCCTAAGTCCCATCCCCCAACACATTCCCCAATTTATCGCTCATTCTTGACCTCCTTACCACCTATACTTTATCAAACTGATAACCCTGTAGTTCATCAACTTCTTGTCCTCTGCAAAATTTCAACTTACCCCACCTCCCCTCCCCCGCTTTCATACGGTTTCCCCCCAGCTATCAATACAACTGTTTGAATTCTGCAAACCTCCTATCAAACTGCTGTTCCTGCCCCATCAGCAATGTGTCAAACCATTTCTATGTGCACCTGCCCCACAAAATTTAAGGGGCTTGGCAAACAAAAATATCTCCCAGACCTCTGTAGAAGAGAGAAGAACTCAAAAACTGTCCCTGCCTACCTGACCAGCCACTGTGCTATTTTACTAGAGAAATGGTACCTGGTTACTCTCTCTACTGCCTAAGATTGGTCCCAAACCCTGCCCACGCCCACTGCCTCAAAACCCTAATCAGCCAGTTCGTCTGCAAATCTCTCTGGGGCAGACCTTCCACCTGTCCGCCTCCGAGTCCCTATTTTGTGAGCATTGTTCATCAGTTTATTCTAACTAAGGTGAGCCAATGCAGCACTCATTGAAACTTGTTTACCTTTGTTAAGAACTACAAGGAATTCCCTGCCAGGCCATTTCCTTGCATCTGAAAGCCAGCTGAGTTCCTTGCAAGTTTTTCCACCCATCAACACAAGTATTGAATGTTTTTGGAAAACACAAAGATCAGCAATAGTGTCCTGTGAATCTGTCAGGGTTTTAGAGTCTATCTCAGTACTATGGAGAACAGCGATAGTGCTGAACTTTTTACATATCACATAGGGCAAAACGATTATGCAGACATCACAATGAAATGCTCATATAACAAATATCTCAATGGCAGCAATAACCACTACCCAAAAACTGAATTCGGGCACTGTACTTTCACTTTCAGTGTGTGCCTTACTTGGTACTGACTACCATGGGCATTTATTGCCTGGGTAGGATCCTATTTCTCTGGACATAGGTTAAGTCCCTGCTTTGAGCTTGTGTCTCTCACATTGCTGAATGCACATTTCCCTGCCACCCACTGTGGAAAAATCTTATCGGGGGACCTTTCAGTAGCATAGCAAGGAAGCAATGTGCCCTGGTGCAAGCTAGGAAAAAGGCCTGTATCTACTACACGAATAGCTCAATGGGACTTGAGGCACAGCACATGCTGCACCAATGGTGTCTACGTCTCTCGGTCCTTCTGCTTCTTGGACAACCAGCAAACTTTCATTGGACCATTGTGCAGCAAATGTTCTCCTGCTCTCCTTGACTCAATGCTCCCTCTACTTTTATAGCTCATGTACCTTGTTTTACACTCTGCCTGTCCCTGGGATTTGTTATGTGGAAGAATGGGCTCACAATTCTTTGACAGCTGATTTTATGCCCTTTCCAATCCACTGCTCAGCTCACTGTTAGACTTTGTATAAATAATATGGTAATCGAAATGTTCACATTAAAGCTGTTTTTGCACAGCAAGTTGCCAAATATGTGTTGTGTTATCAGTAGCAGCTGCTGCAAATCTCAAGGTGCGGGCGGGGGGAGATGGAGACAGGGTGGGGTGAAAACAAAAAAATAAATAAAATAAACTTACTTTAAAGGATGCCACCATCTCCTGCCGCCTCGCGCTCCTCTTCCCTTGATTTGATGTCCCAGCATTCACTGGGACACCAGCAGAGGCTCACCCGCAATCCTGGCACTGTTTTCATGCTAAAGGTAGCAGGAAAGCAGCATCAGGAGTGGTCTGAACAGCTTGGATTGCCGCTCAGGCACAACCCTGGGGCCTGTGCAGTTTCTCCAGCCCAGCTGTTCAGCACAGCTGGGCTGAAGAAACCTAAGTGTGGATATGTGTTAGACTGGCCTTAGGTGGCCGTCCAAACACACATGACCACTTAGGTGCACTCTCTCCTCCTCCCCCTCCGCACTCTCTCCTTCTGTGGCCCACCCCACCCTTCCCTTCAAATGCTGCTGACTGAGCCAGCAGCAGAAAAATAAAACTATAGTGAACTATCAGTTACATTTTTCTGTTGCTGGCTTAGCAGAGGGGAGGGGGGGGGTGACGCTCCTTCACCATTGACAAGGAGTCACCCCTGCATGTTATGGAGTCCTATGCCCTGTCACTCGGTATGACAGTGCCCTCTGGCTGATTTACATCTACACAAGATCACTGATAGAAAACTAGACACTCCCTCTCACTCGGCCCCTAACAAATTGCGAGTCTCCTAGATGGAAGAGAAGCCTGACAACAGAGCAAGAGGCAAAAACATTCATGCAACGAAGAAAGTTCAAAGCTACAGCTTCCTTACCATCCCACAGGGAATACAAATTCATAAAATAACAAGCATTTGCAATGCAATAGGTCGCACATTTTCTTGTGTTAGAGCTATTGGCATTGTAAATTCATAACAAAACTTTTCCTGCCACATAAATTGGTCAACCCTGCCTCATAATCCCTGTCTCATAATTTCGTCTTTTCCTGCCATATAATTCCATTGGACCTGAATATAACAAAAGCACTTCCATTTACCTTCCTCGTCTATCTCAGCAGTTCCCATCTTGTGGTCCGCTGACCATTAGGGGTCTGTCACAAATTCCTAGGGAGCCCGCAGGCCTGGGACAGCAGGAAGGCACTTCTCCAGCTTGGGCCTCTCGCTGCGTGTTTTTATATTTATTAATTCATGTGTGCAGCCATTTGAAAAGCACAGCAAAGTTCCATGTCCATCCAGCAGCTTTCGTGGAAAAACAAAAGCGCCAAGACAACTCTGATGATTAATGTACCTGTCAGAGAGAGATGTGAGTTTTGTCTAGTGGCAGTTTTGACTCATCCAAGGTAGCGCAGATTGTTAATATGCTTGCTGCAAAGAACGTGTATCATGCGAAGAAGAGTACTTTATGTGCATAGCACATTGGGTTGTTGCTTTTGTCACAGAGATTCTTTTGTTGCTGTGCAGTTTGTAAGTTACAATCGTAAGCTAGCACAGTGAGCTATGAACTGCCATCAAAGAGCTGCATGCAAACCGCATGGCACAAATTAGAAAGTTATGTTTTTCCCCAGTCTTTCGTTATCCTTATGCTGCTAAAAAAGGTTTGCTTACATACATATGCATTCCTGTTATTAAAGTTAACACTAACCACTGTGTTATGTTCTGAATCCTGAGTTTGTGCTTCTCCAAACCAAGCACTGTTAGAATATGCCTTCCAGTATGGATGACATGTGAATCCTACACCATGTAGTCCCCTGTAAAGTACTCCAACACCCTACAATGGTAAGAGAGGTGCTATAAAACAAATGAATTATATGTCACAGATAGGCTATGGAGAAATGAGAGGCCCTTTTGGTCTTACTTCCTGTCCCCACCACTTATTTATGTGAAAAAGCTTTCTCAGATCTTATGTGCCTAAAGAGTAAAAACGTAAATTGCGTGGAAAATGTAGAATCTGACCTGAGGATTCAGCTTTCCTAAATAAAACCAAACATTAAAAAGTTAGTCGCTGAGATGCAGCATCAAAATTCCCATTAAAACCTTTCGATTTTTGCATATTTTTAAATATAAAATAATTATATCTTTAGTAATCTGAATATTTGTTTGTTGTGCACATGCTTGTGTATTTTTTGTGAGTTACTATTTTAATGTTTTAAATTTAAATCATACAAATTGCTTGGTCCCTGGCTTCTACTAGTTATTCTGTGGGGATCCTCAAGAGTCAAAAGACTGGGAAACACCGCTCTATCTGCAGCAAAAAATGAAAATGTTGCTATTTAGCATCCTAATTTAAATCTGCCATGCTAATTCCAGTCCAATACCACTTTCACCACTCCACCATCAGAGTTGCTGGCTGGTTCATAGAATTCCCCCCAAAAAGACACAAAATAGCCACAGAGAGGAAATAAATTAGAAGGGTCATCCAAACATTCCAAGAGTGTTCAAACAATCATAGATTATTAAACAAATACAATAATCATATTGTTAATCCCAAAAGGGCATAACTCCATTAAAAACACAGGTAAAAGTAATATAGTATAAACATATATTTAGAACCTATAGGGCGTAATGCATTACACATTTTTAATCACTCAGTCAATCAGAATTTATAAAGCGCACTACTCACCCGTAAGGTGCTGTGGGGGTTCGGTCCTCTATGCTTCAGTTAAAGAGCCAGGTCTTAAGGTCCTTCTTGAATTGAGGTAATGATGGTGACTGCCTGAGGTGAAGAGGCAAAGTATTCCATCTTTTTCCTGCAAGGTGGGTGAAGGATTTTCCTCCAGCCAAGATATTTCATATGCGGTGAAAGGTGGCCAATGCCTGTTGAGTGGAGTGGAGGGGTCGGGCAGGGGAGTAGGTGATGCAGTGGTTGAGGTAGGTAGGTCCTAGGTCGTGGAGAGCCTTGTATGCATGGACAAGGAGTTTGAAGTTGGTCCTTTTCTAGATGGGGAGCCAGTGGAGGTCTCGCAGGTGTTCGGTGAAGTGTTCGTGGCATGGGATGTTCAGGATGAGTCTGGCGGAGGCGTTCTGGATGTACTGTAGTTTCTTCAAATTCATCTGGGTGGTGCCAGTGTAGAGGTCATTGCCATAATCAAGCCTGCTTGTGATTAGGGCGTGGATTACTGTCTTGCGGCAGTCATTTTTGATCCATTTCAAGATTTTCCAGAGAAGTCGGACTGTGGGGAAATAGGAGGATGCAACAGAGTTGACCTGGTGGGTCATGGCGATAAATGAATCCAGGATGAAGCCGAGGTTGCGTGCTTGGTTCATTGGTATGGGGGAGTGCTGAGTGTCGCAGGCCACCAGGAGTCATCCCACAAAGATGTGGAGGGTCCCAGAATGTGGCTCTCAGTCTTGTTTGAGGTGAGCTTGAGACAGCTCTCCTTCATCCAGGGAGCGACAGGTTTTAGCATTTGAAGGGTTTTCGGTCAGTGAGATGGTCAGCTGGCTGTCGCCAGCATAGGAGACAATGTTCAGTTTGTGGCTTCTGATGAAGGGCGCAAGTGGGGCCATGTAGATGTTGAAGAGTGTGGGGCTCTGGGAGGAGCCCTGGGGCACTCCACAGCTGATCTCTGTAGGTTCCGACAGGTAGGGTGCGAGTCTGATTCTCTGTGCTCTGACGGTCATGAAGGAGCATATCCACTGTAGAGTCCTGCCGCGGACGTTAGCTTTGTGGAGTCTGGAGCCGAGGGTGTGATGGGAGACGATGTTGAAGGTGGCCGATAGGCCCAGTAGTGCTGTTTGGCCACGGTCAAGAAGTGATGAGGGCAGTCTCCGTGCTGTGGTTGCTCCTGAAGCCTGATTGGGAGATGTCCAGGATGTTGTCATCCTCAATGTGTTGGAGGAGCTGTGCGTTGATTGCATTTTCAATGAACTTGGCTGGGAAAGGCAGCAGAGAGCTGGGGCAGTAGTTCTTGAGATCCAGGGGGTCAGCTGTGGATTTCTTCAAGAGCAGGCAGATTTTGGCATGCGTCCAGTCGTTAGGGAAGGTAGCCATCTCCATGGAGCAGTTGAGAGTGTGGCAGAGCTCGGGCGATGGAAGTGTTGGCTCTGTTGAAAATCAGTTGGGGCTCCAGAGTGAATGCTGCTCATGATGGAGCAGGTCTTATCCATGGTGAGGGTGGCCCAGCTGTTCATGGTATGTAAAGGTTTGGAGGGTCTGAGCTGGAGGGTTGTTGGGGTTTGTTGGTGGGCTTGGATGGTCTTGGTGTCCAAAGCTATTGTAGATGTCCTTGATTTTGTGATGGAAGAAAGTGGCTAGTCTGTCGCAGAGGTCCTGAGATGGAGGGATGTTTGCAGTTTCCGATTGGAGTTTGGTGAACTTTTTAACCACAGTGAAGAGCTTTTTTGGTATTGTGTTCGGTGGTGTTGATACAGTCCTGTTTCTCCATCTTTTTTCTAGACTTCAGCAGGTAAGCCTGGAGTCCTGGATTGCGGGAGAGAACCAGCTGGCCTTCTTGAGGTTGTGTTTACCTGAGGTCATTCGGAGCGGCGCAAGGGTGTTGGTGCATTCGGGCATCCATTGGTGGAAGTTTCCGTGCTGAGATGCTTGTGTCTGTGGCGGGGGAGGTGGTGATTTGCTGAGGGTGTTGGTGAGATGTTCCTCATTGATCTGGATCCATTTCCTGTAAGGGAAGCGGAGGGGTTGGAGGTGGATAATAGATGTTGTGATGGAGAAATGAAGACAATGTTGGTCAGTTCAGTGTAGCATGGAGGTGTTGTTGAAGATGATGTTGTCGCTGGCAGAGAAAATGTGGTTGAGTGTGTGTCCAGCGATGTGTGTTCGCGAGGCAACCAATTGCTTGAGGATGAATGTGGTGAGGTTCTCGAGCATTGATGCAGTGTTGTGAATGTTGCAGTTGTTGATGTGATAGTTGAGGTCCCCAAGAAGGAAGTAGTTCTTGGAGGTGAGAGCGTGGGGAGCTATTATGTCAATGATGGAGTCGCTGAAGACTGGGCAGGCGCCAGGTGGCCTGTAGATGAGGGTGCTGCGGAAGCCGGAATTTGGATTGAAGTGGATCTGGAAATGGAGGTGCTCCATGAGGGGGGAGTGTTCTTCTGTGTTGGTTGTCAGAAGGAGGGTGGATTTGAATATGTTGGCCAGGCCACCGTCTTGCTGAGAGGGCTGGTCTATGTGGAGCAGTTTGTAGTCATTGGGGATGGTGGTGGCGATGCTGATTTTGTCCATGTTTTGGTGAGAAAGGCGTTGTCCGGGCCGTTGGAGTCTAGCAGGTCCCAGGGTTCTATGGCATGATTATGGAGGAAGCGTATGTTGAAGAGGATGCAGTTGAGGTAGTCAGGGTGGGTGTTCAATGCTCCTGTGGCGGGATGTCCGGTGTGCGGTGAAGGGTGAAGATGCAGTAGAAAGTTGAAGCAGGCACAGATGGTCCCTACGCCTCCGGGGATGAGGCGCAGGTGGGTGCCTGCGGGTGGAGGTGGGTCAAAAACTGAGAGTCAGACAGGCTCTCAGTTCGATCAGCAGCAGCAGTGACAGTAGTGACAGCAGCAAAAGGTGGAACTGAACAAAGGGGGATGTGAGCAGACTCTGATCAGGATGGTGGATGTTCATTGATTGTTGATAATTTCAGCAATAACTGCTAAAACAGCGGCTCAAAATACCTGTATACTCGTACAGTGCCAAGAAAGATGTATTAAATTTGCACAGGAATGTAGCTATCTGGGGCACTGGGAATAGTCAAGCTGGGGTATAGTGCATCCTTGTTTTGAATCTGAAACATAGGCGTTTATGTGTATAGTTCAGAGACATGGTTGTGGTTTGTGCACAAAAAATATCCAGCATTCGTGGCTGATTGGTACCTCCAAGTTCTTTGCCAGGTATTACGAGACAGGCAATTTGAAGGAGCACTGTTTTAATCTAAGACGAGTATAACCTAGAGAGGGGATCAGACTGGTAAAGGGGGTAAACTCAGGTGTCTTCCTTTGGAATGAGGAGATTATCGCAGGAGCTGCCTGCCGGAGTCTAAAATATTTAAACACCTCTAGGGGGATGTATCTCGAGATGCTTTATATTGTGCAAGTGATACATTTACCTTCTAAAAAGAGGTGACCAGTAAGGGTGAAGAGCCTATTATTTAGAGTCATCAGCACCATCTTCGCTCTGGTTGAGGACAGCGTATGGGTGTTGAGTAGAAGAATAGCGGGGAAGCATAGCACCTGAACCCCACACATCTCGTGCCATGCCCAGGGAGTACAATGAACAGCCTCAATCAAATTAATGGGTAGTAGCTGTACAGAATCGGTTGTAGTGGGCCTGATTCTGTTTAGTCCTGTTCGATAATTCTGTGACAGATGGTGCTGTGGATGGAACCAAAATGCTAAAAACTGCCTGTGTAGCACAGTAGTAGTTCTCAAATCCTGGGTAGTCAAACCTGCCTTGTTGCATGGAAGTGTCAGGATATTCACTTGCATTCAGTTATCTATTATCCCAGATGAAGTTAGACAACTGGGATGGGAACTCCTAGACGAAGGACCTTTAGAGAGACACTGGGAGATTAGTAAATATAAAAATGTGGGCACCTCTACCAGCTTCAGCTTGATGATCGTCATTTAGCCAACATGTGATAGGTGTAAAGAAATCCACCGTCCAGTTTGGTATCATAGTTTGCTACCTGTCCATAACTATCTCACAGTTTTACATCCTTATTTCTATTGATAAGAGTACCCAGATATTGAAACAAATCCTCAATCAGTCTTAGTGAGAAGTCTCAATTTGGGTGCCATGAGGCAGGTGTTAGTGAGATGGTCTCTTAATTTCACCCAGTTGATTTGCATGCCTTAATAGCTCTGAATTCGATCATGTCCCTCATCACCTCTGAAAGGTTGGAGCCTTGACTTATTACAAAGACCATACCATCTTTGGAAAGCATCAAAATGGTAACATTTCTAGCAGGATGGGCAATCCCTTTGTGAAGGTGGTGCTTATGAATCCAACAAGCCATAGGCTCCACAATGATGTAGAAGAGTGACAAGTGAAGGTGACAAGGGACAGTCCTACTGTGTACCACTGCTAATCTGAAATCTATCTGAAAGACAGCCATTCATTTGGGTCCTATACACAGGCTCAGAGTACAAGGCTTCAATTAAGGAGAGGAAATATGGTCCCACTCCCCGCCTCTGAAGAACCTTGAATAGGATGTCCACTCCAGGGATTCAAAAGCCTTCTTGGCATTCAATAGGACTGAGACAGCATCCACTACATTATATGACAGGCTGAACCACCGGGGATCGTAATGACCCCCTAAATAATAACCTGTGCTCACCCACTGCTGGCTTGGCACAGAGCAGTCAGGCTTATCTTAAGAAGCAACGTGTAAAATATTTGTGCAACATATACACATAGCAACACAATGACAACACCACAAAAAGACTCCAAACCGGGTTACAAAAATAGATAATAATTTTATAAATAAATCAAGACCAACACAAGAAAAATCCAATAAGTAGAGGTTGAGTTATGAATTTTTAATAAATAAAAAGAGTTCTAGTTCTTAAAAGCAAAAATTAGCGATTTAGGTGTTACTTGAGGTTGCACTGGACTGGGACAAAGTCAAGAGTTCAGGCTGCCCGAGATGGAGAGCAGTCCAGCTACAGGAGCCATGCAGGGTGCGCTGAGAAAAGTATCTTAATCCTGGTCCCAGTCACAAAATGCGTCAATTTTCCTCATGAAGTGCTGGCAATGCGTTGGTTCTGAAGGTGATGAGACAGGTTTCTCCATGCTGTGAAGGGATGAGTCGATCTTCCTTCAGGAATGGTGGCTATACAGTGATTTTGATGCGATGTTGGGGCATTCTGAAACCAATGCACCTGTTTTCTCAGCGCAGTGATGGGATGCGCCGATATTCCCTCAGCAGTGCCGGTGATGTGGTGGTTCCTATGTGGTGACAATACAATGGCGAAGTGCTGGCTCCGAATGTGATGTGCCGATTCTATTCCTGCAACATCGGAGATGCATCAGGTCTACCTCACACAGTAGGCATTGTATTGATTCTAGTTGAAGTAAGTACCTGGGTTCACTTCCAATTAACCAGGCACACATGCAGGGGTGGAGACTATGATATCCCTGAATCTCAAGCAGCATGGGTTAAACCTACAAGCCAGGAAATCCATTTATACTTCACATCACTGTACAGCAGACCACATCTTTTGTGTCTCTACGAAGCCTGATATGGAGACTGGAGGCCAACCTTGTCCTAAGGTAACAGGGGTGGGGGCACTTCTCATGGGCACAGCATAGGCAGAGTAAGTTTATAATGCCTTGCTGTTTTTAGGGTAGAAAATATTCTTTTGGGAGGAATTTGCATATTCACGTTCATTGGAATATGTTGGGGCTGTTCATATTTACATTGCTTATTTTCACAATCATGATTTTGTTACTTGTCATTATCCTAAAGATTGCATCTCATGCATTTTATCGCAGATTGTAGTCTTTTTGATAAATGTATTGAAAACTATCCTACATCTTCTTTCTTACCTGTGTGTGTTATTGCTAACAAAAGAAAAGGCTAAGACTGGTTCCACTGTGATTTCTCTGAGAGGTTATCAGAGTCCATGAGTTAGGCTGCCAGAAATCACCTTTACTATGTGGGTTTTGGTGAGGTACTTCTAGAGAGCCAGAATGATTGGGCTGACAGTTGCCAACTGGTGTAGGATTGACTCAGTCGCCTACAAGCAGAGGTGCTGTGGCCCCTAATCCAACAGTCTCATAGAGATACGAAAGTCCTTATGACAGACAAAGTTGGTCATTCGGAACGCCAGGGCCGCAGTGGCGGTCTCTCACTCATTATGAGTGTGACGGTTTGGCCTGTGCCAATCTGCCACTTTCCCCTTGCTCACCGCCAGGGCAGTCAGACCGCCGACAGTATCACAAGTCCCCTTTTCAGCAGGGATTTTGTGGCGGTAGTATTACCACAATATCCGTGGCAGAAAGGCTACCAGCAGCAGGAATTTGCATTCCTGTTGCCGGTAGATGACCCCCCTATCCACCATCTACCCAAGAGCCCCCCTTCCCTTACAACATTCCCACCCCACCTCCTTGAACCCTCTAGTAACTCCCTCACCCCCTCATTCCCAGTAGTGAACCCCACATAAATGTACTTACTTCCAATCCCCGTACTTAACCCCAACCCCCTGCATACACGCACGCACCGACACGCACCCACAGACACGCACACCCTGATACCCACTCACACTCACAACACCCTTACACTCATGTGCACACACACGCAACACCCCATCCATACACATGCACAACACCCTCACTCACACACGCACTCACTACATTCACCTCCATTGACGTGCATACACGCTCCATCGCCCACCCCCTCTTTTTCTCAACATACATACAAACACAACTCCCACCCCTGTCTACATGCATGCACACAGGCACCCCGACCCAGCATTCACATTCACCCACGCACACATCGTCATCACCACATTTGCACACAGACACACATGCATGCACGCACAAACACTCCCCTTCCCTTCCCCATTCATGAAAAGCATACACACACTCACACACATTCATTCACACACCGCAACCCCTCCCCTTGTGGAGGACTCTTACCTCATCCGATGAGGTACTCCTCCCTGAGGGGACAGGATCCGGGGCTCCCACTGCCGGCAGCACCCTGCCATCAGGACACCGCCAGGCCATATTAAAGGTCGTAATTTGGCTGGCAGAGTCCTTTTGGCAGGGCTGGCGGTGGAATCACCTCTGCGCCTCCGATCACCAGCACGACTACTGGAGGATTTCTGCCCAAATTGATTGTGGCAGAAATCCTTCAGTACTCGTAATTTGGCGGTCTTCTTTCACCCAAAGCTTCGGCAGTCTTAGGAAAAGACCACCAAAGTCAGAATTACCATCAAAGTCTACTTGTAGGACCAGAAGTGCCTTTGAAGTGGGGTTGACTTCAAAAAAGAGTCTTTCGATAATCTTCTAGCACAATGTTACCACATAAATCGGAGTGTCTCCAAGAGCAGCTTACTGCCTGGCCAGAAAGAATGTGTGGAGGTACACGGGCCAAAGGAGTGCTTTAATACTGATAAAGGAGGTCTTAAAAAATACTTTAAGGATGAGGCAGAAACACTAGAATTGATTATTTTGGTCTATTGCTAGACAGTAGTGATCACTTGCAAATTGTCCTACAGCAGCTGCAGATGCCATTTGTGCTCATCTGTCTTCACAGGAGAAGAAGGGAAGTCCACAGGAAAAAATAGATTCAAATGGAAGGCACTGCTCCATGACTATGATGATAGAAAATGCATCCAGGGGTATTGCCTAACAAAGGTGCTCATCGGGAATGTACTATCTATGTACAAACACCATATCAGATCCAAAGAGTGGACACGTGGGCTATGGCTTTGGAGACAATATTATTATGTCTTCCACATCATACGTTCTCTGCATTATAGACAGTGACAGGAGTCATTTGTGCAATGGTACAAGAACCCATCACCACATCATGGTGGAAAGTCACAGGAATGCATAAATTAGAAATGCTTTGCCACTTTTTTGTTACTCACCCCTGGATTTCCAACATGCCCAGACAGACTGCTATGGTATGTCTGACTTTACCCTTCCTGCAAGACCTCATCATCTAGAATCATCTTATATGTTGCTTTGACCATTTCAGCTACTACACCAATTGGTTTTGGATGCACATCTACACTCCACTGCATATTCCACACAGTATCATACAGCTATTTAAGATGCTAGTCCAGCGGTTCCCAACCTTTTGACTTCTGTGGACCCCCACTTTATCATTACTGGAACCCGGGGACCCCAATGAATCATTATTGGAATCTGGGAACGCCCCACTGAGCCATTACTGAAAGCTTTTTTAGGCAGTCGCGGACTTCCCGAGGAGGTTTTGCAGACCCCCGGTGGTCCCTGTACCACAGGCTGGGAACCACTGTGCTAGTCGATGAACCCAGAAACGGAGTAAACACAGTGGACCAGGAAATTAGATTATATTTGACCTATATTGAATACATAACAATAAAAAAAATCCACTAAGTTTTTTTTTAACCTTGATGAGAAGACTGCTTTTGACTCAGTCAAAAGAACCCAACTCTGGTCCACCAGGGAGGGCCAAGGGATGCACTGGAGCCTACTTCTTGGTCTGAAGCACCTCCACTATAACAGCTCTGCCATGGTCAGATAGGGTAGAAGGGGGGAATGTGCCACCGCATTTCATATCGAAGTAGGTGTTTGTCGATGCTGTGTCCTGGCATCTACTTTGTTTGATTTATATATAACTGATGTCGGTAACTTTTTTCTGGACCTGAATTTATATACTCTAATAATAGATGGAGAAAAAATTCTCACAGGAAATAATGAAACATTTATTTATACAAAATCTCAGTCACTAAGGCAACAGGCGCCTTTTTTTTCTGAACATATGAGGCAATGAGTTTGTGTTACTGGACTGACCTTTGTTTGATGGTGACAACTTACCTAGCCTCAGTCTGGCATCTCAGGAGATTCCGTTGTTTGAAAACTTCTTTATAAGATCTTCGAATCGTGATGGTTATTCTATGATTGATCAGTTGCTGCTTTGAATTGAATGATATCTATTTTTAGTCAAATGTTACCCAGTATTTTACATGTGTGGTTTCTTCTATTGGCTGCTGCATTGTTATGATGATTATTTACTGTAAATCACCTGATCATACATTTATACTCAAATTACCATTATGATTTAATGTGTGATTGATTTATTTTTCATATGATGGCCAGTTGTGAATAGCTAATGATGTTCGCGTTACAATTGTTTTTTAATTGTGTGGGTTTTCAGGCTGAGGCATTCATTAGATAAAAAAATACTTGTAAATGTCAGTTGATTAACCTGATGAATCAGCAGAAACAGACAGGCAGAAGTTGTGCACTCTGCGCACACATGTGTTCAGCAAATTCAAATGCTGTTTTCTGAAGGATCCACAACCCATAGTGAATCAGTGTATAAATACATTTGAACTCCCTGGGTGGTTTCTCTTGATAAGAAATTTTCACATTTCGTTACAATAAATTCTGTTTCATAAAGATTTCTTTATGCAGTTGTTTCCTTTTGAAATAATAAACGGCTAAATTAAAAACTCAATATATTCTTCAGTATTTTCAGTGCAGTTTAGAAGAATTTCCATTGTTCATGAGAACAATTTGCAAATATAATCTGTTAAACAAAGAGAATACTTACACCAAGTCTACATATCAACAAGAATATAATACTGAAGTTTCTCGCTACTGCTACTCAATGTATTGAAAAAGATACAACTGCGCATACCACGTGTGTTAGTCTTTCATTATTACGATTCATATTATTATAGCCTGTTGAACCCTCACAAGTAACAAACCAGAATTACAAACGCTGCTTATCTGTCCCGTCACAAAACCGGGGGTCTTGAGCCACTGCCTAACCGGCTTCCCATATTTCCGCCTTCAAAATCTAAAACACAGAAAGTTTTTTCTATTTTCTTGAGAGGAGATTTGATCAATCTCATTTCGTCCTTTTGACCATTTGGCGCGTTGTTCCTGAAGAATTAATCTACCAAAGCTCATGCTGGAAGAAGAGGATCTGTTTATATTTCCTTCTCGGGGTTTCCTTACCCATTCTGTGCTATGGGGAAAATGTGTTTATACATATGACCCTTACAGTTTAATTCGCTTGAAATTGAAGCTGTGATATTGAGTGTTATGTTTTCAAGGAAATGAGCTAAAGCTAACCACGTATTGTGAATTGGTGATTAAAACTGAGAGATCCCACTCGATTTTGTGTCCTCATAACTTGCCACTTTGGCATTTGGTGGCTTGCTTATCACATGACATATATTCAAGGATGGCTATTTTTTACCTGCTAGAGTATGTAGTATGTGTGGACATTTTATGAAGTTTGTACAGCTCATGCATTAAAAACAAGAAAAAGTTCCTGTATGTGTAAGGAAAGCCAATGTTTTAAAGACTATGGCCCTCATTATGACATTGGAGGTAAGTACCACTTACCGCCATGCTGACTTCCGTCAACATACCGCCACCGTGTTGGATCACCGCTACCCATATTATGACACACACATAGCAATCCGTCACTATACAGCCACACACACAAGTCCGCCAGCCCAAATGTCGGTGACAAACTGGCAGTAGCAAAACCCACACCGTTACGCCAACAGAACTACGCCCACAGCATTATGATCCACGAATCACCACGGCGGACATTCAATGGTGGTAAACCATTGGCAGTACATACCGCTGCGCTCAAAATATGCACACACACACAAAACAACACCACATTGGACAATTCAAACTACACACATCTGACACCCATTCACACACCACACCCACTCACTCACACCACTATAAAACACACACCCACACTACCCACAACCCTTTACCATTACAAACAAGTGCCACAAGAGAGATAGCAAGATCACACTACACCCATGGCACCACAACAACACCCCAGGTTCTCAGAGGAGGAGCTAAGGGTCATGGTGGAGGAAATCATCCAGGTAGAGCCACAGCTATTTGGATCACAAGTGCAGCAGACATCCATTGCAAGGAAGATGGAGGTATGGAGGAGAATTGTGGACAGGGCCAATGCCGTGGGACAGCACCCCAGAACACTGCATTTACATCCCCACAGGTCTCCCATCCAAAGTGACCAGAGAGGAGGTGCCAGCAACATCCAGTCCCTCCTCCCCCAGAAGAGGCCCACAGTGATGACAGCATCTCTGGGCGCCTGGATCTGGATGACCAACCTGGCCCTTCAGGGATCTCTGGACAGTTGGTTACCCATACCACCACAGGGCCGCCCCCCTCAGGAAACACCAGCACAGTACCCACCCAGCAGCCCCATACCTCTGTCTCCAGGACATGTCAATCAGCAGTGCGCCCACCACTACAGGGACCCAAGGCCACCCCACAAACACAGGACGATGAGGGACCTGGGGTCAGTGGCAGTGGGCACACGGTTCAGGGGACAGAGGCACAGGACAACAGGGAAGCTGGGAGGACTGCTGTGCGACAGGGGGAGGACAGGCCCAGGGAACAGACTCTCCAGGAGGAACTCACAAAGATTCTGGGAGCATACCACCATTACCAGGAGACGATGGGCCAGATAATGGACAAAATGCAAGAGAACCAGTGGCTGCAGGACGGACAGTACCTGAGGATCAGGGAGGACTTGAAGGACACAAACACTACCTTAGTCACCATTGCAGGGGTGCTGGCAGATATGGCCAACACTATGAGGAAGGCAGTGGCACATCACCGGGCCCCTACCACTAGCCAAACCGATGAATAGCCCTCCACCTCTGCTGCCGCTAGTGGACAGGAGGCCCTGCCACAGGACCAGCTGGCCACCAGCACCCCCCGCAGAAGGAGAACCACCCCGCAAATGTTCCCTGCGATCCAGGCAGAAGCCAGAGACTATTGCCAAGACCCCTGCCTGGAAATAAGACTCTCCTGAATGTCACCTTTGTATCCCACTCTGTCACCCTGTCCACCTTGAACTGCCATTGCTCCCCTTCCTATTCCCCCTTGGACAATGCACCTGTGATAGACTGGACTCTATCCCGGGCTTTCTTCCACCATCAACCCAGCCCATTGCAGATACCCCTGTACTTATTTGCACTTAAATAAACACCCTTTGAAAAAAAATACAAGTATGAAGTATGTCAAATGATTTAACTAGGTATTCGTTTAACAAGGTATAAACACTGCAGTACAACTGTACAGTAATGTATACATAGGAATGACCTGTAGTTGGCTGCAGTCAACACACCAGGAGAGATCGTGGGGCACAAATATATGCAAATAGAGATGCCAAAGGGTACAGTGAGTGGGCATAGAAGTGGGAAAAGCAGCTTGCCAGTGACAATGTCAAACACAAAACTGTCAATTATAAGGGAAGTTACACTGTCTTACCTGTGTGTCATTGGAAGTATTGACAAATTATTGCACTTCTGTTGTCCTCATCCTCATCCTCTGCCTCATCATCTTCACTATCCACAAAGTCCACTGCTGCAACACGCCCATCTCCAGCCTCATCCTCCTGCAGAAAAGGTACCTGGCGACATAAGGCAAGGTTGTGCAACATACAGCATGCCACGATGATCTGGCAGACCATCTTGGGTGAGTAGCACAGGGACCCACCTGTGAGATGGAGGCAACGAAACCTATTCTTCAGGAGGCCGAATGTCCTCTCTATAATTCTTCTTGTTCGCCCATGTGCCTCATTGTAACGTTCCTCTGCCCTTGACCTGGCATTCCTCACAGGGGTCAGTAGCCATGAGAGGTTGGGGTAACCAGAGTCACCTGTAAATATTGAGGGACAACTGTTAGCCACACACCAACCCTTAGGACCCACACCATACCCATACACCAACATCCACTGGCTGGGAACCAGGGCTCACCTATTAGCCACACCTGGTGCCTCTAGAGTTGAGTCATCACATATGGGATGCTGCTATTCCTCAGGATAAAGGCATCATGCACAGACCCAGGATACTTTGCATTGACATGGAAGACGTACTGGTCCGCCAGGCACACTATCTGCACATTCACTGAGTGAATGCTCTTTCGATTTCTGAACACCTGTTCATTTCTTCGGGGGGGGCAAATGCAATATGTGTACCATCAATAGCCCCAAACATGTTGGAGATATGTCCCATTGCATAGAAATCAGCTTTCACTGTGGCCCAACCTCCACCTGGGGGAAAACGATGTAGCTGCGCATGTGTTTAATCAGGGCAGACAACACTCTGATCAGCACTATTGAGAACATTGGCTGTGAAATTCCTGCTGCCAAGCCCACTGTCACATGGAAGGAACATGTTGCCAGGAAATGGAGCACTGATAGCACTTGCACAAGAGGGGAGATCCCAGTGGGGTGATGGATAGCAGATATCAGGTCAGGCTCCAATTGGGCACACAGCTCGGTGATTGTGGCCCTGTCCAGTCTATAGGTGAGGATATGTGCCTGTCCTCCATTGTTGCCAAGTCCCCCACGGGTCTGTTCACAGGGGATGTCTCCATCTCCTATTCATCCGCAGCGGTTGCAATCTAAGGGGCAAAATGGTGAGCAGCTGGTTAGTATCTCATATTTCCAAACACTACACTTAATTGCATGTTGCGATTGTAACAGTATATTATTGGATATGTCCAAATGGTGCTTATGTTTACTGTGACGCAGTTAGGTGCCATGGCCTGCCCCTCACCTGAAATGGCGTCCGCCTGTCTCTGTATGGAGGGACATGTGGAAATGAGATAATTTCGCTGAACCATCGTGCAACTCCTCATTGGTTTTCATTGGGCCCTATGGGTTACAGTAGCCAATGGTGATGTACGCCGGTGGTGATGGTACGAACCGCCGCCGACGTGACCGCCATTTTCAATCTGTTCACTCACTTGCTACCTGACCTTCAACAGGAGAGGACCAAAACTGCATGTGCTGCTGTGACCTGTGTCTCGAATCGACCATGGCTCGTGTCACTGGAGAAAGGGCCCCTGCCTTCACCGCAGTGGAGTTGGAGAGACTGGTGGATGGGGTCCTACCCCAGTACCGAATGCTGTATGGGCCTCCAGACCAACAGGTGAGTACACTGTGAGCACGATGCATGGGGCATGAATACATGGAGTGCTGTATGTGAAGGCCTCGTGTAGGGAGGGGTGTTGGTGGAAGGGCCCTGGGCAGCATGCTGCATGTATGTGTGGCCATGTCTGTGCATAAGGGGATGTGAAGGGCTATGGTGGGCCATGAGTGTAACAGGCAGGACGGTAGGACTAATATCTTTCCCTGTGTCCATTTCCCTACAGCTCAGCGCCCATCAGAAAAAGGGTATATGGCATGCCATCGCAAAGGACGTGCGGATCCTGGGGGTCTATGGCAGGCGGAGCACCCACTGTCGCAAACGGTGGGAGGACCTGAGACGCTGGGCACGGAAGATGGCGGAGGCCCAGCTGGGGATGGCCTCCCAACGAGGAAGGGGTACCCGTCAAACCTTGACCCCACTGATGTCCCGCATACTGGGGGTGGCCTATCTGGAGCTGGATGGGTGCTTGGAGGCATCACAGTAGCCACAAGGGGGTGAATACAGTGCCACAATATACTACTTGCATGTGGTGGGGTGGTATCTGGGTGGGGGATGTGGGCCTGTGGTTGCCCCTAGGCCAGGCCGGACATTGCAGGGTAGGTCCCATGTTGGGCAGGGTCTGATGTATACTTCCTCCAACCAAGCTAGTAGGCATCCACTGTGTGTGATGGACACCAACGGTGGTGTTGTTGGCACCATTGACCAAATGTACCCTTTGTCTCTTCACCCCTTGTTGTTTTGTCACCCTGTCCTTATGTGCATTAGCATAATCTGGCGGAGGAGCAGAGGCACCGGCGACGGAGGGAGCTGTATCCCACAGGGCCAAGGAGGCCAGATTCACCAACGGTGAGGGCACCAGTGGGACAGAGGGCGAGGGGAGCACCACGGCGGAGACTGGAGTGGACAGTTCGGACAGTGATACCTCCTCCGATGGAAGCTCCTTGGTGGTGGCAGACACCTCTGTGCCCACCCCATCTACAGGTACAGCCACCACCCCGTACCAACTCTGCCCTCCCAGCAGCCGCTCAGTGAGTTTCCGGTGCCCGCTCACACAGGAGGGTGGGCATCTCCTTCGTCCCAGCCACCTCAGGCCCTGCCCCAGTTAGCCCTGCTACCCTGAGTGAGGAGGCTATTGACCTCCTGCAATCCATCTCTGTTGGGCAGTCAACCATTGTGAATGGCAGCCCATATGCAACAGACAAAATGCATTCCTGAAGGGCATTCACACTGGCATGGCAGCCCAACATAGATCAATCGAGGCTCTGGCTTCCTTTCTGATAGCAGCCATTGTCCCTGTTTCTAGCCTCCCCCCTCCAACATCTTTTACACAATCCCATTTCCCTCAACCTCAACCCATCCGAAGCATACAGGCAGACCAGCTGTAGGAAAGTACCATCTTTCCTGGCATGTTACCCCCATTTTTACTGTATATATGTTTGTTTTTGCCTGTGTCACTGGGATCCTGCTAGCCAGGACCCCAGTGCTCATAAAGTGTGCTCTGTATGTGTTCCCTGTGTGGTGCCTAACTGTATCACTGAGGCTCTGCTAACCAGAACCTCAGTGCTTATGCTTTCTCTGCTTTTAAAATTGTCACTGCAGGCTAGTGACTAATTTTACCAATTCTGATGGGCACACTGGAACACCCTTATAATTCCCTAGTATATGGTACCTAGGTACCCAGGGTATTGGGGTTCCAGGAGATCCCTATGGGCTGCAGCATTTCTTTTGCCACCCATAGGGAGCTCAGACAATTCTTACACAGGACTGCCACTGCAGCCTGAGTGAAATAACGTCCACGTTATTTCACTGCCATTTTACACTGCACTTAAGTAACTTATAAGTCACCTATATGTCTAACCCTCACTTAGTGAAGGTTAGGTGCAAAGTTACTTAGTGTGAGGGCACCCTGGCACTAGCCAAGGTACCCCCACATTGTTCAGGGCAAATTCCCCAGACTTTGTGAGTGCAGGGACACCATTACACGTGTGCACTACAGATAGGTCAATACCTATATGTAGCGTCACAATGGTAACTCTGAACATTCCATGTAACATGTCTAGGATCATGGAATTGTCACCCCAATACCATTCTGGTATTGTGGGGACAATTCCATGCATCCCCGGGACTCCAGCATAGAGCCCGGGTACTGCCAAACTAACTTTCCGGGGTTTTCTCTGCAGCTACCGCTGCTGCCAACCCTCAGACAGGTTTCTGCCCCCGTGGGGCCTGGGCAGCCCAGTCCCAGGAAGGCAGAACAAAGGATTTCCTCTGAGAGAGGGTGTTACACCCTCTCCCTTTGGAAATAGGTGTGAAGGGCCTGAGAGGAGTAACCTCTCCTGGCCTCTGGAAATGCTTTGAAGGGCACAGATGGTGCCCTCCTTGCATAAGGCAGTCTACACCAGCTCAGGGATCCCCCCAGCCCTGCTCTGGCGCGAAACTGGACAAAGGAAAGGGGAGTGCCACTCCCCTCACTAGCACCTCCCAGGGGAGGTGCCCAGAGCTCCTCCAGTGTGTCCCAGACCTCTGCCATCTTGGATGCAGAGGTGTGAGGGCACAATGGACAGCTCTGAGTGGCCAGTGCCAGCAGGTGACTTCAGAGACCCCTCCTGATAGGTGCTTACCTTTCTCTGTGGCCAATCCTCCTCTGAGGGCTACTTAGGGTCTCTCCTGTGGGTATCTCACCAGATAATGAATGCAAGAGCTCACCAGAGTTCCTCTGCACTTCCCTCTTCGACTTCTGCCAAGGATTGACCGCTGACTGCTCCAGGACACCTGCAAAACCGCAACAAAGTAGCAAGAAGACTACCAGCAACATTGTAGTGCCTCATCCTGCCGGCTTTCTCAACTGTTTCCTGGTGGTGCATGCTCTGAGGGCTGTCTGCCTTCACCCTGCACTAGAAGCCAAGACTAAATCTCCCTTTGGGTCGACGGAATCTTCCTCCTGCCAACGCAGGCACCAAACTTCTGCATCATTGGTCCGCTGGCTCCCCTCTCATCCTGATGAGCTTGGTCCCTGAAACACAGGAGCTTGATCCAAGTATCCCTGACAGTCCAGTGGCCCTTCTGTTCAAATTTGGTGGAGTTAAGTCCTTGCCTCCCCACGCCAGACAGTAATCCTGTGTACTGCGTGAACTGAAGCTGCTAGGGCTTCTGTGCATTTTTGCAAGACTTCCTTCGTGCACAGGCTAGCCCAGGTCCCCAGCACTCCATCCCGCATTGCCCAACTTGCTGAGTTGGACTCTGACTTCGTGGGACTCCCTTTTGTTGTGCTGAGTTGACCATCATGCTCAGATCTTCTGAACACCTGTTCAGGTGCTTCTGCGGGTGCTGCCTGCTTCTGCATGCTGCTGAGTGCCCCTTCTGTCTCCTCCTCCAAGGGGCGACCTCCTGGTCCTTCCTGGGCCGTGGCAGCACCCAAAACCTTCAACTGTAACTCTTGCAGCTAGCAAGGCTTGTTTGTGGTCTTTCTGCATATAAACAACTCTGCATCATCCAGCACACCGTGGGACACCTTCTGACCAAAGGAGAAGTTCCTGCCATATTCCATTGTTGCAGAATCTTTGGCTTCTTCCACCAGGAGGCAGCCCTTTTGCACCTTCATCTGGGGTTTAATGGACTCCTGCCCCCCCGGACACTTGTGAGACTCTTGGACTTGGTCCCCTTCCTTTGCAAGTCCTCAGGTCCTGGAATCCATCTTCAGTGCTTTGCAGTCAGTTGTTGTCCTTGCAGAATTCCCTATCTTTGCTTTACTGTCTTTCTGGGGCAGTAGGGTAACCTTACTCCTACTTTTCAGGGTCTTGGGGTGGGGTATCTTGGACACCCTTAATGTTTCTTACACTCCCAGTGACCCTCTGCACACTACACGAGGCCTGGGGTCCATTTGTGGTTCGCATTCCACTTTTGGAGTATATGGTTTGTGTTGCCCCCTAGGCCTATTGTCTCCTATTGCATTCTATTGTGTCCTAGTGTGTGCACTACTTTTCTGTTTACTTACCTGATTTTTGGTTTGTGTGTATATTTTGTGTATATTACTTACCTCCTAAGGGAGTATATCCTCTGAGATACTTTTGGCATATTGTCACTAAAATAAAGTACCTTTACTTTTAGTAACTCTGAGTATTGTGTTTTCTTATGATATAGTGCTAAGTGATATAAGTGGTATAGTAGGAGCTTTGCATGTCTCCTAGTTCAGCCTAAGCTTCTCTGCTATAGCTACCTCTATCAGCCTAAGCTGCTAGAACACTTCTAATCTACTAATAAGGGGTAACTGGACCTGGCACAAGGTGTAAGTACCACAAGGTACCCACTATAAGCCAGGCCAGCTTCCTACACCAGCATGCACACAAGACAACACACAGGAGTGGTTCAGGCAAACACAAGCACCACACATCATCCCACAGGCACTCACACAAACACTATCCAGATTCTGACATACCAACATCCACTGCCTCCACTGTGTCCCCCTCCTCCTCCTTGTCCACCTCCCTCTTAGTTGCGTCTCCATTCACACCTGCATGCACTACATCCTCATCCACTCCCACCATCACGCCTGTCACTACACGCCCCTCACTGGCAGTCACCACCCCACATCCATGCACACGTCCCCTGTGTCCTCTCCCACTGTGTCTGTGCCCCCTCCTCCCAAAGTACACAAACGCAAGCACTCAGACACCCAACAGCCATCCACCTCACAACAACATCCAGCCCATGCACCTGCACATAAAACACAGCAGACAACTCCTACAACCACTTCCTCTTCCTCCATTGCCAAACCTTCCCCCTCTTCCCACCACAATGTCCCTAAGAACCATTTCCTCTCCACCATTGACCTCTTCCCTACCACCACACCGTCCTTCACATCGGGCCAGGGTGGTGAGAACCCAGGCGAGCACCTCAGCCACCCATTCCACGGCCACAGTAGTGTTGACAGCTACTCCAGGTGGGAGAGGATACTGGGTGCCAGGCAGCCACATTGAAAAGATGCCTGCATCAGGTGCTGCAAGGAAGGCTAAAGAGACACCCCAAGCTGCATCAAGGAAGGGCAAGGAGTCACCCCCAGCTGCTACAGGAAAGGGCAAGGAGCAATCCCCAGCTGCCGATAGGAAGGGCAAGGGGCCTGCACCAGCAGGCAGGAAGGACAAGAGGCCTGATGCTGGGACTCTTTCGGAGCCCCCACAACCAACCATGGTGGTTCAGCCATCCGAGGCTGCTGGGGAATGGCTGGAGCCTCCCCCTACCACTGGCAGCACCACCATCAGCATCACTGCCAACAGCAGCAGCTCCAGTGGGCAGCCGTCTGAGGCTGCAGGGGAAGGAGTGGATCCTTCCCCCACCACTGCCAGCACCGCCACCAGCACCGCCACCAACACCGCCACCAGCACCACTGCCAGCAACAGCAAACCCAGTAGGCAGCTGTCAGAGGCTGCAGCGGAAGGGCTGGAGCCTCCCCCCACCACTGCCAGCACCGCCACCAGCACCACTACCACCATTGAGCACCTGTCGCCGCCGGCAGACAGTGTGTAGTCCTGCATCCATGGTCTGTTGTGCGGCCTGGCCCCTGCAAATCCTGTGGGTCTGACACCCAGGTGACAGACTGGGACGTTCCACTCCCAAAGATCTGCATCACAGGGCACAATGCCCCCTCCAGATCCAGTGGAAGAAGTCATCCACTCACCCCATCCTCCGCAGGATGAAGCACACTGGGCACAATGCCCCCTCCAGAACCAGTGGAAAAAGCCATCCACTCACCCCATCCTCCACAGGTCGAAACTCACTAGGCACAATACCCCCACCTGAACCAGTGGAAGAAGCCATTCACTCACCCCATCCTCCACAGGAAAAAGCACACTGGGCACAATGCCCCCTCCAGAACCAATGGAAGAAGCAATCCACTCATCCCCTCCTCCACAAGAAGAAATACACTGGGCACAAAGCCCCCTCCAGAACCAGTGGAATAAGCCATCCACTCACCCCATCCTTCACAGGATGAAGCACACTGGGCACAATGCCCCCTCCAGAACCAGTGGAAGAAGCCATCCACTCACCCCATCCTCCACAGGAAGAAGCACACTGGGCACAATGCCCACTCCAGAGCAAGTGGAAGAAGCCATCCACTCACCCCATTCTCCACAGGAAGAAACACACTGGGCACAATGCCACCTCCAGAACCAGTGGAAAAAGCCATCCACTCTCCACATCCTCCACAGGATGAAGCTCACTGGGCACAATGTACCCTCCAGTAACAGTGGAAGAAGATATCCAGTCACCCCATCCTCTACATTAAGAAACACAGTGGGCACAATGCCCCCTCCGGAACCAGTGGAAGAAGCCATCCACTAGAGGGACTGTGACCTTGCACTCCCCAGGACCAAAAAGTGGGCAAACCACCTACTTGAGAGAATGTGGCCTTGCACTCCCCAGGACCAAACAGTGGGCAAACCACCCACTTGTGAGACTGTGTCCTTGCACTCCCCAGGAACAAGCAGTGGACAAACCACCCACTTGAGAGACTGTGGCATTGTACTCCCCAGGACAGTGCACAGGGCATGTTGCCCCCTCCAGGACCAGTGGTGTTGTACCATCTTCCGGTGCACCCCCATTCGCCTTCCCCCTGAGGTGCCTGCGTATTTTCTACCTGATGCCCCTGCAGTGTTATTTCCGTGTTGTTGCAGGAGTGAGGTGGGTCCTTGGCCTTTGTGTTGTGGCCTTGTGGCCCACGGATAGTGAGGACTGGGCAGTGTCCCTACATTTGTAAATATGTATATACGTTTGGATTTTGATGCACTTATTCATAGTATTTTATTGTATTACACTCACTTTCTTCACATCATTTTGTCCTTGCATTATTCCTGAGGGGTATGAGGTAGATGTAGGAAAGTACCATCTTGCCTGGCATGTTACCCCCATTTTTCACTGTATATATGTTGTTTTAGTTATATGTGTCACTGGGACCCTGGCAGCCAGGGCCCCAGTGCTCATAAGTGTGCCTGAATGTGTTACCTGTGTAGTGACTAACTGTCTCACTGAGGCTCTCATAATCAGAACCTCAGTGGTTATGCTCTCTCATTTCTTTCAAATTGTCACTAACAGGCTAGTGACCAATTTTACCAATTTACATTGGCTTACTGGAAACCCTTATAATTCCCTAGTATATGGTACTGAGGTACCCAGGGTATTGGGGTTCCAGGAGATCCCTATGGGCTGCAGCATTTCTTTTGCCACCCATAGGGAGCTGGTAAAGGTTAGGTGCAAAGTTTCTTAGTGTGAGGGCACCCTGGCACTAGCCAAGGTGCCCCCACATTGTTCAGGGCCAATTCCCCGGACTTTGTGAGTGCGGGGACACCATTACACGCGTGCACTACATATAGGTCACTACCTATATGTAGCTTCACAATGGTAACTCCGAATATGGCCATGTAACATGTCTATGATCATGGAATTGCCCCCTCTATGCCATCCTGGCATAGTTGGCACAATCCCATGATCCCAGTGGTCTGTATCACAGACCCTGGTACTGTCAAACTGCCTTTTCAGGGGTTTCACTGCAGCTGCTGCTGCTGCCAACCCCTCAGACAGGCTTCTGCCCTCCTGGGGTCCAGCCAGGCCTGGCCCAGGATGGCAGAACAAAGGACTTCCTCTGAGAGAGGGTGTTACACCCTCTCCCTTTGGAAAATGGTGTGAAGGCAGGGGAGGAGTAGCCTCCCCCAGCCTCTGGAAATGCTTTCATGGGCACATTTGGTGCCCATTTCTGCATAAGCCAGTCTACACCGGTTCAGGGACCCTTTAGCCCTGCTCTGGCGCGAAACTGGACAAAGGAAAGGGGAGTGACCACTCCCCTGACCTGCACCTCCCCTGGGAGGTGTCCAGAGCTCCTCCAGTGTGCTCCAGACCTCTGCCATCTTGGAAACAGAGGTGCTGCTGGCACACTGGACTGCTCTGAGTGGCCAGTGCCACCAGGTGACATCAGAGACTCCTTCTGATAGGCTCCTTCAGGTGTTGCTAGCCTATCCTCTCTCCTAGGTAGCCAAACCCTCTTTTCTGGCTATTTAGGGTTTCTGTCTCTGGGGAAACTTTAGATAACAAATGCAAGAGCTCATCCGAGTTCCTCTGCATCTCTCTCTTCACCTTCTGCCAAGGAATTGACTGCTGACCGCGCTGTAAGCCTGCAAAACTGCAACATAGTAGCAAAGACGACTACTGCAACTCTGTAACGCTGATCCTGTCGCCTTCTCGACTGTTTTCCTGGTGGTGCATGCTGTGGGGGTAGTCTGCCTCCTCTGTGCACTAGAAGCTCCGACGAAATCTCCCGTGGGTCGACGGAATCGTCCCCCTGCAACCGCAGGCACCAAAGAACTGCATCACCGGTACCCTGGGTCTCCTCTCAGCATGACGAGCGAGGTCCCTTGAATCCAGCAACTCTGTCCAAGTGACTCCCACAGTCCAGTGACTCTTCAGTCCAAGTTTGGTGGAGGTAAGTCCTTGTCTCCCCACGCCAGACTGCATTGCTGGGAACCGCGACTTTTGCAGCTACTCCGGCCTCCGTGCACTTCCGGTGGAAATCCTTTGTGCACAGTCCAGCCTGGGTCCACGGCACTCTAACCTGCATTGCACGACCTCCTAAGTTGTTCTCCGGCGACGTGGGACTCCTTTGTGCGACTTCGGGTGAGCACCGTTTCACGCATCCTCGTAGTGCCTGTTTCTGGCACTTTTCCAGGTGCTACCTGCTGCTGAGAGGGCTCCTTGTCTTGTTCGACGTTCCCTCTGTCTCCTGACGTAGTTTGCGACATCCTGGTCCCTCCTGAGCCACAGCAGCGTCCAAAAACCCTTACCGCACGATTTGCAGCTAGCAAGGCTTGTTGGCGGTCTTTCGGTGGGAAAACACTTCTGCACAACTCTCCACGGCGTGAGGGATCCGTCCTCTAAAGGGGAAGTCTCTAGCCCTTGTTGTTCCTGCAGAAACCTAAGATTCTACTGTCCAGTAGCAGCTTCTTTGCACCCACAGCTGGCATTTCCTGGGCATCTGCCCATCTCCGACTTGCTTGTGACTTTTGGACTTGGTCCCCTTGTTCCACAGGTACCCTCGACTGGAAATCCATCGTTGTTGCATTGCTGGTTTGTGTCTTTCCTTGCAGAATTCCCCTATCACGACTTCTATGTCCTTTGGGGAACTTTAGTGCACTTTGCACTCACGTTTCAGGGTCTTGGGGTGGGCTATTTTTCTAACCCTTACTATTTTCTAATAGTCCCAGCGACCCTCTACAAGGTCACATAGGTTTGGGGTCCATTCGTGGTTCGCATTCCACTTTTGGAGTATATGGTTTGTGTTGCCCCTATCCCTATGTGTCCCCAATGCATCCTATTGTAACTATACATTGTTTGCACTGTTTTCTAATACTATTACTGCATATTTTGGTATTGTGTACATATATCTTGTGTATATTTGCTATCCTCATACTGAGGGTACTCACTGAGATACTTTTGGCATATTGTCATAAAAATAAAGTACCTTTATTTTTAGTATAACTGTGTATTGTGTTTTCTTATGATATTGTGCATATGACACTTGTGGTACTGTAGGAGCTTTACTCGTCTCCTAGTTCAGCCTAAGCTGCTCTGCTAAGCTATCATTATCTATCAGCCTATGCTGCTAGACACCCTATACACTAATAAGGGATAACTGGGCCTGGTGCAAGGTGTAAGTACCCCTTGGTACTCACTACAAGCCAGTCCAGCCTCCTACAGTAGATAAGTTATGTTGCTGCTTCTGGTTGTGTGGTATGGTGTTGGGGGTGGTAGTGTGTGTGTTGCTTGTGTGTCACTCTCTTTTTCCTCCCCCCCTCCCTTGTGTGCTAGGCGGAAGTACTCACCGTGGTCATCTTCGCCGGCGTTGGTGTTCATAATGTAGCAGAAGGTAGACGAGCATGGGAAAAATTTGCAGCTCGGGCTCCATGGCGTCGTGGTTGTTCCCTGAGTCTCCACAGGTGAGTCCTTTGACTTCTGAGTTCTGTTTCCGCCAGGCTTTTGATGTCGTTGGTACCGCCCCGGAAAAGGTGGCAGATAGACGAGCATAATAAGGTGGACGGTACATTGTCTTCCGCATGGCTGTTGGCGGTTACTGACGTGGTGTATGTTGATTTAGCCCTGGCGGTCTGTGTGTTAAAGTGGCTGTCTGTCTGAGCGGTTTCCGCCATGGTCATAATTTCATATTTATTACCGCTGGCCTGTTGGCGGTATTATCGCTGCTTCATCAGCGACCACTAGGGTTGTAATGAGGGCCTATATGTGTGATTTAATAAGTCTATTGCATAAATGTTGCAGTTCTGAATCTGTTTTCAGGGTAGTCCAATGCTTCAGACACATTTTAAGAGCTTCTACCCGAAATCCTTCCTCAGCAATTAGTCATACAGATAATCACTATGATTATGATTGAAATGTCCTATGATTATGATTGAAATGTCTAACAACGCAAGTATGGGTAAAGTACTGTTTTGTAGGTTTCATCCAAGATGATATGTGATCCTCTAAAATGTTGCTGACAGAATCTCCAAAATCACACGTCAGAAAACTTTCATATTCAAATCAAAGAGCAGTGTGGAATGCTTCACACTTACTGTTCTATATAGCCCACAGAATGCTATGATACACTGGCTGTACAAGTGTCGGGATGGTCTGAAACTGGATACAAACAACATAAGGTGACTTATGGTTGGTGGAGAGGGAGCACCGCTATAAATTGTTGGTGCTCTTGCTCCACCATTGTCATGGCTCTCCTGATCTGTTTAGAGTCAGGGGAAATGCCTGGTCTACACTGGTGGAATCTCAGCTGGCTCTGCCAAAGTAAAGACTTATCTGGCTGGCCTGTCACTGTGCACAGCTGTCAGGTCATAGTGATGGACTCCCCACCCTATTTAAGGCATGGTGACCATCACTAATTTTCCCTATTTGAGGAAATTTCATCTCCTTGTGTGATGCCTTAACAATTTCCCTGCTGTATACTCACAATAGCGGGCATAGTATTAATAGTGATTGTCTTTGACCCAGTCCCCAATTCAAGGCATAATTGTGACTCAGTTCAATTTAACTTACAGACCCTTTGTGCACCAATTGCACTCTGTTTTTTCATCCTGGCCAGCTTCAGTCGCTTTTTGTTTTCTTCTCAGATCAGGTACCATTACCTCTCAGTATTCTATAACAAGGTTCAACCTACAGTTCTGTCCCAATGGCTCTTCTGCAATTATGTCTTTTTGTGAGTCATATCTCAACTCGGAGTTTAATTTGGTAGTTCTTCAATTTCATGTGTGGCCTCCTTTGCTGTTTTGAATCCGCACTTAGAATCCTTAGAAGCTGTGCTTTTGAACATTTTTTTGTGGTACTTTAATGCCTTTGAAAAAGAAGGGTTAATTCCTTTATCAGCCTTGTTGGTCCTTTTGCCCAATTCAGTTGTACCTGTTAGTTACTGATTATGGTGCTGGTATCACTAATGGGGCGCATTTTAGTGCTAGATGTAGATGGTGTGCCTAGATGTGCCATCTGTATATCTCAGCTTCTCAGGTTGCATGTTGTGTGGTGAGACCTTATTTACCGGACTTATAGGTTCTATGGCCGACAATGTCAACATCTCCCTGCTAGTCCCAGAGACATTGTGACTAGAATATTTTTATGGGTAGTTTAATGTTTTCTGAGTAGGAGTATTTGTAACCTCTGCCTAGAATGTACAAGTACTGGTATGAGATCTGCGTACAAAGTGCAACCAAGAAAATGGCTTCTGTGTGCTTGTAATTTTACTAATGAAGCCGCACAGCTGATTCAAGGCGGGCGATTGATCAAACACAAAATGTTGCAAAAGAATACACCAGTTTAGGAAAAGAAAATGGAAGATTATTGAGCTCCTTGTCTGATTCCGTTGGAGGGCTGCCTTTTTTTCTGTGAAATCCATTCCTGGTGTAGTATTCTTTCATCATGAAGATACTACTCCTGCCACATCAACACACCATTAAGGCGCACTTCTTTTGAATAATATAAAATTAGACATTTCATAATCTTAAATTTAAACACTGATGGCTTAGCGTACGTAAACATTTGATTAATTGGTTGTCTGTAAATGTTGTGCACAATTATTTTGTAATAGGCAGAGATTTTTCTTAACAGTGTTAAAAAAAATGTATAATTTATGTACCTTTATACACTTTGGTGCCATAAATCTATAGTGGATGTTAAGGGTATCCTCACTGGAGTCTGTAGAGTTTGTTTTGTCAAAGGAGGTCTTATAAAGTGAGGTAGCTGTAACTGTTATAGTTTTTTTTTTTTAAATTCGTGTAGTCACCCCTTATTCCAACATCTTTGAAGTATGAATTTGGGCAGCTAGTGATCCTAGGGATCCTAAACTTTTGTTAGTGCAAAATGTTTCCATCTTCACAGTGAGAATATTAATGAGCTAGGTCTCAATTTGCTACCTACCAGCTATCAACGGGATGGTGCCCTCCAGTGCTAAGCCTTTTGTTGGCTATTTGTGGTAGTTTGCGCTTAGACACCATCACTTTTTGTCTACATAAGATATTCATACCAAATTTACGTTATTTTTTTCCAGCATCGTGCAGATTCTGAAGTCACCCAGGGTTTTGGGATTTCATTGGAAGGGACAGAGAAATTAGCCTAAATACAGCTAATTTTGTTGTTTTGGGAAAAATGGGGCAAAAAGTGCTGCAGAAGAAAGTGTCTGTTTTTTCCCTGCAGATGGCACCAACAAAGAGTTTGTGATGCTAAAATCACCACCTTCCCAGCTTTCAGGAACAGGTAGACTTGAATCAGAAAACCACATTTTTCAACAGGATTTTGCTATTTTAGTGGGGCATACCCCTTTTTCCCTATTTTTTGTGCTTTCAACCTCCTACCAGCTAGTGATAGAAATGGGTATGAAACCAATGGTGGATCCCGGAAAGCTATACATTTATGAAAAGTAGATGCAATTCTAAATTCAGCAAGGGGCCATTTGTATAGATTCTTCAATGCTTTCTATAGAAAGTAACACTTGAAATAAAAAATAAATATTGAAAATGAGTTGAACAAAACAGCCATTTTTGTTTTCATCTGTAACTTTTTCTAACTATGGAAAATTATAGAAAGCAATAAACCATTACATCTGCTGGACCCTTCTGGTTGCAGGGATATATTAGGCTTGCAGGTTCACCAAGAACCCAAGTTATACAGAGCCAATAACTGAGCTGCACCTTGCAATGGATTTTTATTTTCTACCGGGTATACAGCAATTCATTTGGTAAAATATAAAGAGGGAAAAATAGGTATCAAGGAAACCTATGTGTTTCTGAAATGGGCATCAGATATGGAGTTTAGAAGCAGTGGTTATTTGCACATCTCTGAAGGGTATGTACCCATACTAGTATTACTTCTTTCTTATACACTGTCTTTTATTTGGAAGGCGCTAATGCAGAGAAAGACAATTAATAATAACGCTAGTTCTGCTATACCGTGTTCTCTCAAGTCTCCCGATAAAAACGGTACCTCACTTGTTTAGGGAGGCCTACTGCCTGTAACAGGGAATGGCCCAAAACACAATGGTGGTCATTATGACATTGGCGGTGACTGTTAAAGTGGCGGTAATACTGCCAACAGGCTGGCGGTAATTACCACTAAATTAAGACCATGGTGGTGAGAACTCCCATAGACAGCCAATGTACCACAGCAACCACCAGGGCGGTAACATGATGCACCACGGCGGTAGCCATCAACAGACAGGGGGAAGACAAGGTACCGCCCACATATCGTGACACAGCAAACTGCCACGATTTTCTGGGGCGGTACCAATGCCATCAAAAGCCTGGCAGAAACACATAACAGAAGACCAAAGACTCTCCAACAGAGACACAGAGAAGATCAATGCCGCCATGGAACCGGTACGTCACGTCTTCCTGATGCTCTTCTACGCCATGCTCCACCTGGAACACCAACGCCGACAAAGACGACGACGGTGAGTACAGCCACCTAGCACACAAGGGAGGGAGGGAGGAAAAGGAGAGTGCCACAAACATGCATGACACACACCATTGACACACACACCATACACACAACCAGCTGCAGAGAAAAACCAATGGCGCAGAACACATGGCATAATAAAACATGGACTACAGGTCGGCAGTACTGAGATTGTAATTGCATGTCAACAGCCACCGTATGAGCCAATTGGAGAACAAAGATATATGAACAATTGTCCAGAAAGGGCAAACGCCCTGTCCAAAGAACATAATGCCCACATGGCCACAGGGCACAGTCCAGTCCCCAAGTTGATCCTGACTAACTGCACACAAGACTGTGCAGGGGCAACATCTCAGACGTGGACACGCACTTCAGGGGGAGGGGAATGGGGGGCACATCAGCTGAAGTCGGGAACTTGCCCACTGGTTCTGGAGGGGGCTACATGCCCATTTCAAATTGCTGGGGAGTGCAAGGTCACAGTCCCTAAGGTGGGGATCTTGCCCACTGCTTCTGGAGGGGGATCCATGACCATTTTAAATTGCTGGGGACTGCAAGGTCACAGTCTCTGAGGTGGAGAACTTGCCCACTGCTTCTGGACGGGGCTCCTAGTAGAACAGTCCCTGGAGGGTGGCCTATATTCCCTCTGCTGGAGGTGAGGGCTTCATTGTCTCTGCTGGGGGAGGTGTCTCCTGGGTAGCCTCTGCTGGAGATGAGGGCTGCATTGTCTCTGCTGGGGGAGGTGTCTCCTGGGCAGCTTCTGCTGGAGGTGAGGGCTGCTGTGTCTCAGCTGGAGGTTAGGGCTTCTTGCCTTTCATTGGTGGTTGAGTGGGAACCTCTTCTGTCATTGGTGGTTGAATGGGAACTTCTTCTGTCATTGGTGTTTGAGGGGGAACCTCTTCTGTCATTGCTGCTTGAGTGGGAACCGCTTCTGTCATTGGTGGTTGAGTGGGAACCTCTACTGTCATTGGTGGTTGAGTGGGAACCTCTACTGTCATTGGTGGTTGAGTAGGAACCTTACCCCTCCTGGCTGGTGGAGTGGGATCCTTCCCTTTCCTGGCTGGTGAAGTGGGATCCTTCCCTTTCCTTGCTGGTGGAGTGGCATCCTTCCCTTTCCTGGCCTATATTCCCTCTGCTGGAGGTGAGGGCTTCATTGTCTCTGCTGGGGGAGGTGTCTCCTGAGTAGCCTCTGCTGGAGATGAGGGCTGCATTGTCTCTGCTGGGGGAGGTGTCTCCTGGGCAGCTTCTGCTGGAGGTGAGGGCTGCTGTGTCTCAGCTGGAGGTTAGGGCTTCTTGCCTTTCATTGGTGGTTGAGTGGGAACCTCTTCTGTCATTGGTGGTTGAGTGGGAACTTCTTCTGTCATTGGTGTTTGAGGGGGAACCTCTTCTGTCATTGGTGCTTGAGTGGGAACTGCTTCTGTCATTGGTGGTTGAGTGGGAACCTCTACTGTCATTGGTGGTTGAGTAGGAACCTTACCCCTCCTGGCTGGTGGAGTGGGGTCCTTCCCTTTCCTGGCTGGTGAAGTGGGATCCTTCCCTTTCCTCGCTGGTGGAGTGGCATCCTTCCCTTTCATGGCTGGAGAAGTGGGATCCATCCCTTTCCTGGCTGGTGGAGTGGGATCCTTCACTGTCTTGCCTCCACGACTAGGAGCTGCCTCCACTGTCTCCATGGACTGTTTGGCTGAGGTGCTGGGCTGGGCCATTGGGACCCTGCTCTTACGGGCAGCACAGGGGAAGGTGAGGGAAGAGGTCAAGCTGGGCAAGGAAACGCTTCTTAGGGACGGTGGGGCGGGATGAGGGAGGAGATATGGGAGTTGAGGTTGAGGGAGTGGTTGTTGTAGGAGTACATCTGCTGGACTTGGGTGTAGGTGCTTGGGAAGTGTGCTGATGTTAGATGGATGGCTGTTGGGTGTCTGAGTGCCCGCGTTTGTGTCCTTTTGGAGGGGGGGGCAGACAGGGTGGGAGAGGACACAGGAGACGCGTGGATGGATGTTGTGGAGGTGTCTGCTAGTGAGGTGTGTGTGCTGCATGGTATGGTGATGCAGGTGGTGGCTGTTGAAGCAGTGCATGCAAGTGTGAGTGTGGATATGACTGTGAGGGAGGTGGAAGATGGGGAGGAGGAGGAGGAGGGGGAGACAGTGGAGGCAGTGGATGTGGAAGTGTGTGCAAATATCTGTTGTTTGTGTGAGTGCCTGTGGACTGAAGTGTGGTGCCTGTGTTTGACTGTGCCACTCTTGCGTGATGTCTTGTGCGCATGCTCATCTGTATGTGTGCATGGGATGGGTTGGGGTTGAGGAGACGGGGACAGGGAAGTGGTAGTTGGAAGGAGAACGGTAGGAACAGGAACAATGGCTGCCATCAGAGAGGAGGCCAGAGCCTGAATCGATCTCTGTTGGGCCGCCAATCCACTGTGGATGACCTCCAGGAATGCATTGCATTGATGCATCTGGGATGCCAGCCCCTGGATGGCATTCACAATGGTTGACTGCCCTACAGAGATGGACCTCAGGAGGTCAATAGCCTCCTCACACAGGGCAGCAGGGCTGACTGGGGCAGGGCCTGAGGCGCCTGGGGTGAAGGAGATTACCACCCTTCTGGGTGAGTGGGCACGGGCAACTCACTGAGGGGCTACTGGGAGGGCAGTGCTGGTACAGGGGGTGGGGGCTGTATCTTCAGCTGGGGTGGTCACAGAGGTGTCAGCCATCACCAGGGAGCTTCCATCAGAGGAAGAATCAGAATCTGTGTTGTCACCTCCTGTCTCCGCTGTGGTGCTCCCCTCGCCCTCCGTGCCACCGGTTCCCTCAGCATCGGTGGACTCTGCCCCCTGAGTCCTATGGGATGCAGCTCCCTCTGTCACCGGTGCCCCTGCTCCTCCACCAGATGATGCTAATGCACACATGAACAGGATGACAGAAGGAGAAAGGGGGGGAGGGAGAGAAAGGGAGCACTGGGTCAATTACAGCACCAAGACTACAGTGGGCTTACACAGCACCGTCAAATACAGGGATCAGGCTTGAGCTCTATACATTGCATTGGCATTCAATTGGCAATATGCCACAGCAAGATGAGGGCCAAACACCTCCAACTGCACCCCTCCTGGGACCCACAAAGCCCTGACAGACATGGAATGCAACCGAGCTAGGTTACCTGCGTTTGTCATACACCCATTACCCTTGAGCTGGATCACGCTGCAATGTCAGTCCTGGCATTAAGGGTCACCCACTAGTTCACACCCACCACCCGGATCCCATGCGACCTACCAATTATTGTATTAATGGCCACTGTACTCACCCCCTTATGGCTGCTGTGATGCCCTCAAGTGCCCATCCAGCTCTGGGTAGGCCACGGCCAGTATGCGGGCCATCGGTGGGTCAGGTTCTGACGGGCACCCCTTCCTCGTTGGGAGGCCATCCCTAGCTGGGCCTCTGCGGTCTTCCGTGCCCAGCATCTCAGATCCTCCCACTGTTTCCGGCAGTGGGTGCTCTGCTTGCTGTAGACCCCCAGGGTCCGTACGTCCTTGGTGATGGCACGCCACAATCGCTTCTTTTGATGGGCATTGCAGAGGTAATACAGACAATAGGGCAGCATTACATATACAATCCAGCCTGTCAAACATATGGCCCACAAATCCAGTTTCCAACTCCATTATCACACACATCACCCGGCGCACACCATGTATACGACCACCAGACATCCCCCCACAAATGACATGATGCCTGCACACACATCTCCGTGCAACCTTCCTACATGCATCATGCTCAAGGTGTACTCACCTGTTGGTCTGGAGGCCCATACAGCTGTCCATACTGGGTTAGGACCCCATCCACCAACCTCTCCAACTTCATCGAAGTGAAGGCAGGGGCCCTTTTCCCGGTCACATGGGCCATGATAGGTTCCAGATACAGGTCACAGCAGCGCACGCAGTGTAGGTGTTGTCCTGTGGAAAGTCAGGAATCAAGTGAAGTTATAGACAGAAAATGGTGGTCACGTCCACGGTGGAGTACACCATCACTGCTGTCACTGATCCCCATTGGCCACTGTTCTCCATAGAGCCACATATTAGCCAATGAGGAATTGTATGGCGGTGCAAAACCACCTTCTGCCATGACGCACAACGTCGTTGCACCTCCACCTGTTTCTAGATACAGGATAGGCAGTCGCCATTTCATGGTGGTGGACTACATTCAGATCTTCCATATCTGTGTCATTGCAGAAAATTGTACATACATTGCCATTCCCACTGTCACATCACATTAATGCTGTATGCACACTGAGGTGGTGGTTCCATTGTTCAAATTGTGACAGCCTACTTACTCTTGTGTCCCTTAGATACCTACCACTGCAGATGAATAGGAGGAGGAGACAAATCCCTGTGTACAGACCCCTTTTGGACTTGGCTACACTGGAGGACAGGCACATAACACTCACTTATAGACTGGACAGGGCCACAATCACAGAGCTGTGTGCCCAATTGGATCCTGACCTGATATCAGCTATCCGTCATCCCACTGGGATCCCCCCTCTTGTGCAGGTTCTATCAGTGGTCCATTTCCTGGCAACTGGTTCTTTCCAAGTGACAGTGGGCTTGGCAGTAGGAATGTCACAGCCAATGTTCTCAATCTTGCTGGCAAGGGTATTGTCTGCCTTGGTGAAACACATGTGCAGCTTCATTGCTTTCCCCAAGGTGGAAGATTTGGCCACTGTGAAGGCAGGATTCTATGCAATGGGACATATACCCAATAATATTGGGGCGAATGATGGTACACATATTGCGTTTGTCCCCCCGCCAGAATGGACAGGTGTTCAGGAATCAGAAGAGTTTCCACTCACTCAATGTGCAAATGGTGTGCCTGGGGGACCAGTACATCTCCCACGTCACTGCCATGTATCCTGGGTCAGTGCATGATGCATTTTTTCTGAGGAATAGCAGCATCCCAAATGTGATGGCCCAACTACAGAGGCACAGGGTGTGGCTAATAGGTGAGCCAGAGGCCCCACCCACTGATATTAGTGTATGCCTTCAGGTGTTATCCCCATAACATTGTGTAAGGGTAATGATTGTCCCTCAATACTTGCAGGTGACTCTGGCTACCCAAAGCTATCATGGCTCCTTACCCCTGTGAAGAATGTCAGAACAGGGGCTAAGAACGGTTATAATGATGCACATGGGCGAACCAGGAAAATAATCGAAAGGACCTTCGGCCTCCTGAAGGCCAGGGTCAAATGCCTGCATCTGACAGGTGGATCCCTGTGCTACTCACCCAAGAAGGTCTGCCAGATAGTAGTGGCATGCTGCATGTTGCACAACCTGGTCCTCAGAAGGCATGCAACTTTTCTGCAGGAGGAGGAGACTGGAGATGACCCTGGGGCAGCAGTGGACCCAGAGGACAGTGAAGATGAGGAGGCAGAGGATGAGGATGTGGACAACAGAACATCAGTTATATGTCAATACTTCCAATGACACAGGTGAGACAGTGGAACTGACCATTACTATGACCATTGATTTATCTGTGTGGCTGTAGCATGAAGGCATTCACTTCCTTTGCGTATTAACTTCTGTCACCTATTGCTTGTCATTTTACAGATGTTGGTGATATGACAACAGTGTCCTGATGTGTTTACTACAGACAGCTACAAGTCTTTATTTGTATGCTATCACACTGTTCAGATCATTTGCACTAGATGTGACTGTTACCCTAAATGCACATTTTCAACACATAAAACAGTGTCACTCAAGTTGTGTTCAATGGTCTATTGTAGTGCAAATAATTGACGGAAAAGTGCAATGGAATGGGGTGATGGTAGAGGAAAGTCCAGGGTATTGTTCCAGTCTATTTGTAGCACAGGTCAGTGTCCAAGGGGCCACAGGAAGGAGAGCAAAGGCAGTTCAAAGTGGACAAGGTGATAGGGTAGAACACAAGGAAGACAATCAGGAGAGTCTAATTTCCTGGCGGTGATCTTGGTCTTGGCAAGTGTCTCTGGCTTCTATCTGGGTCACAGGGAACATTTGTGGAGTGGTTCACTGTCTGTATGGGGAGGGGTGCTCATGGCCTGTGGGTCTTGTGGTAGGGCCTCCGGCCCACTAGCTGCAGCAGAAGTGGAGGGCTGGTCAATAGACTGGCTAGTGGTGTGCTGTCGATTCCCTCATGATGTTGGACATGTCTGCCAGCACCCCTGCTATAGAGATCATGGTGGTGTTGTGAGCCTGCAAGTCCTCCCTGATCTCCTGATGGTGTTCCTCCTGCGGCTGCTTGTTCTCCTGCATGTTTGTAAGGACCTGGCCCATCATGTCCTGGGATTGTTGGTAGGCCCCCAGTATCTTGGTGAGTGCCTCCTGGAGAGTCGGTTCACTGGGCCAGTCCTCCCCCTGGCGCACAGCTGTCCTCTCAGTGTTCCTGTTGCCCTGTGCCTGTGTCCACTGAACGGTGTGCTTGCTGCCACTGGGCCCAGGTCCCTGATTGTCTTTGGGTGAGGTTTGGACTGGGGTCCCTGTACTGGTGGGCACACTGCTGATTGAGGTGTCCTGGGGACAGAGGTGTGGGGATGCTGGGTGGGTGCTCTGGTGTTGGATACTGATGGGGGAGGCTCTGTGGTTGACTCTGAGTGGGCTGGGGTGACTGACTGACTGACCAGTGGTCCCTGATGTGCCAGGTAGTTCATCCAGATCCAGAAGTCCAGAGTTACTGTCATCACTGGGGTCATCTTCTGTTGGGGGACTGGTTTGTCGTGGCACCTCCTCTCCACTGACATTGGCTGGGGCACCTGTAGGGATATAAGTGATGTAAGATGCTTCATGTGTGTGACATACTGTACATCCCTAGCTTCCCCTCTATCGTTGCTGTTGCCCTGCCACCTTTGTGTGTAGATGGTGATGTATTGTGGGATTGTTAATTCCCCTATGCTGTGTATGCTTTTGTGATGTGTGTCCATGCAAGGCTGGGAGGGGTGTCCATGCATTGGTATAGCATGCAGGGCTTGGCATTGGGGTTCGGCATATGTGTAGGTGCAGGGTGTGGAATGGAGTGGAGTGAGGGTGAGGGGGTGAGATGGGATACAGGTATGGGGGGTGATAAGTAGTAAATGTTGACTCACCAGTGCCCAGTCCTCCAGCACTTCCAGTGAGTCCCTCAGGATTCAGTATTGCCAAGACTTGCTCCTCCCATGCTGTGAGCTGTGGGGGAGGAGATGAGGGTCCACCGCCAGTCCTCTGGATGGCGAGCTGGTGCTTTGCTGGCACCTAACGTATCTTCCCCCGTAGGTCATGCCACCTCTTCCTGATGTCATCCTTTGTTCTTGGATGCTGTCCCACGGTGCTCATCCAGTCCACGATTCTCTGCCATAGATCCATCTTCCCTGCAATGGATATTTGCTGTACCTGTGCTCCAAACAGCTGTGGCTGTACCCTGACTATTTCCTCCACCAGGACCCCCAACTTCTCATCTGTGACACGGGAGTGCCTTTGTGGAGACATGGGTGTTGTGTGGTGTGTGTGGGTATTGGGTACTGTGGTTTGATGTGTGAAGTGGAGTGTGTGAGGGATGTATGGGTGTATGTGGTGTGTGTGTCGAGTTGTCACAGTGGTCTTGGTGTCAGTCTCGTGGCAATAATTTGTATTCATAAAGGGTTGTGGGTAATGTGGGTGTGTTTTTTATAGTGCTGTGGGTGTGTGGGTGTGGTGTGTGATTTAGTGTCAGGTGTGTGTTTTTGGTATTGCCCAGTGTTGTGTAGTTTAGTATTTGGGTGTCTATTCTGAGTGCGCCGGTGTGAACCGGCAATCGTTTACTACCATTGAATGTCTGCCATGGTGATTTGTGGGTCATGATGTGGTGGGCATTGTTTTGTTGGGGTAACGGTATGGGTGTTCGTACCGCCACTTTAGCACTGACCGCTGGCTGGCAGATTTGCATATGTGGCATTATTCTGTCATTTTTTCACTGAAAACTGGCCACTTTTTTGCAATGTGCCTAGCTGTGGATTTTAGGCTCTAGCGCAGCTGGCATCTAAGGAAACCTAGCAAACCTGTACATTTTTTAAAACTAAACACCTGGGGGAACCCAAGATGGGATCACTTCTGTGACTCTCTCCAGGTTCTGTTACCACAAATGCCTTGCAAACCTTAAAATTTGTCAAACACATTTTACTCACATTTCAGTGATGGAAAGTTCTTGAATCTGATGTGAGACACACGTCTTACCTCTCAGCACTTCCCTCAGTCTCCCTATGAAAATGATAACTTACTTGTGTGGGTGGGCAAAGTGCCTGCAACAGGGAAGGGTGAAAAACGTATAGAGTTTGAGGGGTAACCAAAGCTGGTCAAAAAAGGACAGTTTTTAAAAATATGTTTTTAGGCTGACTCTTTTGTGGACCGGCACAAGTAAGGTATCATTTTTATCAAGAGACCGAGGGGAACACTGAGTCACTGAGTGGTAGGAAATTTATGGTTTATTTTTGTTTCTGGAAAAATATATCACAAAAATGCAAGGAAAATGTGAGCATTTAGTCACATTTTGAGGTTTGCATGGCATTGTGGATAAGAAAACATTAAAGGATCCACAAGAGGCACACCAACCTGCACTTCCCTGGATGTGTAGTTTCCAAACATATCTAAAGTTGGTAGATTTTCCCTAGACAAGAAGTGAGCACGCTACCAAGTCTCTCACTTCTGTGATGTCCTAGACACTCAAATTGTGAAAAAAAACACACTGCCCTTCTGTTATAAAAGACTCCTCACCCACCAAGCTAGTTGGTGGCATGCTTCATCATTGGGGTCCCACCCAAGACACCTAGGGGCTCATTCTGAGCCCGGCGGGCGGCAGGAGCCGCCCGCCTGGAGGGAGCCGCCAAATGGCCGCTCCGCGGTCGAAAGACCGCGGAGGCCATTCTGGCTTTCCCGCTGGGCTGGCGGGCGACCGCCAGAGGGCCGCCCGCCAGCCCAGCGGGAAACCCCTCCCCACGAGGAAGCCGGCTCCGAATGGAGCCGGCGGAGTGGGTATGTGCGACGGGTGCAGTGGCACCCGTCGCGTATTTCAGTGTCTGCACAGCAGACACTGAAATACAAAGTGGGGCCCTCTTACGGGGGCAGGCACTGCAGGGGCCCCCAGGGGCCCCACGACACCCCTCACCGCCATCCTGTTCCTGGCGGTCGGAGCCGCCAGGAACAGGATGGCGGTGAGGGGGTCGGAATCCCCCATGGCGGCGCAGCAAGCTGCGCCACCATGGGGGATTCCCAGGGCAGCGGAAAACCGGCGGGGGACTGACGGTTTTCCTTGTCTGACCGCGGCCAAACCGCCGCGGTCAGAATGCCCTGCGGGGCACTGCCAGCCTGTTGGCGGTGCTCCCGCATCCCCGGCCCCGGCGGTCCTTGACCGCCGGGGTCGGAATGACCCCCCTAGTGTGTCTGGGGTGTGCTTCAGCGCCTGATTACAGCAGAGTGGTTTTTTTCATGAGTTGAATTCCCAACTGAGAGGAGAAATGCAATAAAAGTGTCTTGTGGTTGCCCACCAATATGGCGTGTTTTAGATCGTGATACCCTTGGACAAAGCTTAAAAACAGAGATTTTAATAATTTGAGTGTTTGGGACATCACAAAAGTAGGAGGCTTGATAGCATGCTTGCTTTTTGTGGCTGTTGATAGTAATTTGGGAAGGCGAGCTCTCTCTCTCGTCTTACTCTCTTTATTGATACATATTGGTTGGATTTGGCACAAGGGTGAGTGATGGTTCAATATATAAAATTTTATTAACAAGACATTTCACAAAAATGAAATGCACTGTTATAACTGTGTCGCGTAGGCTCCCATTATTCTAATGAGACTACTGGGTTTCGAGTGGCAGAATCGCCTGCAGTGTGGGAGACTGAGTCCGACCCACTGCAGGTGATACCTGTCACTCCAATTTGGGTTTTGCTCTGACTAACTAGCAGTGCCTCATCTCTACCCAAGGGCAGGGATTTTGGGGCAACCAAGAGCATGACATAAATGGTTTCAAAGGGAAGCCGTAGTCACTCAGGTCTCATCCGTTTCTCTCAGTTACATTAGTCTCAGATACACAATGACAAACAGAGGCAGTATATGTTTCAATAAGATTTTAATAAAGCGACTGCATCTTAGATAACAAAGCGTGAGCTGTAATAACCAGCATGACACAACATAATAGGATTAAAATTGTGACGAGGAGAGTAAAGCATAGAAATAATGCTACCATGTTGTCACTAGAATCAATAGACTAATTCCTACCTAGGCTATAATAGAGCACAGCCTGTTAAGCTCTAATTCTGTCCTTCAAGTTCCCCTGGGAAGACATCATCCCCCATACCTGAGCAAAGGCCTGAAGTGTGCGTCAGCAGCTGTAGCAAAACATTCGGCAATCAGCATACAGTTGTGGTTCTCTGGCTGGAATCTCCCTCTAACGTGTAAAGGACAGGGAAGTGTTTTTATAATGAAACAGCTGATGTTCTGAAAAACTGTCCCTACATAACGATGTGTGTTTTCTATGAATGCAGAGACTAAACTTATACCACGTTCACCAGCAACCTATCTTTCTGCAGCCTTGGAAGAAGCACAGAGTGAGCAAGAATGTCTTGCTTGAGAACATAATGCTGGCCTAGGCAAGAACAGTTAGATAGTAGAAGAAAATAAAACAAGACTGTAAAAGTGGCTACTGTAAAAATACTAAAGCGAAGCTGAACAAAACATATCTAGGTGAAAGTGCACAGCGGCAGGCCTAGTATGCTAAAATAGTGTGCATGAAGCTATAACTAAAACGGCTACACAACAACTGAAAGGTGAAAAAACTGAACTAATGACTCGCAGCTCAGAGCTGTGAATCCGCGCCAAGGCACTAACCGCTTTACATTCCATTCATACACTCTTTCATGCGTAACACACACAAGACCATTCACACCACCAGCCAGGGGCCCAGCACATTACAACACTCTCATTGGCAGACAGCGCCATTCAGGGCTGACGGAATGTGTGGACTGACGTTTGGTACCAGTGTGTGTGTAGTGACCAGCAGCAAGTCACTACTCACACACTGCCTGCCAAACACCAACTCACACAAACCACCAGCCAATCGCCAGTCCACACATACCACCAGCCAAGCTGTGGTCCTTGCACACTGCAAGCCAAGCACCAATCCACGCACACCGCCAGCCAAGTGCCAGTCCACCCATATAGCCATCACATGTTTTTTAACAAAAAAGAAAACACAAACCAATTGTAAGTAAATACAAAACTACAAACACAACAGCTCTAATGAAATACATCACACTAATGCCATCCATGAAACTGAACAAAGATTATAAAACGATACAGACCAGGCAACGCTCACGTGTACTCCCAAAAACTTGTGTGGTACAATCTAAGACATGTGGACACACACAGCCCAGGCTTAGAAGGACACTCGAAAGTGCAAACGACTCACCATTAACATGCCATTAACATGCCTCTTTGCATATAGACTCTACATCAATTACAGGTTTTTTTTTGGGCTGTGGTAGGAATATAATCAGCAAAGTGGCGTTCCTTCAATCTAGCCACATCCTCTACCACTCCAAATCTAGGAACCCTTGCCTGTTCCACTACAACAAGGCTGCCTATCACAGACTCCTGAAACTGAACAAATGTCATCTTTGACTCTAGAAAACAATCCTTGAACACCACAAAAGTATTAAAGATTGCTAAATGGAAAGGATGAATAGCCAACTTCTTATACCAAATGTAAGACTGCGAACAGCAGTGTAAGGTTCCAACCTCTAATCTACTCTAGCAACACCACCCATGTGCGTAATATATTTCTAAATGTACATAGGTTTGTACACCTCAGCAACCTGACACCAAACAGTCACAGGTGAAGTACCTTCATCCTGGATGGTAGTCAGCAGGTAGACATATGTCCTGTCTGAACATTTCACAACTACCAAGGCACTGCACTGCCCCCTCTCAAGTCTTTTTACTATCAAGCTCCTTTGGATATCTTTATGGTTAGATTGCACTGTGCCACAAATGGACTGTGCCACTATTGCACACCAGTGTAGAAGTTATCTATGTACAAATGGTGACCTTTGCTAAAACAAAATCCTCTACCAAGTTCCCACACAATTTTCGCACTAACTCTGAAAGTGGACAGACAACCAGGGGGTTCAATAGTGGAACACCTACCAGTGTACACCCGGAAATTATAGACATACACTGTACTACTCTCAAACAGCATATATCTCTTAATCCCATAATGTACCATCTTGCTTGGAGTGTACTGCCTAGACACCAAATGGTCCTTGAACAGGACCAAAGTCTCATCCACCGTTATTTCTTTCCCTAGAACATAGATCTCTGAATATCAATCTAGAAAGTGATCAAGGATAGGCCAAATCTAAAAAAGACAGTCACAATCAGGGTGATCTTGTGGCAATCCTGAAGCACTATCAACAAAACACAGCATCCTAAGCAGAAGCAAATACAGATCATGACTCATGATTGCAGGAAATATATCCGTTGCCATCAAGGGACTGGTAGACTACTATGAAGATAGTGAGGGTTTCCTTATCAAGCCCATCAAAAAAGTTAAACCAAAGAACTTCAACTTATCCAGATTTGTGGGAGTCCACTGGGAAGCTTTAGTGCAGGTCTTAAGTCTGGCACTGTTGTTTCTCAAATACTGTTTAGCATACTAATGAGTCTGTTAAAAAATCTCATCCAAAAATACATTGTCCATAAACAACTGAAAGAAATTTATCGGCAAAAAGTTGTCTGTATTCACTTCACAGAGGATCGATAGAAGAGGGACCGGGAGATTGCAGGTCCAGTGTACAGCCTCCCAATATAAACGTTATGAAATTCAGAGTACACGTTCGACTAGGGCACGGGTCTCGAGGGTAGGTTAATAAGCCGACTGCTAAGGAATGAGAAAATATTAGTTCCTTTTCCTGACCGTGATCCTTTTAGCACTATCCTGAAATTGGGGATGGGCGACCTTTTTATACGAGTAGAACTAAGTAAGTGACTACTTATTCCTAGATATTGTTGAACATTAGTTCTGGCATTTTAGAGTAGATTTTTTATTGGTCCTGAGGAAGCGTCATAGGATCCGGCTGGACCATCTCAACGCGAAACATGTAGACCTGTCATTGAGTGATACCATATAGTGTTTATCCTCATTTGTTTCGAGAGTGGGTGACCATTATTTATCACCCTTACTCTCCACCTTGTTTTTAATCTTGGTCTTCATCACATAAAACTGATTAAAGTATGAGTGATATTTGTTGATGATGAACCAATTTTAATTCATTCTATTCGCTCCACTTATTTTTGGGTTCTTCGAATTGGGCACCTCTTTTAAACAAACTATTTTTTGTGCGACTACTTGAGCACCCCGGGTAAGAGCTCCCCCTTGGGGGGAGCCCGTTAGGCATTGCAGTACCAGCCTAACGAGGAGCTGTCCCAATGATGAAGCCAGTCATCCATTGTGATGCATGAGGGTTCTTGCTCCTGTATATATATATATACATATATATATAATTTTTTCACCCTGATAATCTTTTTAGATAGGAACAGAGTACTCTGAATTTCATAACGTGTATTCACTTCACACCCTGCGGCACCATTAAAGGCAAGAAACCATGTTTGGGGAAACCTAGGGTTTAGCTTTTCCAATGGGAAGCTTTTCAGCCCCAGGCTGCAATCCGTATGCCTCTTGCTACATATCAGTGTCCACCTCTAAAAAAAAGGCACTTTATCAGAACTGAGAGTGGCTTCATCATCAGATGATTCCTCTTGGATTGAAAATTCAATGCCAGAATCTTGCACTTCCTCCTCTACCTCAGATGAAGAGTCAGTCATGTAATCATGGTCATAGGAAGTTTAAAAAAGCACACATATCTATAACCTGCTGAGTGGTATTCCTGCGGCTAGCCATAATACTTACTAGTAAAGGTAACTTGGTCAGAGGAAGATTCAAAAGGCACACATATCAACAACCTGCTGAGTGGTATTCCTGCGGCTAGCCATAATACTTACTAATAAAAGTAACTATATATATATGTAAACAACAACCAACACTGTGTGAAATAAGTAATGAACAGTGTGGCTTTATCACAAAGACCTATATATTCAAAAACAATACCACTAACTTCCCAAAGACAGCTAGACTCACCAACACCTATTTTACGCAGACACATTAAGCACCAATGATATCCGACTAAAAAAGAAAAACAAAATAAAATTACACATTAGACAACACAATACAAATAGTGCACAAATCCAAGGAGAATTTCACACACAATAAAAAGTAAGCTAAATGTGCTTCTATTATTATGCCATTTACAAAGAAATGCATTCATGCATATCAATGATACTCATTTGGAGTAAACAGTACACAGTAAACAGTACAAAAACGTTTTTCATACCAAACACATACAATCTACCACTGCCGGAAATGCACGCAGGAGTCACAGCAAACAAATCAAAAGCTTTGTACTAGAATAAAAAGGAGAAATAAGACATTATGATCGCAAATGCAAATGATGCACCAAAACAAAGAGACCTCTCTAGGCAAGCGCCACTCTACACATACCGCCAGGCAAGCGTGAGTCTACGTACACCACCCGGCAAGCACCAGTCCACACGGTCAGGCAAACATTCAGAAATTTTCCATACTGTCTAGTGGTTTCCTGCCCCCACCGGGGCCAGATGGGCCTAATAACATGGCCAATCTGCCTCCATGGAGGGTGGAAATGGGCAAAATAATTGCCACCTAAAGGGGAGCAACCCTTACCCAAGGGTTGGCTCCTATAATGGCCAAATTAAAATCCCTGGTGGCCTAGTGGTTCCCCCCCCGGAGCAGATGGGCCTGAAAAAATTGCCAGTATACCCCCAAGGGGGTCAGAAACAGCCAAAATAATTTCCCCATAAAGGGGAGCAACCCTTGCCCAAGGGGCCGCTACCCAAAATTGCCAAAATGAAATTCCCTGGTGGCCTAGTGGTTTCTGCCCCCCTTGGGTGCAGATCACCCTAAGAAAATGGCTCATCTGCCCCAAGGGGGGAAGAAATTACGAAAACATTTTCCCCTAACGGGGAGTGACTCTTGCCCTGGGTCCGCTCCCCAAATTGCCAAAACACACCACACGCACACACACACACTCACAAACAAAAATCCCTGGTAGCCTAGTGTGTATTCCTGCTGCACGATCACAATGCCATGCTAGATTGGGCAGCAGGAATACATTACAAAGAGACACATGGAGAAAAGAAAACTATGCGCGATTGGACAGCAGGTATACATTTCAAAGAGACACATGGAGAAAAGAAAAGCTCTTTCCTTTCCTGTCAGTACCTCTTTGAAACCCCCCACCCCTCCCAGGAGAAAAAACTTACATCTTTCCCTGATTGGCTGGAAGTAGCAAATGGCTTCCAGCACCTCCGACCTGCTCTGATGACACCAGCATGTGGCATGTACTATGATGTCATTAGATCGCCGGGATGGAGGGGTCGGGGGAGTCGACGTAAGTGTTTCAGCTGTCATCCCTAGTCGAGAGTGCCATCGCTTTTCTCCGTGGATGGGTGCTAGGATGGTTGGGAGCCATCTGACACACATGCCCACTATGTTGTCAGAGGGCTTCTGCTGTCCGACACATGCAAGGGAATAATACAGCTAATATCCCTTAAAGTAAACGGGATCACGTTTAAAAAGAAAAACATCTTTTTTTTCTTTGTTTAAAGAGAGACAGTGGGTCTTGATTTTTTACATTCACAAAGGGGAAGGGGTCTCTTGGGAACCCCTTACTGCTTGCTAATGCATTACCACTACACTTCAGTATCCGATAAAGTATTAATGTTTTGAAATCAGAATTGTTTTGCGACCAGAATTGGGTCACAAAACATTAATACATACCATTCTAAATACTGAATCGTTATGTATTCACAATACCAAATAATGATTCTGTAACATTTTACAGAATCGCAATGTTGGATCATGCCGTTTTGAATTTGTAAACGTCCTGATTCTGTGAATTAGATCATTTGCGAATGCAAATATGCTAGATACAAATGGCCCTTAAGTAGCATGTGCAACCAACAACTGGGCTGATTATCTACAACTGTATGCCGTACAGATGTGCATGAGCATTGCAAGTCCCAGAAGGCCACTAAGCTATTCAAGGCAGACTTTTTCATGTTGCTACCCTGCTTTTCAACAACATTAGCAGCTGCTCGGAGCTCTCCGCTTCTAAACTTCGGCAGTGCATCATTAGCACTGCCCAGCCACTGTCCTTTCTGTGAACCTCCTTCAAAGGGTTTTCAATAATTGTAAATGCAGGCCAACGGAGAACCCTTCTCTTGAACTTGCGGAAGTAAATGATTGGGTGAAAAATTGAATGGTTTCAAACAAAAAAGTTAAAGACGTTACATTTTTAGGTTGGGTTCGTTTCTGCTGTTCAGGAGGAGATTGTTTAATCGTTCGCCTTTTCTGCAACATCTTTGGCTTCTTTTTCTAAAGCTGAAGGTGGAAAGGTGGTAAGTCAAAAGGGGTTTGTGTGGGCTATCTTGAAGGATGCCTCCAGGGTGACCGTGAAGCTAGGATGAGTCTCATGGCCATTGCATCACATGATCAACTCAGAGAGCCTACATTCCTTCTACACACAATGTTCTTTTCTCCTTTTAGTCATCATCCTTTTCTTAATATCATAACAACCGTGCCTGCATAGCTTGACATCAGCAGGCAGAAAATATGTCTTCTCGCATGACAAACATGCACACACGCAATGGCAATGCCAATCACCCTGGCTTGTAAATGAAAGTGCCTGTAATTGATGGTTTTAGGCACTCACTAAGTGATTATATATGCACTCTGACACTCATATTTGCACTCATCTCCTATTCATCTGCCGACTGACTCATTCTCGCTTTCACCCACTTACATACAGTAATAATATGCAAGATTAATGAAACCTAGAAAAGCAGACAAAAGAAAAGATGCTACCACTTAAACATGGCAGGGGTATGATTGCAATAACTAATATAAATGAGCAGCAAGCAAGTGGCCCATTAGCACTGGGTATGGAGCTGTAATCTGCTCTAAAAAGTGAAAATAAAAACAGGAGAAGGAAATAAATACATGGGGACCAAGTGCGCTCATTTTCAGGAGGATGTACACATGTGATGAGCCATACTTACGTCACTTACTGGGCAAGTGAGCAAATGTCTGAAGTGAGACGACACATTGCCCATTGCTGTGTACTGTCCTTAATGGAAGCAGAGTGTAAATGACACACATCCATATCTATGGCGTGAGAGGCCTAAGCCAAAGCATGTCACAAAATTACAAATGTATGTAATATTGCAGATGGAAAAGCAAATTACTATGGGTCAAATTTATAATTCTTTCACGTAGTGCAACACATCAAGCCATCTTGCTACTCTGTGAAGCGTGAAAGGGTAGGAATGCACCATATTTACCATTGTCGGTACATTTTTATACTTTACTGGTGTGTGACAGAGTCAGTAAATAATGGAGGCTTTCAGTCGTCTCACTTTGGGCTATTACAGTTTTATTTACGAATGTGTTCCTTTTACATCGTTGTTTTCTCTTTTTCTTTTTAGCGTTTCTTTTCCTTTAATAGATCGTGTTTGTAACTCTTCTGGGATTATTCTTGTTCTTGACTCTGTTTCTTCTTTCTTCTATCTTGAATTTCAGATGGACGTCTCACCGACCAACCATGAAGGCATATAGGAGAAAAGGAGAAAGAAAACAGGCCTTTAGCAGGTATGTTTTGTTTTACTTCTCTTTTCCCTTGTGGTTAATTAATTATAGGTGTTATACTCTTTCTATGAAGATATCCGGTGCTCAGTGAAACAGATTATCAAAAAATAAATAAAATAAAATGTGGTCTGTGCCCTTCCGTGATTTCCTTCCTCCGTCCCTCCTCCCACTCTTCCCTTCCCTTTTCTTTTCTTGTTTCTTTAAACCTCCCGCCTCCCCAGCCCTGTTAGGCTATAGCCTGTACCTGAGTGGGCCATGTTCTTCCCAGAACATGGCCGGCCCTTCTGCATCTCCTTTCTCCAAGGTGTCCTCGGTGCTCGTCGCATCTGTAGCAGTCGGCGCCTCTATTCCTGTTCCTGGTACCAACTTTGCGATTCCTCCATCAGCCCTGTTCAACATCCTCCTTCTGTTTTCTTCTCCCACCGAAGTCCTTCTGCTTCGCTGCTGCATGGGGTTTAAATCCCCTATCTGGTACTGGGTCCTTTTGTCCTCCAACTCCTTTAAAACTAACTGTGAACCTTTGTCAGTGAAACTGCCACAAAGGTAACCTCTGAAAAATATTGCTAAGACAGTTGGTAACTATTGTAGTCTCTACACTGTCCATGATTCCACCTTCAACCCAACACGAGAAGTGATCTATCAACACTAGGAGATAAGCACTAGCCACAATAGTGACCCTATCCCTGAGTGACCGGCACAACTAAACACATGCTTCTCAACAATACTCTGTGCTCAACTGATAGTCCATAGTCTGAAACCTCAGTGTTCTTTTAGACTTTTTTCTGAACTGGTAAACTATTGTTGACAACATCACACGCTTTTTGCAAAGTCTCATCTTGCTTGAAAGTGAAAAGAAATTTTCTTGAGAAAGAACTCCATTAATAACACACCGATATGTACTTCTCATAATCATCATCTATAATGTTAACACTCGAGCCCAATCATGACAGGTCTGATGTGCGATTGGTTACTCCAGGTATGTATTTTGCATCAAAATCTAATTCGTGCAATCCAACAGTCCATCAACTGATATGTTGGAAACCGCCTCCAGACACTTCCTCATGAGCACCTCTCTCAAGAGCTTGTGATCTGTCAAGACAGATAAATACTCACCTTCCTCACAACCCAGAATACAGCTGAACCCTTACTTTCTATGATGGAATAGTTTGGCTTGGCCCCACCAAAGCTCTACATCTGCCCGCTATTATCCTAACACCTTCATTGCTGCTCTGCAAAACAACAACCCATGATACTGACATCTGTGACAATGCAACACGTCAAAGAGGAAACTAAACCCTGGAAGCTTGACACAAAGCTAAGTTCCATTTTAATCAGGAGAAATTATTCTTCACACTAACTAGTTCAGGTAACTTCTGGTCCTTTCTTAAGTAAAACTCTCATTGTGGCACTTTTAGTGATTAGGTATAAACTCGATGAAGAGCTCAACAATGTGCTATATGTGTTCAGTCAACCTCATGTTATCAGCGGGTGCACGTGAGCACTGTGTGTTTATGGCGCTGCTTATGAGTGGGAGATGGAATGTTTGGGTTTGTGTGTTGAGCGACATTCCAGGAAGGCCCGTTGGTTGGTTTGAGGCCTGTTGGGTTGCTGGTTGCCGAGGGACACTTATTCTTGGACATGAGAATAAAAGAAAACATATAAACTTACCTCGTTCGTGATGTGCCTTCTTCCACCTTCAACATAACATAATGCCAAGGAAAGTTATCACCTCCTTTTTGTTGGTGGGACTTCTCATTTTTGCTGTGGCACTGACTAAATCCATCTTGGGGCTAATACTATTCCTTATTAAGTGATGGGCCAAATTAATTTCAACAAAACAATAAACCAAAACAAGTAATAATCATGATCATATCCATAGAGTCTTCATACAATGGAGCTTGAGGGTGCATTGAGTTGAGATCCATTGTGGCAAAAACTCTTGCACCACTGAGTAATGTGATCATCTCAGAAACATTAGAAAGAGGTAAATGATTCACCACCACACACCTCTTAAGAGCTATGAGCCACAAAATAATCTCTCCAGAATCCTTGTGTGCAAGTACCACTTGGGCAACCTACATGCACAACCTATTTAGTTTGTGTAAGGAAATGCCTCCTTGGCATGGTTACCCCCTGACTTTTTGCTTTTTGTTGATGCTGGTTATGATTGAAAGTGTGCTGGGACCCTGCTAACCAGACCCCAGCACCAGTGTTCTTTCTCTAAAACTGTACTTTTGTTCCCACAATTGGCACAGCCCTGGCACCCAGATAAGTCCCTTGTAAATGGTACCCCTGGTACCAAGGGCCCAGATGCCAGGGAAGGTCTCTAAGGGCTGCATGTCTTATGCCACTCTGGGGACCCCTCACTCAGGCTCAGGCCTTTTGTTACAGCACCCCAGGGCATCCCAGATAGTGGAGATGCCTGCCCCTCCAGCCACTGCCTCTACATTTGGCGGCAAGGCTGGAGGAGATCATTAGAAAAACAAGGAGGAGTCACCCACCAGTCAGGACTGCCCCTAAGGTGCCCTGAGCTGAGGTGACCCCTGCCTTTAGAAATCCACCATTTTGAGTTTGGAGGATTTCCCCAATAGGATTAGGGATGTGCACCCCTCCCTCAGGGAGGAGGCACAAAGAGGGTGTAGCCACCCTCCAGGACAGTAGCCATTGGCTACTGCCCTCCTGACCTAAACACACCCCTAAATACAGTATTTAGGGGCGACCCGGAACCCAGGAAAGCAGATTCCTGCAACCTACAAGAAGAAGGACTGCTGACCTGACAGCCCCGCAGAGATGACAGAGACACCAACTGACTTGACCCCAGCCCTACGGGCCTGTCTTGAGACTCAAAGAACCTGCACAGCGATGCATCCGACAGGGACCAGCGACCTCTGAAGCCTCAGAGGACTGCCCTGAACCGAAGGACCAAGAAACTCCAGAGAACAGCGGCACTGTTCAAAAACAGCAACAACTTTGCAACTTTCTAGCAACTTTTAAAGAACTCACTCTTTCCGCCAGAAGTGTGAGACTTCACCCTCTGCACCCGTTACCCCTGGCTTGAGCTCCAGAGAACTAACACCACAGAGTGGACTTCCAGGCGACGGCAACTCTGTGAGTAGCCTGAGATGACCCCCCTGCACCTCACAGCGACGCATGCAGAGAGGATCCAGAGGCTCCCCCTGACCGTGACTGCCTGGAACAAAGAACCTGACACCTGGACCAAGCACTGCACCCACAGCCCCCAGGATCAAAAAGAACCAAGCTCCAGTGCAGGAGTGACCATCAGGCAACCCTATGCCTAGCCCAGTCAGTGGCTGGCCCGAGAAACCCCCTGTGGCCTGCCTGCACCACTAGAGTGACCCCCAGGTCCCTCCATTGACTTCTATTGAAAACCTGACGCCTGCTAAGCACATTGCACCCGGTCGCCCCTTTGCCTCTGAGGGTGTGTTTTGTGTGTCTGCATGTGTCCCACCCAGTGCTCTAAAAAAAAAAAAACCTGGTCTGCCCTCCGAAGACACAGGTACTTACCTGTTGGAAGACTGGAACGGGAGCACCCTGTTCTCCATAGGCACCTATGTGTTTTGGGCCCTCCTTTGACCTCTGCACCTGACCGATCCTGTGTTGCTGGTGCGGTGACTTTGTGGTTGCCTTGAACCCCCAACAGTGGGCTGCCTATGCCCAGGAAACTGAACTTTAAGTGCTTTACTTACCTGAGAAACTAACCAAAACTTACCTCCCCCAGGAACTGTTGATTTTTGTACTGTGTCCACTTTTAAAATAGCTTATTGCCATTTTAACCAGTACTGTGTATGTTACTGCTCGAATTCAAAGTTCCTTACTTACCTGTGTGGAGTACCTTGCATTTATGTATTTACTTCAAATCTTGACTCTTGTGGTTCTAAAATAAATTAAGAAACTTTATTTTTCTATATAAAAACTATTGGCCTGGAGTTAAGTCTTTGAGTGTGTGTTCCTCATTTATTGCCTGTGTGTGTACAACAAATGCTTAACACTACCCTCTGATAAGCCATCTGCTTGACCACTCTACCACAAAATAGAGCATTAGAATTATCTAATTTTTCCACTATCAACCTCTAAGGGGAACTCTTGGACTCTGTGCACACTATCTCTCACTTTGAGATAGTATGTACAGAGCCAACTTCCTACAGTTTGTTTTTCTCAGCTTCACTCCCAAAAAGAGAAATGCTCCTCACTTTGCTTGCAACTGGTGTTGAGAATTTCTTCAGTTCAATTTGGTGCAAGTACCCCATAGGCAACCATGTGCATCAATGAAAATTTCTGAAAGCTCAGAATTTTTTTTTACCTCTGTACCCACAGTTTCTATAATTAATTCAGATGCTAATATGATGTGTGCAATAATACCCCAGGAATTAAAATGTAATAAATTCTCAATTTGACCTGGGAATCAGCAGTGGAGTCTAGAATGCTTTGCAACTGTCTCCTATGAAGTCCACGAAGCACACTGCCCCTTTAAAGGAAAACAGAATCTTCCCCATTTGCACTTTGGACTCTGAGCTCTATATCAGCTTGAAATGACCCATCAATTGAATTGCCTTGTATTGATATCCTACTGGAAATAGAATCTTATGAACAAATACATCATTAGAGATTAAAGTGAGCCATGCCCCTCAATCAACAAAAACTTTGATCTGCGTTCTATCAATTTGCACTACACCCTTGGGATGTCCTAGGAATTTTTTCTCAAAAACCATTAGGATACAATCTTTATCATTTCCTTTATCCTCCACACAGATTTCACAGATTTTTGCCACACATTTAGTTGCTTGCAAACACTTAGCTAAGTGCCCTTTTTGTTACTTATTTTATACAACACATGGCGTTGATTATTGACTCTAAAAGTCCGCATCCATAAGCAGTGCCATGTCAACTTCGACTGTACTGTATGGGGACAAAACTTTCTCTCTGATCATGCACATTTGTAGCCATTCTTGCATTATTTACTGAGGATTTTGACTAGTCATTTGTACTCAATGAGATACACATGCTAATGCACGTTTTGAACTGGCAATTGTAATGACCTCACTCAAGCACTCAAGATAGGATAATTTTTATGCAAAACTTCCTGCCCAACCTTAGTTAGCCTACACCTCATAATGAACTGCTGCCTTATGCATTATCGATGAGAATTGAAAAACTTGAGGGATGCTGCCATTTTTTTCAAGGCAGGAATCTTCCACATGCTCATTTAACCTTTCTTTTCTCATGCAAAAAAAGGATAATGTTCAAAACATTTCTAACTTTATGGTAATAATGAAAGTCTATTTTTTTATGCAAAGTTCAAATTTGTTAAGATTTTCTGGTTCTTCCTCACCTTCTTCAGGTTCAGGTAATTTTTCAAAAATCCTTTGGCCTTCAACTCTCAAACACTGCATGAGGACTGATGTTTTTTTCAGGAGTGATATTTGTCCCACAAACTTTGTCCTAGTAGGTTTTCCATCTGACCCATTTGATTTTGGCTCTCCAGGAGATATTAGGAAGAAAGGTTGGGTCTGTAATAATCTGTATGTCCATAAAGTATGGAAACTGGAAGGCTGAACAATGCAATTAAAAGGAAAAGATAATACACACTACAAAATATAATAAGAAGGAAAAAATAAGAAATAATACACACTAGAAAAAAGATAGTAAGAAAAAAATGACATATACATATACATAGGGATAAACCAACACACTGATATCAGTTTAAATGTCAAGTATGTTAAATGAAAACAGGTCCTGGAGAAAATCTTTCTTAGTGTCTTAATTACAGTGACTGTCCAACATAGTAGGTGGTGTAGATACAGACAATATTGTCTTGCAATGGAACTATTAATATCTGCAAATTTTGAAGTTTGATGTCCAGATGAATGCAAAGAAGTAGTCCACAATAAGTATAAATGCGAGTGAAAACAATATTCCTGTGAATTGAAGCGAAACTTCAGCCTCTTTGGTACATAGCTGTTGTAGCACAGAATAAACACATATCCCAAGACCCAAAACTGGGCAGCTGAATTTCTTTTAATCCACTAACATTTGGCTCTCCTCGTGCTGTGCAGGACTCCGAAGATCAGAAGATCTAGGAGAGAGCTGTCATCGTGCATTATGGCCACAGCCCTAAAGTGAAGAATTCAGCACCATCTTCAGCGCAAATCTGTTCAACTTTCAGTGCTTGGCATGCAATCACACACTGCATGGTGTTGTTGATTTCAAAAGCATTTTAAAAATAATGAAAAGTAATGCAATGATGTGTAGAATTGGCATGTAAACTTTAGTCAAAATGCTATGTCTTTCAATTCAAGTGAAAGCAGTAGGCTGTCACATTTACATGTATTGAATAGTTGAAACTTCAATTTCTGCAAAGCTGACCTAGGTTAGGAATATGAAATATTAAACTACTGACAAGCTGACATGCTGTGAAAACAATGACATATTCTAAAATAAGTTAGTTTTTACCTTCCCATAGGCACATATTTTTCATAGAATACAATAATGAATTAAAATGTTTTATTCTAACTCTGCAAACTGTTTGTAATCATACAAAGACTTAGTATAGAGAATCAATAGGTAGCTTGTGCTTTAGTAAAATGATGTAAACGTTTAACCATGAAACTAGTTTTCTTAAGCAAAGTAAGTGATGAGAACTATTGTGGATTCATTCAAAGTGTTTGATAAAAATGATTCAGTTAAACATGGCCTTCTATGGACTATTGTTTCTGTGGTAAGACAATGACAAGATGTTTATGTTCCCATGAAGACACTGAAGGCTGTTTGGCTAATGAGAGGAAGAATCAGAAACGTGTTGCAAAAGTTTAGATTGCTATGTTTTATCATTATTTTCAAGCTCTTTTCTATTGAGGTTTTTAACATTTACACAACTTATAATGGTAACAGTCATACAGGTATAATAATTATCTCAGTTGTAATATTCAGGGAATTCAGCTACTTAGTCCAATCTATAAAGCAGTATTGCAATGATAACAGGTCATTGCAGCAGGGCTTAGCATTGGTCCCTTGCGGGTTTCAGAGTGAGTCATGTGGTCCATGTTGAGTTGGGCAATGGCTCATGTGGAATAGGGTTCTGACCATGATTTGGAAAGTGCATGTACCTCTATGAGAACAAAACTGGGGATGAGGAAGGAACTAAACAGCATTGTGGGTGAATGTATTGGGTTTGTTGGTTGGGTTGAGGTGGCCCGCGGGCACTCAGGCTGGCCAGGGGCGAGCAGCAGGACCACAGAGTTGTGGATCATCAACAGGATCTGCCCCTCACCTGTGTGGCTTGGCAGTAGTGCATGTTTGCGCTACTGGAGGGTCATGGGCACACCTGAGGCCACGTGCCAGAGAAGGCAGAGTTGGCGCTGGGGATGCATGTATGTCTTTGTCTGACTATCATGAGTGGGCTCACCCTCTCACAGTAATTCCCAGAAATGCATGAATTTAGTGTCCCAGGCAGCTGCTATGGGCTTTTTGTGGAGGCATCGCACCTCTTCATAAAGAAGGTTTATGAACACAGAAGTGTTGTGTACCATTGGGTGAGTGAAGGAGGCTGGGGATCTCTCCAGTGTAGCATAAGGGTGTGCTTGGCCCTTAAGAAGGCCAAGTTCACCAATGGAGCTCATACCACCTGACTCTTTCCTCGCTTGTATATACCTAAAGTGGTTGCTGCCCACTCATTGAAGAGTAGGAATTCAGAGACTGTGGCGAGGGTGTCGTGGATGACATGCTAATAGTTTGCTAAGTTGTGACAGGGCCATATGGTGTGTTACCCCTCGTTGGACTGACACCTTGGACTAGTGAGCTGAGCTCTAGGAAATGTGTGGTTAAGTTTGGACTGGGTTAGGTAGGGCCTGTGTAGTATCATATGTTCTATGTTTTTTATTCATGCATTTCGAGATATACTCTGAAGAGATTTAAGTGCCAATGCTCACTCGGAGTCAAGAAGAGCACATCCGATGTCTTCTTCCCAAGTCTGTCGTAGGGGAGATGGGGGATACCTATGTGCTCCTTAGTGGCCTTATTTAGCCATGTTATCAAGTGCTGCCTAGCGTTCATGGTAAATAGAGTGTGTATGACAGCGCTTATGGGGGGCTCCTCATCTACTGTGTGCCACAGGTGTCGGAATGTGGCTAGTAATTGACTATGGACTAGGAATTGGCAGGGGGAGATATTGTGGTCTTGCGGCAGTTGGTTGAATGTTAGGAAGTGATAGTCTAGGAATAATGGCCTGATTTAGATTTTGGCATAGGGGAATACTCCATCACAAGTGTGATGGACAAGCGTCTGCCATATTATGATCCTATTATAACCTATGGAGGTTGTAATACGGTGGACAGGATATCTGTCACATTAATGATGGAGGATTCCATCCATTGTGATCTAATTCAGGCCCTAAGTCTCTCATTCTGGTGATGGACCTGTCCTCCTAGGTGGTTAAGTCCCCGACTGTGAAAAAGCCAGGGAATCGCAGCAGACATTAAAGGGGAATACCTGGTGCATAGGATAGGACATGGCACGTCAACTGAAAGATTCCACTGAGGCATCTCCCAGACGTATAGGGACCATCATTGCTTCAGCTTGACAGAGGGTTGGGGAACTGGTAGTAAAGACCCATCTCCAGTACCAATCTAATACAGGTTAATACTAGCCAACCAATGAGACATCCATGTAAGCTGGGCTACAAGAGAGTATGACTCAAAGGATTGGGCTTCCTGTCTGCCCTTCCCCACCGTAGATGGAATTTGCTGAGAGCAGTGCTGCATTGCTTGTCACCAGTACAAGCCACCAGGTAATGACACCACCATGTGGAAAAAAAAATTTGGGGGGCATACTGGTACATTGACAAAATAATATAGCAACTTAGAGAGGATTACCTTCTATGAGCAGTTGATTTTTCCCATTATGGCTAAGAGTAAACACTTCCAGAGTTTGGACTGAGATTCAAGGGCAGTGAAAGTTTGTTTTAAGTGCTGACTCGAACAAATCATTCTGGAAATGACATAGGTGGATTCGTAGATTGTGGATAGTTTCCCCTTTCTAGGCTAGTTGAGTACTGCCCTGCCTCAGTGCTCTTGGTGGTGCGTCACGGCAAAGGGGGAAGACTCATAAATTTCTCCAGTTTACTCATTGATCAGCCACTGCCTCAAAAGCCCTTAGAATTGTGCCGATTGCTTCAGTGATGGCATTAGTGTAGCAAAGATACACCAACACATCATCAGCATTCAGTGACAGTGTGTGGGTTGTTCCATTTAGTGGAATACCCCATTGCTCCCCCTCCCTCCGAAGGTGAATGGCCAGGTGCTCCATGGCAATGGTGAAGAGAAAAAGAGAGAGGGGCCATCCCTGGTGGGTTCCTCAACCTATTGAGAAGGAGGCAGATAAAAGGCAGCTGATTCAAATCCTGGAGGATGGATTTGTGTATAACAGTTTTGTGCAGCACTGTAAGTAGATATTTTCATGATAACGTATCAAATGCTTTCTCCAAACCAAAGACCAGTCTCACTGCATGTGGGTGTCACAGCGACACCTGGGCCATCACATGAAAGAATTGCCTAAGATTATGGGTGGTGTTTCAGCCGGGTGCAAACCCCTTTTGATCTGGATGTATGACATTGGACAGTATCTGGAGGTAAAGATCCACCAGTATTTTGCCTAGTATTTCATAATCGGGACCCAGTATGGCAAGGAGCTGGTAGAAAGATAGGTGGCTGGGGTCTCTATGGGGCTTGAGAAGGGAGAGAAGAAGAGACTCCTGTAGGGAAGGAAGAAGTGTCCCCGTATTGTGTGCCTCATTGTAGATGTCAGCCACTATAGGGACTAAATGGACAGTGAATCAGTTATAATACTTGCCTGGCAGACCATCCATGCTTGGGGTTTTAATCTTCGCCAAGTTATGTGTAGCTTTTTTCACCTCTGCTACAGAGATGTGATCATCTAGTTTCTAGTGCTCAAGAGTGGAGATGCTGGGGAAGGAGATGTCTGCTAGGAAAAACTCCATTGCGTCTGGAAGTGGGGTGAGAATAATAATAATAAAATGTGCAGAGAGTAGCTTGTTGTATGAGTAATGGGGCCATGGCCTGAGCTTAATTCTGAAAAAGGAGGTGCACCGGTAACTTGATGTGTCAGCAATGCCAGAAGATGGCGAAGCTTATCCTCTGTGGAGTGTGCATGAACAGTGTAGGCCGCGAGGTTGTAACAGTGTAGGCACTCTAGGAGAGAGGCATGCTGGTTTTTGGTTGTCACCAGGGCTGCACATGCAGCGGCATTGTGGGGGGCCAGTCATTCAAGAGTTGCCAAAGCTGCCTCTTTTCCACGCGCTCCCTATCTATTTATTGGTGCTCCTCTAATATCTTCTAAATGCAGGTGCCCATGATGACCATCTTAAAAGAGTGGTGTGTGTGGTGGCTGTTTCATGGTTTTCAGAAAAGTAACAGTCTATGTGTGTGAGTTGGGTACATTGAAAGGCTAGGTCATCTATGACGTCTCTTGGCAGATGCCACATAGGGACAGGCAGAGACGGCACGCTGCAGTCCAATATCGATGATGTGTGCTGTATTGTAGGATATGTGTGCTGTATTGTAGGATAGAATGCACCCAAGATAGTATGAGTGTTTGATTTGCAGTAGGAGGACTATGGACATAAGGAATCTATCAAAGAGAACATATAACTCATCTGTGACCGAGTAATGTGAGTATTGCTTGAGGCGAGAACTGTGGGCTCTCCAGACATCTGACAAGGTCCAGTGTTGTACCCAATGAGCAAACTGCATGGAGTGGAGGGTGCATGGGGGAGGGATGGTTGTGACCTGTTTAGGCAGACATCTAGTACACTATTGTAATCCCCCCAATACACATGGGATGTCTGTTCACTCGGATAAAACTCCTCAGAGAGCCATCCAGAACCCGCTTTTTCCAATTTGGGTGCATAGGTGCACCCCAGGAGTACTTGAGTGCCGTCCAAACAGCCATCTGTGAAAACATATTTCCCCTCACTATCTACCACAGTGGTAAGCGATCGAACTTGTGTGCCAGGACGTACCCATATGAGCACCCCTCATGCGTAAGCCGAGTATGTGGTGCCATGGAGAGTACCCCTCCAGCACATGCACAGTCAGTGTAATTTTTTGCTGATTATATGAGATTCCTGGAGGAAGCATATGTACACATTTTTTACACTTAAGGTAGGAGTAAATATAATATTGACAGCGCGCTGTGTGCATGTCTCTAACACTGAGGGTGAGGAAGTGCATTTGTGAGCCGAATGTCATATGTCAGTGATATATCGAAATGGGCTGCAGCCTTGCATCCCCCTCCAGGTCACCTGTCCCTCTGCCCCATCCACAGTGATCCATCAGCTGAGCACTATGCAAGCATCAGTGCTGTAAGGGGAAGTTACTATGGCAACAGAGAATATTAAAACCTGTAACTGTGTTCGCGGTACATGGCAACTGGCAACACACCCAATCCATCATCAGACTAACACACCGTAGGTGGGGGGAGACATGGGTGTCAAATGGCAGTCCAGAACTAGAGAACAGGTAGGTAATAATGTCAAAGTTAACCAGTGTGAATTCTTTTTAAGTTACTGTCAGGGCTCTGGACTAGCCACCGGCAGGTCACTTGCTCAGGTATTGTTAGGTAAGAGTAGCTCTGGGCCATGTTCGATATGGAGGGGGAGGAACTGTTCAAAGGGGCCATGAGGCACCCCCTCTGCGGCTGGGACTGGGGATCTCCCCACCCCCCACCACATCATCATGGTTCCAGTGACATCCAGACAGTGGTGACGGGGGGTACCTTAAAGCTGTTAGCAGTCTGGGGGGTGCCCATAGATTCAAGGCTTCATCTGAGTGAAGGAAAGAGTCTGAGGAGTTGCTGTCCTCACTGGCATGCCAGTTGGCCTCCGAGTCTGATGGGGACATGGGCTGCCTAAGAGCCAGCGCTGCAGTGATGGCTGATTGTTTTTCTCTTTTGAGTTCCTGTTGAGAGGGCACTCTGGCAGTACCTAGTAGTTGAGTTAGTGGGCAATCTCAGCATCCACATCTCAGTTTGGGGGTAGTCAGGCTTGCAGTCTCGCCTGAGGAGTGGGTACCATCATCTTCATGCTACTTGACCCAGTTCGAGGCTGAAGTAGGGTTGTGAAGAAGTAAGTTTAGTTTTCTTGGATGACCTTTAATTTGCAGTGAGTACTGGAGGTGGAGGTCTGGACCCCGTTATTTTGCCCCAAGAAACGAAGAGTGCAGCCACTGCACCATAATGGTGTAGTTGGGAAATACTGAGATCTTATTGTTCTACAGCATGAGTGGGCCTGCTTGTTGGGCCACCCTCAGGATCACACCCCTGTCTTCATAGTGGAGGTGCCTGGCCATGATGGGATGAGGCAGAGAGCCTGGTGGTGGGCGTCTCCCAGGGACCTGGGCCCATATTTATACTTTTTAGTGCCGCTTTTTGACACAAAAATGGCATTAACTTAGAAAATACAATTGTATTTTGCAAGTTTGCGCCGCTTTTTGCGTCAACAAATTACGCAAATGTAAATGCAGTGCTAAAAAAGTATAAATATGGGCCCTTGTGTGCACATTCAATAGAGAAATATGATGACAATTCTTGGACAGGTGTGAAGGAGTGTAGCCAATCTTCCAGAAAGGAGAGCATTGTGCCAGGGTCGTCTGATCCCTCTGAAAGTTCCACCACTCAAATATTATTCCAGCACGCTTGCCCACCTCTGCACCTTCTGTTTGGTCTTCGAGTCTCTATACCCTGTCTGCAAGGTCTCAAGTGCACCTCTCTTGGCCATTCAATTAAGGTGTGATGTCCTTTAGGGTGTGCTCTGTTTATGACACTCTCTAGACTAGCTTCCGCTGGTCATCATGAAGGAGGCCAACCTCTACATGGAGCTCCTCAATTTTTGTTTCCACAAAGGATTGTGACATTTCTATAGCCTGTAAAATAACATCCAGTTTGTCTCAGGACTCTGGGTTCTGCACAGTCTGTGGAAGCTCAGACTGGTAGTGCCCCTAGTATTTGGATGTTGGTGAAGGAGGGCTTCAGGGACCTCGCTCTGGTTCCTGACGGCGTATTCCTAAACTAAGGTGGTTTTGTGGGTGCTCTGCTAAGAAAGTCCACTCTCCTCTGGGCTCACATGGGGCCCCTGGGCCTTCATGGCTAGAGCTGGGAGATGGAGTCCTTATCTTTTGTGGCTGGTTGCGGTCAAGTTCACCACCTACAGTTAATTCCCTGTAGATCTCCCACTCTAGGTCCCACCACCAGCTCCAATCACTTAGCGGCCGTTCTAGTCTTCAGTTGATATAATACATTGGAAGCCGGGGGATGGGAAGCATTGTCTCTGGTCCCTGGCCCACTGCGACCTCCCAGGGTGGGGGGAGAGAACACTGATGTTGGAATGCTGAAGCTTGCCCTGGCCGCCGCAGTTGGTGGTGGAATGCCCCTTGTCATCTGCAGCGACCCGATGTGAGTGCGGCAAGGGCAGCACCATGACAATACCTGCTGCACCGGGCCTGGCAGGGGCATCACGATGACAAGGCCTGCCACACCAGGCCCGGAGGTATGACAGTCCTGGATCTCCAAAGGGAGAGATCCTATCTAGCTCGACAAGGCCTGACAGACCCCAGGGCCCTAATTCGTCATGGGCCCCACAGGTTACAGATGTGATGGCAGGCTTTTGATCTTCCCGGGCAGTGAAGGGTGCTCTATCTCCCCACCCAGAACAGGTTCACATTGGGCCTCCATACATCTCCAAAGGCTCGTGGGAGGCCTGGCCAGGAAAATAACATCTTGGGCGGTTGCCGCAGCCGAGGCCTTTTGGATGGGTCTGGGTCTTCTGACTCACCGTCTCTCCCTGTTCATGGGAGGATTTGTTGATGAGTGGCATGGAGAGGTAGGGGCAGGCCAGGCCCCAGCCTCTGGCCACTCCATGGCCTAAGGCCCAGAGGTCCAGGCCAGTTAATATGCCACAGGCTGGGCAAACCCCAGTGTAGGGTCCACCCACCCATTCCAGACATCGGCTGCACAGTTCCGGTGTCCCCCGCAGTGGGTGCATCAAAGGGACCCCTTGATGCCTGGGGGAGGGAAGAATGTCTCCCCACGGGTCCTCAGTCCATCATCACCAGTATGGCAAGAGTTGCAATCAGGGAAGCTGGCGTGTGCCGTGTACGCTATGTGGGGTCTCACATATAATTACGGAAATGGTGATGCATATGTGCAAAGCACTTAAAGTGTAGATTGCTATTGAAACCTGGAGACTCCATTTTGGGAATAAAAAATTAAACATTGCAACAAATTGGAATTTTGTGGAACAAATTCTAAAGAAAATCCGAGTGTTGCATTCTTTTGGCTAAGATGTACTTATGAACAGGAATAAGCTTTGAGGGTGTCCTGTAATGGGATGAAACACGTGTCGGCTGATGTCTACAATCATTGCCTGAGAATTTGCAAAGATTGAACAGCTGGAATTCTAAAATTACTGTTGAATGAAATTATATGTGAACTGCTAGTTTGTTCCTAATTGTTTAAAATTATGTAAATTTATGAGACTATACAAAATTTTAATGCAAATATTTATAAGTATTTTTGTAAATGGAATTCGTAAAGAAAAAGAACTAAACAATTGTTTATTGCGGAGCTCTCTTAGCTTCAGCTGGCAATTGTGAGCAGCCAATCCGCGGCCCCTCTGCTATGTTTTATAACGTTGCATGTTCCTAGCATAGGCTCAGACTCACTCTCTCCCTCTGCAGCATATTCTCTCCAGACTCATTGACTTACCTATCCAACTCTATGCTGCTCTGAGACTCTTCTGGGTTTCTTGAGCCTCTCTTTATGGGAAGTTCTGATTTGATATTTGACATTGAAGCTTCGTATTCCAACTGCTCTATTAGGAGCCCTTTGGGAGTTCTGACTGACACCTTTTTCTCTTTCCCCCAAAAAATATTCTGAATCTTAAAATAGGAATTCTTTCCTTAATGGAACATGCTTAATGCACTTCTTCTGTAATTGATAGATTACCATGCTTTACTAACTATTGATTGATAATGAAGATATTATATGCTGATTTCAATAAAGACTGACATACTAAAAAGACAGATAAATAAAGCTTTTGAACTCACACTAACTCTCATAATTGACTGAAAATAATACCTGAAATTGTGATTACTGTTTAATTGTTTTCCAGCTCCTGATTAATCTCAACTACGTTCAAGGTTCGTTGGCCTGTGACGTGGAGATTTCTACCCTGATGAGTAGGTAAGCCTTACTTCATAAATCGACATCTAAATGGGATCCTCGCTCCACCCTGATATAAAGCTTACCTGGATTATGACATAGGCTGTGATTCCTGACTGGCCTGAGAAAACTGTGCAACACAACGAAAGATGTTGTTTCAGCCATTCCTTCATTTTGATCAGCATAGTTTTCAATTTGACCAAATCAGAGAGAATGCTGAGGCATACCTTACTTGAGAGGCTGAAACCTTTCATTCACACTGTCCCTCATATATTTTTTTTCCTTTTGAAGAAATGCCAAAATATTTGCTTTGATGATGATTTATTTCTCACTTAAATTAACCTGTTGACATTCTGAAGTCTTATAAGGGTCACAGTGCCCAAGATTTGCCACTTTGAAGATGTAAATGAAAACTCCAGAAATGTAGAAGACACAGGTGAACCTGATTCACAAAGGTAACATACAGTTTTGAGGAATTTCTAATTTGGAGTATGTTTACTACTTTTTAGGTCACATCGCAAAAAAAAACAGTTAGTACTCAGTTCACCGGAACACATGACCTAACTACTGGTACTGCAACACTGCAAAAAAACAAACAATAGAAAATAATGCTAAATTAAATGATTTAAAATAGTTGAAAATATAAATAAATATATTTTAATGTTCAGAAAATGTACATAAACCGTACATATTTGTTATTTTATTATAAAGTACTTTAATACCCTATTTTAAAAATAAATATTACATTGAACACTAATTTTATCAAAATATAACTACATACATTTTCATTACTTCTATACATCACTTTTAATAATTGTTAATGCGTATAATGTTGTTTCTTTTAGGTGGGAATTTAGTTTTTCATTTGAACTTCAGAAAAATACATTTTTGCCTTCCCCTCCATTGCTGTGGATTTTTGTTTTCACGGCATATAACTCTCAGCCCTGACTTGAGAGTTTCAAAATGACTGGAACAAATCGAGCCAAAATCCAAACAATTAAATTATATATAAAAACTGTTTGAAACTCACAAAATTATTTAACACTCACACGTTCAAACAAAAGAGATATACTAAATTGTTAACCCTCTAAACCCTATCTGGCACCTCTTTAAAAATGCATACATCAAAAACTATTCATCAGTTTTACACCAACTTAAAATAAAACACTTTTCTGAGTAGAGGTCTGCGTTATTGCCACATTTAATATAAAGTCGACCAGCGGCTTTAGCTGTATCTTTTTGCAGAATATCCTATGGTAGCTAAATGGTAGATTTTTTTCACTCCTTAAACCTTTTTTCTGTGACAGATCTTCACGAAATGTGGATAATCCAGTCCGTAATGTCTACATTACAAAGTCCCCTTGCAAGAAAAACAAAACTATGGAAACAGTTGATTTTTTTGACAAAATCAGCAGTTAGAAGCTCTGACAGATTTCGAGCTGAATTATAATGTATCAATTAGTCAAAAGGGACAGCACTTAAAAGACATTTCTGTTGTATTTTGAACATCTCAACAATTACACGAATCTTAGATTCACCTATGTGTTATCCAGTGAAATCATAACCCATTTGGACGCAACAATCCATAGATAGGACTACAAGATCGAAACAACCTTGCACCATAAGGCACCTGCAAAATAGGATACGGCATTTGGAAAACTTCCCCTCCCACCCGCGCATAAACAAAAATAGAGCATCAATGACAAAGCATTCATACTTCTGTGATGGAATGCTCAACATAAGAGCTTTATTGTCTGCAGATATTCCGAACTGGTGTTGCCAGGAAAGGAAAAAAAAGGCTAAAAACGATAGGAATGAACTACTGACACCTAATAAATAAAAAAAAGGAATAATAAAAAAAAAGAAAACAACAGCAAAATATAGATGATCCTTATTCATGCATCGGGCACTAGCAATATACTAGAAAATCAATGGCATCACATAAAAGATGATGAGGACATTAGCTCATAACTAGAGTCCTTTCTGTTATTCCTGCAACAACTGTAAAGCATGCAGAAACTGAAAACACTAAAACCCATCAACTGAAAGATGGCGCGGGGGGCCAATAACAGCAAGTTAAAATATAACAGCACTTAAGTTGTATATATCCTGAATGGTCTCTGCAAACTCAAATATGTATCTTAATTTCCTCTAAAAATGAGAATCTTCAAATTAGAAGGGCAATAAAGAGGAAGAACTTCTCATATGCATACGCCATGGGCTGGATTGGTGAATAATGAGCGAGCCTGACCACTACCATGGGGCTTGGTAAGGTTTCCCCCCAAGGACATTTGGGGAAATGGCAAAGCGGTCATTATATATTCAGTTGTGTTCGTTTTTAAAGCATAGTAAATTATGATCTTACAGCACACCAGGATACAGCCATCTTTATTGGGGTTTCTTCAATAATTCCCTCACCCTCTACCAGTGCATCTGATCTCTCCATAGGCCCTCTCTCCCATGTATTTCATTTGTTTTACAGCTCCTCTCTTACCAGTGCGAGTGGTGGAACACTTTACATAACAGACACATACAGAGACAGTGAATCATACGTTTAAATCAGTGTATAGAAAATGCTGACAAACGGGACCACAAGGTGTAGGATTCACGTCATCCATACTGGTATGCAATTTTAAGAGTGCTTGGTCTGGTCAAGCGTAAACTCAGGATTCAGAACATAACACATTCATTGGCATTGGGTAATAACAATTTATTTCTACCCAAAGAAATCCCTTTTTAGCAAAATTAGGATAATCAAAGACTTGGAAAAAACATAACTTTCTAACCAGTTTACATGCAGCTGATGGCAGTTCATAGCTCACTGTGCTAGATTATGATTGTAACTTATAAAATGTACAGTAACAAAAGGAGCTCTGTGACAAAAGCAGTATCCCACTGAGGTATGCGGGCATATTAACCTTCTGCGCTACCTTAGATGAGTCAAAACTGCCAAACTCGGATCTCTCCAGCAGGTACATTAATTGCTAGAGTTACCATGGCACTTTTATTGTTGCCTGAAAACTGTTGGATATACAAGGAACCCTGCAGTGCTTTTAAAACTGCTACACTGCTACAAATCCAGCCCCCAGTAACAAAGGTACCCCTTACCCTTCCAGCCTTCCAGAGAAACGCCTGATGCCCAAAATGGCCAGTCCACCTTGCACATGCCAAACATTACGCTAAAGCCCATGACAACAATATCATATTGTAAGAAAGTGGATTACTATTTGGGTTGGGCGACTGACTACCTAAAGGAACAATAACACTTCTTGTCAGGGTGAATGTCGACATCACTAAATTACCTTGAGCTTAAGCCCCTGATAGCTATGGCACAGGACAGGCAGACTTAATTAAGGTCAATGTGTAAAGGACTTATGCAGTACCAACACAGTAATAAAGTAAACACACTAGGAAATAAAAATCCCAAACTAAATTAGAAAAATGCAGGAAAACTTACAAGAAAATGACAAAAATCCCTTGGGTTGAGTTATAAGGTTTTCAGTAGAAATATAGCCAAAAAGCACAAAGCTCCAACAATAGTGTATGAAAGTAAAAGAAAAGGGCCTATGTGTGATTTGAGGCTGACCGTGATGGAGTCCTGATCCAATACTCCAAGGGGCTAATTTAAGAAAAGCAGCCCTGCACCCAGTGCAGCGCCACTTTCCTTGCACTCCTTAGCGCATCCCTACCACCACCATGTATGTGCCGTATTTAAAATACGGCACACCATGGTGCAGGGTAGGGGGCAATCGCATCAGAATTCCTGATGCTATTGATGTACTTTGCAGGAGTAGCTCCAAACCTTTGGCGCTACTCCTGCAAAGTACATGGGGGCGATTAAAAATAATGGTGTGCCATTTTTTGCCCCCCCTTGCATACATTTTGCCTGGCGCAGGCATAATGTGGTGGAGGGTTTACCAAGTGGCACAGTGCATGCATTGCGCCACTTTGTAAATATGGCACGTGTAAAAAGCCACTTTAGCGCCACCTTAGCGTACAAAAAAGGACGCTATGGTGGCGTAAGGTGGTGCTAGGGCCTCTTAAATCAGGCCCAAAGTATGTTGGTCCTGGTGAAAAGCATGGAGTCAAAAACAATTAAAAAATTTTAAGTCTCTCCTCAGAAAGGGATGTTTTCAATTTTGTAAGCAAAAGCATTGAAATGTCTTTTAATTTTCAATGCAGAAAGAGACTTTATCAATTTTTTAAGACAAAAATCTCCCTGAGTGGGCTGCTGCTGAAATTGAAGAGCCTGCTGTGGAACCAGAGTCCTGATACTTGAAGCAGGTTAGTCCCTTCTGGTGCCCTGAAGCTTTGGATATTTCTTGCTGAGACAGCAGAATGGGACTTTTTTTTTTTTTTCCCAGGGGCCTAGAGGCTTCAGCTAAATGGAACTGAAATTCAATCAGGTGGAATTGAATTGCCGGTTGGATAGTTTCACAACATGTGCCCCCCAAGCTCCAGAGCGCTGGAGGAAATGTTTTTTATTTGTTTCAAAACTGTTTTCTGCTGCTACCAGCAAGCGTACAGGAGTACACTTCCAAGGTTCCAAGACCCCAGGACCCTTAGGAAGGCCTTTTGCAGCTTCTTCTAACTCTGCAACCACACAGGAGGTCAGCCAATCGACCCTTGGAATCTACGTTTTTGTCCTGGGTGCAAAAGGGAGCAGGTCCAGTCCTTCATGGCTCCTCAGGTCAGAGCAAAAGGTACAGTCCTCTTCTGATCTTCCACATGTCTAAGTTCTAAGGATGGTGCTTGGGGATACCACATTTATACCTGACACCTGCTAGTGAGTACGGATGACTCCTTGGTGCTGCCAAACTAATGGGGTACAAGTTTGCAAGAGCAACCCGCCCCACTTTTTCACTAGTTCCTGTTTTCCCTACAGCAAACAGTCCCACAGTGCCCCTCACACTTAAAATACAAGATGTGGAGACCCTTTTGCCCTTGTGCAGAGCTTGTGTGCCCACCCAGAGGCACTGCCAGGGTAAACCATTTGTGGGGGTAGCTTTCCTCCCACTGGCTTTGGTGCTTGGCTAAGTGGAAAAAGGCTGGACCTTTCCAGGAGTCAAAGCAGAAAAGGCAGATGTCCTATACTTATCAATACAGTTCTATTCCATAGAATAAGTCAACAACCAAGAATTAGAAGATAATAGAAAAAGGAACTTAAGACAACTGGAATCAGTCTATAAAATCAAAATTGAGACAAAGAACCCATTTTGACTCATCAGTGATAAAGAAGGACATATTTAGCTGCTATAATGATATTAATGATCAGACAATAATCAATCAATCTCTTAAATGGCTACACATACCTTGCACTCTATTATGATCAAAGATACTTTAAATCCTACGAGAGAAATACATTACTACAATAATGAAGAAAAACAAACTACAGTGATGCTTATAGTCCCACTTTGGGAAATGTGCTGGACACTAAAGCCATAAAAATTACTATTCCCACTCCAATTTAAACCCTTTTGAGTGCAGCAGGAGCTGGCATTTCTCCAAGCTCCCACTGGGCAGGAGCCAGGAATGAGCTGGGCAGGGAAAAATGTGTGTTCCTATCCAGCATAAGCATTTTACAGCTTCCACCAGGTGGAAATATGCATTATTCCCTCTTTGCACTATTTTGTGCAGTGAAATGGTGTTCTTGGGACTTCCTTGGAGACATCTTTTAACCTTTTGAGTCAGCCCCGGTGGATGGGGTCTCAGGGGTCTTATGAGGCTCAGGGAGGGGGGCTACATCCCATCTTCCCTTTCAAAATAGTAGCCCCAAAGAGATGGGTTGCTGGGGCCAAACAAGGCTTCGGAAGGGGGGCCACATGCCTCCTTCCCCTTTTAAATAATTTCAGGGCTGGGGAATGGGGTTTTTATTTTTTGTGGGAGTCCGTGTTTTTGTAATTTTTTTAATTGCTGTTGATTCACAGATCCACTGTGAACTTGTGCCAATTAAAAAAATGTTTTGGTCTGAGGTTGGTGTCCAGCTTCGACACCTACCCAAGACGTGGGTTGCAAGGGTATCCCTACCCTGTCCCCTTATATTTATTTTAAACCTTTTTCTTAGTGCTTGGGCCTGAATCTCAAGTCCTAAGATGGCTGCCACTACATTCTTCTTGATGTGGTGGTAGCCAATCAGATCTCAAAAACAACAGGTGATGAATGGAAAGCTTGAATTACTCTCAGTCACTGGCAATCGCTCAGGCCACTTTTGGGATGCAGCTCCAAATAATTGCCAGTGGCTGAGATGAATATTAGCATTCCATCTATCACCTTGTTGTATTTACAGTTGATGCCCTAATTGTGCCGGGCACGCTCAGGCTTGGGTCCCGGGCTCACTGAGCAACTGAAGCCAAGCTGTACCTGGCTGAAGATCTCTAACTATGGTGAAACCGCTCCTATATTTCTTGCGTTTCCTTCAGGGAGGACATGGCATGGCAGTTTGGGCTGGGTTGTTCCCATAAGAGACAGGGATAAGACTGATTTGCATATGGCTGGGTCCAAAGTGAGGTGGCATGTTGGGCAAAAAAACATTGAGACCAAAAAGCCGTGTTACAGTCTAAGCAGTGCGAGAACAAACAGTATGCTACAGAGTCTGGCTTTATGAGTATATTGACTGTGACTACTGACTACTGCTGGCAGCCACAAGTAACAAGCTTTCGTAGGGCCATGAAAGTGCTAAGCACACGTGAATACTTTGATGGGGCCTGGTGGCTTGAGCAGTGCTGACAGGGGAGGAGTTTGACTGCTGGCATGGCCTTTGCCTGTTCAGTCGATGGGATCCCCCTATCGCCACAGTTTGGAGAGGCCCGACTGGGTGGCTAAATCGGCCAGGGGGATTTCTCCCCACCCAGGTACTTGGAACTGGTGCTTGGCGCTTTTGGGTGGCACCCCTTTGCCTCCTCATAGCGCCTAAGCACTAATAAGCTGGCATGTGGTGGGTGTCCACTGCTCGCTTGAGGCCCATGTGATTATTGGAAGTCTCCCTACGGCTTATATGAAGGGACATTGATACCGCTGCTCTCGCCGCTGAGGCACCAGCAATCTTTCACATTTACCGGAAGCACCAGCAATCTTTTACACTTGTCTGCCTTGACATCATGTGTCAGGAACAGGTGGGTGGCCTACATGCGTAAGCTAAAGCACTACTCCAATGCTGACATGGAGTTTAGGACTGTGCAGGACGGGGGGTTGTTGTTGCCCTAGCTGCTGGCCCCACCTGATAACTCCCACGAAAATTGTTGATGGGGCCACCACTTACACCACTGTGAGGGCTGCTTATGCTACCGCAACCAGGGGTCTTAGCTGGTGCCGGTAGGTGGGCCCTCTGGGCTATGATTACACTACCTATCGTTGGACCTGAAGACTGGTACCTGCCTGGGGCACCACCGACGTGGGCTTCACCTTGACTGAGCCCACTAGGACCCACGCTACCTTGGCCCTGCTGGACATAGTAGCCGTGAATGCACTTATATTCCTGCTGCCTTTCCCCATGTGCCACTGGGATCTGGCAAGCAGACCCCGGGGAACAAGGCCGTTATACCTTGGACTAGTCAATCACCCAACTGAACAATGGGCAGACCACGCGCAGTCACACAGGGGGGACCGGCAAGACCCCCCACGGATCATAAATGCCTGGCATCCTCAAATGGAGCCTTCCCTCCTCTCTTTAAGTGATAAATTTGACTCTGTCCTGGCAGTGGTGGAGAAGATTGGTACCAGTCTGGAGACTACACGGACCTTCCTTGAAAACAAAATAGACATAGTTACATCGGATTTGATGTTGCTTCATGCAGACCATTGCAAGCTTGCAGACAGGGTACACTCTGCTGAGCTAACCATAGCAGAGCTTCAGCTGAAGACCTATGATATCAACTCTTCTGTGTGTCGGTTGACGGAGTGTGTCACAGCCCTGGAGTGCCATATGGAAGGCTCAGAGGACAACTCATGCTGCAATAACATACTAGTGATAGGCCTACGGGAGGGAACAAAGGGTCAGGATGCAGTGGCCTATGTAGAACTATGCAGATACTCTCTCACAGTTCTTCTCTGTTGAGTGCGCTCACAAAGTCCTGGTGTGCCATCCACTGCTGGGCTCCAATCCCAGCCCACTTCTGTTTCACTTATTACACAATAGGGACAGACACAGTCTTGTGAGAGACACACGACCTGAGGGAAATCACTGTAGATAATGCAAAGATAATGTTCTTCCGAGATTATACTATACAGGTACAGAAACAACAAAACTCCTTCCTTTCAGTCAAACGCTGGCTTTGAGAACTTGATAACAGATACGACCTCCTTTTCCCAACATGCTTAAGGGTGGCGACTGAGGGCAAGACACACTTCTTCAATTCCCCTGAAGACATGTGGCACTGGCTGGAGGAGACAGGGCACGCTGCATCTGACCGGCCACCGTGTACTGGCATTGTGGCACGAGACAGAACAACTTTGAAGCGTCATGGCCATTGCCCCTGGACAGGTCCCACCTCCCAATCGATGACCGCACCTGATCTAGAGCAAGGTATAAAGGAGAGGCGACGGGCATTACAGAGTGCTGCATCCAACAGGACCAGGGTCAGAGGTCGGAACCTGATGAGGCCTCTGACAAATCAGTCAGCTCCTCTACCACATGACCCTCCATGGCAGATTTGGTATCCCTTCCAAGATTCACACCGCAAATGTCTGATGATAGTGTATGATGCCCAGACCTCCTGGTTGTCACTACCTGTCATTTCCGTAATCAAGGCGGGCCATATACTGATGTGCCCTCCCCTCGTAATGTAAAAAGTTACTGTACTGTAATTTTACTCTCAAAATGGGGGGGGGCAGTGTTGCAGGTGTTGCTAGTTGGCCTACACCCAAGACACCTTTATTCTACTCAGGCAAGTCTCAACAACCTAATATTCTGGGTTATGAGCTGTGGAAGGACTCCCGGAAAACTCCTTTTCTACCAGACGTGGTGCCCTCTCCAATGGCTGCCTATTATTTCCTCCATGAGTTTAACGACTGGTTAACGCTTGTTGGGTTTGATTGTTTGTTGTTTGGGTGGAAAACATGTTGTTCCACTTCCCACTGGTATTTACATTGTTTTATTATCATTTTACATGTTTGCAGTTCTGCCTCACACCTCCTTTTGGTCCAGATCTCCACTGAGAGTTATCCTTAAGCAATGTATGCAGCGCTACACCCTTGTGTCCACATGAGGTGTGCTCATGTATGTGAGTCATGTCCTGTCATTCATGACCCATTTTAATATACTCATGTAGAATGTGAGGGGTATGCATACACCCTCACACTGCTGTTTAGTCTATTCTTATCTAAAACGGCACTCCACACCTATTTTAATGTTTCAGGAGACTCATCTCATACATACAGAAAGCAACACTCTCCAGAGGTGCTGGCGCAGACAGGTCTTTGCCACTAATCACTCCACCTACTGCAGAGGTGTCCTAATAAGGATTAGGCCTGGGACCCATTTGTAGCTGCGGAAACTGTGCAAGACCCAGAGGGTCGTATGTAATAGTAGCAGGCTGTTTAGACGGCCACCACATCCTTTTGGCTATTTATGCCCTGGACACAGACTAAACCGCCTTTTTCTATGCGCTCTTGAATACACTATCATGCTGGAAGGCCACACCAAGGCTTCCAGGGGCCGATTTTAACATTGCATCGAACACCACCCTTGATAGTCTCTCCCCCCACTAACCCACACACTTGTGGCATGTAATGCACACATGCTGACAGATTGGTCAATCAATGAAAACTGGGCGACTTTTGGTGCTCCTGGAACCCTTTCATAAAGGTGTACTCCTTCTTCTCAGTACCTCACAACTTGCATGTACACATAAATAGGCTGGTGGGTGCGCCTCTGTTGCTTTCCTATATCATAGGTGGAGTACATAGGGTACACACACTCTGATCACAACCCTCAAATAATTCAATCACAGTGGGCGGTTGACCTGCCTCCCATACCTACCTGGCACCTACAACCTCGACTATTGGAGGACCCCCCTTTCCAAGCTTCCCTTGGGTCCGCTATTACGGTCTATTTTGACACCCATCTTGACACAGCTTCCATCAAACTTATAGAGTGAGATGCGTTTAAGGTGACAATAGGGGGACACTGCCTAGGCAACCGGGGCAACATGAGGCAACTGATCAGCAACAATGTTTCCAAGTTAGAGTGTACACAAATGGGTCCTGAGACTCGGGCAACTAATAATCCATGTGCAGCAAGAGAACTAGCGAAAAAACAACACTAACATGTCACACTATTAGAAAGACTGTGGTGCCTTAACTATGCCGCACACTCAGCTCGCACACTTACCACAGCTGATAAAGCTAGGTGGCTCTTGAAGTGGCTTAGCCAGCAGGATAAGCCTCAGCGACCCATAATGGTGCTGTGTTCTGAGACAGGCCCTGTCCTCTATACACAACACACCATTCATGGCGAACTCATGCGACATTATACACAGGTGTATCAGTTACTAGCAGATGCAGACTTAGATGCCTATAACTCCTTTTTTACCAACCTGACACTGCCTTGAGTCAAAGAATGGATTTTGATGGTCCCATCGTGCTGGCAGAAATCACAGATGCAATTAAATCATTAGCCACTGGTAAGTCCCCTGTTCCTGATAGTTTTCAAGCGGAATTATACAAGACCTACGCCTTTCAACTAGCCCCAAACTATTTGAAGGTGTTAAAGAGGCCCTTTCCCTTGGCAACCTCTCTGCCTCCCAGCAACAAGCGACAGTCATCTCCCTGCCCAAACCCAGCAAGGACACTGAACTCGTTTGTTCTTCCAGACCTCTAGAACTGTTAAACACAGACTATAAAATATTGGAGAAAATACTTGCAGATCGACTAGCACTCTTGGTCCTGTCTCTAGTCCACCTGAATCAAAATGGGTTTGTCCCTCCACTCAACACCTCCCTGAATCTATGTCGCTTCTTCAGAGTGATGACCTACGTCAGTTGCATATTGCCCTGTTTTGGATGTCTGGTCTTAGATCTTACAAAGGCCTTTGACTCCTTAGAGTGAGAGTACCTTTTCACTGAGCTGTTATACTACGCCATCAGCCCTTCTTTCTTTGCTTAGTGAAATTACTAAACACTTGCCGTGCTATCAGGGTTAAGACGGGGGCCACTTATCTCAGATGCCTTTCCAGACACAGACAGACAAGATAGGGATGCACGCTGTCACCCCTACTGTTTTCCCCAGCGATTGAGCCATTGGCACTGCCAATGTGGCAGACCAGGACGTCATGGGGTATTCAACTGGGTGATGGGACACATGGGCTATCTGTATATGAAAATGATATATTGATCTACCTCAGAGATACATATGACATTCCTGCTGCGTTAGCTACTAATCTTGCTCAGGTTGCCACTATCTCTGGTCTTCAAGTAAATTGGACCAAATCATGTTTGTTTCCCTTCCTTCCCAAAGTTCCTGATCCCTGTTTTGAGCTTGATAGGATTCACTTGACTGGCAACAGCATACGTTCAGGTATTTGGGGGTGCTTGTCTACCATTCCATGACTGATCTCTTTAAAGGCAAAGTTACTCAAGTGGTAATGTCCCTATGGACCCATATGGCTTTCTGACACATACTGCCCTTAGCAGTAGTAGGTAGGGTGGCATTATTGAAGATGGTGGTTCTGCTGCGCCTCTTATATTGTTTTGCTAATCTTCCTGTCTACATTCCTGCCACATTCTTTCATGTGCTCCACCAGCATATCCGTGAATTTATTTGAGGTAAATCACAATGTAGAGTGACACAGATCAAGCTTAGCTCCCTTATGGACAAGGGGGGACTTGCCACTCCACCTTTTGAGCAGTACTACCTTGCTGCTCAGATCCAATAGATAGCTAAATGGATGGCTGGTTTACACCTGTTGGACACACTTCCTCCCCTGTTGGGAATCTACCCTGTGCAGGTGCCTGACTCCTTGTTACTGGGGGTGGCATATCAGTGCTATAACAGATGCCTCCATATCACTAGCCATGTGATACCATGTGTACAGCATTTGGCACTGCTGAGCACACCTTGTACCGGCTGACCCACATTGACAGCTGAGCTGACAACATTGGACTCTGCAGGCTTAAATGTACCAGATAGTAAACTGACAACATATGAGATGTTGATAGGGGAATATGGCCTACACCCAGGTAAATTTTTACTACACAACTCATTGCTTATTAGGGGCCCGCTAGGGAGAAAATGACAACTGAGCCCCATATGCATCTCAAGATCCAATATCTACATGTGATGTGGAGGAGTGGACATCTAGTGCGGTGGTTCACTGACTCCCTATGCTACCATACTATTCCACAGCTCCACAGACTGTGACAGAGATGGGAGGCAGACCTAACGCTTTTGCACTGACAGGAAATGGGCTGCCCTTCTAGAGGGCCCAAGACACATGCTGCGCAAAGCTCGAATCAAGCTTATTCAGGTTTATATTATACACAGAGCCTATCTCACACCAGCCAATATCACTAGATATTACCAAAGAGTGGTTGTGGCTTGTCTGCGGTGTGCACATATAAATGCTGACTTGCTGCATATGCTTTGTTCCTGTCTTTGCTGGCATACATACTTAGCTAACTTCACAATATGCCTATCTTCGTGCTCTGAACGCCCAGATCGCCACAGTTTGGAAATACATCCCCTGGGATTGTATCGCAGGTGCAAAAGACATAGGGTAACATCCCGTTTTTTTAGACCTGGCCTTTATTGTTGTTAAGTGCCTTATTATCTGTAGATGGAAATCCCCTGAGCCCCTGCTGATCAAGGCTTGGGAGCTAACTGCTAAATAGGGCATAGGTGGATAGTGTGGTTCTGCACAGTGAAGACACGCTTGGATTGAGAAAGTACCCCGTTGCCTACTTTGGGTACACTATAATAACAGACTTGCATTCTAACCGCACACACAAGATGGATGGCAATGCTGATACACTGACAAATGAAACGGATGTGTAGATGAACGTTGGGGTCAACTTTTGTGATTACCTTTGTTTATCACAATGCCTCTTGCACCTACAACTCACTGGATTACTAGCAGATGGTAGCTCATACAGCATCTGACGAAGATAGCGGATACGAAGTATGGCGATAGGCCGTTAGGCCGTGAGGTCCATTAAGTTGTTTCACTTGGGAGGGGGGGCATCTATTTTTGGGTGTCTTTTACTATGCATGGATCTGTACTTTAGGACAAACACAATATACAGAACATATCGCCTTAGCTACTTTTTGTTACTCAATGCATACCAGCTAAACATGCGCTCCTTTTTGCGGTTCAGTTTTAGCATCTCCTCTATTGCCTGATCTTACTGGAGTGCACCCTCCACTATAATGCAATCGCATTACCATAGTAAAGTGAATACTATATTATTTTGTTGACTTTAAATGCCTTTATGGTTCCCAGTGTATACCATGTTGTTTGACATTTCATCTTGATAGTCCTATATCGTAAGAAAAAAAAAAGTTAATAAACAGATTCAAACAAAAAAAAAGAGGCCTATCGGCATTGTACGGTTTTGATTTTCACTGAGAGATTTTGGCTGCCGAAATCTCGATGGGAGAAGATTAGCACGGAAACACCAATTTCTGCATTTTATTCCTTAAAAACCTGTCATCTTCATTACTGTCCCACACCTGGATTTACCGCACCCCCAGAAATAATGATTCCCCTATTCACTCTATATGTAGAAATTCATCTGCTACAGTCACTATTTTGCACTTTCATTGGCATGCATTAAAGATGCGGTTTAGATTCTTTGCATAGCTTAGCAAAGCGCCTTATAAAATTTAAATATTTTTGAAAACAAGTAGAAAGTGATGATTAAGAAAGTAGGCTACTTAAATGAACACTACAACTATGACCCACATAGTGTATTTATTTATAAAAGATATGGGATCTATTCACAAAAAATATTTAGGAGTATTTGATGTAGTGTTACTTGACATGACATAGTGAAAGGACAAACCTCTGGCTGGAGATTTCCACTTTTACTTTGCCTAACTTTGGGTCACAGAGATCTCCCCACAATTAGGTATATGATTTAGAAGTAAATGTGGGAGGGGCAAAGATAAGTGGTGGGCAAATGTGGAATAATTACTCGAAAATTGTTGAGGTGAAACAAAATAAATTTGCACTCCTAAATTCAGTCTCTACCCTCTGAAATGAGGAGTTGGAGATGTGTGTGTTCACCTAGGTGCTAATTTGCACTTGGAAATGGTGAATGGCAAAAAGTATAGCCTTACACCTAGGTGTTGTAAGAAATGTAACCATGAATAAATATACATGTGTAATATGAAGACTTGGGTGTACTATATGATATTGGTTGGTAGCCTTATCATGCAGTACACTCACAAATACTGGCTTGGGTCCCGTCAGGTAGATTTACTTAAGCTCAACCGCGGGTAGTTGTGGCTGCGAGCAGTAAGGCTTAGCAAAGGAACAATGTGTAAAGCATGTAACAGCACCAAACAACGAAATAAGAAAGTCCTGTGACATGAAAAAACACAAGACACCAATTAATAAAAGTAGAGCTTATTTTTGAGATTTTTTTTAAGTCCTTAACCATCAAAATATACCAAAGAGTTCTAGAGATATAGAGTTTAGAAGAAATAAATAACTTTTATATCAACTGCAAACAAGCATTTGCAAACAAAACGTTTGGAAACCTTTGAAAAGTTAGTTTGACAGTTTTTAACACAAGTTGGGTTACCAAGTCTGATAGGACAGAGGTCTAAAGGTCCAGAAAGGCTACTTTGGAGAGTTACCTGGCCACCAGAGTGTTTTTAGAGCAAGATTCAAACTTTCCAGGATGCCTACCATTGATGACAATGGAGTGGTCCTGATAATGATGGATGCAGGCTCAAAGATGCTCAAGGATGCTCCTGATGCTGTGTGGCTGACTAGGGTGAAGTTTGGTCAAGTTCTTGGTCCACAGGTGAGTAGGGGCAACTCTGTCCACAGATCTCAGGGTCCCACAAAGCCTTCTTTGCAGGGTTCTGAGGGCTGCTGATGCAGACCTTGCACATTTGCTGTTGTCCCTCTTGGGTGATGAATCCAGTCACAACCAACAGTCACCGGTCCAGCAGACACAGGTGCACCTTTTGTCTATCTTTGAATTGTCCTTTGGGGTGTCTGACATCTGGTAGTAGCAAAGCCTCTGCAGGGACTACCAAAGGTGCGTCTTGAGCTCTTTCAGCTTTGATGTCCCCAGTGCCATTCTGGGTGGCCAGCCAACTGACCCTTGGAGTCTCTGCTTTGGACTGGGGCTGGGAACCAGCTTTTCCCTGAGCCAGGCACGCAGAACACGTTTGAAACTCCGCTAACCCAAGGTGCAGCAGGTGCAGTTGTTTCGGCTTCACAGCCTCTCTTTGTGCACTTCCAATGGGAGCTAAGTGGTCATCTTTTCATCCTTCTTCCAAGTACAGCAAGTACTGAGAGTCAATATGCCAGGGGTGTATTCTAGGAAAGTGCCTCTAGTGGACCAAGCTATCACTAGCAAATTGGCTACTGTGTCCCCTCCTACCTAGTGGTGAAGTTCATGTGATGTGTGGCATTTGGCTATCCAGGAATACCACATTCTTATCCCCTTGAGGATGGCACGACCCTTCCTCAGTCGTGAGGAGCAAGGTTGCCCACCCCCGATGTGTGGCTACCTGAGAACAACACACCCACAGTAAAACCAGTATGGGGATGAGTTCACCCCTCTCTGGAATAGTGCCTCCAAGCTGTCTAGAGGAACAAAAGGCATCTGGCTCAGGGGTTTGTTGGGCTTGGTGGTCCATCAAAGGCTCTTTCACTTTCAAAGCACGCCTCTGGGATAAGCCCCCGTATGGCCATCCAGGCAGAGGAGGTGACACCTCGCTGCTGTAGCACAGCCTTTGTTCCTGAGACTTTGAGTCGTTCACAAGTCTCCCTTGGTGGTCAGAAAGCTGTCTGTGGGTGGGTGCCTTTGTAAGACTAATGGACGAGCAGAGCACAGAGTGCTAACTTACTAAAAGTTGCCTACGTTTAATGGTGACATTAATTTCGACCTGGGCATCAGATCACATTTAATGTGATGATTAATTTGGTACCTCACATGAACCATTTTGGTAGTCCCAGTCAAAGGTTAGCTGGATTGGGATGCCATCCGGTAACTCTGTATTAGCCAATGGGGCTACCCACTTTACCTGGCGTAAAACAACAATTTGAAAGTGTTTCTGCTTAGACATATTGTGAAACATATGTCCTATTTGATAAAATAACACTTTCTGTCATGGGACTTTATAGGACTTCCTTAGGAGAGACACATATAAGGTTAAGGGACAGGGTGGCTTTGCCTTTGGGTTAAATGGAAAAGCAAAACTGTCAGTGAAAACACTTCCCTTCCAGTCTGCAGTGGCGGGCTGGTAGCCATTGTTAGCACTTAATAAGTAAACTTATAAGGGGACGCAAATAGGTCGATGAACCTTTTGACTCGCAATTAAGATGTTCTTACCCTAGCTCCAGTACATAATCAATAATCAATACACAATATTCAATAATCATTAGTAATCAATAATCAATGGAGTCAGTAATTGTCACACACCATGACCTTCCAGTCATGAATAACCAAACCTTTAGTAAATGTTTAGAATGTTTATTTCCCCATATTAACAAGGCTAAGGTCATGTAGATTAATCTCAAAACCAAATGAAACACATACAAAAACAATACTGGCTGTCCAAAGCGGCAGAAGAAACTTAACCTAATTTAAGCTTGAATTACAACGCATTCTAATGTTATGGTGCAAAACAATAGCAAAGGCAACTGCGTCAACGTGATGTAGTAAATGAAGTTGGGCAGAGAAATTCATCAAGCGTTTGTCCCTATTGTCATAAGCCATGATCTTTAACTAACATCAGATTAGCATCAGCATGTTGGGCTTCATGCAAAACAATTTGAGAACACAAATTTGGAAAACATCTAACTATGGATCTACCAAAACAGCGCAGTTGGTACCTAGAAGAAAAAGCAAATATGCATCATAATCACATGTCAGAATATACCTATCCTTGGAATGGATCAGCAAAGCAGAATCAGTCTTCGTCCTCAGGACATCAGTAGATCAGCAAGGCATCAGGCTTTAGTCAGGAGAATATGGGCAAAGTCATTTAAGCATTTAAGTTAAGCACGTCTCTAATAAAGACGCACAAGAAGATAATAACCTTTCGGTCAGGAAATGTAAGCAGAATGACTGTCTTCTCTCAGAATGTGTGTTGTTATATTAAAGTCACCTAAACTATCCCCTAATTCCCTATTGGTCAGTTTATCGTATGTTCACACTCTGTCCAATAAAACTACTATACCAAATCTAAAAATTATAATATTTCTCAGTTCTCATATTGTTGATTGGTTCGTCTTGCAACGTCCTCATCATGAGGCTTGTCAGGTAACAATATTGTTTCAGCTTCTACTCTAGTTAGCATCTTCATTGTTCTTGTCCTAGGAAAGTTAGTCTCACACACATTACACATAAAATGTTGCATTAGCAACACGAAAAGCTTATAGCATGAACACATTTGAACAATACAATAGATATTTTGTCGTTTTATCCACTTGGTCAGCATTTTTATTAAGAGCTAAGAAATACAGCTTTTACATGAGGCCTAGCAACTAGGCCGAGATACTTGCTAAGTTAAGGCCTACAATAAATAAAGCTAATGCTTACTGCATAACCCTTAATATGACATATTACTGCATTAGTCTAATATAAATTCAACATTTCATAAGTATTTAATCATTGATTAGTACACTTTCTACATAAACGTATTATTCAAAATACATAAACACTCATTAATGTGACAAACTGTGCTGCAGCTCTGAGTTGGCACTCTGTCTTACATGCCCAGTGTACCCGGGGCACCGTATACTAGGGACTTATAAATAAGCCAGGCCTTGCCAATTGGGTGTATCCAATTTGACTTACAATTTGTATGTGGTTAAAAAACTGTCACTGAGGTCTGGTTAATAGGCCTCAGTGCACCCTCAGAGTCTAAAACCAGCAGCTTCAGTCCAAAAATGTGGCAGTAGACATGCAAAAAGAAGCATTACTTGCAGGTATATTTATTATTGTAAATAAGCTCCTAAGGTTTTGTTTCTGACTATAATGACAAAGCGCATGGAACTTGCAAAACATGTATTGACTGATTTATTATGCTTTGAATGAATTACGTATATACAATTTGAATTCAAGGACCGGATAAATACAAGCAGAAATAAATAAGTAAAGAATCAATCACTAAACAATTGGAATATTTGGGATCATTTAATGGTACACTGAAAGGTGCTCTACAGCAGTGTCTGGGAGCCTTCTCCCTAAACCAAAGTGAGATGTGAATGTATTATGCTGTCAGGGAAGTGTTCTCCAGTGCCATGAGTACACCAAAATGCTAGTCACAAAACTTTATATAAAGCCATTTTACACACAACGCTGCGTGAGCAGAAACAAATTGGTTGAATTGGTCATTTATTATTGATCTCATTTTGATTAGGATTGATCACTGCTGAAGACTGGCTGTGCGGTGTGTTCATGGACACTACTACAGGCCAGTGACTCAATCTGTTCAAGGGCTGCAACTAAGGAGACACAGCTGTAGCATCAGAACTGTAAAACAAAGGGTCTTCTGCTCAAAGGTAATTATACTTGCAAATGTAAGTTTAGGACTGAATTAACCTGTTTTATGCCTGCAAGGAACTCACAGAGGGATTCCTGGTAGACATAAACCCATTTATGGGTGATCTCTGACACAAGCATACAGCTCTCCACAATCAGAAATATCACACACGGGTAGGAAAAGAGGCATTTTCAGGTACTACAGCAAGTGATTAGCCTTGAAAGTTGGTATGTTTGTGGGCATCCACACACTCCTCTCATTACCCTTTCCACATTGGAAAGGGTTGGATTTGTACTCCAACGAAAGGCTTATTTATATACGTCCTTTTCCAGGGTAGGAAGCAGAACGGATCACCCCCAGATTTGGTGGGGGTGCTGGGAAGGGTTTTCCCCATTGGTAAAATATTTTGGACATGATAAGAAAACTGTGAGTTTACACATCAGGTCGTATTACCCTTGGGCGAATTTCTCTACTTCACACAGTTTTCCACCATGGAGAACTTTTTAAAGTCGAGTTTCTCTGCTATGGAGAACTCTGCACAGCGTGAATATAAGCACCAAGGATCTTTCCAGGCATCAGCATGGAAAGTGGCTTTTGGCACAGGTTTCCATGCAGATTCATGGAAATGTTTGTGAAAGTTCTTGAAATTCGTACATTAATACTCACGTGGGGTCTGATTTATGAAGGTAAAGTTACACATTTGTGTAAGTGTACTACTTTTTTTTGGTATTCACAAAGTATGACTTTAATTTTACCAACAGTAATTTGACAACTGTGAAGATTGCGCTTGCGCGGGGACTTCGTACATAAAACGACTGGCCTTTCCTATAGTTCTTTAGTGTGTGAATACCAAACAAATAATAGTAAACACGCAAAAGTGACTCCCTAGGGAGTAAATCTACGAATTTCTTTGTGAACCTAAATGTATTTAAGTTAAGGTGCCTGATGTGAGGCCATCATTTTAAAGTGCTGGTACATGGTACAGTTTACAGGCAGAACGCTGCTCGCTCACCTGCCCTGTCTCTAAAGGGAATCTGAACTCTGCAGACAAGCTGGAATTGGAAGCAGAGTAGAAGATTGAGTCCTCTGCCATTGCCCTGACCCAAACAGTGTCCCTCATGATAAATGATACCGCTGAGGCCTGACTGTCGGCGGTTCGGTCCAGCCCCCTAGCTGAGGTACTTGCGAGTCACTGTATGATGGTGCGGTGTGAGCAACAACCCCCAGGGAGAAGACGGGCTGGGAATTAGAGGAAAGATAAGAAATGCAGCCCCAATACCTCTAGCACCTCGCCCCTGCTTGCCAAACATCCAGCACGGCCACCCAGTTGGCCGAGGTCCCTGAAATGGATTCCTTTGCCATGAGAATGCTCTAGGTCAAAAGAGCATTTCCAACACAAAATGCAACGTGGACAGATCCAAAATGTGAAAAACGATACTTGCAACGAAGCATGGCTAAGATAAACTGATCTATTTCCCCTCTCCCTGTTTATTATTATTATTGGTATTGGTATGTATGATTTGTGCAGATCTGAGAGACAGTTAAAGCTCTCTCTTCCAAGCCTAAAAAACGGTTACAAATATGCACAACACGATACACTGTTTTGCCATTGAGTATACATTTGAACATTTTTTTACATTACTGAAATGTATCTCGCATAATAGAGAAAAAAAATTTCTCTTTACTTTAGAACACATGGCCTCTACAAAGTCATACCGTATCTTAAAGATGAACTATGAACACCTTCAGCACAGATGCCATCCTCCTACAATGTATATTCCATTTTTGAATGACACAGGCTGTGACCTTCAAAAGATTCATTATCAAGCCACGCTCTTAAACTTTCACTTCCTGAGTTTATTGCTTACTGCACCTGGAGCTTGGTCGCTATTAACTTGTCATCAAAATGAAAATCCCTAGAAATTGTTTTGACTCAAGGACTTATCATAGTGAATTATTAGAAGCTATCGGTAAACAAATTTGATGTGCAATATGGCAATGACTGCATGTGATAAATTGCACAACTCGTTCGTAGTTTCAGTGTGCACTGGCACTGTCCTTTTAAAGACAGCAAATACAGCAGCGTATTTAATTGTCATACTTAATAGGGAAGAGTTTAATATTGGCTATTTTATTTAACTTATTCCTTCAAGCAGACAGATCACACTCATGAAACAGGAGCTGAACCAGAGTGTTCTGGTCTGTGCAGTGGCGGCCGGCAGCTTTAGGAGGGTGGGGGGGCGGGGCACACACACACACTCATTCTTTCACACACACACAGACATGCACGCACGCACATCCATTAACAACACTCATACCATTCAAACATGCATGCACACACCAAACATTCATTTTAAAACATCACACACTCATTCTTTCACACACGCACATCCATTAACAACATTCATACCATTCAAACATGCATGCACGCATCAGACATTCAATTTGAAACATCACATACATACACACACGCTTACCTTCGGCCTCCAGGTCCCAGGAGGGTTGGGACTGCTGCCTTCCCTCATTAGCTGGAGGGAAGGCAGCAGTCCCAGCCTCGTCACAGAGTGGGATGGGGTCAGTGAGACTGCTGACCCCACCCCACTCTGTGACGAAGTGTCACTGATTGACACTCGCCCTGGGCATTTCAGGGCTTAAACTGAAGCTCCCAGGGAGAGTGTCAATTGGTGATCTCCTCAGCCCAGCAAAGTTCAGCTCAGACAGCCAGGAGTCTGGGCAAATCGCGCATGTCTGCTCCTGGCTGCCTGACCTGAACATGAAGAGTGTCTGTCAGGCTGACCTTTGTTCAGCCTGACAGACACTCTTCATGGGGGGAAAAGGGTGGGGGGCGTGGCCCCTCCGCCCTAAAGGACGGGCTGCCACTGGGTCTGTGATCTTTGTCTTTCCTCTGCAGTGTGGGGCTGACCAAGGTTCTAAATGCGAATCTGGTGACAAGAGAGCGGAAAAGGAGAGGAACGGGGGAAAGAGTAACCCATCTTCAATTCTTAATTCAGTTTGAAAATTGTATGTGACTGCAAACCTATTGAAAGTTTCCCTTCTCTGGGCAACTCTTAAATTAAATTTTCCTTGACTTTTTTTAATATTGAATCTTTTGGCAAAGCCTGCCTCTACTACTCTTCACTTCCACTTTTACCATCACCATCATTCCAAAACACATTTGCCACTAAACATTAACCCCTTCTGTGCCTTGGACGAGATGATCTCGTCCAAGGCTACAGTTCCCCTGTGCCTTGGACGAGATCATCTCGTCCTAGGCACAGGGGAACTTGGGGGCGCGCTAGCGCGCCCCCGTGCACCCCCCTTTCCCCCCCAAGTCGGGATGGAAGGGGAAGACCTTCCCCTTCCACCCCCGACCCCCCCCCACCCCCCCCAGGGGCCAGCGCGCGAGCGCGCGCTGATTTGTCACAGGGGCCTCCCTAGTCGCGCTGGAAGCTCTGCTTCCAGCGCGATTGAAAAAGAAATGCAAAAGCATTTCTTTTTCAATCACTTGGGAGGCCCGGAGGGGCTTCAAAGGGAAGGAAAAGTATTTCCTTCCCTTTGAAGTCCCTCCGAGGGTTTCAAAAGCCGGATTGCTTGCAATCCGGCTTTTGAAACCCCACTAGACACCAGGGATTTTTTTTTATTTTATTGAAACACACAAAAGGGAGCGACCCCTTGGGCAAGGGTCGCTCCCAGGGGGGGCATTTTTTTGAGAAGGCCTTTTCTGCCCCCCCTGGGGGCAGAAACCTCTAGGCACCAGGGACCATTTTTTTTTTTTTTTTTTTTTTTTTATGTTTCATTTCTTTTTTTTTTGGTGGGGAGCGACCCCTTAGGCAAGGGTCGCTCCCCTTGGGGGAAAATTATATTTTGGCCATTTCTGCCCCCCTTGGGGGCAGATTGGCCTATTTTGATGAGGCCAATCTGCCCCCAAGGGGGGTAGAAACCACTAGACACCAGGGAATTTTTTCTTTGCGTGAATTTCACGCAAAGGGAGCGACCCCTTAGGCAAGGGTCGCTCCCTGGGGGGGAGGGCAATTTATTTTAGGCCATTTCTGCCCCCCCTGGGGGCAGAAACCTCTAGGCGCCACAGCAATTTTTTTTTTGTGTTTTTTTTTTTTGTTGTTTCTTTTTTTAGAGATGGGGAGCGACCCATCAGGCAAGGATCGCTCCCCTGGGGGGCAAATTTATTTTAGGCCATTTCTGTCCCCCTGGGGGCAGATCGGCCTAATATTAGGCTGATCTGCCCCCCCGGGGGGGGGGGGGGGGCAGAAACCTCTAGGCGCCAGGGCAATTTTTTTGTTTGTTTGTTTGTTTGTTTTTTTAGAGATGGGGAGCGACCCATCAGGCAAGGGTCGCTCCCCTGGGGGGCAAATTGTATTTAGGCCATTTCTGCCACCCTGGGGGCAGATTGGCCGATTTTAGGTCAATCTGCCCCCACGGGGGCAGAAACCACTAGGCACCGGGGATTTGTTTTTTGGCACCAATGTCAAGCAGGGGGAGCGACCCCGTAGGCAAGGGTCGCTCCCGGGGGGGGGGGGTGGGGGCCGTGGGGGGACAAATTTATTTTAGGCCATTTCTGCCCCCCCTGGGGGCAGATCGGCCTATTACTAGGCCGAACTGCCCCCAGGGGGGGGGGCAGAACCCTCAGGGCACCAGGGCAAATTTTTTAGTTGTGTTTTTTTTTTTTTTTTTCGAGATGGGGAGCGACCCATCAGGCAAGGGTCGCTCCCCTGGGGGGCAAATTGTATTGAGGCCATTTCTGCCCCCCTTGGGTGCAGATTGGCAGATTTTAGGTCAATCTGCCCCCAAGGGGGCAGAAACCACTAGGCACCGGGGATTTGTTTTTTGGCGCCAATGTCACGCAGGGGGAGCGACCCCGTAGGCAAGGGTCGCTCCCGGGGGGAGGGGGTGGGGGCCGGGGGGGGGGAAAAATTTATTTTAGGCCATTTCTGCCCCCCCTGGGGGCAGATCGGCCTATTACTAGGCCGAACTGCCCCCAGGGGGGGGGCAGAACCCTCAGGGCACCAGGGCAAATTTTTTGTTGTGTTTTTTTTTTCGAGATGGGGAGCGACCCATCAGGCAAGGGTCGCTCCCCTGGGGGGCAAATTGTATTGAGGCCATTTCTGCCCCCCTTGGGTGCAGATTGGCAGATTTTAGGTCAATCTGCCCCCAAGGGGGCAGAAACCACTAGGCACCGGGGATTTGTTTTTTGGCGCCAATGTCACGCAGGGGGAGCGACCCCGTAGGCAAGGGTCGCTCCCGGGGGGGGTGGGGGCCGGGGGGGGACAAATTTATTTTAGGCCATTTCTGCCCCCCCAGGGGGCAGATCGGCCTAATATTAGGCTGATCTGCCCCTGGGGGGGGGGGCAGAAACCTCTAGGCGCCAGGGCAATTTTTTTTTTGTTTGTTTGTTTGTTTTTTTAGAGATGGGGAGCGACCCATCAGGCAAGGGTCGCTCCCCTGGGGGGCAAATTGTATTTAGGCCATTTCTGCCCCCCTGGGGGCAGATTGGCCGATTTTAGGTCAATCTGCCCCCAAAGGGGCAGAAACCACTAGGCACCGGGGATTTGTTTTTTGGCGCCAATGTCAAGCAGGGGGAGCGACCCCGTAGGCAAGGGTCGCTCCCGGGGGGGGGGGGTGGGGGCAGATCGGCCTATTATTAGGCCGAACTGCCCCCAGGGGGGGGCAGAACCCTCAGGGCACCAGGGCAAATTTTTTTGTTGTGTTTTTTTTTGTTTGTTTGTTTTTTTCTAGATGGGGAGCGACCCATCAGGCAAGGGTCGCTCCCCTGGGGGGTAAATTGTATTTAGGCCATTTCTGCCCCCCTTGGGGGCAGGTTGGCAGATTTTAGGTCAATCTGCCCCCAAGGGGGCAGAAACCACTAGGCACCTGGGATTTGATTTTTGGCGCCAATGTCACGCAGGGGGAGCAACCCCGTAGGCAAGGGTCGCTCCCGGGGGGGGCGGGGTGGCGGCTGGGGGGGGCAAATTTATTTTAGGCCATTTCTGCCCCCCCTGGGGGCAGAACCCTCTAGGCACCAGGGAATTTTTTTTTGTTGTGTTGTTTTTTTTTTTTGTTTGTTTTTTTCGAGATGGGGAGCGACCCATCAGGCAAGGGTCGCTCCCCTGGGGGGCAAATTGTATTTAGGCCATTTCTGCCCCCCTTGGGGGCAGATTGGCCGATTTTAGGTCAATCTGCCCCCAAGGGGGCAGAAACCACTAGGCACCGGGGATTTGTTTTTTGGCGCCAATGTCACGCAGGGGGAGCGACCCCGTAGGCAAGGGTCGCTCCCGGGGGGGGTGGGGGCTGGGGGGGGCAAATTTATTTTAGGCCATTTCTGCCCCCTCTGGGGGCAGATCGGCCTATTATTAGGCTGAACTGCCCCCAGGGGGGGCAGAAACGTCTAGGCACCAGGGACCATTTTTTTTTTTTAATTTTTTTTTATGTTTCATTTCTTTTTTTTTTGGTGGGGAGCGACCCCTTAGGCAAGGGTCGCTCCCCTTGGGGGAAAATTATATTTTGGCCATTTCTGCCCCCCTTGGGGGCAGATTGGCCAATTTTGATGAGGCCAATCTGCCCCCAAGGGGGGTAGAAACCACTAGACACCAGGGAATTTTTTCTTTGCGTGAATTTCACGCAAAGGGAGCGACCCCTTAGGCAAGGGTCGCTCCCTGGGGGGGAGGGCAATATATTTTAGGCCATTTCTGCCCCCCCTGAGGGCAGATCGGCCTATTATTAGGCCGATCTGCCCCCAGGGGGGGCAGAAACCTCTAGGCACCACAGCAATTTTTTTTTTGTGTTTTTTTTTTTTGTTGTTTCTTTTTTTAGAGATGGGGAGCGACCCATCAGGCAAGGGTCGCTCCCCTGGGGGGCAAATTTATTTTAGGCCATTTCTGCCCCCCTGGGGGCAGATCGGCCTAATATTAGGCTGATCTGCCCCCGGGGGGGGGGCAGAAACCTCTAGGCGCCAGGGCAATTTTTTTGTTTGTTTGTTTTTTTAGAGATGGGGAGCGACCCATCAGGCAAGGGTCGCTCCCCTGGGGGGCAAATTGTATTTAGGCCATTTCTGCCCCCCTTGGGGGCAGATTGGCCGATTTTAGGTCAATCTGCCCCCAAGGGGGCAGAAACCACTAGGCACCGGGGATTTGTTTTTTGGCGCCAATGTCACGCAGGGGGAGCGACCCCGTAGGCAAGGGTCGCTGCGGGGGGGGTGGGGCTGGGGGGGCCAAATTTATTTTAGGCCATTTCTGCCCCCCCTGGGGGCAGATCGGCCTATTATTAGGCCGAACTGCCCCCGGGGGGGCAGAACCCTCAGGGCACCAGGGCACATTTTTTAGTTGTGTTTTTTTTTTTGTTTGTTTGTTTTTTTCGAGATGGGGAGCGACCCATCAGGCAAGGGTCGCTCCCCTGGGGGGCAAATTGTATTTAGGCCAAGGGGGCAGAAACCACTAGGCACCTGGGATTTGTTTTTTGGCGCCAATGTCACGCAGGGGGAGCAACCCCTTAGGCAAGGGTCGCTCCCGGGGGGGTGGGGGCTGGGGGGGGCAAATTTATTTTAGGGCATTTCTGCCCCCCCCTCCCGGGGCCGGCTGAGCTGGAGGCCAAACTCCACAGGTAGGCACTTTGCAAAAAACACCTCTGTTTTCTGTGAAAAAATATGTTCTGTCCACGTTGTGTTTTGGGCCATTTCCTTTTGTGGGCGCTAGGCCTACCCACAGAAGTGAGGTACCATTTTTATTGAGAGACTTAGGGGAACGCTGGGTGGAAGGAAATTTGTGGCTCCTCTCAGATTCCAGAACTTTCTGCCACAGAAATTTGAGGAACATGTGTTTTTTTAGCCACATTTTGAGGTTTGCAAAGGATTCTGGGTAACAGAACCTGGTCCGAGCCCCGCAAGTCACCACATCTTGGATTCCCCTAGTTCTCTAGTTTTCAGAAATGCACAGGTTTGGTAGGTTTCCCTAGGTGCCGGGTGAGCTACAGGCCAAAATCCACAGGTAGGCACTGTTTTCTTTCAAAAAATGGGATGTGTCCACGTTGCATTTTGGGGCGTTTCCTGTTGCGGGCGCTAGGCCTACCCACGCAAGTGAGGTATCATTTTTATCGGGAGACTTGGGGGAACGCTGGGTGGAAGGAAATTTGTAGCTCCTCTCAGATTCCAGAACTTTCTGCCACAAAAATGTGAGGAGCATGTGTTTTTTTAGCCAAATTTTGAGGTTTGCAAAGGATTCTGGGTAACAGAACCTGTTCCGAGCCCCGCAAGTCACCCCTCCTTGGATTCCCCTAGGTCTCTAGTTTTCAGAAATGCACAGGTTTGGTAGGTTTCCCTAGGTGCCGGCTGAGCTAGAGGCCAAAATCTACAGGTAGGCACTTCGCAAAAAACACATCTGTTTTCTCCCAAAATTTAGGATGTGTCCACGTTGCGCTTTGGGGTATTTCCTGTCGCCGGCGCTAGGCCTACCCACGCAAGTGAGGTATCATTTTTATCGGGAGACTTGGGGGAACGCTGGGTGGAAGGAAATTTGTAGCTCCTCTCAGATTCCAGAACTTTCTGCCACAGAAATGTGAGGAACATGTGTTTTTTTAGCCAAATTTTGAGGTTTGCAAAGGATTCTGGGTAACAGAACCTGGTCCGAGCCCCGCAAGTCACCCCTCCTTGGATTCCCCTAGGTCTCTAGTTTTCAGAAATGCACAGGTTTGGTAGGTTTCCCTAGGTGCCGGCTGAGCTAGAGGCCAAAATCTACAGGTAGGCACTTCGCAAAAAACACCTCTGTTTTTTTCCCAAATTTAGGATGTGTCCACGTTGCGCTTTGGGGTGTTTCCTGTCGCCGGCGCTAGGCCTACCCACGCAAGTGAGGTATCATTTTTATTGGGAGACTTGGGGGAACGCTGGGTGGAAGGAAATTTGTAGCTCCTCTCAGATTCCAGAACTTTCTGCCACAGAAATGTGAGGAACATGTGTTTTTTTAGCCAAATTTTGAGGTTTGCAAAGGATTCTGGGTAACAGAACCTGGTCCGAGCCCCGCAAGTCACCCCTCCTTGGATTCCCCTAGGTCTCTAGTTTTCAGAAATGCACAGGTTTGGTAGGATTCCCTAGGTGTCGGCTGAGCTAGAGGCCAAAGTCTACAGGTAGGCACTTCGCAAAAAACACCTCTGTTTTTTTCCAAAATTTAGGATATGTCCACGTTGCGCTTTGGGGTGTTTCCTGTCGCCGGCGCTAGGCCTACCCATGCAAGTGAGGTATCATTTTTATCGGGAGACTTGGGGGAACGCTGGGTGGAAGGAAATTTGTAGCTCCTCTTAGATTCCAGAACTTTCTGCCACAGAAATGTGAGGAACATGTGTTTTTTTAGCCAAATTTTGAGGTTTGCAAAGGATTCTGGGTAACAGAACCTGGTCCGAGCCCCGCAAGTCACCCCTCCTTGGATTCCCCTAGGTCTCTAGTTTTCAGAAATGCACAGGTTTGGTAGGTTTCCATAGGTGCCGGCTGAGCTAGAGGCCAAAATCTACAGGTAGGCACTTCGCAAAAAACACCTCTGTTTTCTCCCAAAATTTAGGATGTGTCCACGTTGCGCTTTGGGGTGTTTCCTGTCGCCGGCGCTAGGCCTACCCACGCAAGTGAGGTATCATTTTTATCGGGAGACTTGAGGGAACGATGGGTGGAAGGAAATTTGTAGCTCCTCTCAGATTCCAGAACTTTCTGCCACAGAAATGTGAGGAACATGTGTTTTTTTAGCCAAATTTTGAGGTTTGCAAAGGATTCTGGGTAACAGAACCTGGTCCGAGCCCCGCAAGTCACCCCTCCTTGGATTCCCCTAGGTCTCTAGTTTTTAGAAATGCACAGGATTGGTAGGTTTCCCTAGTTGCTGGCTGAGCTAGAGGCCAAAATCTACAGGTAGGCACTTCGCAAAAAACACCTCTGTTTTTTTCCAAAATTTAGGATGTGTCCACGTTGCGCTTTGGGGTGTTTCCTGTCGCCGGCGCTAGGCCTACCCACGCAAGTGAGGTATCATTTTTATCGGGAGACTTGGGGGAACGCTGGGTGGAAGGAAATTTGTAGCTCCTCTCAGATTCCAGAACTTTCTGCCACAGAAATGTGAGGAACATGTGTTTTTTTAGCCAAATTTTGAGGTTTGCAAAGGATTCTGGGTAACAGAACCTGGTCCGAGCCCCGCAAGTCACCCCTCCTTGGATTCCCCTAGGTCTCTAGTTTTCAGAAATGCACAGGTTTGGTAGGTTTCCCTAGGTGCCGGCTGAGCTAGAGGCCAAAATCTATAGGTAGGCACTTCGCAAAAAACACCTCTGTTTTTTTCCAAAATTTAGGATGTGTCCACGTTGCGCTTTGGGGTGTTTCCTGTCGCCGGCGCTAGGCCTACCCACGCAAGTGAGGTATCATTTTTATCGGGAGACTTGGGGGAACGCTGGGTGGAAGGAAATGTGTAGCTCCTCTCAGATTCCAGAACTTTCTGCCACAGAAATGTGAGGGACATGTGTTTTTTTAGCCAAATTTTGAGCTTTGCAAAGGATTCTGGGTAACAGAACCTGGTCCGAGCCCCGCAAGTCACCCCTCCTTGGATTCCCCTCGGTCTCTAGTTTTCAGAAATGCACAGGTTTGGTAGGTTTCCCTAGGTGCCGGCTGAGCTAGAGGCCAAAATCTACGGGTAGGCACTTCGCAAAAAACACCTCTGTTTTTTCCCAAAATTTAGGATGTGTCCACGTTGCGCTTTGGGGTGTTTCCTGTCGCCGGCGCTAGGCCTACCCACGCAAGTGAGGTATCATTTTTATCGGGAGACTTGGGGTAACGCTGGGTGGAAGGAAATTTGTAGCTCCTCTCAGATTCCAGAACTTTCTGCCACAGAAATGTGTGGAACATGTGTTTTTTTAGCCAAATTGTGAGGTTTGCAAAGGATTCTGGGTAACAGAACCTGGTCCGAGCCCCGCAAGTCACCCCTCCTTGGATTCCCCTCGGTCTCTAGTTTTCAGAAATGCACAGGTTTGGTAGGTTTCCCTAGGTGCCGGCTGAGCTAGAGGCCAAAATCTACAGGTAGGCACTTCGCAAAAAACACCTCTGTTTTCTCCCAAAATTTAGGATGTGTCCACGTTGCGCTTTGGGGTGTTTCCTGTCGCCGGCGCTAGGCCTACCCACGCAAGTGAGGTATCATTTTTATCGGGAGACTTTGGGAACGTTGGGTGGAAGGAAATTTTTAGCTTCTCTCAGATTCCAGAACTTTCTGCCACAGAAATGTGAGGAACATGTGTTTTTTTAGCCAAATGTTGAGGTTTGCAAAGGATTCTGGGTAACAGAACCTGGTCCGAGCCCCGCAAGTCACCCCTCCTTGGATTCCCCTAGGTCTCTAGTTTTCAGAAATGCACAGGTTTGGTAGGTTTCCCTAGGTGCCGGCTGAGCTAGAGGACAAAATCTACAGGTAGGCACTTCGCAAAAAACACCTCTGTTTTCTCCCAAAATTTAGGATGTGTCCACGTTGCGCTTTGGGGTGTTTCCTGTCGCCGGCGCTAGGCCTACCCACGCAAGTGAGGTATCATTTTTATCGGGAGACTTGGGGGAACGCTGGGTGGAAGGAAATTCGTAGCTCCTCTCAGATTCCAGAACTTTCTGCCACAGAAATGTGAGGAACATGTGTTTTTTTAGCCAAATTTTGAGGTTTGCAAAGGATTCTGGGTAACAGAACCTGGTCCGAGCCCCGCAAGTCACCCCTCCTTGGATTCCCCTAGGTCTCTAGTTTACAGAAATGCACAGGTTTGGTAGGTTTCCCTAGGTGCCGGCTGAGCTAGAGGCCAAAATCTACAGGTAGGCACTTCGCAAAAAACACCTCTGTTTTCTCCCAATATTTTGGATGTGTCCACGTTGCGCTTTGGGGCGTTTCCTGTCGCGGGCGCTAGGCCTACCCACACAAGTGAGGTATCATTTTTATCGGGAGACTTGGGGGAACATAGATTAGCAAAACAAGTGCTATTGCCCCTTGTCTTTCTCTACATTTTTTCCTTCCAAATATAGGAGAGTGTGTAAAAAAGACATCTATTTGAGAAATTCCCTATAATTCACATGCTTGTATGGTCACCCCGGAATTCAGAGATGTGCAAATAACCACTGCTCCTCAGCACCTTATCTTGTGCCCTTTTTGGAAATGCAAAGGTTTTCTTGATAGCAATTTTTTACTCTTTATATTTCAGCAAATGAATTGCTGTATACCCGGTATAGAATGAAAACTCACTGCAGGGTGCAGCTCATTTATTGGCTCTGGGTTCCTCGGGTTCTTGATGAACCTACAAGCCCTATATATCCCTGCAACCAGAGGAGTCCAGCAGACGTAACAGTATATTGCTTTCCATAATCTGACATTGCAGGGAAAAGTTACAGAGTAAAACGTAGAGAAAAATTGATGTTTTTTTCACCTCAATTTCAATATTTTTCTTTTTCAGCTGTTATTTTCTGTAGGAAACCCTTGTAGGATCTACACAAATGACCCCTTGCTGAATTCAGAATTTTGTCTACTTTTCAGAAATGGTTAGGTTTCTGGGATCCAGTATTGGTTTCATGCCCATTCCTGTCACTGACTGGAAGGAGGCTGAAAGCACAAAATTGGGTTTTCTGATTCAAGTCTGCCTGTTCCTGAAAGCTAGGAAGCTGCTGAGTTTAGCACTGCAAACCCTTTGTTGATGCCATTTTCAGGGGGAAATCCACAAGCCTTCTTCTGCAGCCACTTTTTCCAATTTTTTTGAAAAAAACGAAATTTTCACTGTATTTTGGCCAATTTCTTGGCCTCCTTCAAGGGAACCCACAAAGTCTGGGTACCTCTAGAATCCCTAGGATGGTGGAAAAAAAGGACGCAAATTTGGCTTGGTTAGCTTATGTGGACAAAAAGTTATGAGGGCCTAAGCTCGAACTGCCCCAAATAGGCAAAAAAAGGCCTGGCACAGGAGGGGGAAAAGGCCTGGCAGCGAAGGGGTTAAAACATCCTGTGATTCAGTGTCACAAACTCCTTTCAAGCTGTCACATTGTGTTGGAAAGTATGAAAGAAAATCTGGTCTGCTATTTCTCCCACCAGGGATGTACTCCAAATCAAAATGATGCTCAAATAATTTAACAGTCTCACTGATGCTTTTGTAGAATGTACATTCGGCCCATCCAGAGTCGACACTTGAGATTTGTGGTCTGTGCGTATTAGAAATCTTGTACCCCACACATAACTCTTGAATCTCTCAACAGCGCAGGTACATGCCAACATCTCAGTCTCAATGACTGAGTAAACACATTTCTGAACATTTATTGTGCGTGAAGCAAGCACCACCACTCGTTATAAATTTCCCTTCCCTAGGGTTAAAGTTGCCCCCAAACTCACACCACTAGCTTCAACCGTGATACATAGTGGTTTAGCAGGTGAAAAGTGACTCTAAAGGGTAGCTCTGCTCAGTTCTGTTTTTAACGTATTCAATGTTGAAGCCTGCTCCTCATTCCACACAAACTTTGTGTTCACCTTGAGCAGCAAATGCAGAGAATCAGCTTAAGATGCAACATTTTCAATGAATTTGGCATAAAACTCACACATCCCTAAAAATGCTTGTAGTTTTCCATGATTTGCAAGTCTTTATATGGACATATGCTGCTGCATCATTCCACTCAGACCAGGAGCCAGCATTTGCCTCCAGGGCATTCAGGGACACCATGGCGACATTGGATGTTCAACTGCATTTCTTGTCTCCCTATCATCCCGAGGTAAACGCAATTGTGGAACAGAAAAAAACAAGACTTAAAGCAATCCTTAACAGCAAGACTACTAGGTACAGGTCGTAGTTGGCTGCACCACCTCTGTGGACTCCAGAGAGCACTAAATAATCCACCCAGGTTTTTAGGAGGACGTATTCTATAGAAAGTCCTATTTGGCACACCTGTGTATGTCTCAGATCTTAATGGCTCCGGCGTGGTGGCAGCAGAAACATCTTTTGACATAAATGAACGTGTTACTGTCTTGCAGGAATTACAACAGTTCCATGATGAAAACTCATCTGCACATGCCACCACCATTGGAATGAGGAATTTGCCAACAACATACACTGGCTGCATTCCTAAAGAGGGGGATTTAGCGCGTGAAAAAATTACTGTAAATAAGGAATTTGACTCAGCACAGATTCCAGTTCTGGGGATACACATACCAGAACTGTCAATTTACCACCGCTGTCTGGTTCTAAAGAAAATTGTTTCATTTCAATTGACAATGTCAAGCTACACCATGTGGTCAGTCCTGCACAGTAGACCATGAGGACGCTTGGGTAGTTCCTGCACCCCTCTCACTTCCAATGAAGATGTGCCTCTACAACAGCTAGATAACGATGAAGAAACTTCCCTGAGCCAGGGGAGACTGGAAAATTATCTTTCATTGGTTCCTGTCACCACATCATTGACAAAGAATGTCCAAATTTCTTGAATTGAACACAAATGGATGGAATTGTTTACTACGAACCACCACAGGGTAGATCTGCCACTTCTTTTTCACCTGCACCAGCTCCAGTATTTGCAAGAACTGCTTCTGGTTATTTTTCCGACATTAGTGACTCATTTTCAAATTCTTTAGCATCTTCTACAGAACCTGTATCAAGGGCATGTAAGCTTTTTAATTGGCTTCAAAACAACTGTTTGATTTGTCCATGGTAATATCTGTGGATATTTCTCTCTCTGCTTGCCCTCCTTCTTTGGGTTGGTTTAGTCATCATTTTCATTTTCTTTTTGTTGATACTTGGTCATTACCTTTCTGAACATTCTGCTGTGAAGGAGGATGATGTTTTAAACCTTACCTATCCTCACATAAGGTCCGAAGAGACTTGTCCCTTGTGAATATTTCAGCTGTAGAAATACCTGATGGCATTGCTTGGGGTAAGGTACTGTTCGATATCTTTGGTCCCACGGAAATTATTAAAATTCAATATCTATTCAAAGTATCTATTATATTATAACACCAGGGGTTGTTTCTGATTATTGTGATGTAAATACTGTTGATTCTATGCTTTCTGAGTTTCAATATGACATTGTATTTGAAAGTAAAGTTGTTTATCAAACAACAGTGAATTATGGGGAAATGTATGCTACCGCCATTATGGACATTGTTTTCTGCACAAAGCCAGTACCCTGAGAATTATTTATAAATCCACATAACAGGAACATTTTCCCACCCCACCAGTGGGGAGTTCAAAAGCATATGTAGAAAGGTTTTCATATTTTACTGGGCATGATGTTAAAAATGCTAGATCTTGTTATTATAAATTGCCACCTTCAAAATTGTGGAACATTATGTTAAGTGATACCAAATTGATTTATTCTGATTCCTTTGGTTCCCAGTTGGCTATAAAAGGCTATGAATATTGGTTGAAGTCGATTGACTTAAAGAGTGTGTGGGGAACTAGGGATTGGCAAATACAGGGTAGGGAAGCTTTATTTAGAGCATGCCTTATTCCGTTACAAATTATATTTCTCAATGAAACTGTACAACAAGCAAGTTGCTGAGGCTTGGTGAAAATTAAAGAACTGAATGCACCCTGTAATCCCTCACCATCCAAAATCCAAAAATGGCAAAAGGTTTTAAATATCACCGAAGAGCAGCTCAATGGGTGGGCTCAGGACAGCACCTTTAATTCAACACTTTCAGGTCCCGATGGGTGGTTGTTGTGGCCAGTGGACGCAAATGGTTGTCATGCACATTTTGTATGCTCCACACAGGGTTTTAGAGCAAGCCAACCTGACCCTCATTACAACACCACACAACACTCTGGTATTGTCATCACACAAACTATGTTAACAATGGTTAAAAATGTCCACATTAACAGCCGTTAAAGTACACCTTAGTCTCCTGTCAGAAGATATAGACTTACAAGACTTCTTGCTGCACGGGTATGGCAAATAGATCAGGAAAACTTGCAGAAAGGTCTAGTCATTGTCGATAATGGTATGAACACATTGTCCAACTGCATTTACACCCTGAACGACATTGTATCATCTGCAATTGACATTATTCAAAATTACATGCCATTTTTACATCATGGATAGAGTCAACTTAGGTCCATTATGAAGCTGGGTTGGACATTAAAAGTTCTTAAAAGTGTCAGCATGCCCTGGCTATATGTTAACTCTAGGGAGTTACTTCCCACATTTAATTTGACATGAAAACAGCCTATGATGGCTAAGAAAGAAGCAACTTACATCATGCTTAACAATAAAAAACCGGACAAGTTGCCTTTTACTGTGGTGGAAATTCCAGCTGCAGTGTGGTTAATACACAGAGTAATTTATCTGCCCATTTCAACATTTAACTTTACTTCATGCCTAAAACATTTTCCAGTGGGCATATTTGAGTGACTAGGGGATAGTTACATTCAAGAGATGTGGGAGCTACCCTTTATGTAGAAATGTTTCATTGGTAGGAGGGAGGTCTTTCTTAGCAGCAGCGAATGTGTGACTTCTGTGAGCCATTCAATGATTTGTACCAGCAGTCTTTGCACAGAAGCTGTAATGCTTCAGTAGTGAAATTAGCTTCTTATCTGAAGGGTGATCCTGTCCCTTTGACTCACCCAGCACTCCAGGTGCTCTCAAATGGAAGTTATGTGATGCTGAGTGATGATGACTGCTGTGGTATTAAGGCAGGCCTAGCCTTGAAGGTTTTGGTCTCCCAAATTGTGACTTGTTGCATAAATGTGCTTTTCCCCCTCATGTGAGAGATAAAAGTGGCAGACATATGGCTTCATATTGCTACTTCTAAATGTTGACAAGCTGAGCAGGCTGATGGCTCTTTTGTTTCAAAAACACGTGGCGCCTACATCTGCCTTCGAGACCTATGTTCTTCAAGTCTTCTGCAGAGATACAGTCCCCACTAAGTACCAACCTTACAAAACATTTTGGTGACATGATCTGTCACATTTTTTATGTGTCTAACACCACTGGGATTGTACACTTTTTTAAGGCTGTTGGTTCTGGATTTGTCAGCACCTTTCAAACTGTCTTTGGAGTAATACCGTCAGCCATACACTCACTGTTTTAGAGTGTCTTTTGGGAATTCCCAATAACATTGGCATTAATAGGTGGTATACTGCTGTTGTTGTTTTTCATTTGCAATGGTTGTCCCATCACAACAAAGAGGAATGATGGTGCTTCCACCAGCCCAATTGTTTCGTGAACAAATGATGCAGTACTTTGGAGCACCACTCCTGGATGAATTAGAGTTGAACTGGTCACTGTCATTCAGGCTTGTTTTGAATTGTGTGCAGCCCGTCTTTCGATGCTTGTGGTGCACATTCGACCATGCGCCGTAAGTGTGTCTTTATCTGCAGTGCATTCCTTCTTTGGATGTGTGTCTGCTGGTGGTCACGATGAAGGTTCATTTCTAGATGTGCCCATTGAGATTTTGGCTGCTGTGGGATGCTTCCTTTGAGCTGCCCTTCGTGGATCTTGTAGCTCCTAGTGGTGTAACACCTGGCACTGCAAGGAATGCTGCCTCCTCGGCCAGATCTATGGCTGAGGCACCAGAACATGAGTGCTTCCTCGCTTTCTCGCCAACGAGCTTGTTAACTTATTGAATGCCAGACTGGGATCTTTCCTGGATTCTATCACTGTTGATGATATTGGTGATTTTTTGCGGGATCATGACTATTGATGAACTTTGACGTTTGTCCTTTATTTGCATTTATTTTCATTCAACTTCTAAACTGCCCATTTTAATTTGGCCTGACTTTGATCTGTCCTGCTTGTCAACATGGACATTCAATCTCTTTTTTGAACATTTTAGTCTACATTTTAGACTGCTTTTCAGTAATAGTTTAGGAGTAGTGATTTTAGTATAGGATTTTTAGAATTGACCTCTCCACTCCTGCACTGACAATGGGGACAATGGACACTGTGCCCTTTTACCTAGTTCATTTCATTGGTTCCTTTTTATTATTTTAGCATGGCTTCATTTTAGCAGAGATGTTTTATTATTTTTGTCAGTTGTCTTCCCAAGTAGAATTTGTTATTATTTCTTTTGCATGATATTTCATCTTGTGCTTTGCCCAAGGCTGAACATGATCATTTACTGAGTATTGCCTATCCAATAGTACGATGTCTACCTTACACTGAAAAGATCCATTATCACATCAGGGCAGTACTTAGAACAACAACACGTTTTGTTATAAAACAAGATGCTGCCACTAACCAAGTTGGAGGGGACATTACAGCCAGCTATCTCACACTGTACAATGTTGTCGCAGCTCTGCTGAACTTGGCCTCATTGCTCCATCCACTTGGGAGGACTGCCAGCAGATCAACAGGCAAACTTCTGCTTATTATTCAGGTATTGGCTGCGGCTTCCTTGAAGAGACTAGTGTGGGTAGATTAGGGCTAACACTGCTTATGTTTTGGGGGAGATTTCAATGTGGCCAGTTACGATTGGTTCGCTACCTGAGGAGGTTGGATAAACATGCTACGAAACTAATAAAGGTTTATGAAGAACCTTTGAAGTGAAAAGCGTATTCTTAACACTAGCGATGTGGACAAAACTGTTGCTAACCTCCTAGATGAATTGGAACTCCTGCAATCCATATTAAGGCCTTCATTACAACCCTGGCAGTCGGTGAGAAAGTGTCGGTAATACCACCAACAGCCCAGCAGTAAAAAAAATGCAATTATGACCATGGCAGAAACCGCTCACAGAGACAGCCACTTTAACACACGACCGCCATGGCGGTAGCAACAAGCACGAGGCAGTAACCGCCAACATCCAGGCGGAAGACCATGTACCGCCCACACTATTACAACAGGCCTATCCGCCACCTTTTCCGGGGCAGTACCAACGACATCAAAAGCACAGTGGAAACACTGCACAGAAGGGCGACTCACCTCTGGAGACTCAAGGAAGAACCACGACGCCATGGTGCCCGAGTTGCACATCTTCCCCATGCTTGTATACCTCCTCATGCATTACGAACAGCAACGCCGGCGAAGACAACCACGGTGAGTACTGCCGCCTAGTACACAGGGGAGGGGGGAGGAAAAAGAGAGTGACACACACACGCAACACCTCCATCCCCAACCCCATACACACAACTAGATGCAGCAACATAACATATCCACCCCGTACCCTTCAGGAATAATGCAAGGACAAAAGGAATTGATTAAAGTGAGTTTAATAAGATAAAATAGTAGAATGTCATGCTACAAAATCAAAACAGTATATACATATATACAAATGGAGGGACACTGCCCAGTCCTCAATGTCCGTGGGCCACAGGGCCACATCACATAGGCCAAGGCCCCACTTGACTCCCGAAACGACACGGAGAGAACACTGCAGGGGCATCAGGTCGAAAATACACAAGCACCTCAGGGTGACAGGGAATGGGGGGGCATTCAGCCGGAAGATGGAACACCACTGGTCCCGGAGGGGGCTACATGCCCTGTGCAATGTCATGGGGAGTGTAAGTCCACAGTCTTTCAAGTGGGTGGTTTGCCCACTGCTTGGTCCTAGGGAGTGCAATGCCACAGTCTCTCAAGTGGGTAGTTTGCCCACTGCTTGGTCCTGGGGAGTGCAAGGCCACAGTCTCTCAAGGGGATGGCTTCTTCCACTGGTTCTGCAGGGGGCATTGTGCCCAGTGTGCTTCAACCTGGCAAGGAGGGGGTGAGTGGATGGCTTCATCCACTGGTTCTGGAGGGGGCCTTGTGCCCAGTGTGCTTCATCCTGGCAAGGAGGGGGTGAGTGGATGGGTTCTTCCACTGGTTCTGGAGGGGCTCTTGTACCCAGTGTGCTTCATTCTGGCAAGGAGGGGGTGAGTGGATGGCTTCTTCCACTGGTTCTGGAGGGAGCATTGTGCCCAGTGTGCTTCATCCTGGGAAGGAGGGGGTGAGTGGATGGCTTCTTCCACTGGTTCTGGAGGGGGCCTTGTGCCCAGTGTGCTTCATCCTGGGAAGGATGGGATAAGTGGATGGCTTCTTCCACTGGTTCTGGAGGGGGCCTTGTGCCCAATGTGCTTCATCCTAGCAAGGAGAGGGTAAGTGGATGGCTACTTTCACTGGTTCTGGAGGGGGGCTTGTGCCCTGTGATGCAGCACTTGGGGAATGCAAGGTCACAGTCTCTCATTTGAGTGTCACACCTACAGGATTTGCAGAGGCTAGGACGCACTACAGCCCTTGGAGGCAGGACTACACACTGCCCATCGGTGGTGACGGCTTCTCGTGGGGGCAGTGGCAGTGCCAGTGTCAGGGATGCCAGTGGTGGGGGGAGGCTCCAGCCCTTCTCCTGCTGCCTCAGATGGCTGCCCACTGGGGCTGCTGCTCCTAGCAGTGGTGCTGGTGCTGGTGTTGGGGATGCCAGTGGTAGGGGGAGGCTCCAGCCCTTCCCCTGCAGCCTCAGACAGCTGTCCACTGGGGCTGTTGCTGCTGGCAGTGGTGCTGGTGCTGCTGGCGCTTCTGGTGGCAGTTCTGGTGTCGGGGATGCCAGTGGTGGGGGGAGGCTCCAGCCCGTCCCCTGCAGCCTCGGACAGCTGAGCCACCATGGTTGGTGGTGGGGGCTCAGAATCAGTCCCAGCACCAGGCTTCCTGTCCTTCCTGCCTGTAGGTGCAGGCCCCTTGCCCTTCCCCTTGGCTGCTGGTGGTACCTCCTTGTCCCTCCCCTTGGCAGGTGGTGGTGCCACCTTGCACTTCCCCTTGGCAGCTGGTGTTGCCTCCTTGCCCTTCCCTTTGGCAGCTGGGGCAGGCACACTTTCAGTGCTGATGGCTGGTTCCCTGGAGCCTCCCCTACCAGTGGCAGCGGAGGTTGAGGGCTTTTCATTGGTGTGGCTAGTGTCAAGGGCCCGGTGGTGTGCCACTGCCTCCCTCATGGTGTTGGCCATGTCTGCCAGCACCCCTGCAATAGTGACCAGGGTGGTGTGGATGTCCTTCAGGTCCTCCTTGATCCCAGGTACTGTCCCTCCTGCAGCCGCTGGGTCTACTGCAACTTGTCCAGTATCTGGGCCATCGTCTCCTGGGAATGGTGTTATGCTTCCAGGATGTTGGTGAGTGCCTCGTGGAGAGTCGGTTCCCTGGGCCTGTCCTCCCATTGTCGCACAGCAGTCCTCCCAGCTTCTCTGTTGTCCTGTGCCTCTGTCCCCTGAACCGTGTGCCTGCTGCCACTGACCCCAGGTCCCTGAACGTCTTGGGTTTGTGGGGTGTCCTGGGGTCCCTGTAGTGGTGGACACACTGCTGATTGACGTGTCCTGGGGACAGCGGTATGGGCCCGCTGGGTGGGTGCTGTGGCGGTGTTTCCTGAGGGGGGAGGCTCTGTGGTGGTATGGGACTGTGCCTGGTAACTGACTGTACGGAAATCCTTGATGGGCCAGGTTGGTCATCCAGATCCAGGTGACAAGAGGTGCTGTCATCACTGTGGGCCTCTTCTGTGAGGGGACTGGATGCTGCTGGCACCTCCTCTCCAGTGACGTTGTGTGGGGGACCTGTGGAGATGCAAATTCAGTGTTATTGTTTCTGTGTGTGACATCATGTGCATGGGTGTTTTGCCCTGTATGGTTGTGATTGCCCTATCACCTTTGCCTTGTGTGTGTAGTGATTTTGTGGGCTAGCTGATTGTCTCTAGTGTGCATGCTGTAGTGATGGGTGTTCATGCAGGGCTGTGAGTGGTGTCCATGGATTGGTGGTGCATGCAGGACTTGGTATTGGGATGGGTGGGCTGTGATGGTGGAGTGTATGTGAGGTGGTGGGGTGATGGGGGTGAGGTTAGGGGTGGGGGTATGTGATGGCATGCAGGTAGGGGGCTGATAGTAATAGAGATTGACTTACCAGAGTCCAGTCCTCCTGCTACTCCTGCCAGGCCCTCAGGATGCATGATTGCCAAGACTTGTTCCTCCCATGTTGTTAGTTGTGGGGGAGGAGGTGCGGGTCCACCACCAGTCCTCTGTACTGCTATCTGGTGTCTTGCTACCACGGAACGCACCTTCCCCTTAGGTCATTCCACCTTTTCCTGATGTTGTCCCTTGTTCTTGGGTGCTGTCCCACAGCGTTGACCTTGTCCACGATCCTCCGCCATAACTCCATCTTCCTTGCAATGGATGTCTGCTGCACCTGTGATCCAAATAGCTGTGGCTCTTCCCAGATGATTTTCTCCACCATGACCCTTAGCTCCTCCTCTGAGAACCTGGGGTGTTTTTGTGGTGCCATGGGTGTAGTGTGTGTGGTGTATGTGTATGTGAGGGTGTGTGGGGGTGATGTGTTGGTTGGGGTGTGTGCTGTAAGGTGCGTGGATGGTGTATGGGTGATGGTTTTCTGTGGCTCTGGTTCTGTGGGGGCTCTTGTCAATTTTTTTGAGTCGGAAAGGGTTGTGGGTAATGTGGGTGTGTGTTTTATAGTGGTGTGGGTGTGGTGTGTGTCTGGTGTGTGTAGTTTGAATTGCCCAATGTAGTGTTGTTTTGTATGTGTGTGTGTATTTTGAACGCAGCGGTATGTACCGCCAATGGTTTATCACGGTTGAATGTCCGCCGCAGTGATGTGTGGGTCACACTGCTGTGGGCATAGTTCTGTTGGCGTAAAGGTGTGGGTTTTGCTACCGCCAGTTTATCACTGACATTTGGGCTGGCGGACTTGTGTGTGTGACTGTATAGTGACGGATTGCTATGTGTGGGTCATAATCTGGGTAGCGGTAATCCGCCATGCCGTCGGTATGTTGGCGGCAGTCGGCATGGCGGTAAGTGGCACTTACCACCAATGTAAGAATGAGGGCCTAAGTGTCTTTTGAAGTGATATTGAAGTGACTGAGGTGAGAGGGGGGCCGCCAAGAGAGAGTGGAATCGTTGTGTATGTTTCAGCTGACCCGAGGTGTGGGTGGAACTTTGGAACATTTTGCAACTGGTTGAAGGCAGTGAACCGAGCTGAGGTGAGAGCGGAACCTTGCCGCATGTGCGACTGATTGAAGGCAGTAAGTCGGGAGAGAGATATGCTCTTGTTGCTGTCTGTGCGCAAAATGATGACATCATAAGCACGTGACATTCCGTCCAGTGTGATTGGATAAAGCTGGGGAACAGGGGCACTGGAGAGTAAGCAGTTTTGTTACAACAACGTTTCTTCTTATGTACAAGGAAAAACTTGATCATTAATGTCTACCCCCATTTTTGATGAATCCTTCTAACGCAGGTCACTCGGCAACAAGCGGTGATCTGCACATCCTTAATATTTAATTATTTATTGACACGTGGATCACTTCACAACAAGCGGTGACCCACACACCATTTATATTAATCGGTGATCTGCACACCATTGATATTTAATTATTTCCTGACACACGGATCACTCGACAACAAGCGGTGATCTGCACACCTTTGAGATTAATCGGTGATCTCCACGCCGTTGATGTTAATTAATTGCTGACAATAAATGAGGCAGAATTTCATTTTTTCTTCCATTTATATATTTACAAGTTATTTGCTGGTCTTTGTTTCAGTGATCAGCACACTGTAGTCCTTTTGAGCAACATAGAAGTAGGTTGTTTGCCCAAAGTACTTCTAGTGTTGCTAACAATTCAAATATTCAGACATTATGACAGGTGCTAATATGTCTGAACCTCCTCATTTCCTTTCAGATAAGGATGATCCTATTTTGCATTGGAAAAGATGGAGGTAAATATTTTATTCATACTTACTTTCGATTGGGGAGAAAAATGTTCGGCAGTTCGCAAACAAGCAGTATTATGAAATAATTTAGGAATGGAAGGGAAAAATATGTATGAGACTTTGGATGGAATCATCACTAATCGTGGGAAGGGTGAACCAGACAATGTTTTTGAAATGTCTGTTATGATGTTGGAGAACCATTTTGGTGCACAGATTAATGTGGTACTGGAAAGGCACACATTTTTCACAGAGAGTGCAGGAGAAACTGGAGAAAATTTACATGTATGTTGCAGTCTTGAAAATGTTAGCTCGTACATTTGAATTTGAACAACTGACTGATTCTCTTGTCAGAGACCAGTTTGTCAGGTGCATGAGCAATGTAAAAGTACAAGAAAAATTATTAGCAAAAAAATCCCACTTTGAAAGTGACGACAACTATAGTTGGTATGGAGAATACTAGTATGTGGGTGTGTGAAATGCGTGATGAAAAAGAAAAAAGCCACATGCTTGTGGATGAGTCAGTGAATAAATAAAGAGGAGTTGGTAGAGATGCAGAAAAAGAAGTAGACAAACATGAGAGAATGAAGAACAAGGAGGGACATAAAAACGTTTGACAAGAAAATTGCTCAAAATGATACACTAATATCAACAAAAAGTGGAGTTGTGAGATATTTTAGATGTGGGAGCGAAGGACATAATTCCAAAAGTCCTGGATGTTTTGCAAGGTTAGCAGTCTGCAAGAGATGTAGTAGGAATGGGCACTATATGTAGATGGAATAAACAACAGGTGGTGAGTTGTATTGAAGGAGAAGAAAAGTTTACTTTCAATATAAAGCATGATGTATGTGTGGACGCAGATCCAATCGAAATGCCAGAATGTGAAATTGTGGTGGGAGAAAAAAAGTTGTTGTACTTTCTGATTCAGGATCACCATACGTAGTGATTGGTGACAAGAACTGGAACTCAATATTTGGGAATGGAGAAATTGAATTGCTACCACCGGATATAAATCCTGTGGGGTAGGGAGGCAAGAAAATAAATGTTTTGGGCTATTTGATTATGAGAATTCAATTTGGTGAGCGTGAAACAATTGGAAAAGTGTATGTAGCGAAAAGGGGTGATAACCTTTTAGGTTGGAGACATCAAAGGGACATGGGGATAATCTTAAATCCAAATTCCAAACAGAACGTGTTAATAACGGCGAATGATGGATTCTCAGATGAGATAGTTTCTAGGTTTCCTAAAGTATTTGGAGATTATTTAGGCTTACGAAAGAATATTGAACAGAAAATTGTTCTCAAGAATGGTGCAACACCATGTGTGTCTGAAAAAAGGAAAGTTCCTCATCTGATGTTAGCACCGCTCAAACAAGAATGAAATAAATTAAAAGAAAGAGGATTAATTGAAGAATTTTAGTGCTCAGAGTGGTTTGGCCCCATAGTTCTAGCACCAATTGAAGGGGGTAAAGAGATATGTGTGTGTGTTGACTTGAGACGATTGAATAAAAACAATTGGGTTGATGGTTAACCATTACCGAATATTTCTGAAAATGACTTTAATCAAAGATGCTAAGTTATTCAGAGTGACGTATTTGTCCTCTGCTTACCATCAGGTTGTGCTCCATCCTGATTCTAGGCCATTAACATCATTTGTAACCTCTTTGGGAACATTTAGGCCCATATTTATACTTTTTGACGCAAAACTGCGCTAACGCTGACAGGAGTCATGCCCCCTTGCCCAATGGCCATGCCCAGGGGACCTATGTCCCCTGGGCATGGTCATTGGGCATAGTGGCATGTAGGGGGGCACGAATCAGGCCCCCCTATGCCACAATTTTTTTAAAAAAAAAATACTTACCAGAACTTACCCTATTGTCCCTGGGATGGGTCCCTCCAGCCTTGGGTGTCCTCCTGGGGTGGGCAAGGGTGACAGGGGGTGTCCCTGGGGGCATGGGAGGGCACCTCTGGGCTCCTTCAGAGCCCACAGGTCCCTTAACACCTGCCTTTTGCAGGCGCTAAAAAACGGCGCAAAAGCGGCCGTACGTAATTTTTTTTGACCCGCCCACTCCCGGGTGTGAATTTTGCCCGGGAGTATAAATACGACGCACATGCCTCGGAGTCAATTTTTTAGACGTGAACGCCTACCTTGCATCTCATTAACGCAAAGTAGGTGTCCACGCAAAAAAATGACACAAACTCCATGGACTTTGGCGCTAGACGCGTCTAACGCCAAAGTATAAATATGGAGTTAGTTTTGCGTCGGAATTGCGTAAAAAAAAACGACGCAATTCCGGCGCAAACGGAGTATAAATATGCCCCTTAGATTCATCTGGATGCCTTTTGGACTGGTTTTTGCAGCTGTGTGCTTTCAGAGGGTCATGAAGGAAATGTTAAAAGGGTTGCACAAAATGTTGTTTTTCCAGGATGATATTTTGGTATATGGACGAAACCAATGTGAACATAATGAAATATTGTGGAAGGTGTTGGAGCAATTACAGAATGCAGGCTTGGTGATAAAAAAGGAAAGTGTAATTTGAAAGTATCCACTGTAACTTATCTGGGGCACACTATCTCAGGTGAAGGTATAAGTCCAAAAATTGATTTGGCAAACAGTATTGCAAAAACTCTCAAACCAGAAAAAAAGACCAAGTACGATCATTTCTTGGTTTGGCAGAATTTTGTTCAAAATGTATCCAAAATGTTGGTAGTGTTTCTCAACCATTGAGGTTGCTGAGAAAAAAGGGTGCCTACTTCAGCTGGACTGAAGAAACAGATCTGTCTTTTGACAGTATTAAATGCATTGTGGTAAAATTACCAACTTTGGAACATTTTGCGGCTTACAGGAAAACCCCTTTATTGACCAATGCCAGTGTGAAGGGTTTGGGTGCAGTTTTAGCCCAAATGATGAATAGTTAAAAGAAGGTGATAGCTTTTGTTTCTTGCTCATTAAAAGGTGCTGAAGAGAGTTATTCAGTTATTGAACGAGAGGCCTTAGCTGTATATTGGGCAATTATCCACTTTAAGTATTTTTTCATGAGGAATGCCATTTGGGGTCAGATTGGATCATTGACCATTTACTTGTATGCTCTTATGTAAGGAGATGGAGAATGTATCCCCTAGGATCAGGAGGTGGTCAGATGGATTGACCAGTTAGCATTTTACAGTTGAGTATATACCTGAAGCAGGGAATGCAATGGCAGATTGTCTCTCTAGACTGCCGATCAACCAAAGTGTAGATGTGTGTGAAGAAGAATGGTTGGCCAAAAAAGAAAGATGTACCAACTAATGTGGAAGGACTAACTTAGCATTACTGATGGGTAAGTACTGAGGAGGGAACGGGTGGTACCTCCTGATGTCTTGAGACAGAAGTTAATTAACTTTGGCTCATGAAGGACTTTTAGGGAGAAATGTGACTAAGGCTTGTTTGTGTAAATGGTACTGATGGCCAAAAATGGATTAAGAAGTTGAAGTGGTGTTAAAGGATTGTTGGCATTGTGCGAAAAATTACAAAACAAAGAAAACTAACAGAGTTCCTCTGTCACCTGCTGAGGTTCCAGTGGAGCCATGGACTAAGCTAGGTCTAGATATGGCAGGGCCATTTGATCTTCTAGCCAATGATGACAATATGTTAGGCTGCTGGTAGACTATGGTGGTCATTACAACCTCAGCGTCTTTTAAGAAGACCGCCGAGGGACCGCCGTGCGGAAGACTGCCAGTAGTGGCGGTTTGCCGCTCGGCGTATTATGACCGTTGGTTGCCCTCCGTTGTTTTTCCGACGGAGAACCGCCAACAGCCATACTTGCGCACAGTGGGGAAGTGGAGGTTGCTCCACCTCCACCGCCACGCCAACAGAACACCGCCGAGCTAATCACGTCCTGTGATTCTGCGCGGCGGTGTTCTGTTGGCGCTGTGGTGTTGGCGGAGCTGCCACCATGGCTCCCGTCCCATCCCGGAGGATCGACGGAACAGGTAAATCGATCGTCCGTTAGGGGAGAGGGGTGGGGGTGTTGTGTGGGTGCATGGGGGTGTGTGTCGGTGTATGTAGGGGGGGTGTGTGAGTGTGTGTATGCTTGCAGGGGTGTTGCGTGTTTCGGAAATGTGTGTGTGTCTGTATGGATGTGTGCGTGTATGTTTGAATGTGGGTGTGCGTGTCTGACTGTGTGTGTGGATGTTGGCATGTATGTCGGTGTGTGTGCGTGTATGTGTGTTGGTGGTGCCTGCGTGCGTGTCGGGTGTGTAAGTGTAAGGTAATGTTGGGGGTCGGGTGGGGAGGGGGGCCCTGCCACCTTTGGGGGGTGGCAGGGGTGGTGGGGGGATAGAGGAGGGAGTTGGGGTGGAGGTGGGGGTGGGTGACACCCCTATCAGTGCCAGGGAAGGAATTCCCTGGCACTGATAGTGCTTACTGCCATGGATTTCATGGTGGTTCCTGCCGCTGGAAATCCACGGCAGTAAGCCGGGTCACAATACCGGCGGCGGTATTGTCACGGCCGCCGGGCTGGAGACCCAGGTCTCCAGCCCAGCGGTCGTCTCCGCCCTGGCGGGCGGAACGGGGAAGCGGCAGATGACCATGGCGGTAACCGTCATGGTCATAATACTAAAAAAAAGACCGCCAGCCTGTTGGCGGTCTTACCGCCGCTTTAACACTGTCCGCCAGGGTTGTAATGACCCCCTATAAGTCTAAGTGGGTGGTCACGACGTGTGTGGCTATGGTATACATTAAAAGAGTAATCACATTTGTAAAAGAAGAATTTTCTAGGGAGGGTGCTCTAAAAACTCTTATAACTGATAATGGGGTATAGTTTATATCCCAAGAAATGAAAAATGTTGTTAAAGAATTGTCAGTAACTAAGTTCAAGACAGCTCTCTATTTGCCTCAAGCCAATGGTTTAGCAGAGAGGATGAATAAGATAATAAACAATTGTGCCCAGCGTGCACTCTTGAATAAGACATCCCTAAAGGAAATGTTGAGAGAAATTTGGTGGGCACACCATGTCACTCCTAATAGTGTAACATCTATATCTCCATTTGTTTTACTTTAAGGCAGGAAACCACATTGTAAACTCAATGCTGTGTGGCTAAAAATGAGTGGAGAACAGAATGTGGACTTTCCAATGATAAGTTTGTTCTGCTTAGGTGGGAACATCAAAATACATTTAAAACTCACTATGATGCTGCGAATGGTGCACATGAATCAAAGTTTCAGGTCTGTGACAGAGTTTTAGTGAAAAGACCTAATATATAAGAAAGGGACATTCAAAATTCATGGGTCCTTTTATGATAACAAAGGAATGTCACAATTTTAGGGGATGTCTGGAGAATATTTAGATTAACAAAACAAAATGAGGTTGGTTCAGAAACTATGCTAAAAGAGAGCCATGGGGTGGATGATTTGAATGATGATAAAGAGTTTTTGTTAAGAAGAGAGATATAAACTTACTTTGCACAAGGACTACGTAATGGGGAAAGTTACAAACTATAGACTTAATTAAATCATGAATGGAAGGATTTTATTAAATAAAGGAACCTTTTACTGTTACATATAAAGTGAATGTATGTATATATATAAAAATTTGTTTCATTTTCTTTGTGTACACTTCTGATTTCCATGATGTAATTGTTTCATTAGAATCTTATTATAGTAATATTGATTTGTAACTGTTGTATTCTGATATGATATAATAAGGGAGGGAGAAGTGTTGTGGTTTGCACTAGATCACTTGGCTGGAATGCGGTGACAATCACTTTGAGGTCACAGCATTCCAGGCAGTGTCAAGGTTCTGGGAGGATTTGAACGTGGTCAGTTAAGATTGGTTTGCTGTCTGAGGATGTTGTATAAACATGCTATAAACCTAATAAAGGTTGATGAAGAACCTTTGAAGTGAAAATCATAGCATATTCTTAACATGCTCTCATGTAGATTTTTAGCAGTGCGGTAGGAATTTGAGATTGCTAATGCGCCTAGTCCTTAGTAAGTAAACTTACAAGGGGACGTGTATAGGTCGATGAACCTTTTGGATCACATGGAGTATCCTAATCAAGCGGAAACCAATGGATCATCAATAAACATTATTATCAACAAGAAACACCAAGGTAAGCCCTATCTAATAAGAAAATACCATGACTCTCAAAAAGATTAACTGTTTTTATTCCCTATTAGTTACAGTTCTAATCAAAAACCTTTATTCGACTTTTTTGTTAATCAAACTTTATTAGCATCATACACAACTCTTCACCATGAATTACTGATAAGCAAAACGAGCATCAACAAAAGTCAGCAAATTCATTAACATTTTGAATAATTCAGCAATGCAAGTCAGTCAGTCAACTGTCACTGTTAAGTCACCCTTGTCAGCCTACCTAAATCAAATTAGCATCAGAATGTGGGTCTGCATGGGAAAACAATTTAGGCAAAAGTCATTCATTTGGAAAAATCTATCTAAAGAGAGAAAAACATTTTAAAACAGCACAGTTGGTACCCAGAAGAAAAAGCACACGTTAGTCAGTCACATTGTTATAGCTACCTATCCAAAATAGATCAGTAATGAGTCAGTCTTTGTCTCCAGGTCATCAGTCATCAGCAAGTATAAGGCTCACAGAGAGTAAGCCCAATTATCAGCACTTTGGACACTGTCTCCTGACGTCATCAACTTTCGCCTCTCCTCTCTGATTTTCCTTCCCTTGTCATGACTTTTAATTAGGGTATCTCAGTCCGTCCCACAAATTGCTAATTGGTCAACCTCATCAGGGGTTATGATTCTAACCTCTAGTTGTTGTTTACCACTTGTTTGCATCGGTTCAAGCTTCAAGTTCCATCAATATGATTGGTCCTTCTGTTGATGAGAACTTCATCCGGCTGTTCAGGTAACAAAATTGTTGCCCACAGTCTTTTAGTCAGTGCCTCTATTGTTCAAGTCCTGGGAAAGTATGTGTTGCCTACTCTACACATAATTGTAGCAATTTGTTCTTATCATGTCCTGTCCTCTGGTACATTTGCAGACATTTCTAGCAGAGCCCGTCTAAACTCTGTGCAGTTCAAGGTCCTTTTCTCCAGTTCCAGTCCTCGGCAGCTCATCTCGTTTCCACGTTTAAGCAAGCAAGGCCCAGCGCCGACGAGGTCTCTAGTTCGGCTAAGTTAAGAATATGAAGCATCATAAAACATAGGTTATATGTTCAAATATGACATATTAATACATAATTTTTAGTATTTTTCATTATTCTAGCATTGTTAACACACATGGTGACCACTCCCTGTGGGCACATTTTACTCATTACACGTTATTTTCAATTATTAGTTTCTTTTATCAATATTTCTCATTAGTATGTATACGCAAATCATTAGAAATTTCTCATATTAGCATATCTGCTGCAGCAGTCCCTCCTCTGATGACTAAATATGCCATCACACCTTTCCCTTGTCAATCATTTTACAAATTACTTTCAACTACATTTCGGTTTCTTCTCCTTACCTTTTCCCTATAGATTCTTCTTCTGAGTTGTTCTCTGATCATTTTTAGCCCTAATTAATTCAATTTTTTACCATAATGTACGTGCCCCCCCCCATAATCCTAATATAGCAATGATCACAATTAATATCCCTTGGACAATTTTCCACAGTATCCCACCCCAAATTTGACTGAACCAATTTCCCACAGTAAAAAATCAATTTCCAACCCTTTCCCAAACTCCTGGTTCCTTCAGTTCTTTCAAATCCTTACTTGCATTAGGTAAATTAGTAAGCACATTTTGTATCTCTTTCTCGTTCTCAGGTATATAGGAACAGCAGTGCCTTGCATTAATCATTTTACAGACTCCTCCATCCTTCGCCAATATTATGTCTAAAGCAAGCCTATTTTGAAGTGTCATAGCTCTATCCGCAGCTAATTCAGTGTTTAGTAAAAGTATAGCTCCTGTAAAATTGATTAACATATTATCCACTATAGTTGATAGTTTTCGTATCTTATTTACATTCAATAAAACTCCTACAGAATGAATTATTGCTCCAAAGATATCCCCTAAAATTGCAGAGGTTGTCTCTCTCCTTTGTCTCATTTGGTGTAACTCAGTCATTTTCGGTATCTTTTTCAAATCATCTATTGGATAAATCTTAGGAAAAACTATTCCCAAGTAACATAACCCACACCATCTTCTAGGAATAAGGAAATAAGCATTAAGTCCACAAATAAGATAATTACCAGGAATCACAGGGCCTGCACCATTCAGCATAAATGTTCATTTGCTCTGAAACAAAAACACTTGCCTACATTCACTCGTTCCCACAAATAAAGTGTCAGTGCGTGATTTTGGCCTATATATACAAAGCTTCCCTACATGCAACACATCTCAGGCTAATTTCCCTTGTGTTTTAATAGCAGTGTAAGCATAATCATTCTTGTAAGTTCTTTTCTCTAACCCTTTCTCTAGTTTCTCTTTTAGTGCTTTTTTCCTGTCGTCAGTATGCCCAATAAAGCTCTTTTCCATAGGTGTTAATAAGCAAGTTCAATTGTTACAATTCGCATAAGCCGTGCCAATGGTCAGTGAAGGCTCAAAGAATCCTCTAACTAATACTATATCATTATCCTTAGCTATCTTACTCAAATATCTAATTATAGGAACAAAAGAAAATACCATGTGATAATTTGAAAAAATAAATTGTATACACTCCTGATTATAGAATCGAGTTAGTAGCAAACTACAAGTTATACCGTAAGTCAGAGGTAGACCATGGTAAGTGACCCCTTCTTCCACAGAGGAAGGTATTTGCGTACACGCAAGACAATCCCTTGCATCCATTGTTTCTACATACTCAATAAACGATAAAAGACGTTGGAAGACAGCTCTCCTTTTCTGTTAGTATAATCATGCAAATATTTCTCATCCAACTGAAACCTCTCTTTAGCTGTTAGTGTAGTAGTCTCAAGTACAGATGTAACTTTAGCCTCTCTCATCTCATGAATGACATTCCAACAATCATTATTATAAACAATATTCCACCCAATCGCCATTCCTACACTCAAATATCTACAATACCTAATGTTCCTAATGTTATTATCTAATCCAGCCATGATCCGTAAAGAATCAGAAAGCAGAATTTAAATCTTAATTAATATGCAACACGAAAAAAACAAAAAATAATCTAAAATATACTTCTTTTTCATGCTTCTGCTTCACACAACAAGACCCCTTTTTCTTCCTTTGTCAAAAATCGGTTAGCAGCTGGTCATCTCCAGGATTTTAAGTGTCATATCAGGCTATCAGTGTCTCTTCCAGTAAAATCAATAATCTCAGTCTCTTTTCCCTTTGCTCACGACTCAGTCTTCTGATTTTGTCCTTCAGGTTGCATAAAAATACTGATTCGGAACTTCTCTGTCAAAGCAAAAAGACATAAACTTGTTTTGCCAATCACTTGTTGCGGCATATGCCCACTCTGGTCCCGTGTATCTTCGACTTGCTACTCTTTCTTTTCAACCTCCTTTCACCTGTCAGTTCTCCATCACTCAATTGGTCTTTCTTTGTGGTGTCTATATCTTCCTCTATTGTCTCATTTATAACCAAGTCCTTTTTCTTGCCTATTTAGGATTCAGGCCAGTGGTCTCCTTTTCTTGCCCCTTCTGTCAACAATCTCTTCAAGACTGGGCTCTTCTCCTTCACCTTATCTGTAATGCCTTCTCTTGATGGACCTGCAACAGGTTCAGGAGGAGTCAGATCACTTTGGCTTTGACCTGTCTCAACTCTTTCCCCCTCAGGCTCTGGCACTTGGTCTCTTTGCGATTCAGCACTCTTTGCTTCTGTGAGAACCTCTCCTGTGCATGGATCTCTTGTCCCTTCTGCCGGGTTGATCTCTCGTTCTGTCTCCTGAATTTCCACATCCTTGTCTCTTACTGGGGTGATTGATCCTTCTTCTGCCAATTCTGGATCTACTTCCGTCTCAAACTGCCCCGGTTCTGGTTCCGGTATAACTATTTGCTTTACTGCTGTTGGCGTCCTCAAAAACACTTCTTTATGATCCTGGGGACTCACCACTTTCTTTGTATGGTTCACATGCATCCAGTTAGGCAAACCTGCACACTTCACAGCTGTTGTAGTTGTCAGCACCACTTGATACGGACCTCTCCAACGTGGCTCTAGGAAAGTCTTTCGCACGTGCTTTTTTATCACGACCCAGTCTCCTGCTCTTAGTTTGTGACCTGGGTCATGGATAGGTGGCAGGGTATTGGCTTGTACCTGCTGAGAAAAAGATCGAACCACATCAGCTAGACCCTTGCAGTAGTCCAACACCATATCATCTGTAATATTGACTAGAGCATTGGCTGGTATTGCTGGCAACCTCATTGCTCTTTCCATAAGAAGCTCATGTGGGGACAGCCATATCTTTCCGTCTGGTATATTTCTCGTTGACATCAACACTAAAGGCAATGCGTCCGACCATTTCAGATTTGTGGCAGCGCACATTTTAGCAATTCTTGATTTCAGAGTACCATTCATTTGCTCTACGAGTCCTGACGCCTCTGGACGATAGCTGCAGTGGAGCTTCTGTTCAATGTTTAGTGCTGCACATAAGAGCTTAATCACTTCGTTATTGAAGCGTGTTCCCCTATCTGATTATAAAGAGATCGGAAATCCGAACCTTGTTATCAACTCTCCAAGTCGCAACTTTGCAACTGTAAGACTATCATTTCTGCGTGTGGGGTATGCTTCAATCCAATGACCATTCACACACACAATCACCAACACGTACTTCAATCCACCACACGCGGGAATCTCATTGAAATCAAATTGCATTCTGCTGAATGGTCCACCTGCTCTTACAATGTGGCTCAGATTTACCACTGTCCCTTTTCCCACTTTAACTGCTGACAGACCACACATCTGGGACACACTGCTTCAGCTGTCTGCCTAAATTTTGGATTGAACCAATCAACCTTGAACAGCCTAATCATGGCATCCCTTCCAATGTGTGCCTGACCATGGTAATACCGAGCCATCTGAGTCAGCAGACAATTTGGCAATACCATCTGACCCTCCTCAGATACCCAGATCTCATCTGGTCTCTGTACACACTTCAGCTTTGCCCTCAGCTTTTTCTCTTCCTTATCTGCATTTTCTTGCAATGTTTTTAATTCTTCTAGAGTATTAATTATTTTCAATGCAAAACTTGCACAACTGGTATCTTCTTCTGGCATCAATTCCCACTTGTCTTTAAGCGATATACAGTTCAGGGCACAAAACCTTGCAACCTGATCTGCATACCCATGTCCCAAGGAAATGTAATCTTGCGTTTTTTGATGTGAACTGCATTTTACCACAGCAATATCCTCAGGCATTTGAACTGCATACAGTAATTCTTTTATCCTGTCACTATTTCGTACTGGGCTTCCACTTGAGGTCATAAAACCTTATAGCGATCACAATTGACCAAAATCATGAACAATTCTAAATCCGTACTGACTATCAGTGTACATTGTCACTCGCAGCCTGGTAGAGACATAACAAGCTCTGGTAAGAGCCACCAGTTCTGCTACTTGTGCTGAATATACACCAGGAAGTCAAGATGCTTCTAGGGTTCCTGTAATAGTACATACAGCATATCCTGCTCTCAAAGTGCCCGTTCCATCTCTAAGACATGAACCATCAACAAAACCAATTTGGTCATTTTCTTCTAATTGAGTATCTCTAATATCAGGTCTAGGTTTTGTACATAGCTCAGTTACTTCAAGACAATCATGTTCTATATCCTCCTCCATTTCGATTTCAACAGTATCACTTGGCAATAATGTTGCTGGATTGAACACTGTAAATCTTTTGAAAGTTACATTTGGAGCTCCCAATATGCTCGTCTCATACCTTGTCAGTCCAGCCCCTGTCAAATGTTGTGTTTTCGTCCTTGTCAGTAAAATCTCAACAGAATATGGTACCATTACCGTCACTAGGTATCCCATGACCACCCCTTCACATTGGGAAAGACTTTGACCAACTGAGGCTACTGCTCGCAGACAACCTGGTAAAGCTGCTGCAACCGGGTCAAAGGTAGCTGAAAAATAAGGAACTGGGCGATAAGCACCTCCATGGACCTGTGTCAAAACAAGAAAGAACAAGCATCACGTTCATGACAAAACAATGTGAAAGGCTTTGTGTAATCAGGCATTCCTAACGCTGGAGCTCTGCACAAACTCTCTCTCAATTCAGTGAAGGCTCTCATCTGATCCTCATCTAGGCTAATGGGTTCTGTAACTCCCTTGTGTGTCAACTGCTGTCGGGGTTTTGCCATCTCAGCAAAATTCGGAATCCATTGTCTACAGTACCCTACCATTCCCAAAAACATGCACACATCCTTCTGGGAAGTCGGGGGACTTCTCTGCAAAATCATTGTAATCCTCTCTCAGGAAATTCTTCTCAGCCCTTTCTCAATTTGATGATCCAAGTATTTGACAGGCTTCTGGCAATTTTGCAATTTCGCAGGTGAGACCTTGTGTCCAAACTCTCCCAAATGATTCAACAGGGCAATCGAGTCATGCTTACACTCATCCCTTGTCCTGGATGCAATCAATAAGTCATCAATGTACTGCACAAGAGTCGATTGGCAGGGTAATTCCAATGACTCCAAGTTCTTCTTTGGAACCTTATTGAACAAAGATGGTGACTCCGTATAATCTTGTGGAAGCCTGCACCAGCTATAGACTTTATCTAGGAATTTGAAACTGAAAAGAAACTGACTATCCTCATGAAGTGGCGCCGAAAAGAAAGCTTGTGACAAGTCAACTACCGTGAACCACTCTGCCTCACAAGGAATCTGAAACAGTATCACTGCTGGATTTGGTACAATCGGACACCACTTAACCACCATGTCATTCACTTTTCGCAAGTCCTGCACAACCCCTACCTTCCCACATGGCTTTTTCAGTCCCATTATCGGTTAATTACATGGGCTGCTCAACACTTCCTTTAAAAATTCCTGTATTAGGAAATCTCCAATTATCTGCGCCACTTTCATCATCACATCCTGTGCCATGTTGTACTGTGGAAGTTTTGGAAACTCAACATTCGGCTTCAAAGTGATTTTAATAGGTTCCACTCCTTTGATCAATCCTACTTCCTTTCCTGTCAAATCCCAAACCTTCTCCTTTACGGTTCCCTGCAGATCTGCATGCAACTCCTTTATAGTGAACATCAGAAAAATTTAAATCGATGGGTATTCTTCATAAGCATTATTAAGTACCATGCCTGACGCCTGTTCCTCCTCCTCATCACTATTCGTTTGGACTTCTGTCCCCAAATGTTTCAATTTATGGAACATTTGGTCTTGCACATTAAATCTCTGCCTAACAAGGACACAGGACTTGAGTCACACACCACAAATCTATGCAGCCCCAAATAATTTCCAATTTCAACTTGCACTGGTTCTATGATAGGGTCCGTTAACGGCCTATTCTCCACTCCCACGACCTGAACTGTCCTGCCAGAAAGGGGTAAATTCGGTACTTCAACACTCCTCACTGTGGAGCGCGTGGCTCCATTGTCAACTAAAAACGAGTCCTTATGTCCCATTACTTTTCCCTTCACGAAAGGCCCTCTCTGATCTACCTCTAGGGACTCAGCAAGAATGCAAGCTCCTTCATCCGAACTGTCGCTCATCCATTCATCATTTAATTCATCCTCACTGTGAAATGGGAACTGGTGTACTGTATTGTTACTATTGTCTGGTCTCTGACCTGTGACCTGTTGAGTAAGCATAACTTGTTGCTGCTCCATCGGTGCTTGGGGTATGTGCATTTGCTGTCTAAGCACCATAGAAACCTGCTGCTGTACTTGTGTTAGAGAAGTAAATTGTGTTCGAGGCACCTGCAACTGTTGTACAGGCAAGAAATTTTGACCTCGATTTTGAGCATTCAGAACTATGCCCCTCATTCTTGGGACCCTTACAGTTTGAGCTGCACCAACATCACTTTGCTGAACCATTCGTTCCTGCACCATCAATGGGCACTCCCGCTTCCAGTGTCCCACGTTTCTGCACAAGTGACATGGCAACGTCCTTTTCATGCCCTGCATGTCATTCTGAACAACCACAGTGCTTAGATCCGGACCACGCATCATATCTATCCTGTTACCTCTACCCCTCACTTGAGGTTGGGGCCCATATTTATACTTTTGTAGCACCGCATTTCCATCATTTTTTGACGCAAAAGTGGCGCAAACTTGCAAAATACTATTGTATTTTGTAAGTTTGCGCCACTTTTGCATTAAAAAGTGGCACAAATGCGGAGCTAAAATAGTATAAATATGGGGCGAAACATGACAGCTTTCTGTTGCGGCGGCATCGGCGGCACTAAAGCTCCTTGTACTTCTGATTGTGCTGCCTTAATCTTCATCACCATTGCCTTTTCTTTCAACTTCTTTTGTTTTAATTCGATCTCATCACTACAATATTTAGCATACTTTAGCACCTCATCAATCAGCTTTGCCTGCCAGCAAATCAAATGATTCTTAATCATCTGCCCTACTTCAGGTCTCAACCCTCCAACAAATCTAAACATGAAATGCAACATGTCTTTTGGTTCAACTGCTTCCTTGCCACTGTACTCCTTGAAAGCCTTTAACAACCTTTCATAGTAAGTATGTATTGACTCTTTAGTCTCTTGGACTGTCCTGTCAATCTTTTGCCAATCAATACTTTTAGGAGAAATCCTAGTCTTCAAGATCTCAATCACCTTATAATAATTTTTCATTGCCTCCGGTGATGGTGCGCCTGTAATTCTGTTCCTTTCAGGTTCACTCGTTGGCCAGTCTCATGCCCTCTTACATTCAACCCATAAATCAGCTGGCACAACTATCTCGAATTAGGTATTCAAGTCTTCCCACAAACACTTAGAGAGTTTCACGAACCGCTCAGTCTGTTGATACCATTCAACTGGCTTCTCTCTCAATCTGGGCTAATCATTTGTAAAAGACAATGGGGCATATTTATAGTCTGTTTGCACAGTATGTGTGTCAGAAAAATTGACGCACAATCGGTGCAAACAGTGCACCATATTTAAACTTTGATACCTGAGCCCGCGAACGCCAAAATTCCACCATGTGCATCATTTTCTGAATGCAGGAAACCGCCTTGCGTTAATGACATGCAAGGTAGGCGTTCCCGTCCCAAAAATGACTTAAACACCCATGCACCTTATTTATGCTACCGCGTAAAAATGACTCACGGTCAGGAGGTGGAGGCGGAAAATGATGCACAGCCCAAAAAATAATGCCTGAGTCAGGGCAGGCGTTAAAATGGGGCAAACACACCTGTACTCAATGAAAACACACAGAAGCAACAGCAGAGCTCCAAAAGGAAGACATGGAGGTGCTTTTCATCCAGCATGCACGCAGACGCAGAGCACAGGACCAACAACAGCAGCTTCCATAACACCAGCAGGGACCCCAAAGGCAACGCAGAAGGTAGGAGAGGATATTCCGCACCAGGATAACCCTTCTGGGACTCCGCCAACAATACATCATTCAGAGATACAGGATCAACTGGCAAGCCATTCAGCAGCTGCTGTGCAACATTGAGCCACAGTTGGCACCCAGCTTTCAGACACCCCACACCAGTCCACCAGATACCAAGCTGCTAGCTGTACTCCACATGTTGGCAAGTGGCTCCTTTCAAGCCACTGGTGCCCTGGTTGCTTGGATCTCACAGCCATCATTCTCCGCCTTCCTACTCTAGGTACTGGATGCTATCATCTCCCTCACACCTCGCCACATCAGCTTCCCCAACACACAGCAGAAGCAGCAGGAGACAAAACAGAGGTTTTACCAAATTAATGGCTTCCCACACGTCCTTGGTGCCATTGACTGCACACATGTACGGATTGTGCCAACTGCTTCAACCGAACATCTATAGCGCAACAGGAAGCACACACACTCCATCAATGTGTAGGCCATTGTTGATCACTGGGGTTTGATCATCAACATCGTGGCAAAGTATCCTGGGAGTGTACATGATTCATTCATCTTCCGTCACTGCATCGTCAATCAACACTTCCAGGATGGACAATATGCAAATGGCCTACTTGTTGGTAAGTATAGAAACCCAGTTTTATACACACAGCACAGCAACCCTCTAAGACACACAACACATACACCACGACATCGACACGTGGACAGGAAGACAATGAGGTGTTTCCCTGCAGGTCAAACACCATGACACACATAGCATGATGATGACTACAAAGAAGGTCACGTGCAATCATTGAGGCTGTACCAATATCTCACATCTCTCCTGCTCTCACATTGCCCACTGCCAATAAGCAAGTGGACTGTGCTAAGAACACATATTGATGGGACAATATTGAAAGTGCACATTCCTACACATACGCATTGTGACAAATTAACACACACACAACAGATGTACAGGCATACGGACTTTCTGAAACTCAAAATGACAACCTCACAACCAAGTTAGCCAGCTGAACTAGAACATGTTCAGTAGTATAGGTACACGTTACAACCTGAGTCGACTTGGCAAGGGCAGTGAAATAGGTCTGCAGTGAACTTGTCACACATGTGAAATTAGTGCATAGTGAATTGTCAACACGTCAGCGCTGACAACGTACGGAGATGTGTTGTACATTGTCACCTTGCCAAATCTAAGGGTCTCACTGATGTTTAAATAATTCTATTGCATATGTGAAATTGGATATGGTGTCCAGGGTATATAGATGCAACCGTGTTACCACCACTGTGGAATTGAATCAGTGTATGGAAGTATCATCTCACCCCCAGTTAGGACACAGGGACACCTCTTTTACATGACACAATGCAAGGAAGTACACACTGTACTGCAACTCTTCAAAAATACTGCTGACATCCGGTCAACAGCCAAACACCCGTTCAGATAAGTAAACAACCCAATGCTGATGGTACATTCTAGAAGCCTAGGATTCCACACAATAACACAATCACCGATGAGTCACAGACAACACAAGAGAACAACTGCCATGCAAAGTGATAATTATGGTGCAAGCTACATCAACATGTTCTCACTCATTTTCTCTTTCAGCTGATCAGGGGTATGGGATCCAGCCACGGATCATGACCCTATTTGCAACCTCAAGCACTGTAGCAGAGCGTGCCTATAATGAGGCACATAGGAGGACACGCACCATAGTCGCGAGGGCCTTTGGCATCATGAAGTCAAGATTCAGGTGCCTTGACATCACCGGAGGCAACCTCCTATACTCACCAGAAATGGTGTGTAACATGGTTTTGATCTGTGCCATCCTGCACAACATGTGTGTAAGAAGGAACATTCCGCTATATAAACCCGATCCACAAATGCCTGAAGAGGAGGAAGAGGAGGATGCTGTCCATCAACATGAGGGGGACCATCCAAACACAGCTGCAGGATTGCGTCGGAGACAACATATTGTCCAACATTTCTTTTAACTCTACTCATCCATCACCACTGTCTTACCATATGTCAATAAACACCTATACTAATCACTATAATAGTCTGGATAACCATTTTTGCATAACATTATCTCTAACTATCAGAATCAGAGTGTAGCCTCATGGAGCATTGCAGAAATACAGATTAGGACACAGAAAAATCCACATCAAAGTTGATGCGTATGAATGTACAGCCAAATTCACACACACTGTAAGTGACATAGATCCTGTACATTTCACATTTGAAGGGCAATAGCAGACGACCACAGCTATTTCACACATGCATGTTGGCAACATGGTTCATCGCAGCATATGGCACACAACTAAGACACCATCATTCAATATGGACAAAAAATACCTCATACATGAGGCAATGGATGTGGTATTGCATTTGTGACAAGAAGGTATGACCAGACCCTTGATAGCAGTAAGTGTTACATCACCTATCTTTCCAAGGACTATGAGTGACAAGATTTCCTTATAAGCAGCAAATGGATAGCAGAAGTGCTCCAGGTATTACTAGCATTGCTCACACGACACCCCCTGCACATGGCAGCCCATGCCCTAAGTCCAGCCACACCCATATTCCCTGTCTCACCCCACCCTTCTTCAGAGATCCCTGGAATGGGAATAAGTGTACCCAGATAATCCCTCGTCTACACACACCCAGACTCACAATGTGAATCCAGTGTGCTTCCCTCTATAGTATGGTATGCCATAGTCATTGTACTTCTGTCTGCATGGACGTCAGGTTAAATAATGCACTGCCTTGTAGTCTGTAGGGCCTGTAATCACCTGTACATTGCTTCCCATGTGAAAGGTACTGTTGGCCCTTTGAACTTGAATCTCACCCACAGGACTTGTGAGAGACTGAAGCTGCACTCACCTGTGAGCACCTCCATGGAGACCAGCCATTTCAACATGCACTGCCCTTGCAGCTGCCTGTAACAGAATAGAAGCTGCCATTTTATCTATAACACTGTTATGCATTGCCGTAAAAATCAGCGATGTAACCCAGCCCTTGGGTTATTGTGTTACGTTCCAACACACAGGAGAAACACAGTTTTCATTTTCAACAGTGTTGTTCCACCTTTGACCAGTCTCAGTCTGACCACTGTGTATTTGCCTTGTTCATTTTTGTTCATGACTGACCCTGCATCCTGTTAGCCTGACTGGTTCCTGTCTTTGCGTTACCATAAAGGTTTCCTGTGGCTACATTTGTATCATAGTTGCTCTCCCAGCCCTCACTTTCCTCCTGGGGTATTGTGTCAGGTGGGTCTACAATGCATACTCAAATAAATTGTATAGCATAATCAGTTTACTTATCGTACCATGGGGGGTAACTTGTCTCCAAATAGCCGAATCATGGCCTATCCCTTGTCTGGGTTTCATGTATGCATGAGTGACAAATAGTGACAGTGTACCATGGCTGTATGCATGGGTTGGGTATGCTGCCTCCAGCACAACAAACAACGTCAGATAATGTGCATGAAATGTCAACACATGTTAGGACCCTGACAGTCCACACGCTGATTCACATTGCCCCCAACAGATTGATGGGGCTTGCGTGGTGAATAGCTGTGAGATTAATCAGCACAGAGGCACTGATGTTCCTGGATGCAGTGGGAATTTTAGAGGCCAACCTGTGTACAAATGTTGTGAGGACACCAGCAGGTATAAGTATCCTGAGACATTAACTTTGTCAGCACACAAGGTTGCCCTGTTGTCAGTCTCATAACACGTCTGCAGTGATAGAGCTGGACTACCCCAATGTGTGTTCTCAATTCCTCATTGGCTTTTCTTCAATTGATCTGCGAAGGATACTTTGTAGATGCAGGAAATGGCTCCACAGACTCATGACTAGACCTGCACGTAACTGTGACAACATAGACCCCAATAATGATACAGGCTAAACATTGGCCCACACACATGAACCAGACACCTCTGTGCATTTTACCACTGGAAATATGTGAACACATGCTGCTTGGTCTGCTGGTCCTCCACTGCCACAGGAGAGACTCGGCTCATTTATGTGACTCATAGCATTATCCCATGCCTGACTCATGGTGAGTAAACAAACAAGTGCCTAGAAAGTAGTATCCAACATTCCAGGACATGTGATGGCTAAGTTTAGGAACATTGCCATGAACAACCATCTGCTATCTATCCTGTGCATGCTTTGTCATTGGTGGTGCTTTTGTTCCAAAAAACCTAGGAAGTGCACATAGCAGTTGTTGCTACGTGTATGACTAACACATGTCCTCTCTCATTTCCACACTGAATAGCATCTGAGGGTTGGACACATTGACTCCACATGCATACAAGCAGATTTGCAAAAATGCGTCTTGAGATGGTCACACAGTGGGACAACAACAATAGTAGTAGTCAATTTACACACATTGACCCAAAGGCATTGAGTTACTGTAATGAGTTGCGTCGCCTTGCTATCCTCTCTTGATGCAAAACATGCCCAAACTGGGTAATACCTAATTGTATTCTACACGTTTGGCCATCTATTGCGTCAGTGAAGAGTGCAAATCTGGTACAACAAGTAGAGGATCATGGTCCGCAGTAGTATGATCTGTCACATGTGCCCATACACCGGAATGCCCAATGTTGGTGCAATCAGCCTATCTCTGTATTGTCACAACTGTCATGTACTATTACAAATGAGAAATTACCCAAACCCAGTTAAAGATACAAATTTTGACACATACGCGTCAAAAAAAGACGCACATACATCAAAAAATGACGCATATGCGTTGAAATATGACGCACATTGCCATGAAATATCCATTAACCCTGAGCGGTAATTCCCACACTGTACCCCCTGAAATTGGTTAAGTATGAAACATATTTCAAAATATGGATGCAGGGTTATTTCTAAGCATGTGCATAAAAAAAAATGACGCACAGACTGTAAGTGTCATAATATTTTGACGCATAACAATAGAAACGCACTGCATTTGAGGCAGGAAGTGATGTAATAGCACATCCTGTTTACAGAATTGGTACAGTGGGTGTACTTTCACTTTCACTTTGCAGTCTGTGATATTTCCTGACTGTGTGGCTGTGTTTTGGCTTGTCTCTCTGTGCATTTTGTGAATTTGTCTCCAGTGTGGTTTTTAAATAGTCTTTTTGTGTTTCCTAACTGTCTGTGGTACCCTGTGTTAGTATTTTTTTGGTCATTTCTGGTGTCAACATTTGTCTTTGTCGTGTTGGGAGTCTGTTGTGGGTAGTGTTCATTTGGGGATAGTTGGGCTGTGTTCTGTTAGTTATTTTGCATTTCCCTCTCCTACTTTCCCTCTATTCTCCTCTGTACCCCTTTATTCCCTTTTTTTGGTGCAAGCATGTTGGGTAGGCTTCGTCTTGGCAGGATGGGAGAGGAGGAGCTGGGTGGCTTTATTTGGCTTGTGTGCCACTTTCTGCCGTTAATGATTGAAGCAGGTGGTTGTGTGATACAGGGCTATCACACAGATACAAGGAGGCTCCGGTGGACAAAGGTGTTGTACCATCTACAGTGAATCTACAACTCACCGCGCAATGACTACCAGCTGAAACACCATTGGGCTGACCTGGTTGCCCGGGAGCAAGACCTGCTGGACCACCTGGAGATTGTGATTGATGGCCCTGTTCGTGAGTACAAATCAGAATAATGTGCACATTTAAATGCTTTGTAGTGACAGTAGCTGATTTGTTCATATGCTGTAGGCAATGTTTTTGAACATGTGGAATGCTAGTTAAACATACAGGGCCATATTCCTACTTGATTAGCACCACATTTGCGTAATTTTTTTAAGCAAGAGTGGCGCAACCATACAAAATACAATTGTATTTTGTAAGTTTACGCCGCTTTTGTGTCAAAAAGCAGCACAAATGCGGTGCAAAAAATGTATAAGTATGGGCCACAGTTGCCTGTGAGATATACAATAATTCCTACACATTACTGTCATTTGTTGACGCAACAGCTAGACTAACTTTCAAAACACAACAGGAGCCTGTAAATTAGTGCTACCTTCATGTCGATTGATGATGCTAATGTGGCTGTAACATATGTTTCATGCATGGTCTGTGAGTGTATCAGAAAACATGTTTTAAATCCAGATTTTTATAGGAAATGTAGTGCTCCTCAATGTTGTGTGATACATGTCTGAACTGGATTGTGACACATACGTAGCAAGTTATAGCTGACCTCAGGTAACATCTTAGACTGATATTTGGAGTTTGTAGTGCCACATTTAAATTAGGGATGGATGGCAAAATGTATGCACACGGGTTCATATCTCTATGGTTGGTGAAACTTACCATAGCTGTGGCACATCAAATGAAGAAAATGATAGAAATTGAGGGCTAACAACTGTCCCTGGCCCTCTGTACATTGTACCTGTGTGTCTTAAATTGGTCTTAGTCACAATGTCTGGGTCACTGGTATTGGAGTCCTCCCGGAAAGTGGCTTGGCATGTCTCGCATGGTACACATGATGAGAGGAATACACTCCATGAATTAGTCTGCTAACTAATGAAGGAGCATGTTTGCCAGCACATGATAGTTAGGGCCACTGCATATGTGTAGATATGTGTGTCTCACTCACTGGAGTCTCCGGGTCTGTACATGTTTGCAGTGGTATGTAGGATGCAGCATCGTCATGTCTGAAAGGCTTGACTTTCTGAGTTAACATTACACATAGTATTTGTATTTGGAAGTGTTGTACAGTGCACAGACATTGAGCATATTTCTCCCTTCCATGCCTTACAGGTGGACCTGTACCCTACACTATCAGAGAGGTGGCTAGATTTGAGGACTCAGACATCTCCGGTAAGTGTTGATATTTCTGTTCTGTTTTGTGTTTGCTTCTGATGTGTGATTGACTCCTGTGTGTTGGACCCATAGCAAGGTGTGATGCGCTGGTCAATGATCGGATATGTTCCTTGAGTGAAGTATAATTTTTTCCCCATCTTTCAGTTGGCCAATCATTAGCGTATTGTCATAATTTGGGATTGTAGGTCAGTCCTGTAGGCACGGCAATGTGAATTAGGATGAGTTATGTGGATAAAACTTAAAAACAGAAAATGTAGCAGTGGACCATATTAGTGATTTAGTCAGCAAGTCAGACCTGATTCTCCCAGAATAGGGATGCCAAAGTGTTACCCACAGACTTCAGCTTCCCTATTCACTAATGAACATGTTTAACTGTATGTTTAACTTCCTAGCAGCATGTAGCTCCACATGTTGTGATACGAGTATGAGGCACTTGAGTACAATGGCCCAGGTGTGCATGCAGCTCATGGACAGATGTGTGCTTGCATCTATCTGCTTGTTGTAAGTCATGGGTTACTGGTAGGAAATGATGCTGACAATGGTCTGCATTTCCAAAGATAAGTGTTGATGGGATTGTCCAAGGTTTGGGTGTATCCTAGTTGAACTTCCTCCTTACCTGTGGTGTGCTGGCCAAACCCATGTACAGCTATCCAAAGCTTCCTCGGTGTCCTGGTTGTTTGAAATTATTTGTTTCTTATCTACCCCCCCCAGGCACAGGCGTAGGGTTGTGAATAGTATACCTAGGACGAATGATCCAAGTTTAGTACACAGACATGGAAATCTGTAAATCACTTGTCCAAACCTAGGATACCCACTCATGATTAGCAACTGCATTTTATCCTGGCAATTCCATTTACAACTCACAGATCTTGTGGCCCTAGATTGTCATCAAGAACATAGGGGGTCATTACGACCCTGGCCGTCGGTGGTAAAGCGGCGGTAAGACCTCAAACAGGCCGACGGAAAAAAAATGGAATTATGACCGCGGCGGTGTCATCCGCCACTTCACCATTCTGACCGCCATGGCGGTGAAGACCGTTGGGCTGGAGATTGTGGTCTCCAGCCCAGCGGTCGTCACTAGACCGCCGACGGTATCGGGACCCTGCATACCGCCATGGATATCGGGTGGTTGGGAACCGCCACGAGATCCATGGCGGTAGGCACTATCAGTGCCAGGGAATTCCTTCCCTGGCACTGATAGGGGTCTCCCCCACCCCCGCTACCCCCCACGAATCCCCCCCACACCCCCACATCCCTGACACCCCCAAAGGTGGCACAACCCCCTCCCCACCCCGACCCCGAACATGCACATGTACACACCCCTACACGCACACATACAACCCGACAACACATACCCGCACTCATACAAACAGACATGCACATCGTCTGACCCGCACACATTTCCCATACACACAGCACCCCCCGCACGCATACACTCACTCACCCCCTCTACACACTCACACGCACACCCCCATGCACGCACACAACACACAACATGCCCCACCCCTTCCCTAACGGACGATCAACTTACCTTGTCCGTTTATCCTCCGGGAGGGGACGGGATCCACGGAGACAGCTCCGCCACCAGAACACCGTCACCAGAACACCACCACACCAAATTATGGGACGTGATTCAGTGGGCGGTGTTCTGTTGACGTGGCGGTGGAGGTTGGGCAACCTCCACTTTCCCGCCGACCGCCAGTATGGCTGCTGGCGGCTTTCCGTATGAAAAAGGACGGCGGCCTGCCAGCGGTCATAATACGTGGTGCAGAAGACCGCCATCACTGGCGGTCTTCAGCACGGCTGTACCTCGGAAGTCTTGCAAAAAGACCGCCGAGGTCGTAATGACCCCCATAGTAATTTGCTGGCCTGTCAGTGGTGGAGGATTTGCAGCATTATTTTGATCTGACAAATGGCTGAACAATGATGCCAAAGTCAGTGGCCTCCGGAGTGTGGAGGGCATTTGCCCAAGGGGGCCCTTCCGTGTCCACCACAGCTACCAGCACCAACACTACCACCCAGGTGGCACCAACATTAGCAGGCACCTATAATGGACAGTCAACATCCACAGCTCCAGGACCTGTCACAGCACCACCTGCACCTCCTCCTATAGACATGGCACCAACAAGGGCCCATACTTCCTCCACTGGCACTCAGACCACCCCTGCTGCAGTCATAGACCCTGCAGCTTTTCTACAGATGCCACGGAACTTGGACCGTGTGTTGCAGAAAATGACCAGGCTGCAGCAGGAGGTGGCACAAGTGAATCAGAGGGTGCGTGCCATCAAAAAGACCCTGCGGAGGGCCAACTTGTAGACATTATCCTCAGCCATGATTCCCTCCCCTCCCTCCTCTTTCCTGGTTCTTTAAATTAGTGGGTTTAGGGGGCTTAGTGTTAGGTTAGTATAGGCTGTTAGTTTAGTTAGTAGTTGTTGGTATTATACTTTTTATAACTGTTTTTTATTATGTGTGTGTTACGATGTTGGGGATTTGGTGTTTAAAAAAAAATAATATATACAATATAAAAAATATATATATATATATATATATATATTTGTTTAACATAAGATAGTATGTATTTAGGTTAGTAGATGTTGTCCTCCATGTGTCCCATCTTATAAGGGGGGTGTCGGGGGTGATGTTAAGATCGTTTCGTTAAATGTGATAAGTAAGTTTAGCTTAGGTTAGTTAGGGCCAGTTGTGGGTAATGTGTAGTTAGATTAGTTTAGGTTAGGTAAGGTGTTTCCCCTGGTTTTAGCTTCTGTTTTTACTGTTTAATAAATATCTAGGTATATCAGGGCCTTGGCATGAGTGAACAGTGTCTCTTTTGTATAAGGTTTTGTGTCCCATGCTGCTACTAATTCTGAACTGAGCTGCTACATTGGCAGCTACACCAAAGCTACTTAGCTAAGATTCAGCCATCCATTGCACCCACCACTCACAGTTACTATGGATCCCAAAGTGTGGTTAATTTGTGATGTATGTTTTCAATGTCACATACTTTGCTACCGGATTTGGTATTGAGGACACTGTGGTAAGTCTGCCTGCAGCCTGATATCCAAGCGAATCCTTATAAGGTGAGTGGTAGTATGCTCTCATGTTGTATGGTATACATAACTCACACCTATCATTTGTTACAATATTCAGCCCAGTGACTTATCTGTAGGGAAACTCATACACATCCATTCATGCTGTATGGTGTGTGTTAGGTAAAAAGTGGGTCAAATGTCACATGCGTAAGTTTTGGCTTGAAGAAAAAATTTAAGGCACTATTTTGAGGCTTAGACATCCCTTGAGGAAGCGTTATTCTGTCCAACACAGCATTACGGTGTATGGTTTCTATTTTTCTCAGAACTAACCCTCAGGAAGGGCAGATGATGGTACAATCCAGACCACTGTGCATAGTTATCGTTTCGTTCAGGTCAGGTGTATTGACAATCAATAATCATTGACCTGAGGTAAACATCACTGATGGCCATCACGGTTGATGTGTCACATTACACAGAGACAAAGTTGTTGTGTAAGTGCTATTTATTTGAAAGTGCTGTAGAGCTATATGTACATTGTCCATGATTGTGAGTCCATTAGTGTGACATCTTCCATTGTGATCCTACACAAGCGCAAAATGACATGTCATTGGACATGCTGGGGTGATGTGTCAGACAGTGCAGAGGGACAGGATTTGCCAATGAGGTAGTGAGAGACAATCACAGGGCAGGGTGACAAGATATACAGTGGGCTGAAGAACAGTGCTTGAGTACAGTTGTTGCAAGACTGGCATGTTACAAAGCACAGGACCTTGGTAATAGGTGGCCATGTGGCAGGGACTAGTGCTACCGGGTACTCTTACGGGTGAAGGTGATCTGTTCCACGTCTTCATCTTCTGATGTGTGTGTTGTCTCCTCTGCCCTTGGTGGTGGTGGTTGTGAAGGGGCAATACACACCTCAGTGTTTGAAGACGTGGAGTCAAACATCCCGGTAGCTGCCAACTGTGGGGCTATTAAGGGAAGTACTGCAGCAAGGAGGAGCTGCTTGTTCTTAAGAATAGCAGCAACATCACGGTGGTAGGCAGCCAGTTTGGCCCTGAGGGGTTCAATATTGCATTTGTGCACGCATTGACAGGATTGTTGTTGTAGGTGTTGGGTCAACTCTATTTACAGCTGTGCTGATTTCCTTCAACCTTTTTTCCAGTTCTTGCAAGATTGTTGTTCGACCTTGCATAGCTGCTGCCTGTTCTTCAGTTGACATCATGCACAAATGCACCCCCTCGAGGCTGGCTGCCATAGTTTGCATCTCCACCGCACCTCCTTGGCCAGCTCTTGCTGTACTCCAACTACAGATCTGTCAAAGCTGGTGCCAGGGTCGTCAGAGTCCTCAGCTGTGTTGGAGCTGGCAGGTCATACAATTGGGGTGGTGGGTGGGTCCTCTGTGATGGCTGTTAGTTTGAGGCTCCTCCTTGTGACTGAAGGTGTGGTCTGGAGGGTTCCAAGGATATCTTGGAGAGTCTGCTGGCTGATTTTTGTCAGCTCGTCATCCATGTCATCAGGGTAGTCCTGGACAGGCATATCCACAGGAGAGCCATCGTCCTCTGCAATGAGATATGGTACAATTAGTGTGTCTGTGTTGTGGCATTTGTAATGTGACATGCCTGCCTTCCGATTATTTTAACATTTTCATCTTGTTTCCTGTTCATTGTTCCGGTCTTTCATATTAGCATTCTCCCAGGCCTATGCCCCACCTGCATATCACATGTATTGTGGTCTGTTTGGGGACTTGTCAGCATCACATCCTTTAGATTTTGGTTCAGGCCAAATTGTGAATTGCCACCTTCTTTTCCTACTCAACCCTCCATCTACTTCCATTCTCATGGTGAGGCCTTCCACTGGCTGTGGGTGTTCTGATGGCACTAGAACCATACTTAACAATCTGGAACTGCCCCAGTCTCTGATCTTTCACATCCACCTATATGTTATTGAGATCTAGCATATACTATGTATAGCATTGTTATGGCACGATATGGATGTCAGCATTGGTAATGTGTACTTCTGATGTTGGGGAATGTGTGCTACATTGGATTGCACTGATTGTCCTAGCAGTGTTCCATTTCCTCCTCTGACTGTGCAGGTGTATTTGTGTAACCAGTTCCAGGTGTCCTCCCCCTTAATGCTGTTGTCTGAGCTGTATGACATTTGGGATGTTGCATTGTGACCCAGGCACAGGGTGGACCCTGACATATGCAGCATGGGTATGACATTAGTGCTGTGTACCTCCTAATGTTTATGACAATGGCTGATGTTTGTAGCAACCATGGACAATCACATTTAACACGATTGGGACATTTGTATTGTTTCAGGGGATTGATAAAGTTGTCATCATGAACCCTCTAATTTGGGTATGTTTGATCCATGGGGACGTTACTGCCATTAGCTACTTGACCTACACACACAGCCGAGGTGGTAGTGGCAACTGTTGGCAATGTTAAATTCCACTTGCAGATGTGGCCAGAGGTAGTTAATTGGGCCCTAGTTAATGTGGGGAGAATACTGGCTGACGTGTGATGGGCTGCCAGTTTTACGTTGTACCCTGCCCTCCTGGCCTGGCTTTACCTTTCCAACATCCTTGGCCTGGCAACATACCCCCATGCAAAGGTGGTTGGTGTAGTGTAGTGTTGTGCCCCAGGTTTCCTCTGTACACCCCATGCCCCCGTGCCCCTTTACCCATGCCACTTCCTGAATATCATGACTTCCATGCATTGTGTAGCAGGTATGTCCACACCCCCGGTTGCATTTAACAATTCGGCATTTAATTTCCCCATGCGACTTACCCTGCATCTGTGTTGCCTCCTGGTAGTCTGTGCTGTCCTGTCCTTGGATCCCTGCCACCATCTCCTCCATGTGGTCCAGGGTCTCCAGGGCCTCCTGTGGTGCTGAACTCCCACCTCCAGTCTGCAGTGCTGCCTTCCTGTTCCTGGCCATCTTTTCCTTGGTCCTGTGCTTGCAGTCATGCCAGCGTTTCTTGCACTCAATTACTGTTCTCTGTACTTCTGCCACACTGTTGATCTTGTCAACAATTGTTTGCCATATTGCCTCTCTCCTACTAATTGGCAACTTTGAGGTGACAAACAGTTGGTGCTGGTGTTCTGTCACCTCTTTCACCAGAATTTCCTGCTCCTCTGCACTGAAGCGACACATTCTTTTCTTCTTCTCCCTGTCCTGGGCCTTGTGTGGGTCCTCCTGGTTCCTGGTCTGTTGTCATCTTCCTGGGGTCTCTGCAGGCATCTGGGATCCCTTTTGGCTCTCCGGAGCACATTTTGCTGTGTTTGCACCGTTTTTGACGCAATTGCCTCAAAAAACGGCATGCATCTGGTATGCGACGTCGTAAACCGTCTCACAGTCATTTTCGCTGCGTCAATGTCGTATTCCTTTACGACGTGACGCATTGGTTTGAGTAAAATAAAATGACTCAAACCTATGGTTTGCGCCGCCATGCTTCAAAGTATAAATTTGACGCCCGCATGGCACAAAGAAATGGCATTAGATGGCGGTAAAAGTTTTGCGTCAAAAAGTATAAGTATGGCCCAATATGTTGCTTCTGTGCCATGGGACATGAACAAACTGACCCCTTGGAATCTCTCTCATCGGAAGCATTTTAACTGATTCCCTTTTCTCGTCTCCCTCTACTTCTTGGGAATCTCGATTTTGTTTCTCTTTTTTTCTCACCCATCTGCCTTCCCACTTCTCTAATGCTCCCCATATTTGCGCACTCTGCAGCAGGTCCCTCAAATGTGCTTTCATTCCAGCTGATTTCATGTGTTCAAAATCCTGTGCCTTGAAATCTAATCTGTAACTTCGTCTCAAATGCTTCATTGTTTTAAGATCAATGTCATGCTTCTCTGCTACTTCCGATAATTTCTGGTGTATTTTCTCTACCTCTTTTGTGATCCTTGGACAAAAATACCTCAGCTCTTCTTCAGTGTAGGCTTCTAACCTATTCAATCCGATTGTTCCCTCAACTAACTCCTTCGATTCAATACTTAATCCCACTCAGTTCAGCTGATCTTTCCCTTCTGATGCACCTTGTGAAGAATTTAAACTATCCAGCCAACTAGTTAACTGCTGAGCTGTTAATCCTTGCAATGAGATATTACTCGCATTTGGGACTGGCAGCTGCTGTGCTACTGTACCCAAGGCTTGCGGTTTCAGGAGTCTCAAGCTCTGATTTGCATTAGAGACGTTTGCCGCATCCGGCAATGTTACAAGAGGACTAAAACCCATAGGAGATGTAAGATCACCAGGACCCTGTCCTGCAGATGATGTTGATTGTATTGAATCTCCCGCTCCCCTTCTCACCAAACTCTGTGACAGCTCAGTCTGTTCCCCTGCTTCCGTTTTCTTCTGCTCATATAAAGGTACCGCCGGACCAACAGTAATCGGGGTAGCGATATTGCATCTGGAGCTGCCCTAGCACCTGCACCCTGTGTGAGTGGTACTCCCATTGCCTGGTTCATAACTGGTGTGAGATCCATCGAAGTCCCTGTCAACGGGGTCTGTGCTGGGGGTAATAACATTGGTGTCGGGTCTGTCTGAACCAACATTGGCTTTGGAAGCACCTGCTCCCTCAGCACTACGATATTTGAAACAGCTTCAAGAACTGGCACATCTGGATAAACTTTCTGTACTGAAGATGTATGTACCTGCGTCTGAGCTACAGCACTGGTTCCTGCAACAGGTGTACTCTGTACTGCCCCCATTAAACTGTACTCCTTCTGCTTGTACAGCTCATGCGGCTCCCTGGGATGTTCCAGGAGTAGCAGGAGGGGCTGTAGCTCTAGTTCCCAGACCCCCTGCATAAGTCGTCATAGGTGGAGGTCTATCTCTCAGCAACTGCGTAATGAGATCCTCGACACCAGAATCATCATCATCCACATAAGACTTCTTTCTTTTCTTTTTTTTCCTCACTCTCCTCTTCCTTGGCACTATCCCCTTTATCTGAGTCATCACACTCTGTGATTGCTGGAAACATCTTAATCTCTTTCATAGTCGCCATCCTTCATCTCTTCTGCTCCCAATCCCATCTAGCTTCCGCTAGTGACTTTTCTACCTTCTTCATCCTTCTATTGAACTTCAGCTCTTGCTGCTGTCTGGCCACTAGCTCCCAAACTGCTAAAGCCTCAAACTGTTCCGGTCTTGGTAATGGCTTCATGTCATACAATGATAATCGCAACTGGTCCAAAATTCTCAAGTAAAATGTTCCATGCTCCGGAAAAGCTAATGTCCCTTGATTCTTAGTCAATTTACTCCATTGCTTCAACCAAAGACACAAAACTATGCCTTTCTCTGTCATCACAAGATGCGCCGGAGTATCCTCTGGGGGGGTTGTGTCCCCCACTGATGCTTTAATGTAAGAATCGCCTCTCATCGCACTCTTAAATGCCTTGAAAAACTTAATTTTGCCTGTTTTTGTGTAGTACTAATTCAATAAATGAAATTACTTTTACTCCGAGATTACCTTCACCCGTTTGTTCAACCAATTGCCTCTTACGGACGGCTGCCAATCCGGTCGCGGCTCTTCTCACTAACCGACCTATCCCCGCGCGGCACACACTAACGTCACACTGATACACAGCGGCTGACAAAGTCTTGCAGCTGTCCTCCTCAACTCGATTTCAATCAACTAATGCAATTTATTGCGAGCGCATTCACCAAATAATAACTAAAACAAACCTGCTGGTTTACTACAGGAAGGGACACAATCGCTTCAGGGACCTTACGGATTTTCACTAATGGCTCTTTCTGGCTCTTTTAGCTATTCCTCTTTCTCAGTCCCCCACATTCGCAAGTAAAATTCGACCCGCAAACTTTACTCTTAGCTGATCAAATGGGTCTGTCCTGGTGCACATAGGACTCGCCAAATCTCAGTTAAAGCTTCTTTTATTCGTCTAACATTCACATGGACTTGTTGACCACGCCCGATCAACTTACTAAACCAGACAGATTACAACATATAACCAAGTGTCTCCTACACTTGTCAAAATACTCCAGAGTCTTAGACCATGCAGGGTCCGTACATCACCAACAACCACGTGGACAATTTTTTAGCACAAAGCACCGCCCACAAATGAAGTTTAATGACTTCCCTACTCTCACACTTTGGAGTATGCACACTCCTACTAGCCCTTAACTGTAGTATGCAGACTCCCTACTTTTACCTCACATACATCACAATTCACCTGCGATTTGCTTAAGCCTGTGCAACCTACTAATCCCATACTATCTCAAAATACGCCGAGAACATACTCAGTCTTACCAACGGGATCCAGGATCTGGGAAAGTCATTTCAGGGTTTAAGGGGACATCATCTTTGCTACCATTGCCATTTCAGAAAAACAAAATTCAAATCTCATAAAAAGTTCAAACAACTGTACCTAACTTAAACTACTACCATAACCACTTGTCACCACTTAACTGGTTCCCCAAGGAAACAAACCATCAAGATGCTGCCAAAAACTGCTAGCGTGCCTAGTCCTTAGTAAATAGATTTACAAGGGGACGCGTAAAGGCCGATGAACCTTTTGGATCGCATGGAGTATCCTAGTCAAGCAGTAACCAAAGGATCATTAATAAACATTATAATCAACAAGAAACACCAAAGAAAGCCCTATCTAATAAGAAAATACCATGAAACTCAAAAAGATGAATCGTTTTTATTTGCTATGAGTTACAATTCTAATCAAAAACCTTTATTCGACTTTATTGTTAATCAAACTTTATTAGCATCGTAAACAACTATTCACCATGAATTAATGATAAGCAAAACGAGCATCAACAAAAGTCAGCAAATTATTTAACATTTTGAATAATTCAGCAATGCAAGTCAGTCAGTCAACTGTCACCATTAAGTCACCCTTGTCAGCCTACCTAACTCAAATTAGCATCAGCATGTGGGTCTGCATGTGAAAACAATTTAGGCAAAAATCATTAATTTGGAAAAATCTATCTAAAGAGAGAAAAACATTTTAAAACAGTGCAGTTGGTACCTAGAAGAAAAAGCATACATTAGTCAGTCACATTGTTATAGCTACCTATCCAAGATAGATCAGCAACAAGTCAGTCCTCATCTCCAGGTCATCAGTCATCAGCAAGTATCAGGCTCACAGATAGTAAGCCCAATTATCAGCACTTCAGACAGCGTCTCCTGACGTCATCAACTTTTGCCTCTCCGCTCTGATTTTCCTTCCCTTCTCAGTCCGTCCCAGAAATTGCTAATTGTTCAACCTCGTCAGGGGTTGTGATTCTAACCTATAGTTTCTGTTTACCACTTGTTTGTGTCGGTTCAAGCATCAAATTCCATTAATATGATTGTCCTTCTGTCGATGAGAACATCATCCAGCTCTTCAGGTAACAAAATTGTTCCCCTCAGTCTTTTAGTCAGTGTCTCTATTGTTCAAGTCCTGGGAAAGTAAGTTTAGCCTTCTCTACACATAGTTGTATCAATTTGTTCTCATCATCTCCTGTCCTCTGGTACATTTGCAGAAATTTCTAGCAGAGCCTGTCTGAACTCTGTGCAGCTCAAGGTCCTTTTCTCCAGTTCCAGTCCTCAGCAGCTCATCGCGTCTCCACGTTTAAGCAAGCAAGGCCCAGCGCCGACCAAGCCTCTAGTTCGGCTAAGTGAAGAATATGACGCATCATAAAACATAGGTTATACATTCAAATATGGACTATTTATATATAATTTTTGTATTTTTCATTATTCTAGCATTGTTAACATACATGGTGACAACTCCCCGTGTGCACATTTTGCTCATTACATGTTATTTTCAATTATTAGTTTCTTTTATCAATATTTTTCATTAGTATGTATACACAAATCATTAGAAATGTCTCATATTAGCATATCTGCTCCAACAAGATTCACTAGCGTGACAGGATGTTGGGACTTTTAATGTGTTTCATGTTCCTTGTCACAATGAGAATTTGTGTCTTATCTCTATAATAACCACAATACATGCCTCTTTATGTAGAATGCAGTTGCTTCAATAAACGTATTAAACCAAATTCTTCTTCTGTTTGTCTTTGCATGTTTGAGACTTACATAACTGAGAGAGAGGGGTAAGTCTGTTCAATGATTACTTGCTGAGGAATCAGAGAGTCATGCGTCAAGCTGCCACAAATCACCTTTACTTTCAGGTTTGGGTGAGGTGCTTCTAGCGAGCCGAAAGGCTTATGCTGACAACTACCAGATTGTGTGGGATAGACTCGGTCCACCATATGTGGTGATGCTGCGGCCTGAAACCAGCCGTCTTGTCCCCATGACGATAGTCCTATGACAAAAGCACTAAAATATAAACAGCAGGGGGCTTATTGGCTTTTTTTGAGAGGTCAGAAGGTCAACATATGTAAAGCAGCCCAATTGGTGTTGTCGAACGGTTCCCTACTTCAAAGGCAGAAAGGGGTTTAAATAGTGCACCCCAAACCCCAGATTTTTAGATTTGCTTCTGGAACCAAGAAGAACCTCTGCCAAGGAGAAGAGCAGAGGACAAGTGCTGCCCCTGCCTATGACTGTGCTTTGCTGGGCTATCCTGCAGTTGTTGCCTCTGCCTGTGAAAGGGGACAAAGACTGGACTTTGTGGTATATTCCTGCTTGTGAAGAATCTACAAGGGCTTGGAATGAGCTTGCCTGCTGTTTTGAAGAATCAGGGCCATCAAAGACATCCTCTGCCAGCACCTGGACTCTCTGCTGAAACTCCTGCCCTGCCACGTGGTACCCTATCCAGTCCCTGGGCCCTTGAAAGGTGAATCTGGTAGAAAAAGGACTGAAATGCATGCACAGGAAGGCCCACAGGGAAAATTTTGATGCACCACCTGCAACGCTGCTGAAAAACGACATGCCATCCAATTTGTGGCTGAAATTGCCACACCACCTGCATTGTGCATTGAAACAACTCAATACCCACTTGTGGCTGCTGAAAACGATGCAAACCCCACGCAGTATGGTTTTCCATCACCATGCAACCAGTATTTTGCACGCATCGTCACTGGGCTTCAAAGTCATTGTGAACCTGCGAGGATCTGAGGTGCCCTGTCCGGAAATCGACACATCTCTCTCTTGAGGGGAAGAAAAACAACGCATCTCCTACTTGACCGCAGAAGACACAATGCATGGCCCCATTTGCAAGTAAGGAATTGATGCATTGCCGACTTTTCTGACGCATGCTCACCCATGCAGCTTGATTTTTTACGCAAACCGGGTACTTTGTGTAAAAACAACATTTCCGTTGTTTTCTATGGAGTAAGACCCTTTTTACTTTAATAATTCATATCTTGACTTGTGTATGTTGGATGTTTGTCATTTTGGTCTTGTTTGATTTAGATAAATATTGGCTATTTCTCTAAACTGTAGTGTTTTCACTGTATTACTGTGTGTGTTGGTACAACTAATTTAAACATTGCCTTTGAGATAAGCCTGACTGCTTGTGCCAAACTACCAAAGGGGTGAGAAGGGGTTCTCTAAGTGTCTATCTTCATTGCCCTTACTAAGGTGAGGGTCCCTGCTTGGACAGAGTGCAAGCTGACTGCCAAACAGGGACCCCATTTCTGACAGGTGGTAACCATTGATAAATGGGAAAGAGTCTGTAAGAAATTAGAGAATTAGCTCAGGAGAGTGAAAACACACCTCAAATAATAATCGCAATCCTTGTCGGGGTAAACCATAAAAATTACTAAATCAGTCCGTGTTTAATACTTTGGTAGCAGTAAGGCTTAACCTAAAGGTAATGTGTGAAATATTTGTGCAGTACTCAAAAAGTAATACAGTGAAAGAGCAATGCATGAAAAGTCCCATACCAATTTACAGAAATAGAGTAAATTCCAAGCTCCAAAAAGCAAAGTTGGATTTATGAATGTTTAAAATTTAAGGTTCAAAATAGTGCCAAAAAATGTTAAGTGCCAACCGCAGTCATCTGATTGCGCTAGACCAGGACAAAGTCAAAAGTTCCAGCTGACTGCAATGGAACATAAGTTGGATTCAGGGTCAAGGTTCATCCAAATGAAAAGTCTGTGTAATAGAAATCAAAAATCCTCAATGAGGCAAGGCAGCAATCTGTGGCCAAAAGGGGCTCAAAATTTTCAGATAGCTGTTGGACAACATATCAGTGAAGCTGTTGGCTTTTGTGGGATAGCTTTTCTGGGGAGAAATATGAATTCCGTGCCCTGATAAAGTCCTCCACCGGCTGGATACTTTTTGCTTATCCCCCCAGTAAAGATTTCAACTTTCAGACCTAGTCACTTTTTTGGAGCTTGGATTCTTCCAGCGAGGCATTGCTGCTGCGGCAGCCAAAGAGGACTCCACAAGTTCGGACACCTTCTTTGCGAAGTCTCACTGGATCGTATTTTCTGCTGCAGAGAAGAATGTAATAACCTGAATATGTGGCCCAGCGGTGATGCACCTTCATCGAATTGGCTTGGCAGGTTGGTCCTAGTCCCTATTGGTGGTTCTCAGAGTAAAAATTTGGCAAAAAGGTCTAAAGTCATAGGGTTCAGGAAACTGTAGGAGAAGCACACTTTGACACCAGCCAAAGGTCCAGGACATTGGGGCATCACTTGTGGGTCAAAACTCACTCCAGCAGAATCCAGGACAGGTTCAGTTGAAACTGGTCCACTGGACAGGTACAGGAAAGCTTATTGTGACCCTATAGCTCATAGGGTCACATAAGGTCAACTGAGCCAACTGACCCTTGTAAACACTTCTGGGGTATTTGGTTTAAGGCAAGCAGGAATAATCATCCTTCAGGTTCTCTAGACAGCAGGACAGGTCGCCTTCTGATTCTTCACAGGTCCAGGAGTATAATGAGGATTGTACTTGGAGTAATTTCTGGAGCCCTTGTTAGAGGTCCAGTGCCTGTCCAGAGGAGAGGCTATGGAAATGGGCAAACTCTCCATTTTAGTAGAGTTCTAATAAGAAATCACAAATTGCAATATGTTATTTGATGCAATTTAAAACATTTTTGTTAGACATCTTTGGAAAACAGGCCCCAGGGTCTCTCCTTGTTCACAATTTCTCCTGGGAATACGTTTTCCAAAATTCTTTAAAACTGAGGTAAAACTGCAGAAGATATAGGTGTGCATAAAAATACATGAAAGGGCTTTTATTCAGATTTCCTAATTTCTGTAATAGCTGCACCGTGTTTGAGGGAGAGTTGTTTCTGCTCATAGTCAGTGCCCAGAGCTCGGAAGAGCTCTCTTGGCAGAGAACCATGTACTGTGGCAAATGTTGGGGAATGGAACAGTTTGGAAAGTTAATTAAGAATCTAGAAAACTCCAAAAATCAACCATTCCCTCCAAAATATTAAGTGTAAGGTCCAAAAATCAAACGTCAAAAGGTGGACTACCCGCTTGAACATTTTAGTAGTACACTGGACTTCTTGACAGAAAAAGCGATTCTTGTTTGACCGAGTCCCCATAAGACTAAAAATGTAACAAGGTCTTACTCTCAACATTTTGGAGGGAATTATTACATTATGTGAAAGATGAGGATCCCACAGAATGTCATGCCTAGAAAACGTCCTGTTGTACTTGGGATGAAACATGCTGCTTGTATTTCATACTGATGATATGATGATGAAATAAAGATTATCTCTTACTAATGAACTGCTCTTGTGCCCTTGGATAACATGGGTCCGCCATTTTATGCTTCTAGGCCGTTTTGTTGCTAAGCTAATTTGTAACTAAAATTAAAATAATATGAATTGTTACATGCTCTGGCGTGGCTATCCTATTTTGTGCATATTTTAAAAGTGTATGCGTGTATTTGTCTCTATCTGTTATTTAACCCTCAATATTTTGGTGTTATTTAGTTACCTTTTTTTGTATTGCATTTATATCATGATCTGGTCTGCTTTTGCTTTTTTTTAATTAATTGTGTTGCACTGTGCTTGTTGGGCTTTTGTTAGACTTACCAAACTCTCACCCTCAATAATGTTTGCAGTGCTAATCATTTTAGATCACCCTGGCTGCCAGCAGGAGACCCAAGTGTATCATACAGAGCCCTCGCATTAACCTTGTTTGTGAGCATGCCAATTTAACTTGGAGGAACTTGTTTAGACTTCCGTAAGTTTCCCGTTTCTCTTGCCAGTGATCTCTTCAAAACCATCTAATAGTGTCCAAAATACTCAGAAAATATTTTGTGATATCCATGCATTGATTTTGCCTGAATATAGTATTTATGTTGTTGGAATGTTAGAATGCTAAAATTTAGATTGAATGTAAGTGATTAATGTCGTGTAATATTTTTAAGGACTTTCATTGATTACTAAAACGTTCAGAATTCTAAATGAGGTGTAAACAGTACATCAGCCTAATAATTGCAGGGTACAGATTAATGTAAAGTTAACAGCCTAGAGCATAATTAATGTAGACTGTAACGGTCGTCTTTTCTTCAAAATACTGAATAATACTAACTGAAAGTTTTTGTCTCGTATTTGGATGGTCATAAACCCACTTTCCTTTTTTCTGTGATTCACATCTTTTAATAAAGGCATTTGAGGATGTAACCAAAAGCTGAATTCTGAACATGTCTTAAACAAGAAAGACTCCCCCTAGTCTATTTTGGGCACGGTCTTCCTGGATTAAAATGGACACTTAGGCCCTCATTACGACCCTGGCGGACAGGGGAGAAGTGGCGTTAATACCACCAACAGGCAGTTACCGCCATGGTCATCCGTTACTTCTCCACTCCGACCGCCAGGGCGGTGACGACCCCTGGGCTGGAGACTTCGGTCTCCAGCCTGGCGGGCGTCACCAGACCGCCGCCGGTATTATGACCCTGCATACCGCCATGGATTTCATGTGGTTTGGAACTGCCACAAAATCCATGGCTGTAGGAACTATTAGTGCCAGGGAATTCTTTCCCTGGCACTGATAGGGGTCTCCCCCACCCCCCTCCTCCATCCCCGAGTCCTCCCCCCACACCCGACCCCTCTAGTGCCCCCCAAAGGTGGTAGTAACCCACTCCCCACACCCCCGTACATCGACACACACCCCTCTTCACGCATACAGACACCACCAGCACACATACCTACATACATACTAACAAACATTCCAGCAGACACATACAGTACAGTCATACACGCACACATTCATACAGACATACACGCACACATACTCACAGTCAAACATACAGACACGCGCACATTTCCAAACACACAATACGCCCCGCATGCATACATGCACTCACACACCCCCTCTACACACTCACACCCCCATGCACGCACACACAACACCCCCACCTCCCTCCCCTAACGGACAATCACCTTACCTCTTCCGGTGATCCTCCGGGAGGGGACGGGATCGATGGGGGCTGCTCCGCCACCAGCACCCCATCACCAGAACACCGCCACACCGAATCATGGGATATGATTCGGTGGGCGTGTTCTGATGACAGGGCGCTGGAGGTGGAGCAGCCTCCACTTCCCCGCCGACCTCCAGTATGGCTGCTGGCAGCTCTCCATCTAGAAAAGGACGGAGTGCTGCCAGCAGTCATAATACGCTGCGTGGAAAACCGCCTGCACTGGCGGTCTTCAGCGCGAGGGTACCTCGGTGGTCTTTCACAAATAGCGCCGAGGTCGAACTGAGGGCCTTTGATTTGAAACTATAAATCTTACAAAAGCTATAGGCACATCAGCTAAAACGTGTTTAGCTGTCTATTATGTTTGTGTACAACGAATAAAAAAAGAAGCTGAAAAGGGACAGTCACCTTAGAAAGTATTAAATGTTTGCTTGTGAAAGGAAATTTCAGGGTAAGTGCCATTTTGCTCTTGAAATATAGCAGCGTTTGTTGACAAATCCAAAGTAAAGCACTAAACATTGCACATTAACGTATTCAAAACAACACAAAACCACAATTATGAAATGGCACATTACAACAAGACAATCAAAACATAACCCAACACAAAACTTGCTGCCCAACAAAAGAAAATCAGATTTTAGTAATGCAGCACAAAAAGAAAATAGAAGATATCACCAGTACAATAAAATGGCACACAACAAATGTGAAAAAAACATTCCTGTCACACACTACCACCTCCGGAATCCTATTTTCATTATACAATAGTTAAAGGCGTTTACAGCAAGGAGTATCTTAATACCACTTATTAAAAACCTTTTATTATATATACCTTCAGTGCCAGTCTCACTTAAGGATTTTATTTATGTAGCAGTCTAAAGTAGCAGGCAAGTAGCAGGGTACTTCTTAATCTAATCTGCATCCATTGAACTATTCTAATAAGTGGGACTTGTTTGCCTTGCTCAAGTGGCCAGAACCTGTACTTTAAAATAGACTCATTGAAATAACACAAAAACACATAAATTGTATCAGATGCACGAGCAGCTATTTAGTATATGATACAAAAAGTGTTGATATAGTATCACAAAATATTCAAGCGCTCATGTGCTAAATATTGATTATTTATATTTAAAAGCAACCTAGCAGTCAATAAAACTTAGGCTTATCAAGTGGAAGCTCCTTTGTGCAGGAATAACTCGTTCTTATGGATATCAGTACCCAAACCCTCCTTGTTTTGCATCTCTATTTTATTAAACTTATTGAAAAAAATGCAATTTAATTAATATTAGTGTAACAAATAATGCCAAACCTTTCTGCAAATGATGGTCAACCAACCTGAGTTAGTTACATCTGTGTGGTAGCTGCGCAGGTGCATTGATGCATCTGCACCAGCCATCAGGCAGAACCTTCTGATTTGTTATGTGCTGCAGCATCAATGGCAAAAGTAGCCCAGGAACTTTAAGATTTATGCATAAGCCCTGTAGAGCCCAGTGCTACGTGCCAATTAGCTTGTCACCCCACCCATTCTCAACTTTCCTACTTCAGTTTTGTGCCTGTTCCAAGAGACATTGGACCACCAGGTACAGAAACAGCACTTCGAGAACCATGTGATGAGAGATAGCTGCCTTCAGCTCAACACAAACAAGACCGAGGTACTCGTCCTGGGCACTCAACCCAATGCATGGTGCGACTCCTGGTGGCCACCCACCCTCGGAAACCCTCCTACTCTCACCACCCAAGCCCGCAATCTCGGAATCATCCTGGACCCCGACCTCAGCATGAACCATCAGATCAACTCAGTCACCACCACCTGCTTCCGCACCCTCCACCTCCTACGCAAGACCTTCAAATGAATCCCCCTTGAGCATAGAAAGACCGTCACGCACACCCTCATCACCAGCAGACTGGACTACAGCAACGCTTTCTATGTCGGAATCAACTAAAAACTCACCCGCAAATTGCAAAACATCCAGAATGCCGCCGCCAGGTTGATCCTGACCTACTTTGACACTGCCACATCTCACAACACCTACACACACTGCACTGGCTCCCCATTGAGAAAAGAATCACTTTCAAAATCCTCACCTGCGCACAAAAAGCCCTCCACAACACCGGACCTGCCTACCTTAACCAGCGACTCAACTTCCACGTACCCCACAGGATTCTACGCTCAGCCCAGCTGTCTCTCGCAGAAGTACCCCACTTCTGGAAAACCAGAACAGGAGGACCCTCCTTCTCCTACCTCGCCACCACCACCTGGAATGCCTTACCCATCCACATCAGACAAACCACCTCCCTCCCCAGCTTCACAAAGGAACTGAAGACATGGCTCTTTTAACCCACCTCTGGTACTTGCTACACCCCCCCACCAGCGCCTTGAGACCCTAACAGGTGAGCAGCTGCGCTTTATAAACTCTGATTGATTGATTGATGTGGGGTACATAAAAAAGATTTAAAAAATATGTTACAAATGAATCATAGAGAGTGTGCATGTGAGTTTGTGTACGGGGCATGAGCGTATGTAAGTGAGTCTGAGTGACAGAGAGAATGACTGAGAATGTAGACACTCAGGCACTCAACATTTTTCGAGGGCCCCATGAATATTAAAATGCGACACTGCGAAGATGTTGGGTCTGCCATCTCCGGATAATGAAATGAGGCCTGGTATCTTAGATCCAGGGAAATTGCTGCAAGTGCCAAATTAACTGGGGGCTTGCATTACTCAGATTCACTTACCAAAGCCCTAGGTAGGCAGCCTTAGGGTCACCTAGATGGTTGTAGCCCCTGGTTGATATTCACTAGCAGAAAAAATACTCCAGGATTACTATTGTTCTAATTGCCTTGCATGAAGGTCTGTTCCTGCCTTTTGCATTACAATTATACATGAATCTTTATTTTCACAAACATTCATTATTGTCTTCTCACTTTTAATGACGGTACATTATAATCATGCTTTATGCTGTACTTGTATGGTTTCTATAAACCAAAATAAAGTAGATATTCAATTTTTTTCTGAGAATGAGTGTGTGATAGTTAGTGAATGTGAATGACATAGAGTCAGTGAGAATTAGTGACTGACAGGGAGTAGAAGTGACTGTAAGTGCATGACAGTGAATGAGTAAGCAGGCGGGTGAGGTTGAATGAGGGAATTAAATTGGAGGATTAAGGGCCAGATGTGGGAACGAAAACATTTGCGAGTCGGAAATAGCGACTCCATGTGAATCGATAGTTCCGACTCGCAAAACGATATTCCAGTAAAAATCGCTATTCCAAATAGCGAGTCGCAGCGGAGTTGCACCGCATTTTGCGACCTCGCAAAAAGCGAGGTAGCAAATTGCACGAAGGGTGTGGTCCAGTGTCGCAAATCGCGACTGACTCGCAAATTGCCTGCAGGTGGAATACAACTTTTGAAATACCCACTTTCTGGTTCTGAGTGATGACATCAGAGCCAGGAAGTAACCACATGGAACAGGGAGGAGGAAGGAGCCCACCCAGCCCAAACTGCACAGCCCCACCCAGGTGAGAGGAGCTGCAGCAACAATGGCTACACAGGACAAGGAGACACCCAGTGGAGGCAGAAAACGCAAAATCAAGTTTTCTGACAATGAGTTGGAGGTGCTGACCGAGGAGTGCTGCCTGCATCATGAACAATTATTTGGCAAGGCAGCAATGAGTGTCCCTGACACCCAAAAAAAGAAGATCTGGCAGGACATCCAGAACAAGATAAATGCCATTGGTGTAAGCCACTGCACCCTGGATGAAATACGCAAAAGGTGGTATGACCTTCGCTCCAGGACCAAGGAGAGGGTGGCGGAGCGCATGAGGCAGATGCATGGCACTGGAGGAGGGCCATCTACTGTTCCACCCCCTACAGCAATAGAAAGCATGACGGAGACAACTCTGGAGCCGGAGGCTGTACTGGGCATTGGAGACGTAGACAGTTCTGCACCAGGAACATCAAAAAGTAAGTAACAAAATATATGCATTCACACCCGCATATGCACTATGCACACAATCCCAGTACACATCAGCAGGCACCTCCAGACTAGCTCCATTCACAGTTTAGCAACCTATAGAATAGTGCATTATGGGCAATGTAGTACAGTAGTCCAAATATAGGCAAATGTTTATTTTGAGGCACCAAACATATGTGCGAGACTGACAGTGTATCCCCTATGCCCCACAGGTCTCCCACAAGGACCCCATCAGTGCCACTGTGCAGGGAGAGGAACATGGCACAGTCCCACATGAGAAGGCTGCCACAGACACCGCAGGGGAGTGCAGGACAACACCACCCATGGAATTGGCACAGGAGACCATGGACGATCCTGCGCTGGTTATGGATGCAGCCGTTGAAACACCAGGGCAAACACATGCATCATCAGGCACAGTGCGTAGACGATGCACAATGCAGTATGTGCGCAGTGAGGATGTGTCAGATGTAGATTTTGTGGGACTTGAGACATCCTTATTGCAGAGTCAGCGCTTGCAAAACAGACAGATGAGGTTAATGAGCCGTAACCTCTCAAGACTGCAGAACACTATCACACAAGGGCTGGCAAATGTGGACAACCAGTTCACAACAATGAACACACATATGGGTAACCTGATGACCGCCATTGACAATTTGGTCAGGGAACTGGTGGCTGACAGGGCACAGGCACGGCACAGGGAGCGCAACACTGCTGTCAGTTTAGACAGGCTTGGTGCATCCATAGGGCACCTGGCAACAAACACAACCTGCCTGTAGAACTGGGGCATTTTGCAGGAGATGTGGCATGTGGACTTGGCCGCATCAGCCATGTGGTGGATCTGCTGGAGACCAGACAGGCTGCAAGGGGCATTGGGGATACCCCGCAGGACAGTGAGGAGGTGTTAGGGTTTGTACACAGCAAAGAGCATGTCCCCTCTCACTGCACTAGTGGGTTCTGTAATAGCTCCCTTTTAAACTTACTATTCAAAGCCTTTCTTGTTATCTCACCTTCCCCCCCCCTAGGCTTCTGTGTATGTTGTTTAATGTGCTGTTTTGTTTACACATTGGGCCTTGCTTTTACCAAGGCTTCTTAAAACACTCCTCCCTAGGCCATGTGTTAATCCAACTCATTTGCATAATAACTGAAACTCTGCACACCTTTCAAGAACATGTGCAGCATGTGAGGACCACACCCAGCTCTTCAAACCACACCCAGCTCTGCACACCTTCCAAGAACATGTGCAGCATGTGAGGACCACACCCAGCCCTTCAAACCACACCCAGCTCTTCGAACCACACCCAGCCCTGTCTATAAAAGGCATCCCCCGAGCCTCACCCAGTGCTTGTGCTCGTCTACCTCCCGCTTACCTGAGAACAGATCCCTCGGCGCTGGCACTCCTGCTCTTTACAGACTTTCTTTGACTTCAATTGGCGCAGCTGCTGGCTCTTCCTTCTTCCGGTTTCCGGTTCCTCCTTGCCTCAGCCTCTCTCCTACGAGTAACCTGCAAAAGAGAAAGAAGACAAGGTTAGACTGATCAGTATCTCTTGCCAGCAACAAGTAAGTGCAAAACTTTTTATTACCTGAGGGAGCTTTGACGGCAATTTCTGGATTCGTGTATAGACAGTTTGAGGCGAAGTGCCTTCCACGAGCATTGTGATTAAGGCTCTTTGTTGCAGGATTATTTTGCAGGACTTTGTGAAGCGGACATTGTTTTTTTTCATGGAACTTTTGGGAATCGAACAGTGGAAACCACTGACAGCAAGGAAAACAGTAAATCAAGGACTTGCACAAATTACATGCTGTATTTTGATGTAAAAGTACAGTATTTGTTTTATAAAAGATTCTGGAAATATGCGAAAAGTGAGTCTGCTATTGGGAATTTAGGCTTTATTTATATTATGATGAATGTTTGATATTGGTAATTCTGATAACGGTATTTGTTTAATTTTTTAGAAGCTTAACAGTAATAGAAAACACATCCCAGAGCAGTAACACATTCCAAACCTGGAAACTAGAGACCAGGATCCAAGAGGTACTTTTAGAAGAGAATTTCCAATAAATAAAGGGATAGTCAGGAACCCATTTAGGAATAGGTTGCACTTATCTGTTCTTTGTTTATGTTTCATTAGGCACCAGTTTCTACAGAAGTCAGAAAGGGCCGCAGATTTGTGCAGCACTTCAACAGTGGAAACGCAAGAACGGTGTTGTCTCTCTTTTTTTTATTTTATCCACTTCCCCCCATCCCTTGAGCTTCTGTTCTTAGTGCACTGTTTTAAAAACTAGTGTGCTGGAACAAGCAGTTTCAGGGTGGGGTCGGATTGTCTTCAACCTCCATCAGAACTGAACAAGAACTCAGGTGAGCTGGGCTTTGACAGGAGGGCTCAACTATGAGTATGTGTCTGCCACTGATGCAAGTGTGTTGCGGAGTAGCAGCGAACGGCAGGGCTCAGGGGACCAAGCTGGAGTGAGCCATGGTGGCCGCAGTCATAGGAGGCTGTGAGCTAGTGATGCGTACTGGTACAGAGGCACATGAACATAATGAGTCCGATTTGACTGTTTTTTTTCCATACTGTAGCATAGTTCACAATGATTTCAACATTATAGTCCTGCAAAAAAAGTGTTAGTTTGTTTGACTACACAACTGGGCTATATGTGTCTTACATTAGTGAGTGTTGTCACGGTTGCCACGTACCTGCCAAAGTAGTGGGTTAGAATGTGGTTCCGTCTCTGTCTGCCCTCCATTGCGATGCTTCTGTCCCCAGGCTGTCGGTGTGGTAGCTCTTGCTCCTCATCCTCTGTATCTGTGTCTTCAGGGGTGAAATATAGCCCATGTCTGGTGGCAATGTTGTGTAGTATGGCACAGGTGGCAACTATCTTACATGCTGTTTCTGGGGCATACTGAAGTGCTCCTCCACTTTTGTGGAGGCATCGGAATCTTGACTTCAACAAGCCAAACGTCCTCTCGACTACAGTTCTGGTCCTCCGATGTGCAATGTTGTATCGCCTCTCGTTCTGATTGCCAGGTGTTAGGTATGGGGTGAGTATCCATGGTCTCAGGGCGTATTCACTGTCACCTGTTTGACAAAAGAGGCAAATTTAGCAGGGCATCACAGGGTTACACAGTGACCTGTATGTAAGGCTTCAGAGTGTACTCGCCAATACCTAATAAATATCCTTCTCCAAACTCTCCACATTCTAGGCGTTGGTGTATCCCACTGTGCCTGAATATGTATGCATCATGGGTACTCCCTGGATATTTAGCCACAATGTCAGTAATGACAATATGGGCATCACATACCACCTGGATGTTTAGTGAGTGGGTACATTTCCTATTGCGGAACACATATTACAGATTTGCTGGTGGGCAAATTGGTATATGTGTTCCGTCCACACACCCTATTACATGGGGAAAGTTGGCAATTCTGCTGAAGTCCAACTTGGTGCTGTTCATTTCTGCCTCATTTCTGGGAAGGTATATATATCTGGACATGTGTGCGATATATCCTCTCCTGTCTCTGCCTCCTCCTCCTCTGCTGGGCAGCCTGGACTCTCCTCCTCCATGCAATCACGTATAGTGCAGCCATTTTGAGTAGCCCAGATGCCTTCTGGGTCTCCTTTTATACTTTGGTTCTGGTTACCACCTGCTTTGAATCAGTGGTAATCTCGGTGTGCAAAACGGGTTTTTTGCGACTAGTCGCAATTTGTGACATGCTTTTGCATACGGTTTGCGACTCGCAATTTGCGACTTCCTAATTTCGGGTCGCAAAATCAGGTCGCAAATTTTGCGAGTCGGTAATGGGTCGCATCTCTATTTGGTAATCCGAAATGGGATTTGTACATCCCATTTCGCATTTTGCAGGGTCGCAAATAGCACTGCCATGCGTTTGCGACTCGCAATCATTTGCTACATCTGGCCCTAAATGAAGCAAGTGAGAGAGTGGGTGTATCTGTGAATGAGAATGAGTGAGTCAGAGTGAGTGAGAAATAGTGATCATAAGTGAGAATGAGTGAATGAGAGTGATTGAGAGTAAGTGTAAGTGCAGGTGAATGTGAGATAGTAAATGATTATGAATGAGTGAAAGTGAGTGTGAGTGGTGAATACAAGTGAATGTAAATGGGACTGTGTTATTATGCTTGTGAGTCTGCCATTGACCCAGAAGTGGCCATGACAAAATGCTGGCACTGGCATGCTGGAGTCAGTTCTTTGCACAACAAGCACTGTGACCAAATATTGGCACTGGCATATTAGACATACCAACTAAGACATGGGACACTAAAGACAAAATACTAGTGCTAGTATACTGAAGGAAATTCTTGACATATGAGACTCATGTGGCAAACTCCTAACACAGGCACATTGGAGGTAATCCTTGGCTTAACGGAGGACTACAATAGAATGACATACTAGAGTTAATTTCTGACACAAGGATTGCTCATGGTGTTTGGATGGCGTCACTGGTAAAACTGTAGCACTGCCACAGTGTATGTCATTTTTGTCATAAGAGGAAACCCATGGCATGTGGGTGTCGCCCATGATGAAATACTGGCCATGTAAGAAATTGGGTTACTGGCTGACTGGGGTGTGAGCCTTGGTCAATCAGCAACCACAATGCTTGTCAGAGTAAGGCACAAGGAAACCCCAAATTAACATATGCTCAACCTCCTGGTAGGTTAGCACAGAGACGTCAGGCTTAACTTGAAGGCAATGTGTAAACTATTCGAGCAACTCTTCAAACAGTAAAGCAGTGAAAACACCACACAAAAAGATCCCACACCAAGTTAGAAAAATAGAACACAGTTTAATTAATTAAACTAGCCCAAAAGGAAAAAAATCCAATCAGAGGAACCGGAGATATACATATTTAGAGAATGATCTGTACAATAGCACCTTAAAGCACAAAGCACCAACCGTGCCTTTCTGGTCATGCTGGACTGGTCAAAGTCAAAAGTTCTGGCCGACCGCGAATGGAGCGCAGGTCGGATGCAGTCCCAGGTTAGAACTGCTCAATGTTTACCTTCTCAACTTTTGTGCCAAGAGTCCAATTCATGTTTGAAGGGGCTATGAGGAGCAAGGAGAGCATCACAGTAGGCTGTCAGCATAGCACGAAGAGCAGGCTGTGCGTTGCAGATGAGCGGGCTGGAGTTTTGCACTGGTGGTACTGTGTGACCAGTCAATGCTACAGTGCGAAGGGATGAGGTGGCGGTGCTTTGTTTTGATTTCCCATGTGAGCAACATGGTCTCTGTGCGAACAAGCCCATTTGTGGCCACGAAAAGCCCAAAAGCACCCATGAGCCACTCCAAGGATCCAAGACCTGAGCGATACCACTTCTTTGTCAGGAGCCTGCTGCAGTTGGGTCCAGGGGCTGATTCAATATGTTAAAGAGCCTTTATGTCCCTGAGGCTCAGGTCAGGAGGCCAGAAGACTAGCTCTTTGAGTCACTCTGGGGTCCTAGGTTCAAGATGAAGTTTAAGGTCCAGTTCTCCTTCCCCAGACAAGAGGGCAGCAGGTCAGCACAGCCGAGCAGCAGCCCAGCAGAGTTCCAGTTTTATCGCATCACAGCAGTCCTTTGTCCTGGCGGAGTATTCACAAGTCCAGAAGTGTACTGAAGAGTTGGGGTCTGAGGTCTATTATTTCTACCCAGTTGTGTCTTTCAAGTAGGGGAGACGCTTCTAGTGGTTTCCCCTTGAACTCCCCAGGAACCCTGCCTTCCCTATCCTGGCTCCAGACTAAGCACAGGGTGTATGTACCCCTTTGTGTGGGGGCAGGACACATCCTATTAAGGTGCTAGCGGTGCTGTGCCCAGCCTCTCCCTCCCATCCTGCCAGAGATGGCCGATCCTGGCACACCTAAGCTCCCTATTGTGTGTGACTGTCTAGGAGGAATACACAAAACCCAACTGCCAATTATACCCAGTCATGTGGTCAGGGACATGCTAGAAGCACTAAATGGCTATGGCAGGAAAATGCCAACTTTCTAAAAGTGGCATTTTCAAAATTGTAATTTAAAATCCAATTTCACCATAGGTTAGGATTTTAAATTCCAATTCTGGAGACACCAGACTTGGAGGGGTCATTTTTTCCCATTAGGAAATTGCACTTATAAAATGTAATAAGGCAACTCTAATGTTCTCCTATGGGAGAGATCATTGAAAAATGAATGTCAGATTTTGTTGCTACCAAAACATATAAAACTTAAAAGTACATGTCCTACTTTTAAAATACATTGCACCCTCCTCTCTGGCCATGGCCGGTCTCAAGCCCAGCTGTGAAAGAAAGAGGGTTATGCGTGGAGCTAACTACCCTACCATGTAAAAAAAATCCTAGGCACAGAAACTTCTACCAAAATTCAAAAGCCATCCTGGCCTTAGGGAGAGAGGAATCTCCTTTATGGACGATGCCTTGTGGTGAAAGGCGGAGATCTCTAGATGCCACAAAGATGATCTACCTGCTTTCGACTACTACCAGCACCATTGGGACATGGAATGTGAGGCCCACGTACAAGACAGACATGGCAGCCTAAGTGGCAGTGGAGATGAAAAGTACAACTATGCCCTACTTGGAATCAGCGAGACCAGATAGACACAGTCCAGACAGAAAAGACTGGCTCCATGAGGAATGCTGCTGTATTCTGGACACAAGGAAAAGAACGCCCCACATACTCAGGGAGTAGCACTAATGCTAATGCTAGCAGCTAACAGAGCTCTAATTGGACTGGAAGCCCACGGATCCAGAATCATCACAATGATCTTCTGGGCAAAGAAAAAGAGGATCAACATGAATATTATCCAGTGAAATGCATCTACAAATGACAGCAAAGAAGAGGAAAAAAGAACAGTTTTACAACATACTCCAGTCCGTCCTGGAGAAATGCCTTGAGAGAAACATCACCATACTGGTGGGAGACCTCAATTCCAAAGTTTGAAAGCAACAATACTGGGTCCAAAGAATTCAAGGGCAACCATGACTTTGACAGCATGAACAAGAATGGTGAAAGGCTTGCTTATCTCTGTGTCCTGATTAGGCTGTTGAAGGTTGGTAGCGTATTCCCACACAAAAGAATACACAAAGGAACATGGGTGTCACCAGAACATTCAACAGAGAATCAGATTGGCCATGTCTGCATTACCAAGAAGTCCTGGAGGTCCCTGCAGGTTGTGAGAGTGATGAAAGGAACGGACATGGCATCAGACCATCACCTTGTCAAGGCCAGGCTGGTGTTAAGCATGGATGGAACAGACAAACCAGCACTAGAGATATAACACCAACCTCCTCAAAAAAGCACAGAAACAGAGTGAAAACTCAGTTACCCTCATTAACATGTTTTAAGTCATGAATGAACTAGAGGATGACTAAGACCCAGTAGAAGGTCAATGGGAGAAGATCAAAGAAACAGTGACATCAACCTGTCAGGACATACTGGGCCTGATTCTAACTTTGGAGGACGGTGTTAAACCGTCCCAAAAGTGGCGGATATACCACCTACCGTATTACGAGTTCCATAGGATATAATGGACTCGTAATACGGTAGGTGGTATATCCGCCACTTTTGGGACGGTTTAACACCGTCCTCCAAAGTTAGAATCAGGCCCACTGTGTCCCACAAAACAGCATCATAGAGAATGGATCTCCACTGAGACTGTCTGAAAAATCCAAGATAGAAAGGAAAGAATGCTGCAGTCAACACTAGCTGAACAAGAGCAAAAAAAAGCCAAAGCTCAAGGCAAATACACCAAAACCAACAAGGAAGCAAAGAGAAGGTTAAGAGCAGGCAAGCAAAGATTCATCAATGACCTTGCAACCGAAGATCGGGAAGCAGTAAGCCATGAAGATTTGAAAGAACTCTACAACATAACAAGGAAATTCTCCGGCAGATAAAGCAAGCCAGAAAGACATGGTAAAGACAAAATTGGGAAGGCAATCATGGGTAATGAAGGCCACCAGCAAAGGTGGCTGATGCACTTTGAAGAACTGCTGGGCCCGCCTGTGTTGCAGTCTCCACCAGACATACAGTCAGCTGACTTGCCAATTGATTGCAGCATACCAACCAAGGATGAAATATGGCAAGCCATCAAACATCTGAGAAATGGAAAGGCAGAAGGACCTGACAACATTCCTGCAAAGACACTGAAGGCAGATATTTGAATATCAGTAGACATACTCTCCCCCATGTTTGCAAGGATCTGGGAAAAGGAAACATGCCATCAGACTGGAAGGAGAGCTATCTCATCAAGATCACAAAGAAGGGTGACCTGAGTAACTGTGCAAGCTATAGAGGGGTAACTCTTCTATCAAGCCCAAACAAAGTGTTCAACAGAGTCATCCTGAACAGAATGAAGGACCAAGTTGATGCTCAGTTGTGAGACAAGCAAACAGCCTGCACAGACTAGATTGTATCACTAAACATCATCTTTGAGCAGTCAAAAGAATGGACCTCCCTCCTCTATGTCAATTTAATTGACTATGAGAATACATTTGCCAGTGTAGAAGTAGAGACCCTTTGTAAACTCCTCTGCCACTACTCTGTGCCAGATAAACTAGTAGGAATCGTCAGGAACTCTTCTGAGGGAATGACCTACAAGATAGTCCACGCAGGACAACTCATGAAAGCCTTCCATGTCTGCCAGGGTTGTTTGCGTGCATTTCTTCCTGCTGGCTATAGACTGGATCATGAAGATATTTACAGCAAAGAGAAGCAATGGGATACCGTGGACACCTGGAACACCTTGGACTCGATGACCTGGACTTTGCAGACGACCTGGCCCTACTCTCACACACCCATCTGTAGATGCAAGAAAAGACTGGCAAGGTGGCAGCCAAATCAGCACAACTTGGCCTTAACATCCACAGGGAAAAAACCAAGATCCTGAAAGCTAACACAGCCTGCAGAATTGCAGTAACACTTGCAGGGAATGCACTAGAAGAGGTTGGGAACTTCATCTACTTGGACAGTGTCAGAGACTACAGGGCAGTACACACACCAACATCAAGGCAAGAATCAGCAAAGAAAGGGCTGCCTTCATTCAACTAAAGAAGACATGACTTTTTAACACCAAATGTAAATCGGTCCGTCTGTATGGAGCAGAAACTTGGAGGACAACAGTGACCACCACCTACAAAGTCCAGACCTTCATCAACACCTGTCTAAGGAAAATCCTCCAAACCAGTGGTCAAACACCATCAGCAATATTGACCTATAGCAGCAGTCTATCAAACTTCCTGCTCATGAAGAAATCATAAAAAGACGATGGGGCTGGATAATACTAGTGGTACTATGATGTTAATTTTAAATTCCAGCAGCAGAATTAGAGATTCTGCAGTACACTAGTAATGCAGAATTACTAAGAAATTCTGCCACTCTGCCTGCTGAATTAGTTAAACAGCTCTTACCTTTGGGGTTGAGTCAAAATGAAGAGACTAGGAGCCAATGAAACAAAGAAGGGACGACATGCATTCAGAGTGAAGCAGCCATCTTAAAATGATGAAGTTTCCGGCTACAGAAAGGCGATCCTTGCTGAAAAGTTGAAAAATATTACATATTGGAGTATCTCTGTAGCAAGTGCAATAAAATACTGAACATGTTTTTTTTGCTTTTAGATATACAATGACATGCATGTATTTTTCATTAGTAATTGTTTGGAAAGGTAACGTTATTTAGTCATGCTACCATAGTAGTTCGCTTTATGTTAACTTTCTTTTTTTTTAATTGCTTGAGACTGTTGTCAATGATGGCGTTTGTTTTGCTCTGCGTTTTCCAGAGTATTTGTGCTTGATGCGGTCTTCAGCCTTTTGTGAGCGGAGTCGTTCCTTATAGGTCCTGTGATACTGGAAGTGCACAGTGGGGCGTTGTGCACAGCAGATTTGAGGCAGAGACTGGGTGACAGGACTCAGCAGCAAACACATTGGTGAGCTTTTATCGATTATTGTTTCAGTGTTAGTTGTATTTAAGAAATGTTTTCAGTTTTAGTTTGGATTTGCAACATTGGGCCTGATTACAACTTTGGAGGAGGGTGTTAATCCGTCCCAAATGTGATGGATATCCTGCTCACCGTATTATGAGTTCCATAGGATATAATGGACTCGTAATACGGCGGGTGGTATATCCTTCACATTTAGGACGGATTAACACCCTCCTCCAAAGTTGTAATCAGGCCCATTGTGTTTATCAGATTCAGTATATGAACCATGAAAATCCAGCATCACAACAATGAAGTGCTCTGCGGCTTTGCAGTGCAGGTGTGGCATTGTTTGTGTGATGGGCAAAGGTAATGTTGAGTGAGTGGTCTCCTACAAGTAAGCTCTGCGGAGAGGGTGACTCAGATTTGGACCTTTTTATAAACAATGTGGATGTCCTTGGTTTGCAATTTCAGGCAAAATGTGCATTTGTTTGAGTGGGCAGGATGTAAGACACCCTCCCTGTATCAAGGAAGTGATGGAGACATGGGACCACACCTTCACATCCTGATGTCATTGAAGGAGCAGCTGGCAAGGGCAGCTACTAGCGATGGTGTGGTATTTCCAATCACCATAAAACATACAGATGTCTTGGTGGCGGGACTTTCTTCAAGGAGTAAGGGGGGCTATTGCCATGACCCAGGGATCCTGAGTACACCTGAATGTGGGATCTACAAGGAAAATGTCAAAGTCACCAATTTGTAGCACCCCAACACTCCCCTGCTCAATGCTTCTTGGTATGTCTATGTGAGCAGAGGACACCTGTGGCATGGTACTGTGGTGGTGTGGCTGGAGAGACCTGAGTGCACACTACATTGTTATTTGGTGTCTGTAGGGAATGTGTGGCTGAAGGCAGAATATCAGGAAAGTGTTTATCATTCCTGCAGCAAGTGTTGTGGAGCCGGGCATCAAGATTTTGAGAGACCCACTATGTTACAGTTTGAGCTGCTTTTTTATGAACGTCCATGGATGCAAGGAATTTTTATCCTGAATTTTATTTGTGCACAAGGAACCCTTGCAATGACAAATAAATGAAGCAGTAAATATGTAGGCGAGGCTGCTATTTTCATGTCCGTAGTGATATACAGAGCTGAATTTTGGAAGACGAGATATGGAATCAATCATGTCAGTGGTGTGTAGGTGGATCAACACTTTAACTGTGACTAGGGATGGGCGGAATTCTGTGGAGTAAAACTCTATGACTTCCGCCACCCCTAGATAGGACACACCCTTAACAAGCCCGCATCAAACACAACCAGGCAAGCGCTGACCTGGAGCCCTCAAGGGAAAAGAAAAAGAAGAAGGGAAAGAAACACCCGGCATCAAAGTCTCGAGGCTGACTTCAAGGAGATGGGTTACACCTGGAGGCAGATTTAAAGAAAACCCTAGGACAAAGATGGCTGGAGAGTCCTGGTTGATGGGTTATACCCCAGAAGGGGTAGTAGGCATTACTAAGTACATGTTTTAGGGCCTGATTTAGAGTTTGGCAAATTGGATACCCCATCACAAACGTCACGGATAGCCCGTCCACCAATTCCCTAATATCACATGAAAATTGTAATACGGAGGACTGGTTTGACCTTTTTAGCAAGTGTATGTAAATATTGTGCATTAAAACAGACTACTTGATCTATTTTATAAAAAAATATATTTTCATAGGAGCCCCCTCCCCACCAGAACCATTTTAGCAGAAGTCAGGAATGCTACAATTCAATGAAAGCATTTGGTTGCCCTCTGCACTTTCAAAGTCCATCAGTCACCGTTGCATCAAAAAGTGACTATTCTCTAATAAGAGAGTTGTTTCTGGTATTTGGGCGAAATAGCGAGTTAAAAATATCAGGAGACAGAAATATTGGAAATTAAATACTGTGACACACAAATATTGGAATGCACAAATATCCTTGACAAGAAAATCATTTTTTGTGGTAAGTAGTATAATTCTAATAATATCAATATTTTTAATATCTTTGTCACTAATACAGTATGTTTTTTAATTATTATGATGTGTTTTAGTTGATGTATTACTTTACTGTTTATATAAATGTGACAATTAATTTGATTGTTTATATAAATGTTATGAATTGTTTTCAAAATTTAGCTTGTATTTTTAAGTCATTTAGAATTGTTATTTAATCTTTAATAATAAATTATAGTGGTATAGCTGGTTGTCGTTGTTGGGTTTGTAGGGGGGTAGGGTGGGAAGCAAGTTAGGTAATAAGTAATTAAGAATTATTAACTGAATTGTAGTTAATTATATGATTGATATTTAATATGTAAATTATGCACTACTGATTTATTGTCAGCATAATGTATTTGTGAACTGTTAGGCTTGTGGGGGTATTGGGTTGGAATTTAATTAATACCTAATTATCATTGAATTATTAATTGTTCACTCTAAATCAGGAACTACGTTTTTAAATACATTACACACCGCCCTCTGGGCTATCCAGGGCCTACCCTAGGGATGGCCTGTATGTATTAAAAAGGAATGTTTGGGCCTGGCAAAAGGTTCACTTTGCCTGATTGAAATGACACTTTAAAACTGCACACAACCAGGTTCCAGTGGCAAGACTGGGAAATGTTTGATGGCTACATAAGTTGGTGGCACAATCAGTGCTGAGGCCCACTAATAGCATTTAATTTACAGGCCCTGGGCATGTGTAGTGCCACCTTACTAGTGCCTTAATGTAAATTAAATATGCCAACTGGGTAAAAGCCAGTCTTACCATGTTTAGAGGAGAATGCACAAGAACTTTAGCACTGGTGAGCAGTGGTAAAATGCACAGAGTCCTAAGGCCAGCAAAAATTAGCTCAGTACAAACGGAGAAGGAAGGCACAATGTCTGGGGATGTCCCTGCAGAAAGAGACAAGTCCAACAGGTCCTTGCAAAATGGAAGCACTTTGGGACAAATGTCAGCACCAATTAAAAAAAAAAATAGCTCTTTTATACTGGAGGAAATTAATAAAAATGGGTCAACAATGGCAAAAGGATAGCACTGATGCTCTGAAAGCAATCCTTGGCATGAGGGAGGACAACCATGGCATACTGGATGGGGGCACCATTACAAAATTGTCCTACCATACTAGTGGTTATTGTTTACCTAAGAGTCTCTCCAGAATACATATGGCATCAATGGTAAAATTATTTGACTGTCATATCATATGTAATTGTTGGCATGAGGGGTTCATCGAACCTGGTGGGTACCCATGAGAAAATGCTGACCCTGGTACAGTGGAATTATTTTTGGTGAATGGGGGTGCACCCATAGCAAATTTGGAAGGAAATGGGCTCCACCCATAGTGAGAACCAGGTTTCTTTCACATGGCACACCATGAAATGGCTTTAATATTTAAGGTGTGCTGTTTCAGTGCCTATGACTTTTTAGCAAGTGTATGTAAATATTGTGCATTAAAACAGACTACTTGACCTATTTTATAAAAAAATATATTTTCATAGGAGCCCCCTCCCCACCAGAACCATTTTAGTAGAAGTCAGGCATGCTACAATTCAATGAAAGCATTTGGTTGCCCTTGGCACTTTCAAAGTCCATCAGTCACAGTTGCATCAAAAAGTGACTATTCCCTAATAAGAGAGTTGTTTCTGGTATTTGGGTGAAATAGCGAGTAAAAAATATCAGGAGACAGAAATATTGGAAATTAAATACTGTGACACACAAATATTGGAATGCACAAATATCCTTGACAAGAAAATCATTTTTTGTGGTAAGTAGTATAATTCTAATAATATCAATATGTTTAATATCTTTTTCACTAATACAGTATGTTTTTTAATTATTATGATGTGTTCTAGTTGATATATTACTTTATTGTTTATATAAATGTGACAATGAATTGTATTGTTTATATAAATGTTATGAATTGTTTTCAAAATATAGCTTGTCATTTTAAGTCATTTAGAATTGTTATTTAATCTTCAATAATAAATTACAGTGTGATAGTTGGTTGTTGTTGTTGGGTTTGTAGGGCGGAGGATGGGAAGTAAGTTAGGTCATAAGTAATTAAGAATTGTTAAATGAATTGTATTCAATTATATGATTGATTTTTAATATGTAAATTATGCACTACTGATTTATTTTCAGCATAATGTGTTTGTGAACTGTTAGGTTTGTGGGGGTATAGGATGGGAATTTAATTAAGTACTACTTAATTATAATTTAATTATTAATTGTTTATTATTTACTTAATTGATGCTTAATTGTGTAATTTAGGGAATATGTATTTATTTTACTTAAACCTTAGTTGCAGACTGTTAGGTGTGTAGGGGTGTAGGCAGGAAGTTAATTAATAGTTAATGAACCATTTATTAGTAATGATAATTAGTTAATAAATTTATTTTTACTTATGTAAAATATGGAATAGTATTTTACTTTACTTATAATTTAGTTGTGGGGTGCTAGGTTTGTAGGGATATATGGTGGAAAGATATTTAGGTAATGACTAATTAACTATTATTGTTTTATTTGTAAAGTTGTTTTTCAATTGAACTTTAAATATATAAATTATGGAATACTTATTTTCCTTTTCTTTTAGTTGCTGAATGCTAGTTTTACAGGGGTCTAGGGTAGGAAGGTAATTGAGTAATAATGAAATTAACAATGAATTATTTTCCAGCATGCACAGTTTTTTCATCAAAAATGTTACTGCAAATATTACAGTGATATTTTCAATGATGTTATCAATAATGTCATGAGTGCTGTAATTTGTGGGGTAATTAGAGGTGCATGGCTAGGGCGTGAGTTATCGTTACCTTAGGGCCTGAGTTATACTTACTTGACATAACTGTATCTATAGCTGTTGAATTTCTATGATTTTGCATGTTTAAAATGTGAGCCTAACTATAACATCCCTGTAACCTTTGTTTTTTTCAGTGAATTTCTATTAACCTTTGATTTTTTCAGTGAATGTTTAAGTTTTTTTTTACGTATATTATTTTTCATTACTATACGTTGATCCGAACACCACCAAAGGCCATGTGCAGTGACGGTTGGCCACTGATATCAACCCGCTATAAGCAGCCAACCAGCAGAGATTGGCCAAAAGACCTGGCCTGCAGCCAGACCCTGTGGCCATCCCCCCTACCCACCCATCTCCATGCTACATTTGGCCCTTTGCCCCTGCGTGGTGGAAGTTGGCCGCGGCCTCTCTGGGTGTGAGAATAGGTATGAGAAGGTGTATCTGGGGTTGAGAATGGCTGTGAGAGTGTCTGGGTGTGAGAGTGCCTACATCAGTGTTTTAGTAAGTGCGTCAGTGTGTGCACAGGTCTGTGAGTGGGTGCATGAGGGTGTCATTGGGTCTGTGAGTGGGTGTGTGAGATTATGAGTGGGTCTATGAGTTGGTGCCTAACTGAGTGGGCCTTTGAGTGGGTGCATGAGGGTCTGACTAGGGCTGTGAATGGTTACACAAGGGTCTGAGTGGGTCTGTGAGTGAGTGCATGAGTGTCTAAGTGGGTCTGTGAGTGGGTGCGTAAGTGTCCGACTGGGTGTGTGAGTGGGAGAAAGGGATTGAAAGAGAGAGATAGAGAGAGAGAATGAGAGGGAGAGGAATAGAGACTTTTTGCAGGCTTTGATGTATGATATACTTAGAATGAGATAGTTTTTCACAATTTGAAAAAAAAAAGTAGTTGTCTTTTAAAAAGAGTAAGAGCATCTTTCAGTTTGAGCCTTGAATATTTGTAGTTAAAAAACAAAAAGATAAAGGAGGAATATGAAGAGGAATACACTTGGGCCAATATTTATACTTTTTGACGCTGAACTGCGCTAATGCAGTTCAGAGTCAAAAAGTTTACTGGCAGCTAGCGTCATAACAAGGCACCAGCCTGGTGTCATATTTATGGTATGACGCTAGCTGGCGGTAAGGCCCAGCTAGCGTCATAGAAAAGGATGCTAGCCAGGTGGGGGAGGCATAGGGGGAACAGGGGATTTAACGTCAGAGGATGACACTATTACAGGGCAGAGGCAAAAAAAGGCCTCTCCCCTTAGTAGCGTCATTTTTTGATGTTAAATCCCCATGGACATGACTCCCATCTCAGTTATGACAGAAGTCATGCTCCCCAGCCCAATGGCCGCTGGGCTGGGGGGGCCCTGCATGGCCATTGGGCCAGTGGCATGTAAGGGGGCCCAAGTTAGGCCCCCCCATGGCACTTCGAAAAAAAAAATACTCACCTCTACCTACCTGGGATGGGGTCCCCCCATCCTTAGTTGTTTTTCTAGTGTGGGTGGGTGAGGGTGTCCCTGGAGCCAGGGAAGGGCACCTGTGGGCTCTTTCTATGGTCCCATGGAAAAACGGCCACAGGTCACCTAAAGTCTGCCCTGACCCAGGTGTTAAATAATGGCGCTAAACAAGCTTAGTGCATTATTTAAGGCCCCTATCCCCCCATGCTAGATTTTAGCACGGGGATAAATATGGCGCAAGGGCCATTCCGTCATTTTCGGGAAAGGAACGTCTACCTTGCACCTCATTGACGCAAGGTAGGTTTTCAAATCCAGAAAAATGGCATTAACTCCATGTGTCTAGCGCCAAAGTATAAATAGAAAAATAAAAATCGGAGACCTACCTTCATACTTAAGCTACACATTTTATATATATATATATGTTTATTTTTTTGCCCTTTATGGACTATCTTGCAGCACAGAGTCCCTGAGTATATTTTTTAATTTATCTTGTAATATACCATTAAAGGCTCCCCCTCAGTCCATGACTATATATTTTTTATTTATTTTGTACTATGCCTTTACAGGCTATCTGGGACAGCGCGGGGAGCCTCAAGGCCTCTCCAGCGGTCCCTGACTATGTTTTTTGATTTACTTTTTTATTATACCGTTATGGGCTATCTGGGACCACAGGGGCTTCAAGGCCTCCCCCATGGTCCCATTGCTCCAGTAAGAAGGCAGCTGCTTTTGACAGCAGCTGCCTGGTTGCTGGAGCACTGCTTTAATCTCTAGTCTCTGCACGCATATCTGCGTGCCGAAAAAGAGAAATGAAAACTCAGCTTTTTCACAGCAGAACGTTTGACAGTGTTTGCTGTGAATTGGCTGCAGCTATCAAAGATGCAGCCAAGCCACAGTAACAGCTATGTCCCAGGGTGGACATCCCAGGACACAGCAGGAGCCAGTCCAGGGGGATGGCGGTCCTCAGGGCCATCAGTGGCTCCTCGAGCTGGGCTGCACGGCCCCCCTCTGATTTAGAAGAAGCCACAGGGAGGTGGTGATCCACAGGGCTAAGGGGGTCTGAAATGGACCCCCTATAATGATTTGTAATATAGTCCCAGGGAGGTAGTGACCCTGGAGCTGCAGGGGAGTGGCCCCGCTGCACACTATTACAATATAGCCCCGGGGAAGTGGTTGTTCCCGGGACTGTGGCCTCCCCCACATCCGTAACTAACTTAGCCCCAGGAAGGTAGTGATCCCCTGGACATGGGAGCTGTACACACAACCGCACATTATTCCTACTTTGCCATAGGGAGGTGGTGGTGCCCTGGGCAGCAGGGGACCATGCGGTCCCCCCACACTCCAATAAATAAATGCATCCAGGACTTGGCCCACCCAGGGGCTTAAAAATGAAAAAATGCAGAGGCCTGCACTATATATATATATATATATATATTTTTCTTTTTTGCTGGATCCATGGATCAGCCATGAAGAGCAGTGAAAATTTAAAGTAAAATGCTTTTTAGCCCTGAGGGGGTCTCTTTGGGACCCCAGCACCAGAGCTAATCAGTCAGGGTGTTCGTACCCTGTCCCCTTTAGTATTTTTATTATTTTTTCTTTCTTGTTTTTCTGGGACTCTGTTTCAGTCGAATCCCAAAATGGCTGACAAAACTTCAATGGCTTCCTTGTTGAAGTGTAGTCTGCCAATCATATATCAGCACGAGATCGGGAGGGGTTGCGAATCTTTGGTGTCCCCAGATATATACATTTGTATTTTCTTTAATTTCTCCACAACCACTGAATGGATTTACACAAAAACAACCAAGGTCACTTTCTGGACCAGGACCTACCTTTCTGCCAATGTTTTAGGCCCCCCCTTTTTTTTAAAATGGCCCCCACCGGATGGATCACCCCACAACATTCTATATTTTTTTTTAATTCTTTTTATTAAACGACAAAACAGCCATTGCATCTTGTAACATGCAACCGTCGATAACCCATCTTTTGATGACAACACGGAGTGGGAGAACCAAGCAACGCATCATCAAATTGCCATCATAAGCAGACGTCCCCCATTTAATACACAACCACCCTCTGACCTCCTCCCACTAGAACAGAGCAAGCAGAAAGAGCAATCCCTTGTCCCTGTAGGTCCCTCACTCATCCCAGATTTTGCACCATTTCCCCAGGCACCCTCTGCTTTCATAAATTATTTTTTGCACACTGCAGTAGCAGTTGAAGTCTGACCTCCACTGCTGAAGACTAGGCTACCTCCTCCTCCGTAAGTTCAGCTTCAAGGTCCCCTCTTTCCATCTCCGAGAGCACCAGCAACTGGATATCCCGCAGGAGGTCCGAGCAGTCCTCATCTTTCCTCTGAGACACCGAGGCGTAAACCTCCTCATAACAGGCAGCAAATGCCTCCACTATGGACTTGCTAGACTCACATGAGGCTCCTTCCTTGGTCAGTATAGCCCTGACCCAAGAGCGCTCCTGGTCGCACTTATCTAACCATGCCAACAGTCTGTTGGCTTTGTCCCCCACATCATATAACCGGCATTGAGATGCCAAAGCGTAGGCCCTGGCCTGTTGCTCAGCCAGAGCTCGCAATTCATATTGTTTGAGTCGCAACTGGTGCAAGAGCTTCTTTCCTGCCCCTTCCTCTGTCTGAGAGCGGGCTTATAGAGCTACAATATCTTGCCTCATTTCCCTTACCTGCAAGTGTTGTTCTTTCCTCTTACCCCCAATCATGGCCTGTACCTGACCCCTAAGGACAGTTTTAAAAGCTTCCCATAGTGTGGCTGCAGACTCTACCGAACTCAGATTTTCCTCAAAATACAGAGCCACCCCCTCCCTTACCCTGTCGGCAAAGGCTTTGTCTCGCAGATACCAGGGATCCAGCTGAGGATCCAAGTACACCTGTGAGGAGCCCAACACTGTGACCCCCACAGGGGAGTGGTCAGATATCCCTCTAGTATAATGCATAGCCTCCCGGAACCTATCCACATGGGCCCTGGCCGTGAGCAAATAATTCAACCTCGCTGATCCACCATGTGGGGCTGAGGAGAAGGTGAATTGCCTCTGTCCTGGATTATCCTCTCTCCACACATCCACCAGACTAAGGGAGTCGAGAAAGGAACTCAGCATCGTGCAAGCATCCGGAGTCCGTGCGATTCTATCCAGCCCAGGATCAATCACCAGGTTCATATCCCCTCCCAGAACTAGAAATCCCGATGGGAAGTCAAGTAACAGTGCACCTAGGTCTGCCAAGGTGGACCCCTGAAGTCATAGAGGGTGGTAGACTGAGCAAATGTTAAGAGTGTACCCCTCCCAAACCCCCAAGATTGCAACATATCGTCCCAGTGCATCCCACCAGGTGCGTGCACGGATGAATGGTACTGATTGTTTAAGAAGAATACCCACACCCCGGGATCCCGCTGTGTAGCCTGCATGAGCAATCAGGTGGTACCCAAACTTGTCTAGTGCCCTATAGTAATTTCCTTTTAGGTGTGTTTCCTGTAATAAAACAAGATCGGGGCTAAGTCTGTGCAAAAACTGGAGGACTATGGTCCGTTTAATGTGACTCCCAAGCCCATTAACATTCCATGTCATGACCCTAAGGGAACACGCTCTCAAGCCTGCCATTTAGTGTTTTCCAACTCTGCAGACCCTCGTATGTCCCCCCATCCCCAAATAACGTCCCTTTGTGTCGCAATGCTATGCAATGAATCAGAAACTGGGTACAACCATGAACTGCAAAATAACATCCCCCTACAAAGCCTCCCCCCACCCTGCAACCCCGCATAGAAGGCTCTGAACTGCCCACCCCCCAAACAGCAGAGCGCCTATCCCCCAAAACATGAAAAACTCTTGTGTGGGTACAACAGCACCACCAAGCATGGTCTCCACCGTGTGGTATATATATAGTCATTTCAGAGCAATCCCCCATTGCACTGTAGTGTGCATCATCTGTTGTTTCTCCTGCCGAGACCATAGAGGCACTAGCCGAGTCGCCAACACATCCAGCTCTATGGTGCCGGAATGTCTGTCAGACCTGGTTCCAGCTCCTGTCGCCCCGTCTGCGAGGCCGTCTTCTTCCTGCCAGTGGGCCCTCCCCTATCCTTCCAATCATCTGGACGGCCCGCAGCTTTTGATCCCTCGAGCCACTCCCAGGCCTCCCCCTTGGAACAGGTAGCCTGGAGGATAGCATCCTGATCTCTGAAATTAAAGATGCCTGCAACGATGGTCCTCGGGGGGGCCCCGGTCGCGGATGCGGGACCGGAGACCTGTGCGCCCGCTCCACCGTGAAGATTGATGGTACTTTCTTGGGGCACAGGTGGTCAGTAATCAGGGTTCCCACAAAAAGTTTGACACTCGTCTCCTTCCGGCACTCCTACTACCCTGATATTGTTACTCTGCGCCCGTCACTCCTGGTCCTCCAGGTGCGCCGCCATGCCCCCATGTTCTGTTGTAAGGAACCTCACTTGCTCCTCCTGTGCCTTGGATGTAGACTGCAGACGGGCTATGTCTGTTTCTGCTGTTGAGACCTTGTTGGAGACTTTTTGAAGGTCGACCCTGAGAAGGCCCACATCCACCGCCACAGCATCCTGCCGGGGCTTCAGGGATCTCTTCAGGTCATGAATCGCTGCCATACTCGCACAGGGGGTCTTGCTCCATCCCACGTTCACGCATCCCCTGTCGCCTCCCGTGATCCCAGGATCTTCCCGCTGTCTTGACACCGTGTAATTGGCCATCTTTTTGGTCTTCTGCATAAGTCGGCCTTTAGTACTCACCATACTAGATGTGTCCCTCTTGGCAGGCCGCTTGGGCCCTCCTAGGCTACGGGTCCCACGCGATTCGCATTGCAGGCACGGGGCGGCGGGTCACACCACCCCCCACCAAACGATCTCTCCATCAGCACAGTGGTCCAGCCCAGACATGACCTCCTCCTCGTGCTGCAAGTTCCGATACAGAAAAGTGCTGAATGTAGGGGGGGACACATGCCGTCCGATCCAGGTCACAAGACTCTGTCCCCCCTCATCGAACTCCCGACCCCCATCTCAGGAGGCCACTCTCCCACCTGCCGTCTTACCTGCTCCTCCTACCACCTGTTTGTCTGGCCATCCCCAATCGTAGGCCCCAGCAGGACCCCGTAGCCACATCACAATCCTCAAACCAGGGGGCAGCAATTCACTGCTGAGGCCTCCCATGGTCCCTGCAGCCACCCGGACTCACTTCCAGGGGCCACGGCTGGGCGCCCCACTTTCTGTCACTACAACCGGTCAGCACCGGGTACACCACGTCCCTGCGCCGCCTCCGACCCTCACAGACGCCCGACCGAGTGCAGCGCTCACAGCGTTGCCCAGCTCCCGGACTCCTGCACCTCTGCCTCTAGCGCCGTCGGGACTCACTTCCAGGCCAGGCGCCCCTTCCTCTGTCACCGCTACCGGTCAGCCGCTGGCCCACCCCGGCTGTGCTTGCCTCCCGGCCTCCAGGCCCTCACAGGTGCTTGTTCGATTGCGGCCCTCACAGCGCCGCCTGGCTCCTGGACCCACCACACCTCTGCCTCCAGTGCCGTCGTGACTCACTTCCAGGGGCCCCGGCCGGGCACCCTGTCCCCTATCTCCAGGACCGGGCTGTGTCAGGCCCACCTCAGTCACGCGACACCTCCCGGCCTCCAGGCCCTCGCAGGCACACGATGGATCCCAGCGCCCACAGTGCCACCTGGTTCCTGGACTGCACCTCTGCCTCCAGTACCGTCGGGCATTCATTACCGCTCAGATGATGCGGATCCATAACAGAATATGTGGGGAATTTCGTTTAAAGTGGCGTGTAGCTCCGCTACATGTCGGCCATCTTAGCCGGTGCCTGGCAATGCCCCACCCCACAACATTCTAGACTGCAGCTAAAATGAGCATTGTATTTTCTTGGGAAATTTCATGGAGATTCGTCAAATGTTGCTAAAGCTCTTAGCAAAACAAAAAAATGCTCTTTCTATAGAAACTTGGTACTAACTATAACTACCTATTGGCAATTGCCACTATGTTTTATATAGATATATATATATACATATACATATATATATATATATATATATATATACATACATAAATATATATAAATGGCTTTTGTCATTTTACAGCTCAGCGAGGATGACACTGTGTCAATCCTATGCTTAAAGATTTTTCTGTATAAATGGCAAAAGACTTTGGCGGTCATTACAACATTGGCGGTAAAAGCCGCTTACCGCCGTGCAGAAGACCGCCAACACACCGCCGCGGCCGCTGAAAACCGCCACAGCTATTATGACCCACATTTTGGAATCCGCCAAAATTCAGACACCCACACAAGTCCGCCACACCAAAGGTCAGTGATAAACTGGCAAAAACAAAACCTCCACCATCACGCCAACAGAAATACGCCCACACTATCTCGACACACGAATCTTTCAACCGCGGTATTCCATTGGCGGTACACACCCACATCACCCACAAACCCCTACGACAAACATTTAGAACAAAGCACAGAGAGAGACAGCACTAGCAAGAACAACAGCATCCACAGGCACACAACACCATCACCCACACAACTTCCACGCACCTCACATAACACACCACTACATATCACCTCACTCATCACCACACAAATCCACCCCACACATCACCTACACCACCCCATGGCACGGCAAAGACACCCCAGGCTCTCGGAGGAGGAGCTCAGGGTCATGGTGGATGAACTCGTCCGGGTAGAGCCACAGCTATTCGGAGCACAGGTGAAGCACACCTCAATTGCAAGGAAGATGGAGCTATGGCGAAGAATAGTGGACAGGGTCAACGCAGTGGGACAGCACCCAAGAAATCGGAAGGACATCAGGAAGAGGTGGAACGACCTACGGGGGAAGGTGCGTTCCGTGGAATCAAGACAACACCTGGCGGTTCAGCGGACTGGCGGCGGACCCCCAGCTCCTCCCCCACGACTAACAACATGGGAGGAGCAGGTCTTGGCGATTCTGCATCCTTAGGGCCTCGCAGGAGTAGCTGGAGGAATGGACTCTGGTAAGACAAATCTTAACTATTACGTCCCCCACCCTACCTGCATGCTCTCACATACCCCCACCCTCACCCCCAGCACCCCAACTCCTCACATATGTCCCAACATCACAAACCACCCATCCCAACACCAAGCCCTGCATGCAACAACAAAGCATGGACACCCATCACTAAAGCTTGCCCACTGCACATACCCATACAACCCCCTAAACCATCACCACACAAGGTCCCACACAGGAATGCAAACACTGGGGTACACGGTCACCCACCCATTGCACACCATGACATACACAGATGTAATAACCATCCTTTTATACCCCTGCAGGGCCCCTACCCAACGTCACTGGACAGGAGGGTCCAGACATGTCCACACCACCAACAGAAGAGGCCCACAGTGATGACAGCACCTCTGTCCAACTGGATCTAGATGACCAGCCCGGCCCATCGGGGACCTCAGGGCAGTCTGTTCCCCTCACCCAGTCACAGGCCCCCTCTGGAAACACCAGCACAGCACCCGCCCAGCGGGCCCATACCTCCGTCCCCAGGACACGTCAATCAGCAGTGTGTCCACACTACAGGGAACCCAGGATAACCCACCACCCCAACAACAACAGGGACCTGGGGCAGTGGCAGTGGGCACACGGTCCAGGGGACAGATGCCCAGGAACACAGGGGAACTGGGAGGGCTGCTGTGCGACAGGGGGAGGAGAGGCCAAGGGAACCCACTCTCCATGAGGCCCTCTCCTCCATCATGGGAGCCTACCACCACTCCCAGGAGACGATGGCAACGGTACTGGCCAAGTTTCAGGAGACCCAGCGGCTGCAGGAGGAACAGTATATGGGCTTCAGGGAGGAACTCAGAACCATCAGCTCCACCCTGGGCACCATCGTAGGGGTGCTGAAGAAACTCGTGAACACCCGGAGGGACACTGTGGCACTAGAAGGGGCCCCTGACACTAGCCTGGATGATGAACTGCCCACCACCTCCGCCTGGCGCTAGTGGACAGGACGCCCCGCCACAGGACCACCACACCAGCACCCCACCCCCTGCAGAGGGAGAACCACCCCGCAAACGGTCCCTGAGATCCAGGACAAAGACAGAGCACGATGCCAAGACCCCCGCCAAGAAATGAGGCCACCCTGACTGTCATACTACTACTGTCCCAAATTGTCACCCTGCCCATCCTTAAACTGCCCCAGCTCCACTTCCTATGCCCATTTGTGCAATGCACCTGTGAGACTAATAGACTGGACTCTGCCATGGACATTCCTCCGCCATCACCCCTCACCATTTCAATACCCCCTCCAATATTGAGCACTTAAATAAACACCCTTGAAGCACAAAACAATCTGGAGTCTGTCTGTGATTTTGAAATAGTGTATTAGCAATTACAGTGACAAAATGCTCTTTCAATTGTAATGTCAACATACCTATGTCACACAGCTCTAGTCCATGAGGAATCAAAGCAGATGTCACACAGTGGGACCCACATCTGTGAAATCGTAAGGGAAAGTGACAACTCAGTGACCATACACTGGGTGAAAACGACAGACAGTAGAAAGGTAGTAGTGTTAAAGGACATGTAGTAGGCAGGTCTGTACTCTTACCTGTGTCTCACTGGAAATATTGCTGGATCACTGAGTCCCTGTTGTTTATGTCTTCTTCCTCTGCTTCCTCATCTTCACTGTCCACAGGCTCCACAGCTGCAACAACACCGCCATCAGGACCATCCTCCTGCAGAAAACGCACCTGTCGTCGCAATGCCAAGTTATGAACCATACAGCAGGCCACGATGATCTGGCACACCATCTTTGGTGAGTAGAATAGGGATCCACCTGTCATATGGAGGCACCAGAACCTGGCCTTCAGGAGGCCGAAGGTCCGCTCGATCACCCTCCTAGTTCTCCCATGGGCCTCATTGTAGCATTCCTCTGCCCTTGTCCTGGGATTCCTCACTGGGGTCAGTAGCCATGACAGGTTGGGGTAACCAGAGTCACCTGCAAATGGTGAGGGATAACTGTTAGACACACACTAACCTGTAGGGTAACCCCAGACCCAGACAACCATTCCCACTGACTTGCCTCCAGGTGCTCACCTAATAGCCACACACGGTGCCTCTGGAGTTGGCCCATCACATAAGGGATGCTGCTATTCCGCAGGATGTAGGTGTCATGCACTGAGCCAGGGAACTTGGCATTCACATGGGAGATGTACTGGTCTGCCAAACATACCATCTGTACATTCATAGAATGATAACTCTTTCGGTTTCTGTACACTTGTTCACTCCTGTGGGGGGGACCAAAGCCACATGGGTCCTATCAATGGCACCTATGATGTTGGGGATATGTCCCAGGGCATAGAAATCACCTTTCACTGTAGGCAAATCCTCCACCTGAGGGAAAACGATGTAGCTCTGCATGTGTTTCAGAAGGGCAAACAAAACTCTGGACAATACGTTGGAAAACATAGGCTGGGACATCCCTGATGCTATGGCCACTGTTGTTTGAAATGACCCACTTGCAAGGAAATGGAGCACTGACAGCACCTGCACTTAAAGGGGGATTCCTGTGGGATGGCGGATTGCTGACATCAGGTCTGACTCCAACTGGGTACACAGTTCCTGGATTGTGACACGGTCAAGCCTGTATGTGATCATGACATGTCGCTCCTCCATTGTCGACAGGTCCACCAACGGTCGGTACATCGGAGGATGCCGCCATCTCCTCACATGTCCCAGTGGACGGTGCCTATGAAGGACAACAGCAACCACAGAGTCATACAACTCAGAGGTACGTAGCCACAGTTTACCCAGAACACCAATCAAACACAAAAGGTGGCCTGTATATGTGTTGAGTCTAGGCCTAGGTATGTGTGACGCAGTTGGAAATGAATCCATGTGGGCCCCTGAAATGGCGGCTGCCTGACCTGTAAAGTGGGACAATGGGATGTGAGGTAACTGTGCTGGCGTTGTACACCGTCGCGGTAGGCGGTCGAAGACCGCGGCGCAATGCTGCATTGGTTAACATTGGACCCTATGGTCCCAGGAGCCAATGACGATGTACGCCGGTGGTGACGGTACGCACCGCCGCGGACGTGGCCGCCATTTTCTATCTGTTCAATCACTCGATACCTGATCTTCGACAGGAGAGGACCTACACTGCAAGTGCTGCTGTGACCTCGGTCTGGAAGAGACAATGGCTCGAGTGTCTGTGGAAAGGGCCCCTGCCTTCACATCGGAGGAGTTGGAGAAGCTCGTGGATGGGGTCCTCCCCCAGTACATGCTACTCTGCAGTCTTCCAGACAAACAGGTATGTACACAGGGAGCATGTTGTATGGAGCTATGCCTGTGTGGAGAGGGCTGGACGTAAGAAGGAAGGGGGGAGAGTTCTGCGTGCATGAAAGACGGTGAATGCATGTGCCACAGGGCAAGGGTAGGGATGGGGGACCAATCACTTTGACGGTGCAGTTGGTAATAACTTCTCTTTTTTCCCTGTACATTTCATGTAGGTCTGCGCCCACCAGAAAAAATATATTTGGCGTGCCATCGCCAAGGACGTCCGGACCGTGGGGGTCTACCACAGACGGAGCACCCACTGCCGGAAAAGATGGGAGGACATTCGCCGCTGGAGCAAGAAGACGGCAGAGGCTCAGCTGGGGATGGCCTCCCAACGTGGGAGGGGTGCCCGTCGCACCATGACCCCCCTGATGTTCCAGATCCTGGCGGTGGCCTACCCGGAGTTGGATGGGCACTTGAGGGCATCACAGCAGCCACAAGGGGGTGAGTACACTCTAATTCTGCTGAGTTTGCCCGCAGTGGAGGGGTCTGGGTGGGGGAGGTGGGCTGTGAGTTTCCCTAGGCCAGGGCGAGTTCCGTAGGCAAGGCCCCTCCGTAAGGCAGGCCATGTGGCACCCCAGCCCACCTCTGTAGAGTGCCAAGTACACCTAGTCATGCCCCTGTGTCATCTATGTGTGTAGATGTCGTCCATAGCCTTGTAGGCCATTTCCCAGGAATTGAACAGTGGAGCCCAAGAGCGCGGCGTAGTGCAGGGGCCTTCTGTGTCTGTCGTGTCTGCCAACGGTAGCGGTAATGCATGCACTCAACATGTCTATCTTCTGTCCCCCCCCTTTTTGTGGTCTCCCTGTTCTTGTGTGCATTAGCATCATCAGGCGGAGGAGCAGTGGCACCGGAGCACAAGAGAGCTGCATCCCACATGGCCCTGGAGGGCGACACTATGGAGTCAGAATTCACCAGTGGGACGGAGGGCGAGGGGAGCTCCACAGTGGGGACAGGAGCTGAGACCAGTGACACGGACTCGTCCTCTCATGGTAGCTCCCACTACCAGCACCGCACTCCCAGCAGCCCCTCAGCCTTTGCCCCGTGCCCGCTCACCCAGGAGGGTGAGCATCACCTTCGCCCCAGGCACCTCAGTCCCTGCCCCAGTCACCCCTGCTGCCCTCAGTGAGGAGGCCATTGACCTCCTCAGGTCCCTCATTGTTGGGCAGTCTACCATTTTGAATGCCATCCAGGGTGTAGAGAGGCAGTTGCAACAAACAAATGCATTCCTGGAGGGCATTCATTCTGGTCAGGCGGCCCTTCAGCGAGCTTTTCAGACTCTGGCCTCAGCACTGATGGCAGCCATTGTCCCCGTCTCTAGCCTCCCCCCTCCAACTTCCTCCACCCCGACCCAATCCCCTGTACTTCAGCCTATTCCAAGCACACCTACAGACCAACATGCACACACGTCAACACCCAAGGGTAGCTCAGGCAAACATAAGCACCACACATCCCACAGGCATTAATGGAAGCATCACACACATGCAGACACAGCAACATCCACTGCCTCCACTGTGTCCCCCTCCTCCTCGTCTCCCTCCTCCCTCCCAGTCTCGTCTCCACTCACACCTGCATTACATCTACAGCCACAACATCCCTCTCCAGCACACCCACCACCACACCCCGCTCACGTGCAGTCACCACCCCCACTACCATTCACACGTCCCCTGTGTCCTCTCCCAGTGTGTCTGTGACGCCCCCTCCCAAGATACACAAACGCAGGCACACACCCACCCAACAGCCATCCACCTCACAACAGCCTCTAGCGCATGCACCTTCACCCAAAGTCACCAAACGTACACCTCCTACAACCACCACCTCTTCCTCACTCCCAAACCCCCTCCAGCTACCCGTCCCAGTGTGTCCCAAAAACTTTTCCTGTCCACCCTTGACCTCTTTCCCACACCTCCCCCACCCCATCCACCTCATAGGTCCCGAACTAGCACCTCAGCCACAACATCTCAGGGACCAGTGGTGCCTGTAGTCACCGGAATCTGGAGTGAACCGGCCACCAGGGCAGCCAGTGTGGCACGGAGCCACAACACAGACAGTCCCCCACCTGTGAAGCATCAGAAGTTGGCCAGTGCCCGGCGGGAGAGGGGGAGGTCTCCAGCCACCAAAGCCGCTCCCAGGGTCCCGGTGGGAGTGTGGAGTCAGCTGTGACACCTTCCAAGGTGGGGAAGGGCCACAAGAAACCTGGCAAGTCTGGGAAGAGCAGAACGGTGGAGAAGACCGCCATCATCCCCGATGCCCAGGAGGCCACTGCTAGCACCATCCCAGCTGCCCAGGAGGCCACCGCCAGCACCATCCCAGCTGCCCAGGAGGCCACCGACAGCACCAGCCCAGCTGCCCAGGAGGCCAGCACTAGCCCCGCTGGGCCATGAAGGACCGCTAGCACTAGCCCCGCTGGGCCATGAAGGACCGCCAGCAGTTGAGACCCTGCAATGAAGACCACCATCTCAAGCACCGATGAACAGGGCACCGCCATCTCAAGCACCGCTGAACAGGGCACCGCCATCTCAAGCACTGCTGCACAGGGCACCGCCATCTCAAGCACCGCTGCACAGGGCCCCGCTATCTCAAGCACCGCTGCACAGGGCTCCGCCATCTCAAGCACCGCTGAACAGGGCACCACCAGCTCAAGCACCGCTGCACAGGGCACCGCCATCTCAAGCACCACTGGCCCATGAGCGGCAAGGGCACTGACCCAGCTGAGTCCGTCACGGAGTGAATGATGCACTCTGGGCACCATGCCCCCTCCAGAACCAGTGGAGAAAGGGATCCACTCCCTCTGTCCTTGGCAGGATGAAGCACTCTGGGCACCATGCCCCCTCCAGAACCAATGGAGACTGTTATCAACTTGAGAGACTGTGGATTTGCACTCCCCAGGATTGAACAGTGGGCAAACCACCCACTGTAGAGACTTGAGAGACTTTGGCTTTGCACTCCCCAGGATGTAACAGTGGGCAAACCACCCACTGTAGAGACTTGTGAGACTGTGGCTTTGCACTCCCCAGGATGTAACGTTGGGCAAACCGCCCACTTTAGAGACTTGTCAGACTGTGGCTTTGCACTCCCCAGGATTGAACAGTGGGCAACCCACCCACTGTAGAGACTTGTGAGACTGTGGCTTTGCACTCCACAGGATGTAACAGTGGGCATGTGGCCCCCTCATGGATTTGGCGTCGTGCACTCAACCGGCTGAGGTGCCCCCCTTTCCCTCCCCCTGAGGTGCCTGTTTAGTTGCTGCCCGATGCCCCTGGAGTGTTCTCTCCGTCATGGTCGGGGATCTTGTGTGGGCCTCGCCCACACCGTGTGGTCCCAGTGTTCCATGGACTTTCTTAGAGCACTACCTGGCCCCTGGCCTATTATGCTTGGTATGTATTATGTACATGGTGTAGATATCTATTTCTGCCTACTTGCTTTTAATATATTCCAATGGTTACACTTATTTTCTATTGTCTTTGCATTCTTCCAGGGGGTTTGGGGGGTGTAACTGTGATGTATTGATATGCATTAGTGTGTGTGTTGTAGTAGGTGAGGGTGGGGGTGGGAGTGTTGCGTGTGTGTGTCCCTGTTTTTTCCTTCCCCCTCCCCTGTGTCTTAGGTGCAGTACTCACCGTGGTCTTCTCCGCCGGCGTTCGTGCTCCTGGTAGAGGAGCAGGAAGACTATTGCAGGGAGAATTTGGAGTTTCGGGTCCATGGCATCCTCGTTCCTCGTGGAGTGTGTAGAGGTGAGCGTTTTATCTTCAGGATTCCTGTTTCCGCTGTGTTTTTATCTGCGGTGAATCCACCCTGGAAAAGGTGGCGGATTGGCCTGTCATAATAGTGTGGGCGGTACATTGCCTCCCGCCTGTCTGTTGGCGGTGACCAGCAAGCTGTTTGTTTGTACCGCTGTGGTGGTCGGAGTATTAAAGTGGCTGTCTTTGTTGGCGGTTTCTGCCACGGTCGTAATTGCACATTTTTTACCGCCAGCCTGTTGGCGGTCTTACCGCCGCTTTAACACCGACCGCCAGGGTTGTAATGACCACCATAGTATTTTGGCAGAATTAAACACAGGAGTGTCGGCTGCTAGGGCTGAAACTGTGGCACTAGCATAAACAGTGAATCAATTGCAAACTAGTGTAAAAGCAAATATCAGTACTCCCACCACTACAGATAGAATGGCTAGAGATACTAGTAATGTAACGTCTGCTGTAGTTTCTGTTTCAGTTCCCTCCCTAGTGCGCTTAGCTCAACAGGAGCACTTTCATTTGTGAGCCCCATAAAGTACAAGCCTTTATAACTCAAGTTCAATTACATTTTAGGGTACATCCACAAGTGTTCCCAGATCCCCAGTGAAGAGTGACTTTCCTTATATTGTATTTAGTTGGGGCCACAGCAGTATGGGCCACTCCCCTGGTAAATGAGGGCAACCCATTATTATACCATTGGGGTAGGTTTAAAGCATATTAATAAAATAATTAGATAGCAGAACCATAACACGATCAGAAGATCGAGAACTATTGGACCTTCGTCAAGGCAACAAGGATTTGGACCCTCATTACAACTTCGGCGGTCTTGGCAACTTTGGTGCGTGCACCGCTGCCCTGGCGGTATGTTGGAGGGGCCGGCGGTATGGCCGTGGCTATTGCGCCACGGTCATAATAGCTGGCAGCACACCGCAAGCCTGTTGATGGTGTTACCGCCAGCTTACCTCAAGACGCCAGGGTCGTAATGAGGCCCTTGGTGTCTTATCTAACACAATTTTATAAGTTAGTGGCTGAGTCACAATGGCTTGAATAAAAAAGGGCTGCCTTGTATTATAGATGGTTGAATGATAAATTAAAAGATATTCTTGCACAAATTGAACCCCAACCGACTACCTGCTCAGAACTCATTACTCTCACATTACACCTTGATTATAGACTATCCGAAAGGAAAGGTGACAGAAATAAGGTGGAAACAAAAAAACCTTTAGAGGTCATGTCCTAACCGTCCAGCTGATGCTGCAGAACCAATGGAGATTGAGGGCATGCGGGGACTAATGAAGGAAGAAAAAGACAACAGAAGGAAGAACGTATTGTATCTTTATTACAGCAAAAGAGGTCACTTTATAAGGGAATGCTCAATCCATCCAAGAACAAGCAAACCAAAAACTGGGTGAAACTGGGTCTCTCATTACAGAAGCAGGAATTTCTGAAAATCTCCTGAATTTAGTGTTGCCAATACTTTGCAAAGCATAGTATCTCATCTGGTGATAAAAGCCATAATTGAAACCCCTGATCACAAACAACAGGCAGTAGAAGCCATGGTGGATTCTTGAGCCACAGGCAACTTTATCAATGCTAAGTACTTACTAAATTTAAATAAAGACACATGCAACAAGTCTCAACCTACAGTGGTGGGAGTAGTGGGTGGTACTATGTTGTCATTTGGGCCTATCAGTGGACATACGGTAGAGGAGGCATACAGTTTGATGTAATAGACCCGACACAGTTTAAGTTTATCTTGGGTATGCCATGGCTCACATTACATAACCCTACCATAGCCTGAGACCACCCAACTTTAGAGTGTTTGTCTCCTTTTTGTAAGGAGATGTGTATTAACACAAGTCATACCAGCTTGTGGTCAAAACATTTATTCCATCCTGTTGCCACTGTGGCAGAAAAGGATATTTGTCTACCAGGTCAATATAAAGAAGTATTTAGTCAGAAGATGGCAGAAAACCTTTTGACTGCCAAATAGACTTAGTTCCTGGGGCAAAGATACCGTGCAGTCGCATCTATGCCTTAACTGAAATAGAAAATGAACACCTAAAAAATATCTTGAACATTATTTAAAGAACAGATTTACATGGCCTTCTAAATCTCCAGAAGTGTCTCCTCTCTTCTTTATCTCAAAGGCAAACAGTCAGTTACGTGCTCGTATAGATTATGGAGGACTAAATGCCATTACTATGAACAACCGTTACCCACTTCAACTCATCTCTGATTTACTGGATCAAGTCTGATCTGCTAAGATCTACAAGCGATAGATCTCAGAGGACTTTACCACCTCGTATGAATTTTTGAAGGCGATGAGTGGAAGATGGTATTTTTCACCAGATTTGGTCTTTATGAATATTGTGTAGTGCCCTTTGGACTGTGCAATGCCCTTGCTGCATTCCAGTTTTTTTTTTTTTTTAAATGATGTACTACATCAATATTTGGATCAGTATGTGATTGTCTATATTAACAATATCTTGAAATATTCTCAGTCAGAGAGAGAACATGTCCAACATGTTTGTATGATTCTGAGGACCTAAAAGGCAAGATGGCCTCTATTGCAAATTATCCAAATGTGAGTTTCATGTGACAGAGATTGAATTGCTGGGCTTTATATTAACACCTTAAAGGTTACATATGTCCAGTAGCATATTATTCAAAAAGGTTTATCCTAATGAAGTGAATTACACCATCTCCGAGAGAGAATTACTTGCTAATCGAATGGACTTTGAAGAATGGAAGCATGATCTCTTAGGGCACAACATCCTGTCACTGTGTATACAGAACACCGAAATGTACAGAACTTAAGGTTAGCTAAGGCATTAACCCCTCACCATCTACGTTGGTCACTGTTCTTTGCAAAATATGATTTCATGATAACATTTAGACCGGGAGCAGACAATCAGAAGTCAGAAATAGCCTCCTCCTAAGAGTGAATCCACCCTACAGAATATTCTACGAGAGATTCAGAAATATTTTATGCTGGTAGAGTTAGTAAAATGGGTAGCAAAAGATCCTGCTAGTCATGTTAAAGAGGTACTACCATTTCATGGAAAACAGCTCTGTGGCCCTACGCCAGAATTAAGAAAAATAGCTTCTTTGCAATGGTATCATGACTCTCCCCTTTTAGGACATCCAGGCATCACAAAAACATAAAATATCATTATGAGACACTTCTGATGGCCTGAACAAAGAAAATATGTTAACAAATATGCAACCAGTTTTGATGTATGCGCACAAGTCAAAGTTGGTCATTCCAAGCCAAAAGAATTTCTCATGCCATTGAAAATGCCCGAAAGAATGTGGGTGGATATATCAGTTGATTTTATAGTGGGCCTTCCGGCGTACAAATGCTATGACACACTGATGGTGGTTGTGCAGTGATTATCTAAGATGGCTCACTTTATTGTTTGCATCAGTGTACCCACTGCTCCAGGTTTGGCACAACTATTGTTGGAACACATAGGGGGTCATTACAACCCTGGCGGACGGTGTTAAAGGTGCGGCAATACCGCAAACAGGCCGGCGGACAAAAAAAGGGAATTATGACACTGGTGGAAACCGCCAACAAAGACAGCCACTTTAACACACCGCCCGCCACCGCGGTACAGACATGCAGTGCGGCGGTCACCACCAACAGACAGGTGGAAGACAATGTACCGCCCATAGTATCACAACCTACCAATCCGCCACCTTTTCCGGGGCGGATTCACCGTGGATAAAAACACGGCGGAAACAGTTACTGCAATGGGAAAACGCTCACCTGAACACATCCCACAAGGAAGGAGGACTCCATGGAGCCAGAATTACACATTCTACCGGCCCTTGTATTCCTACTCCTCTACGAAGAGCAACGCCGGCGCGGGCAAAGACAACGGTGAGTACTGCACCTACGACATAGGGGAGGCAAAAGTTAGAGGGGGACACACGCAACACCCCCACCCCCACCCTCGCATATTTCAACACACACACCAATGCATTTACAAAAATCACAGTAACAACCCACAATCCCCCCGGAAGAATGCAAAGACAAAACAAAATCAGTTCAAACATTGTAATGTATCAATATACATGTTTCAAAAATATACAGATAGATTATAAAATCATTCAAAAATATTTACATTACGAGAAGTAGTGCAGATATGCACATATCAATGTCCGTGCACCACTAGTCCAAAAATGCATGGACGAGGCCCACAAAAGATACCTGTCCACAATCGGAGAGAACACTGCCGGGGCATCAGATAGAAATACTACAGGCACCTCAGGGGGAAGGGAAGGGGGGCACTTCAGCCGGATGAGTGCAAAGCCAGATCCACAACGGGGCTCCATGCCCATTGATGTATCCTGGGGAGTGCAAAGCCACAGTCTCTCAAGTCTCTACAGTGGGTGGGTTGCCCACTGTCCCATCCTGGGGAGTGCAAAGCCACAGTCTCTCAAGTCTCTACAGTGGGTGGTTTGCCCACTGTTCCATCCTGGGTAGTGCAAAGCCACAGTCTCTCAAGTCTCTACAGTGGGTGGTTTGCCCACTGTTCCATCCTGGGGAGTGCAAAGCCACAGTTTCGCAAGTAGATAACAGCCTCCACTGGCTCTGGAGGGGGACTGGTGCTCAGACTGGATTAGTCTCCCCTTGAAAGTTCCTGTCCCGTCACTGTCCCAGCTGCACATGGGATGACGATGCTTGATGTGGCGGTCTTTTCATTCTTCCCCAGTGCATGCCCTGTTCAGCGATGCTTTGCCATGGCGGTCTCTGAACTGTTCAGCTGTGCTTTGCCATGGCGGTCTCTGGACTGTTCAGCAGTGCTTTGCCATGGCGGTCTCTGGACTGTTCAGCGGTGCTATGCCATAGCGGTTCAGGACTGTTCAGCAGTGCTTTGCCATGGCGGTTCAGGACTGTTCATCGGTGCTTTGCCATGGCGGTCTCTGGACTGTTCAGCGGTGCTTTGCCATGGTGGTTCAGGACTGTTCAGCGATGCTTTGCCATTGCGGTTCTGGAACGGGCATTGGTGTGTGGCATGACGTTCCCTGGACTGGGCATTGGTGTGTGGCATGACGTTCCCTGGACTGGGCATTGGTGTGTGGCATGACGTTCCGTCATTGCCCAGCGGGCTGTGGCAGCCGGGGCCCTCCTGGGCACTGACTCCAGCGGTGGTCTCCTGACCAGTGACGATACTTGGGCCCTCTTGGGCACTGACTCCGGTGGTGGTCTCCTGACCAGTGACGATACTTGGGCCCTCTTGGGCACTGACTCTGGCGGTGGTCTCCTGACCAGTGACGATACTTGGGCCCTCCTGGGCACTGACTCCGGCGGTGGCCTCCTGACTAGTGACGATACTTGGGCCCTCCTGGGCACTGACTCCGGCGGTGGTCTCCTGACCAGTGACGATACTTGGGCCCTCTTGGGCACTGACTCCGGCGGTGGTCTCCTGACCAGTGACGATACTTGGGCCCTCCTGGGCACTGACTCCGGCGGTGGCGGTGGTCTCCTGACCAGTGACGATACTTGGGCCCTCCTGGGCACTGACTCTGGCGGTGGTCTCCGGACCAGTGATGATACTTGGGCCCTCCTGGGCAATGACTCTGGCGGTGGCAGTGGTCTCCGGACCAGTGATGATACTTGGGCCCTCCTGGGCAATGACTCTGGCGGTGGTCTCCGGACCAGTGACGACGGGGCTGGCGGTGGAATCCCGACCACCGGGAAGGATGCCGCCCTTCTCCGCCGTGATGCTCACAACAGGCTGTGCAGACTTCCTCTGGCCCTTCCCCACCTTTGGAGGAGTCACAGCTGACTCTGCAATCCCCCTGGGACCCCTGTGAGTTGTTTTGCCTCCAGCAGTCTTCACAGGGTCCCGTCGGCCACTTTCCAATTTCAGAGCCTTAACAGGGGGTGGGCTGCCAGTGCCTTGGCTCCGGGTCATACTGCCTGCCCTGGTGGCCGGTGCACTCCACACACCTTGAACAGGCACCACTGGTATTGGAGGCTTTTTGGCTGAGGCGCTACGACGGGACTGATGAATTGGAGGGGGTGAGGGCAAAAAGGTCAACTTTACAGAGGTACAGCTTCTGACGAACACTGGGATGGGTAGTTTGAGGGGGCCTGGGCGTGGAGGAAGAGGAGGTGGTTGTAGGAGGTGTCACTTTAGGTGTTTTGGGTGCAGGTGGAGGTACTGGAGGCTGTTGTGAGGTGGATGGATGTTGGGTGTGTGGGTGCCCACGTTTGTGTACTTTGGGAGGGGGCGTCACAGACACACTGGGAGAGGACACAGGGGACGTGTAAATGGCAGTGGAGGTGGTGAGTGCAGGTGAGCGGGGTGTGGTGCTGGGTGTTCTGGTGCAAGTCCTGGTGCCTGTAGATGTAGTGCATGCAGGTGAGAGTGTAGATGACACTGGTAGGGAGGAGGGGGACACAGTGGAGGCAGTGGATGTTGCTGTGTCTACATGTGGGTGATGCTTGTGTGTGTGCCTGTGGGTTGTGTGGTGCCTATGTTTGCCTGAGCTTCCCTTGTGTGTTGACTTGTGTGCATGCTGGTCTGTAGGTGTGCTTGGGATGGGCTGGGGTACAGGGGATTGGGTCTGGGTGGAGGAGGTTGGAGGGGGGAGGCTAGACACAGGGACAATGGCTGCCATCAGTGCTGAGGCCAGAGATTGCAGGGTTCGCTGAAGGACAGCCTGACCAGAATGAATGCCCTCCAGGAATGCATTACCCTGTTGCAACTCCCTTTCTACACCCTGGATGGCATTCACAATGGTAGACTGTCCAACAGTGAGTGACCTGAGGAGGTCAATGGCCTCCTCACTGAGGGCAGCAGGGGTGACTGGGGCAGGGCCTGAGGTGCCTGGGGCGAAGGTGATGCCCACCCTCCTGGGTGAGCGGGCACGGGGTGAACGCTGAGGGGCTGCTGGGAGGGCGGTGCTGGTAGGGGAGGTGGCGGCTGTACCTGTAGAAGTGGGGCGCACAGATGGTGCCGCCACCACAAGGGAGCTCCCATCGGCAGACAAGTCTGTGTTGCTGCTTGGTGATCCGGTGGCCGACGTGAAGCTCCCCTCGCCCTCCGTCCCACTGGTGCATTCTGAGTCCGTGGTGTGGCCCTCCATGGCCATGTGGGATGCAGCTCCCTCGTGCTCCGGTGCCACTGTACCTCCTCCTGATGATGCTGATGCACAAAAGAACAGGGAGACCACAAAAAGGGGGGGAAGACAGAAGATAGACAGGTTGAGTGCATGGCATACCGCAACCGTTGGCGGACAATACAGACACAGCAGCCCCCAGCACTACACCGTGCTCCTGGCCTCTGCAGATGCAATTTCTGGGATCTGGCCTACATGGCTATGGTGGACATCTGCACACATGGATGCCACAGGGGCATCTATACCTGTACTTTGCACTCTACTGCGGTGGGGTGGAGTGCTACATGGCCTGCATTACGGAGGGGCCTAGTCTACGTTTTTCTGCCTGGCCTAGGTACACCCACAGGCCTCCTCCTCCACCCAGGCCCCTCCACTGCGCGCAAAGTCCGTAGATTGAGAGTGTACTCACCCCTTTGTGTCTGCTGTGATGCCTTGAAGCGCCCATCCAACTCCGGGTATGCCACCGCCAGGATCCTGAACATCAGGGGGGTCATGGTGCGACGGGCACCCCTCCACATTGGGAGGTCATCCCCAGCTGAGCCTCCGCCGTCTTCTTGCTCCAGCGGCGAATGTCCTCCCATCTTTTCCGGCAGTGGGTGCCCCATCTCTGGTGGACCCCCAGGGTCCGTATGTCCTTGGTGATGGCACGCCAAATGTCCTTCTTCTGGTGGGCGATGACCTACATGACATGCACAAGGGAAGACGAGAAGTCATTACCAACTGCACCGTCGATGTGAGTGGCCCCCCTCCCTACTCTAGCCATGTGGCCCATTCATTCACATGCATTAATGGTCCCTGAACTCTGCCCCCTTCCCTCTTACAACCAGCCCTCTCCACCCAGGCCTAGCCCATACAACGTGCTCCCTGTGTACTAACCTGTTGGTCTGGAGGACCATAGAGTAGCGTGTACTGGGGGAGGACCCCGTCTACCAGTTTCTCCAACTCCTGAGCAGTGAAGGCAGGGGCCCTTTCCCCTGAAGCAGCAGCCATTGTCTCTTCCAGGCCGAGGTCACAGCAGCACTTACAGTGTAGGTCCTCTCCTGTCGAAGATCAGGTATCTAGTGATTGAACAGATAGAAAATGGCGGTCACGTCCGCGGCGGTAACATCCGCGGTGGTGCGTATCATCACCGCCGGCGCACCTGTTCATTGGCTCCTGGGACCCATAGGGTCCTATGTTAACCAATGCAGCATTGCGCCGCGGTCTACGACCGCCTACCGCGAAGGTGTGCAACGCCAACGCAGTTACCCCACAATCCCATTGTCCCAGTTTAGAGGTCAGGCAGCCGCCATATCAGGGGCCCACATGGCTTCATTTACTTCTGCGTCACACATAGCTAGGCCTACACTCAACACACATACAGGAATGGTTTTGTGTTTGGTGTCGTCTTCTGTGTAACTGTGGGTACATACCTGGAAAAGAATTGACTTGATCGTCGCTGTTGTCCTTCCTAGGTGCCGTCAGATGGGACATTTGAGAAGATGGCCGAATCCTCCGGTGTACCGACCGCTGGTGGATCTGTTGACAATGGAGGAGCGACATTTAATTGTCACCAACAGGTTTGACCGTGCCACAATCCAGGAACTATGTACCCAGTTGGAACCAGACCTGATGTCACCAATCCGCCATCCCACTGGAATCCCCCCTGACGTGCAGGTGCTGTCAGTGCTCCATTTCCTTGCAAGTGGGTGATTTCAGACAACAGTGGCCATGGCATCAGGGATGTCCCAGCCTATGTTTTCCAACGTATTGTCCAGAGTGTTGTCTGCCCTGCTGAAACACGTAAGGAGATACATCATTTTCCCTGAGGTGGCAGATTTGGCTACAGTGAAAGGTGACTTCTATGCCCTTGGACATATCCCCAACGTCATAGGTGCCATTGATGGGACCCATGTAGCTCTGGTCCCCCCCCACAGGAATGAACAGGTGTACAGGAACAGGAAGAGTTATCATTCCATGAATGTACAGATGGTATGTTTGGCAGACCAGTACATCTCACAGGTAAATGCTATGTTCCCTGGCTCAGTGCATGACGCCTACATCCTGCGGAATAGCAGCATCCCTGATATGATAGGTCAACTCCAGAGGCACTGTGTGTGGCTATTAGGGGACTCTGGTTACCCCAACCTGTCCTGGCTATTGACCCCAGTGAGGAATCCCAGGACCAGGGCAGAGGAACGCTACGATGAGGCCCATGGGCGGACTAGGAGGGTGATCGAACGCACCTTCGGCCTCCTGAAGGCCAGGTTCAGGTGGCTCCATATGACAGGTGGTTCCCTATTCTACTCACCGAAGAAGGTGTGCCGGATCATCCTCGCCTGCTCGATGCTTCACAATCTTGCTTTGCGACGCCAGGTGCCTTTTCTGCAGGAGGATGGTCCAGATGACGGTGTTGTGGCAGCTGTGGAGCCTGTGGAGCCTGTGGACAGTGATGTGGAGGAAGCTGAGGAAGAAGACAACGACAACAGGGAGTCAGTCATACAGCAATATTTCCAGTGACACACAGGTGAGAACATTTTCATTTTTACCATTACATTCACTGTCAGACGTCCTCCTCTATCCTGTGTGTAATTTCATGGGATTATTTGGTAACTGAGTTGTTTCTTTCCATTACGGTTTCACAGGTGTGGTTACCAACGTGTGTCATCTGCTTGCATCCTTCAAGGACTTGTGATGTGTGACTTTGGTATGTTGCCTTTACATCTAACAACGCATTTTGACACTGTCATAGATATTACATTTTACCAAATCATAGACTGACTCCAGATTGTTTTGTGTTTCAAGGGTGTTTATTGAAGTGCTCAAAAATGGAGGGGGGTTGTAAAATGGTGATTGGTGATGGCGGAGGAATGTCCATGGCAGAGTCCAGTCTATTAGTCTCACAGGTGCACTGCCCATATGGGCATAGGAAGTGGAGCTGGGGCAGTTTAAGTATGGACAGGGTAACAAAGTGGGACAGTGGGGGGACAATCAGGGTGGTCTCATTTCCTGGCAGGGGTCTTGCCATCTTGCTCTGTCCTGTTCCTGGCTTTCAGGGACCGCTTGCATGGTGGTTGTCCGTCTGCAGGGGGTGGGGTGCTGGTGTGGTGGTCCTGTGGAAGGGCGTCCTGTCCACTAGCGCCGGCGGAGGTGGTGGGCAGTTCATCGTCCATGCTAGTGTCAGGGGCCCCTTGGAGTGCCACGGTGTCCCTCATGGTCTGCTGTATGTCCTTCAGCACCTTCAGCACCCCTACGATGGTGCCCAAGGCGGAGCTGATGGTCCTGAACTCCTCCCTGAACCCCAAATAGTGGTCCTCCCGGAGGCGCTGGGTCTCATGAAACTTGACCAGGACCGTCGCCATCATCTCCTGGGAGTGGTGGTATGCTCCCATGATGGAGGATAGGGCCTCGTGGAGAGTAGGTTCCCTTGGCCTGTCCGTCCCCTGTCGCACAGCAGCCCTCCCAGTTCCCCTGTGTTCCTGTGCCTCCGTCCCCTGGACCGTGTGCCCACTACCACTGCCCCCAGGTCCCTGTTGTTGTTGGGGTGGTGGGTTATCCTGGGTTCCCTGTAGTGGTGGACACACCGCTGATTGACCTGTCCTGGGTATGGAGGTTTGGGCCCGCTGGGTGGGTGCTGTGCTGGTGTTACCAGAGGGTGGAAGGTCAGTGTTGGGCTGTGCCTGTGCAAGGGGAACCAACTGTCCCGAGGCCCACGATGGTCCGAGCTGGTCATCAGGCTCCAGTAGGGCAGAGCTGCTATCATCACTGTGGGCCTCTTCTGTGGGTGGAGTTGTCTGGACCCTCCGGTGTGGTGACGGTCCTTCGTGATCCTGCAGGGGCATAAGAGCATGATTATTGCATGTGTGTGTGCGATGGTGTGCAATGGGTGGGTGTGCGTGTACCCCAGTGCAAGCATTCCTGTGTGGGGGCTTGTGTGATGATGGTTAGGGGGTTGTTATGGGTATGTGCAGTGGGCATTCTTTGGTGATGGGTGTCCATGCTTAGTTGTGTCATGCAGGGCTTGCAGTTGGGATGTGTAGTTTGTGTTATTAGTACATTAGTGAGGAGTTGGGGTGATAGGTGAGGGTGGGGGATCTGATAGTTAAGATTTGACTTACCAGTGTCCATTCCTCCACCGACTCCTCCGAGGCCCTCAGGATGCATGATGGTCAAGACCTGCTCCTCCCATGTTGTTAGTTGTGGGGGAGGGGGTGGGGGTCTGCTGCCAGTCCGCTGAACCGCGATGTTGTGCCTGGAGGCCGTTGAACGCACCTTCCCCCGTAGGTCGTTCCACCTCTTCCTGATGTCCTTCTGATTTCTTGGGTGCTGTCCCACAGCGTTGACCCTGTCCACTAGTCTTCGGCATAGCTCCATCTTCCTGGCTATGGATGTGTCCTGCACCTGTGAGCCAAATAGCTGTGGCTCTACCCGGACGATTTCCTCCACCATGACCCTGAGCTCCTCCTCGGAAAAGCGGGGGTGTCTTTGGCATGCCATGGGGTGGTGTGTGTGATGTGTGGGGCGGTGTGTGTGTTGATGTGTGTGGTGATGTGTAGTGGTGTGTGGTGTTTTGTGCGTGGATGTTGTGTGGGTGATGGTGTTGTGTGCCTCTGTATGGTGGGGTTGTCTTTGCTGTGCTGTCTCTCTGGCCTTCGTCTAAATTTCTGGTCGTAGGGGTTTGTGGGTGATGTGGGTGTGTGTTTTATATTGTATTGGGTGTGTGGGAGTGTTGTTTCTATGTGTATCAGGTGTGTGTATTTGGAATTGTCCAATGTGGCGGTGTTTTGGAGATGTGTGTGTATTTTGAGCGCGGCGGTGTGTACCGCCAATGGAATACCGCGGTTGAAAGACCGCCGCGTGGATTCGTGGGTCGTAAAAGCATGGGCGTGTTTCTGTTGGCGTGGAGGTGGAGGATTTGTTTTCGCCAGTTTAACACTGACCTTTGGTGTGGCGGAGTTGTGTGGGTGTCTGAATTTCGGCGGATTCCGAGATGTGTCATAATAGCTGTGGCGGGATTCCGCGGCCGCGGCAGTGCATTGGCGGTCTTCTGCACGGCGGTAAGGGCCTTTTACCGCCAATGTTGTGATGACCCCCATAGTCTGTTTATATGGTCTTCCTAGAACAATCACTTCAGACCGAGGTACCCAGTTCAACTCTCAAATCTGGATGGCATGGTGTGATGCCTTCGGTATCCAGGTTTGTTTATCCACCAGTTTCCACCCCAGCTAAAGAGAAATATGAACTGTTTGCAGACAGGAAGAGACAAGCAGGACCACACTATAAGGTCGGTGACATGGTATGGTTGTCCACAAAGAATCTCAAGTTTGAATAACCCAGTAAATTCCAACCGCAATTCATGGGACCCGTTAAAATAGTGAAACAAATCAATCCAGTGAGCTTTCAATTGCATTTGCTGGCAACTATGAAGATAGACCATGCGTACATCATTACTGAAGCCTGCTCATGATAGGATAAGACCACGCCCACCGCCGGTTTTCATTAACGACTCTCCTGAATATCAATAGAAGGTAATCAAAGGGTTGCAGAAAAGGAACTGGTTATGGACCGGAGAACGATTCTTGGGAACCAGTGCATACCATCAAAGCTACTAAGTTCATACATCATTTTCTGTCATCAGGAGTGGCACAGGCTACCCAAAATGAGCTTAGACGGGGAGGGGTGCACACTGTCATGGTGGGTTATGCATATGCCCTTTAGCTCCGGAACTAAAAAGCAGGAAGGAGCGATTCTGCAGGATGCAGCATGAGCCACAAAGAAAATCATGGCTGTTTTGTTGCAACACATGCTACTCCAACATGGCTACCACAATTGCAAAGCTCAGAATTTTGCAGAATATGAGTCCTTGCGGTCATTGGTCTGATATTTAAAGAGTCAGGAAATGTGGGGCAGCATCTGCTATTCTGAATCCTTCGTCCCGGCTGCTCAGTGGATCATGTCCTGTGTCGAGATGGGGCCACTCACCTGAAAAGCAGGATGTCTGCAGGGGTGATGGTATGCCTCCCGACCTCCTGGAACACCTCTCGGCACTTCCTGTTGGACACAGAAACCCTGGCAGGTGTCCCAAAAGGAAAGGGGGAGTGGAAGAGAAAGAGACAAAACACTGCCACGTCTTGCCGGTCCAGCCAGGCACCCTGTACCTTCGGGGGGCAGGTCGTTGTTGACAGAGTGATAGTAGAGTTAGTGCACTCAACTTCCTTGAAACTGAATCTCTCTTTCTGATATAGGCACGGGAGCAGTAGAAGAATACCGGGATGCTCCAGCACTTTTCTTGGATAATAATAACTGTTGGCACAGTTACTAACACTGCATTACCAAAACCCCAAACTGAGTACCATAACAATAAGTACTGCGACACTAGGGCTGGCTACACAGAGATTCACTGTTGCACACTACAATTAGAATGGTGGTTGCACTTATCATGCACAAGAAAGACAAACAAGGCATTCATTATATCACACATAACTTTCCTGCATGCACAGGGTTAAACTAAAAGGAACAAAAACAATCCAAGAAATACAAGTGTCCACCCTGGGTTCAAACAGTTAGGGTGGCACAGTTCGGTTTGGTTTCACTGTGTGTGTGAAAAACTCTTCAAAAACCAAATTCCTCAAAACTGAAACACAGGCATGATTGACACAATTTAAATCCAAGAATTATGCTATTAGAGAAAGAAAAGTCCCAGAAATGCTCTTTTAAAATTGCACTGCCACTTTTTGGAGTACTTGAGCTAAGCAGATTTCCTGAAGCACATTAGGCAAGTAACTACAATAATAATATAGAATGCTCAGAAATGCATTTGTCTCTTCAAGATAAGCACTCTGCCAAAATTCAAGGTCTGAAATACACCAGCTGTTCTAGGAAAGCACGGGTGCTCAAAGGACAAACTCCCTGGAGAATACTAGTCACTTAGCTGCAGTCTTTTCCAGATTGCTGGAGGAATGCCTGGTGTCAGCTGGTACAGGAATGAAGAAAAGAATTGCCTCAAAAGTCCTTCCTGAATACGAGGCTGACAGCAGGGGCTGAACTGCCAAATCAGATGCTGAGATCAGGAAGAAAAGGAAAGCCAAGCAGGGAGGCGTGCTTCACTCTGCTATTTATAACCAATCAGGAAAGTAGTTGAGTTACCACATGTGGATGAGTCACCACACCCAATTAGAAGCATATGTCTACACCTGCTCACATTAGCAAACAAGCATTGGTAAAACAAGCATTGATAAAGCCAATTGTGTAACACAGCACATTATGTTTACGTAGAAACATGAAGGTTTAACCAATCACAGAGACATGATTTCATCATAATCGCTAGGGATGCTGACAGATAACGCAGGAGGCACCTTGGGGATTCCTGACATACTGCAGTTTTGGAGTTGCACCTGTAAATACTCATTAGATACAGAGCTAAGTCAGGCTCTTGTTCGGGGACTGTGGTCCCAGTCAGAGGTCAGGAGCGGACCGTGGGCACTTGCAAGCATTGCCAGCTTGGTATCTCTTTTATATGTTTTATATATTGTTCTTTTTTTTTTGCTGTTGCTTACTGTATATAGGAACTGTGTGAAGAGTTCCCTGGCAACACTAACACTGTGCCCCTATTTACAGTATTGATGTTTTATGAAGCTTGTTTTACAAGGGGGGCATGATTCTTATTTACTCTGTCTAACTATACTTGTATGTTTAAAACCTCCCTGGTGGAAACACATTCCCTTCTTTCTTTGTTTCATGGGAAGGGGAGATTGATAATATTTCTTATTGTTGCCTTATGCAATGCTGTTTGAGTTGTAAAACATAGCGAACAAACTCGGTCCAGAAGTTAATGCACAACCTTTTTTTTAATGTACTTGCCATTAATGAAGATAGTTGAAGGAAGTAATGTAAGAATAGTTTATGACAGGGTTAATATTCATGACACAATGAATCGTGCATGCAGTGCACTGTTCATTTAAGGCACATGAGTACAGAGAATATTAACTATTGCTAAATATCTACATATGCAAATTACATGCTACCCAGTGATTATATGAGTTGTCATTTTCTCTTCGCAGATCTTCCTCCCTGGTGTACCTATCCTATAGTCTCTTACCTCCATTTAGCCACTCTGATCCTCTGGATGATAATACACAGAGGCAGAGATGCTGGAAAGTGGACTTCTGGGTGGTACTGTTCCTGGGGATCGATAGCCGTGACACCTTTTCACTGTGGTATTATAAAGAAGTTTGAATAATCTGTTTCTGTGGGTTGATAGTCCTGACATCTTTGTACTGTAGTATTATAAACCAGTGTGAATTATAAGTTCACTTTCTCCAGAGACACACAACGTTTTGTTATTTGATCACATTTATATTGATTGGCAAAGAATTATCTATCTATCTATCTATCTATCTATCTATCTATCTATCTATCTATCTATCTATCTATCTATCTATCTATCTATTTATCTATCTATCTATCTATTGTATAGCAATAGCATGAATGTAGTTATGGTTGAGTGAAAGATACCACAGCCAAGGAATTCTTTACCTTTTCATAATAACTCAGTCTGTTTGAGGAATTTGCATTAAACATTCCAAAAAAACAATTCATCCACGTTCGGTCCTTCATGACACATTTCATGAGATCCATCCAGCAGAGTTCAAGAAAAATGGGGAGTCTCAAAAGCGATATTTCCCATTGTTATTCTCATGGAGTTCTTTGCTCTTTAATACAGAAATGAAAGCTTAATGGAATTACACCAAACTTTCCACAAAGGTGAGACTATAGTCAAGGATTGTGGTTTGAGTGAATCTGCTCAGTAATTTTAGAAAAATTAGCATATAAAGAGGTTCATGGATTGGACATGAAGAAGTTATATTTTAAAGCCATATGGACATTTGGAAAGCTGTATTTTTAATTTGCCTTTAATGTTAGCACGTTGATGAATCTGCATGAAATTTGGCAGATGCTTAGCATGTTTAGATTACTCTTTGTATTTACAAATTTGTGTAGATTTGTTAAAGAATAGCACTTTAGAAGGTGGGCAATAATGTGTTTATGTACTAATAAGTACGGCATCATTTGACAACTCTACATGAAATTTTGTAGCAATTTAGCATGTTGAATATTTGGTGAATATGCCAAAGTTCATACAGATCCATCAAGTGGGATCAAAGTTGGAAGGGGGTCAAAGATTACTTCATCTTTGGTGCTCTCCAATGAATCTGCATGATGCGATTTGCCACCTGCTGCCTGCCCATTTGTGATTATTCTTGTTGAGATGCAGTTGTTATCACAAGAATCCAGAGAGTCCATGGTTGACCTAATGGACAAGGTCACTCACTGGCTGCATGGGAATGTTAGGTGCCAGGGCAACCTTTTAATGAGATTATCGTAGACAGGATGGTAGACTGGGTGGGTAGGGAAGACAGTAGGGTGGGTGGGGAAGAAAGGTTTCAATGGTGATTATATTATTATTTTCTTTAGGCAATCTACGACTGCAGGCAAATTGCTTTGGGTATGTCAATCATGGCAGGATTGAATTGCTTCCTCTGGTTTTTTTTATAGGGATCTGTAAGAAGTGCAGGTGGCAGAGAGAGGTTTCCTCCAATAAAACCAGTTCAGCCACCTTTCTTTAATCTACTAGGTCATAATCTAATCACTTCACCCTCTTTGAGGACCTCACAGAAAATGACTGAATGGTCTCTGGTGAGGAGGTGGAGGCCCGGACCCCAGAGGTAGGTGGGCATTTTGCACCATTACCTTCCCACAGGCCCAATATGGTCTGCGTACAGTATGTGAATGAGTGTTTGCTTGAGCCTAATTCCCCTGAATTTTCCCAGTCCAGGCATGGAAAAGCCCCATATTGTCTGTGTCCTGTGACCAATGTGTCAAGGTCCTTTTCTAAAACACTGCAGGGCTTACTGGCAAAATGGACTGCGAACAATGGGTCTATCTTGTCTGTGACTACAATTTATTATTTTTTCAGTAAACTTGGGCCCCTGATATTCTGTGCCCAGTAGGGTACTACCCTTCACACATTCCTACTTCCCCCTCACCTTGTTGCTAGGGTGGAGCTTATGATTTGGATTAAAACTACCCTGGACTGCAGAGCTAGCGTGAACCCTTCTAATTGTTCGCTGTTCCAAGCAGTGCTTATTAGGTGGCGTGACAATTGTAACATTGTTTTTGTTAATTTCTATAATGTTATTCAGGAGTCTGACTGTTCCGTAAACTTTAATTTGCTCCATGATCTCATTGACGGCCTGGAGATAAACTCGCTTCTTTGTGCAAGGGATATGAAATCATCCCAGGTGGCGACTTGAATGCTAGATTGGGTTTGGCGCAGATGGAGGAGGTCTCTAGAAGGAGTGTTGAGTCTGAGTTTGAGCCTGGCCAGCTGCACAGAGATAATAAGGGTCATGCCCTGTTGCTATTAATTAAGTCCCTGGGTATGGTGAATGCCACTGAGATCTTTGACCCAAACTATCATGCCAATGCTATATTTGAGGGGGGTGACTACTCCGCTGTCATTGATTATGTTTTCATAACTAGAACCCCATTAGCTGAGGTGAAGGGGCTGCAGTAGTTCACAGTATACACAGTGATCACAACCCCCTCTGTTTACATGTCCATCCACCAAAGGGGAGGGCCAAGATTATGGCTGAGGGTACCCGATATGTTAAGACCCAGGGCTTACGCTTGGCCTGGAGTAATGTAAATTTGAAAACCCTTTTTTGCAACCTGTGTTTTTTACATCCTTCTCTGATATCCAATTGCCTTAGCGTAACTAATGATTTTAGGGAGCAAGCAGGTTATTTTGTTCAACTGAAGGTGGACGTTAATAAATTGCTTATGAAGCCTGTAAACCTGATCGGGTGGAGCCCAGGTGCTTTGATCTGCACTTTAGAGTGACCTCGAAATCACTACATGAGGCTCTCAAAGATCCCCACAGGATATTAGCAAACTCAAAAGCTGTAGATTACAGTCTAAGTCAACCCTTTGGAAAATAACTAAAGAATTGTAAAATTAGATCTGGGCAAATCTGATCAAGGCATGCAGGCTGAAGGACACCAGGTCTTTTTGGCACAAGGTAAATGAGTCTAGGCCCCTAAAGCCCAAGCCTGACTCAGTAATTGCATCCATTAGAAAGAAGGCCTCATTCGACCACTTCAAAGCAGTCTATAGTTTGAGGGCTGATCAGTGATACACAAAGAAGAAGGTTGTTTTCCTCCATGTTATTAATTTCACTTCTGAGAGATCTTGGATGCTATCCTGAGGAGTCCTTCCAACAACGCCTCCGGCCCTAAAGGAGTGCCAATGGACCTCTACAAATCGGCTCCAGATTTTTGGGCTCCCCTATTAATGCGATTTGCCATCCCTCCTACATGGCGCTTGCAGGTAATGTGCCTATTTTCAAAAAGGATGACCCCTTATCTCCAGGCTGTTCACAAGGTCCACTGTGTTCCAGATCTCTGCCATCTTCTTCTTTAAGCTCCCCTTGTGATGGTCAAGACTCCACTTAGATGCCACCTCAGTCTGAGACACGCCAGGAAGGGCAAGGAGTGAAAAGAAAGGTTCCTGAAAGCCTTAGAGTTATGGATGAAGAAGAGGAGGATGACGAGCCTGATGATGAGCCAGTCATCATGGATGTTAGCCCAGCCCCAGTGGAGTCCGACATTACCCCATCTTTTCAACCTGCTCTCAGGGATATGGCACAGATACCACCATTACCACCAGCTTTCATATTTACAACAAGTCCCTGGTTGCAACCTACATCCACAGCCACCTAAGTAGAAGTAGGCACTGCAGAGAGGCAAACGTCATCAAAACATCCACCTACCTCCACTTCTTCCAACATTGGCAGTGCCACCAGTGTTAGAAATTTGACCTCCCCAGTTTTGGACTTCTTTATGGATAGTGAAAAGGAGCCGAACATTGCCATATGTTCCATTTGCTGAGCTAGTGTTAGTCGGGGTAAGCTTGGTGCACACTATGGTAAAGGAAGCCAAACACCACCCAATCCATTGGGAGGTGCACCTTATCATCAATCAATCAATCAGAATTTGTAAAGTGGAGCTACTCACCTGTTAGGGTCTCAAGACGCTAGGAGGGGGTGTAGCATGTACAGGAGATGGATTAAAAAAGCCATGTCTTCAGTTCCTTCGTGAAGCTGGTGTACTGCCATTTGATAAAGTTTGTTTTGACCAATGACTTTGTGTTTCACCACTGCGCATATTAGTTGCTCAATGTTCACCAGTAGCACATGGTATGTTTTGTTCAGTTTAGCCGCCTATGGGCTTTGACATTGCATTAGCCATTACTTTCTGTATTCAGTTTAGCCGCCTATGGGCTTTGACATTGCATTAGTCTGTATTCTGCCTATTGGCTTTGACATGGCATTAGCCATTACTTTCTGTATTCAGTTGAGCCGCCTATGGGCTTTGACATTGCATTAGCCATTACATTCTGTATTCTGCCTATTGGCTTTGACATGCTGTATCCAGTCTAGCCGCCTATTGGCTTTGACATTGCATTCCTATTGGCTTTGACATGATGTATTCAGTTTAGCTGCCTATTGACTTTGACATGCTATTAGATATTCTGCCTATTGACTTTGACATGATATTATATATGACATTTTGTATTCAGCTTAACTGCCTATTGGCTTTGACATGATATTAGACATTGCATTTTGTATTCAGCTTGGCTGCCTATTGGCTTTGACATGATATTATACATTGCATTTTATATTCAGCTCAGCTGCCTATTGGCTTTGACATGATATTATACATTGCATTTTGTATTCAGCTCAGCTGCCTATGGGCTTTGACATGATATAAGACATTGCATTTTGTATTCAGCTTAGATGCTTATTGGCTTTGACATGACACTAGACATTGCATTTGATATTTAGGTTAGCTGCCTATTGCCTTTAACATGACATTGCATTTGATATTTAGGTTAGCTGCCCATTGCCTTTAACGTGGAGTTAGACATTGCAGTTGAGAATCCAAGCTGTATTTTTCCAAGCTGTGTTTTTGCACCAGAGAACCAAGATGTTTTTCTCACAGTAGACTAGACATGATAAGAGAGAGTACATGGGTGTTGTTTTCTCTTCGATTGAGCTTGGGAACAGGAGTAGTCTTGGAGACCTGGCCAGTCTCCAAAAGGCTTGCTCAGTTTCCCAGGTCTGAGAGGAGGGGGCACACCTTTGTAACGAATGTAACAGGCTGCAGAGGGTCAGATTCGAATCTGCCGGACCTCGTGCTGGAGCTTGGCGCAGGCTGCCAGCAATCCCGTGTGGGTAGATGAATCTCTCTTTCTCGCGGCTGACAGGGGTCATCAGCTTGCAGACCATAGAAAGATGAAGCTGTAGATAGTTCCCACACGGTGAAGTATTTGTTTTGCTTTGCATTCAATATCTTATAAATATAACCTGCTGTGTATATTGCAAACTGATATATTTTGTTTGATTAACGCGGACTTGAAAGCTACTAATTCGTCATACATAAAATATTGTGGTTGGGGAAGAATTAACAACAATAAAAGTCTTCTTTGACCTCAGAAGTGCATTTCTGTTGTGTTATGTTAGTGCTTAGAAACTAAATAAGAGGAAAGCACTACAGCTGGGGAGGGAGTTGGTTTGCCTGTTGTAGATTGGTAGGACGTTCCAGGTGGTGGTGGTGAGGTAGGAGAAGGAGCGTCCTCCTGTTCTGGTTTTCCTGATGTGGGGTACTTCTGCGAGAGAGCTTGGCTGAGCATAGGGTCCTGTTGGGTATGTGGAAGTTGAGTCGCTGGTTAAGGTAAGCAGGTCCGGTATTGTGGAGGGCTATGTGTGCATAGGTGAGGATTTTGAAAGTGATTCTTTTCTCAATGGGGAGCCAGTGCAGTGTGCGTAGGTGTTGTGAGATGTGGCAGTGTCGGCCAAGGTTCATGATCAATCTGGTGGCAGCGTTCTGGATGTTTTGCAATTTGCAGGTGAGTTTTTTGTTGATTCAGGCATAGAGTGCGTTGCCGTAGTCCACTCTGCTAGTGATGATGACTTGTGTGACGGTCTTTCTATGCTTGAGGGGGATCCATTTGAAGGTCTTGCGTAGAAGGCGGAAGGTGCGGAAGCAGATGGAGGTGACTGAGGGGTCCAGGATGATTCTGAGATTGCGGGTTTGGCTGGTGGGGGTAGGTGGGTTTCCGAGGGTGGGTGGCCATCAGGAGTCTCTCCATGTGTTGGGTTGAGGGCCAAGGATGAGTACCTCGGTCTTATTTGTGTTGAGTTGAAGGCAGCTATCTCTCATCCAGTTGGCGACTGCTTTCATGCCCTCATGGAAGATTTGTTTGGCCTTGTCTGATTCATTGGAAAGGGAGAGGATGAGTTGGGTGTCATCGGGGTAGAAGATGATGTTTATTACGTAGCTTCTGACGATGGCTGCTAAAGGGGCCATGTAGACGTAGAACAGCATGGGGCTAAGGGCAGATCCTTGGGGTATTCCGCAGGTGGTGGGTGTGAGTTCTGCGAGGAAGGGGGCAAGTCTCACTCATTGCGTTCTGCCTGGAGAGGAAGGATTGGATCCAGTTGAGGGCCTTGTCTCTAATGCTGGCTTTGTGGAGTCTTCTTATTAGAGTGTGATGGGAGACTGTGTCGAAAGCTGCGGAGAGGTCAAGTCGGATGAGTGGTGCCATCTCTCTCAGAGTGTATGGACTTCATAGTTTTCAATGTATCTTTCGGTGGAGAGGGGTGTCCAGGTGGAGATTGTGGGTTTGTTGGTGTCAGCGGTTGGACGGGAGGGTTCTGCAGATGGGTTGTCCTTGTTGAAACTGGCGTAGATGGTCTTGATTTTGTGGTAGAAGTAGGTGTTGAGTCTGTCACATAGGTCCTGTGAGGGTTGGATGTCCGTTGTCTCACTGTTGGTTTGGGCAAACTCCTTGATGATGTTTAAGAGTTCCTTGCTGTTGTGTGTTTGTGAGGAGATCCTGTCTTGGATAGCCTTCGTTCTAGTGTTTCTGATGAGTTGGTGGTGTGCGTAGGTGGTGGCTTTGAAGTTGCTGTGGGCTTCTGAGAATTTAGTGTTTCTCCAGATTTTCTCAAGGCAGCGACAGGTGTGTCTTGATTCCTGGAGTTCGGGGGTGAACCAGCTGGATCTCTTTGAGTGGGTGTTGTTGTTCTTTTTGACGGGGGCTATGGTGTTGGTGCAGTCGGTGATCCACCTGTGGAAGGTACGTGCTGCGATGTTTGGGTCATTGTTGCGTGCAATGGTGGGTGCTGCGATGGCGATGGCAGCAGTGAACTGATCTTCAATTATTCTTGTCCAGTTTCTATGTGATAGCTGGATTTGGGGTCTGGAGATGGTAGGTGAGTTGAAGGTGAAGTGGATACATCAGTGATCTGTCCATGGTGTGGCTGAAAGTAGTGGAGGTTCCGGTAGTGAAGATAGGATTGATGGTGTGTCCTGCAAAGCACGTTGGCTCTGTCACAATCTGTAGAAATCCTATGTTGTGAAGGTTGTCTAGGAGGGATGCAGTGTTGGGGTCTTGAGGTTTCTCGAGGTGGAAGTTGAGGTCTCCCAGCAGGGTGTAGTTGGTGGCTGCGATGGCTTGTGCAGAGATAAAGTCCGTGATGAAGTCTTAGAAAGGTGTGTAGGGTCCGGGAGGGCAGTAGGTAGTAGATGATGGTTCCCCTGATGGTGGATGTTGGGCTGGTGTGTAGCTTGAAGTGGAGGTGTTCCACCAGGTTAGTGGCTTCTTTGAAGTCTTCGGAGTGTATGTCCAGGCGGAGGTTGGACCTGTGGACGATGGCGATTCCCCCCCCCCCAGGGCAGCTGGAGCAATCTTTCTGGGCGATCTTGTACGCCTGGGGGATGGCAATGGCGATGTCTGGGCCTAAGGGGTTGTTGGTCCAGGTCTCAGTGAGGAATGCGACCTGCGGGGTGATGCTGTTGAGGAGTTCCCAGATTTCAGTTGCATGTTTATGGAGGGAGCGAACGTGGAGGAGGATGCACTTCAGGGGTTTCGGGTTTGGTGAGTTGTTGTGGGTGGGTTGTGCTGGGTCTCGGGTCTTGGTGGTAGCGCAGGTTTGACAGCAGTGGAGGCAGCTGAAGGGACCGTGTGTTTTGCCTGGAGCTGCTTGCTTGCAGTTTTTGTTGCATCCTAGGTTGAGTGCAATGAGCTCATCTGCTGTGTAGAGGCGGCGAATGGCAGGAACAGGGGTCCAGTTGCCGGTCGCATTCGGGTCACGGACAGGCGCAGACAGGATTGCCTTAGGCGAGCCTTAGGCGTGCCTTTGACGTGCCACCGGCCGCCATTAAGTAGGGAGGGGGCAGGAGAGGACAGCTGGGAGGCGGGAATGGAAAAGGGTATGAAAAAAGGGGCTGGGTCATGAGGGCAGCAGTGGTGGGGGTAGAGCGCAACAGAGAGGAGGGGGGCAGGACCGCAGGGGCAGCAGGGGAGTGAGAGAGAGGGGAGAGCGAGAGTGAGAGAGAGAGCGGAGTGAGCAGAGAAAAACGAAGAGAGAGTGAAATGGAGAAAGCAAAAGACACAAAAGGAACAGAACACAGAAGGAAAAGCACACAATGAGTGAACAGAGGCAAAAGAGATAAAAAGAGAAAAGAGCCAGAGGGCAGCCCAGTAGAAGAGCAGAGCTCTCCCACTAGACACCAGGGATGAGGCACAGGCAGAAGCCTGTGGGTGGAGGAGGGGCTTGAACTCTTGACAGAGGTCAAAGGTCAGAGGAACAAAAGTGCTTACCTGCCGGTGGAGCTACGAGGTGGCAGAGCAGTTCATTGACCTTAGCGGCCCAAAACCTGCAAGCGGTGTTGGTGAAGATGGTGAAACCAGGGAATCTGTTCTGATCATGGTGGAAGATGTAAGTGAAGAAGAGGGTGAGATTTATGTTTTGCAGCTCAGCCCTGTCTCCAGCAGTGCAGTAGTATCATCACCCACATCAGCAACATCGCAATGGAACAAGAAGACTCAAAGTCAGGTTGACACTCCAAGGCAAGATCATACAGTGAATGACCGCTGAGATGCACATTGAGCCTACCAACACCTTCTGCTTTGAAGTTGCCTGCATTAGTGGCACCAGCAAAGAAAAAAATCCACAATACTATCACTGCCATGTTTATGTAGGAGGGGTAGTACAAATGCAACCACCCAACTGCATGTTTGTACAACGGGAAGCTGGCTAAAATGTTAGCGCTGGACCTCCTCCCTTTTTCTTTTGTGAAAGTAGGTGGTGTTCTAGAATTTCTGGCTGCCATCTGCTCAAAATGGAAGGTTCCCAACCAGACCTATTTTGCCAGAGTTTCTGTTGCAGCGCTACATGCCAATGTGCTGGAATTGGCTGGACAAGCTTTGCAGCAGAGTGCTGCCCTCCACACAATACACCTGACGACAGACATGTGGACCAGTAGCCAAGCCATTGATTACATGTGCATCACTGCACACTGGATCTGTTTTGTGGGGTTGTTGACACTGCTGACATTTTTAATGGTGCTCAGAAGCATGCAACATTAGCTATGTCCGTCATGGAGAAAGTCCATACAGCTGCAGACATCTTGGATGACTTTAACAACAAGGTCTTTGAATGGCTGTACCCGCAGGGCTTAACACTGGATTTGTTGCGACAGAAAATAACAGTAATATAGTGAAGGCCAAGTCAGAATGTGGCTATTTCAGGGTCCTGTGTTTGGCGCACTGCATTAACATAATTGTAGAAGAATATCTCAAAAAAGAACCCAGAGTCAGCAACTTACTGTCCACATACAGAAGAATCTGCACTCATTTCAGCCATTCTTTTAAAGCCCGGAAGCTGTGAGGATTATTCAGCATGATATTAGAATGCCAATTAAAGCACTCATTCATGAGGTGCCAACACATCGGAATCCAACTTATTATATGTTGCAACGTCTGTTTAAGCAGTGCAGACTGATAAATCAATATGTCATGCAAAGAGGGGATGCAACTGTGAAAGGCATGATTGTTGAGATGGATCAATGGGACCTGGTCAAATACCTGACTGAGATGCTGATTCTTTTTGTAATCTTCACATGGGAAGTCAGCAAGGAGGACTGTACCATGGGCCAAGCTATTCCATTGTTGCATATGCTGCAGAAACAGCTGAAAGTGCCTGAAACGTACACAGGTGTGGATAAAAAAACGGATGTGCAGGAGATGGTGGAGAGCTTAATCTTTTGCTTCTCTGTTAATACAAGACTGCAAAGAGACATTGGGGGTCATTACGATCTCGGCAGGGAAACCCGCTGAGATCGGCGCTGATACTCAACAGAACACTGCAAGCGCACAGAACCCCCGCCAGCCACATAATAAATATCCAGCTGGGCCGGCGGGCGGAACCTGTGTTTCTGCCCACCGGCCCAGCTGGATGCAGGGCCTGAACATTGACCCGGCGGCAATGAAGCAGTGCGGCGAGTGCAGCATCACCCATCACACATTTCACTGCCCATAAATCGGGCAGTGAAATGCGCGACGGGGCTGTGCATGCGGGCCCCTTCACTGCCCATGTCAAGTGCAGGGGACCCCAGGGGAGCCCTGAGTCACTCACTTCGCCAGCCTTTCTGGTGGAATCCGACTTATTATCCGGCAGGCAGCGCTGCGCAGCCGGATCAGAAACACCACCACCGCCAGGCGGTGGCAGCATTTCAAACGTGGTGGTTCAGCCACGTTTATTAGGTGGTGGTCTGGCCTGCCATGCTGTTGGCGGCAATTACCACCACCACTGGCACTGCGGTCCCGACCGCCATTTTCTAAATGAGGGCCATTGTGTCATCCAAACAATACATCTGTGCTACAGTTCTTGACCCATGGTACAAACAATTACTGGACACTTTAATTCCTTTTTCAGACAGGGATGTTCAACCTACAAGGCATGGATTTTTGAGCAAGCCAGAAACCTAGAAAAAGAATGGCTGAGAATTACAGGCCCACTCACAGGCAGAAGTTCTGGGGTGCAGCCCACCACTTCCATGGAGCCTGTGGACAGTTCTGTGGGCTCACAGCAGCCAAAACCAACACCATAAACAACAACAGGTACAGGAGCAGCAGCCCAAAAATCTGATTCGATTGATTTCTAAAGGTAGGGCTTAGGTCCACTGCAGAGGTGAAGACAAAAGGGTCAAGCAAGGTGGAGCACCAATGCCTACTGAGAGGATGGTCCAGGCCTACCTGCATGACCCAACTGAGTTCTATCTGGATCGAAACCCATTGGTGTATTGGTATGGGAAAAGGTGCCAATGGCCAGTGTTCAGCAAGCTGGCAATAAAGTATCTGGCTTGCCCAGTAGCCTGTGTGTCTGCTGCGCATGTGTTCAGTGAGGCAGGTGCAGTTGTCACAGTGAGAAGGACCAGTTTCTCGCCCGAAAATGCTGAGAGATTGGCCATGATCAAAATGAATCAGCACTTTATACCCCTGAATTACAGCATACCTGAAGTACAACAGGAGGTGGATGAGGGTGATTGGTCAGACTCAGGTCATGAAAGTGTGTTAGCTGACAAACTTTTGGGTGAACCACCTGAGTTGGAGGACCAACTCTACTTCCCTGACTACTGAGTAGACCTGGGCCACCATAGAACTTTCTTCTTACCATCGGCAAACTTCCCACCCGAAAAAAAAGGATACAGCTAGCTGGGAGAGCATTATTATTTTGTTAGTTTGTGTCTCACTGACTAATGAACTGCCATCATTTCAGACACATGTGTGGCCAGATTGGACTTAGACCAGTATGCAGTGAAGAAGGCCCCTCACCCCTAAAATCCCTTCAAGGACATCGGAGAGACAGTGCTTGCCTCCATTCTAATCCTCATGTCTAGACTTTTTTTTCTCCCCTAGCAGGACTGGCCCAGGTATTTGATTTACAACTTACTGGCCAATATGTGTTTCATTTCATAAATCAAAGAGTATCAGCAGTGTACCATTATGCTTGATTGGAACAAGTAGGTAATGCTATGCACTGAGTAATATGAGTGATTCTTGTTTTAGTGTTGAGATGATTCATGTGGTGGCAGAGGGTGAGAGTTTATTGTTTAACTTGAATTATTATGCTTATTGTGTTTGTCACTGATTTACAATGTTGGTGGCCTAATGAGCGATCATTTGTTTCTGAAGTTAATTTTTTCCTTCCCCTTAGACACTTGGTGACATTTGTTTGCTGGTTTCACGCTGCTTTGTTTTATGGTTCACATTCCTTAAAGACCCAACCAGTCCATTTAGCTGACAAACCCAAATCTAGTCTACACAAAAAACTACTCAATGTTTTTCTTCTTGTTAAACACAGCAATGAACAAATTGGGTCAGGAGACTGGGACTCTCTGGAGTAGTCTGTACGGAGTTGGACATAATCTTTAATCAGAGTCAGGAGGATGGTGGAAGGACACAGAGCAATAATTGACAACTTCAACAACTGCCAGAAGAAGGAAGTTATCAACTTCATTAAAATCCACATGGAGGATGAGTCTAGGAGGCCCACTCAACTCTTTGGACTGATGAGAGGTGCGTTGATTACTTTATTTGGGAACTGCAATGCTCCTGCGTGTGTGTGCTGGCTGGCTCAAATTTGAAACTATGTTGTTGGGTGAGGGGCCTTTTGTTGTAGGTAACAGAAGGAGACAGACATGCGATGGATGATGTCAGATCTTCACAATATGCCCATGCTCTAGGCTAAATGTTATGATGATGATCATCATCATGACAGTTACAAGTTTGATCATCCTGATATACATGCAGCCAATTATCTGTGATTGTTGGCTGATGTAATTGCTCTCACTTAATTGATCACACATGATAAAATAAGTGATTGCAAAGTACTTATTTCTTGCTCTGCCTACTCTGAGTCTTCTTGGTAAATTACTCCTCATAAAGCTTACCTTCCATTCTATCCTTCTTGATTCTATAATAGCACGGGAATCATTTCTGTTTTACAATCCACAGGCCTTCTCTTTTCCTGCACAAAAGGCAAAAGCACCATAACACTCATACTTACCTTATTGGACCACTTCAGCCAGGCAGGCATTCAAGATTGATGGGGCAATCCAAGAAGAATGCAGATGCACCACTCAATTTGGCAATACAGACTAGTACATTCTTCTTTAGTAAGGGTTTTTTAGAACTCTGTGTGTTAGCTTCACTCCAACATTATTTGTATCTACTATTTTGCAACCCTATGTGACAGACAATTTAGATTATATAATAACTTGGGTCTCTCTGGGGCTGACAGAATGTTTGCAATCCATTTAAGTTAACTGTGTCATACTTACTCTTTTCTATTTCTCCCACAACAGGCTGCTGATCATTGCCCAGATGAATATTGTGCTTGTGTACTGTTTGTCTTTTTTGTCACACCTTTCACTAAATCCGCTTTCCCATCCATTCATCAAATCCCTAACCCTCTATCCGCGGGCTGTGTGATCTATTGAGGTTTGACTTAATAATTTACACTATAAATTAATCACACACTTGGTGGGGCAGATGTGGTGGAAACAACACTGACTCAGTGTGCAGGATCTTCATTTGAGTTTACCTAGGTGGGAGAGGAACCTGACTACAAGGCAGATGAATACTAAGAATGATGAACGCCATGTACTGTAATAAAATCAATCATGCAGACATCCTGTCTGTTGTAAGCAGACGGTAGGAAAAACGATGTACTGGGAAAGGATTGAGGAACAGGATATATAGATTGTATTTGGCATGTTCATCACAGACTATTCCAGTGGCAAAAGTAAAGGCACTTAATTAGTCCCACTATACTCCCTGTCTTCCTCACCCCTCCACCACACTTTGTAATAATTACCTTTTTCCAGCAAAATACATTTGCTTGGCAGTGAGGAAAGAAATCTTAACTTACTCTACTGCAGGGCAAGTTAGAGGAGATTAGGCTGGGTTGGTAGAGTAGACGCTTTACTGATTAATTCATCATCATCATTATGTGTGCAAACGTAGAAAGGAAACAATTTGAACACACGTTAATCTGTTATGGAAGCCATAATCAAATATATAATTTGGCTAGAAAAATGCGGCAGAAGCAGAGAGTATATTTTTCAAATTTTTCGTGAGGCTGGGACAAAACATAAGATGGATTAAAGGAGTGAAATACTAGGAAGTGAATGAGTGAGCGAGTGATCACTGGAAGGGAAGGGAAACACACCTTGTTTTTGCATTGCACTACATTGAAAACTTTGAAAATAAATGACACCTTAACAACTTAACTTAAGCACATTGCACAGCCAGCACTGTAGTATGGATCCTGCCGAAGTGAACCATGCAGCTGTTAGGTCATTATGTCTGGCACTGGTGAAATGCCGTAGGTAGAGAGGGAAGTGATGATTAATGGTGATGGGATGCATAATATCTGCCTTGCTTGAAAAATACTGTGAGTCAAGGGAATAGTCAAAAATACCACCACAACCCTTTGAATCAAACCTCTGATAAAACCATTCCTAGCAAGTAAAGTAGGTAAGAAGAACGTCCCTATCCAGAAGAGCTCCCCTGTTTTTTCTTTTCAAGCATTTATCCATCCAAGATCAACCCACCTGAGGTTTCCTTTCACCCATACAGGCAGACCCCTTTTCACCCATCCCCTTTCACCCACCTGGCAGGCATCCTTTCACCTGTATACCTGTCATCCATCCTTCACCCACCTATGCATACGATCACTCATCTATATGATTATTATGCACCCTTTCCCCCACCCATCCTTTCACTCATATTATATTTCACCCATCCTTTCTCCTTCCATCCTTCTTTCAATTTTCCATAAACCCATCATAGTTGAAGTTCATTATGGATCTTTGTTTGCTGAGTTGCAGATAGAAGAGGCCATTAATACTCAACTCCTACTGTTACCTGCTAAAGCAGGGTATTTATGAGTGAGTCAACATCACTAGTATACCCTTGCAGTGATTTTATTGTCAATAAGCAAGCAATATGACTTACCACCTCCTGCCACTGCCGCCGAGACTACCCCTTCAACTGCTGGCACTGCTGCATCTGTGCTGGCGCTGCTGACCCTGGCAATGGTGGTCAGTGCAGCAAGAAGAAAACAATACACATCTTAGATGCCAGATACGCCTCGCCTATTGTTTTGTTCTTTGAATAGCAAAAAACAACCACAGTACATCACTACAATTTGGTTACAGACGTATCTTCTATCAAAATATCAGGTTTTGTTGGTTGGCAATTTTTTGAAAAGCCAGGTAGTCAAGCCAAACAAAAACTTTTTGTAATGGAAGGGCAGAGCTCTTGATGAATCTGAGTTTTTGATGAGAAATAAAAGGGTGGAAGAATTGGTCAATGAAGGGCATATGGTCTTGTTTGCCAAATGCAATGGGCATGTCCTCCTCATACTTCCAACTGTGGTGCACGGTCATCAACTGCTGGTATAATATAGTAATAATATAACACATACTCAACATTGGAGGTTCCATTTACATGACCATGTACAAAAACTAGTTTTTTTAAATTGATTGAGCTGGAGCAAGAAAAATAAAGCCTTCTCAAAAAACATGCGTAGAATACTTACTTGGGCATGCATTCTTCACATTAGAGTACATGGGTTTTCTGAGCCTTACCATACCACCAGTCCACAAGATATATAAGGGGAGAGGGAAAGCTTACTGACAAAGCAGAAGCAAGGAAGCTACAGACAGACTAGTACAGGCAGACAGTTTGAAGTAAAATACAGAAACTTTTAAATGTGGAAAATAATTAAATAGGTTAATGGAGAGATAAGAAGAATTTAGGAGACAGATAAATCAAAGGGGAGTTTGAAAAAAAAAATAGGAGCCAGGCATAGTAAAATGCTAAAAAAATAATTTTAATTGTGGAGCTGTAAAAGCTAGGGAAAAAATATTCCTACTAACAACAGGAGAACTTACTGGGGCCAGCAGAGTCATCTACCAGGGCCATTGTGGAGGGGGCACCTCCAGCTCCCTAACCCGCCTGACCAGCCCTCTTATTGCCACTGGATGCTGAATGATGTAAGAATAAAGAAAATAAAAAAAAAAGATTAGTGGTGCCATTAAAAATAATCTCTTCAAAAATAATATTTGACTGCAAAAGTCAAACATTTCTAAATCAGAATGCCTGTATAATACTATTATCGTGAACCATCCTATTCCAAATTTCCTAACCCTATTCCAAATTTCCTAAACTACGTTTTGGAATTACAAAAAATTGCAATGAATGGTTTTTGTTTCTCATCTCATTCTCAATCTCTCATAACCCTTTGACTAGCCAACTGAGCCTGCCTTTATTAATGCATAGATGGAAGCATGCATGCATAGCTAAACATCACTGAGAAATTGCTTGGCACTGTACGAGCTACAAAAATTAAAGGCAAAGAGAAGTGAAAGAACATGCTAACTCACTAATACTAATAACTATCACTATCTTAGTGACAGGGCAGGACACAGGAGGAGTCTCTGCATTACTACTTAACTAATCAGCCCAAGGTAGCGCCAACAACAAGTACGATTAGTTAGCCCCAAGCACCTGTCTAGACGACGATCACATAATATTTGTACCATCAAGCTAACTTACCTGCATGTGAGCAGCATGTTTGCTATTTGTGAAAAAATATTAGAATAGAATACAACCAATAACTAATTATTACTCACTGAGCCCCACAACCTTAATGCCTAGCAGTCCCGTCTCCCAATCTAGGATGTTGGCTTACCAGTGTGTCAGCTGTTGCTGGGTGTGCCGGACCCCAGTGCTGCGCGCACAGCCCGACACACCCTCTCCCAGTGCTACCAGCACTCCCGGAGGGCGTACCCATTCCCGGGTCTGCCACCTGCTGCCACAGTGGCGGGGAGGTGGCTCTGCACATAAAAAAGTAGTGCTGCCACCTCTACCTCCGAAAAAATGGTGAGGGGCTGCATGCCTTCATGGCACTGCCGCCCGCAAGGAAGGCAGCTGCCAGTGGTGATTTGGGGGGGCCTGGTGCTACTGCTCCCCTGCTTGGCCATGGCACTGAACACTTGGGGGGAAGGTAGAAAAAAGGAAAAAGGAAGGAAAAAAACAAAAAAAGTTAAGCAAAAAATTTAAAAAGAACAAAAGTCATGAAAAGACACACACAAAAATTGAAAAAAAACATAAAATATAAAAACACAAAGAGAAAATGTAAGTTAATAAATAAAAATTAGGGGAAAATAAGTTGTATAAGTGTAGGATGGTAGAGATTAATAAGGGATAAAAGCAGGCCTCAGCACCATAACAAAACAAACATCAAGATAGCCGCACACATATGAACTGCGTGGTGCCATTTGCACGAGAATTCCAGTGCAAGAACACTCTTCGTGTTGGCAGTGACATTAAATGTGACGCGAACGGGCGCAGCAAGAAACTACACCCACTTGCAGAACTCCGGGTAGCAAAGCAGAGTTTTTTGCCACTCCGTGGAGTTCCACATAGCACAACTACGCAAATTACCCCCAGGCCTAAAACTGGGATGCAGAGTGAGGCTCCTATACTTTTTCATTGTATACAAATGGCATAGGGGCAGTTCTTTCCGGTGCTACTCTGGATGTCCCCATGGTTGGCAGGAAAAAGGTTCCAGTCCTACTATGTGCAGACAATGTGGTTTTATTATCTAGAACTCCTAATAGCCTTCACATTCTTGTTCAGGAATTTGTATCCTTTATGGGCTCTCTAGGTTTGGCCACTAACCAAGCGAAAACCTTTATTATGGTTTGCAATCAAAAGAACAGCAGGATGCATGGTATCGCACTGAATGGTCAGCCTCTTGGCCAGGTTTCTGAGTTCTCATACCTGTGGGTGGTTATGGATGCCAGGTCCAGTTGGGAGCCATGGATTACTAGGGTGATTTGTCTGTGAGGCAGGCTTCGTCTTTAACCTGGCTGAAACCATTGGTAAGGTACCTGTGGTCCCTCTTTTGAAAGTATATAAAACAAAATGCTTCCCCAGCCTGAATTATGTTGCAGGGAACTGGGTATGCAAAAATTAGCGCTGTCCAGGTGGAGAACAATAGGATTTAAAGGAGACTTTGGGAGTACCAGCCATGTGCTCAACATTTCACCAGGAGCTTGGGATGAAGTACATGGAGGACAGTATCAAGCTTGCCCCTTTGCTCCTCTGGTGCTCCATCTGGACTAATTCCATGCTGTGTTAAACATGGATATCATATCTGACTGTCTGGGGTATGATGAAGATATGAGAATCCCTTGGCTTTGCTACATTTCATCCAAATTTAAAAAGCTGAGCAGGCCATCCGTTTTTACTGATCCATCCTCTATACAGAAGTCTGACATTATGTGGGTCAAAAATACCTTCTTGGACAGGTCTAGATCACTGCGGGAAAGGTTTGAGTTTGAAAAGCTATCTGTAAGGGACTATGCAGATGTTCACCTCTCCCCCTCTTGAGTGGGTGGATAACTCCTGGGATTGGTGCTTGCTTAATAGATTCAGGCTGGGTTTTGTGAGGTGGACTTTGGGGTTCCCTTTGGGCCAATAGATGCACTTGAGTATTTAATTTGTTTTTATTTATTCATCTTTTTCTTATTTAAACTGTTATTTCATGTTGTTTTTATTGTACTTACTTTTATGGTCACGTCTTGTGGTTGAAATAAAGTATTTGATTGATTGATTCGATTGAGTTGGGCTATAGTTCATGATAAAGGTTTGCCATATTTTATGATCATTTGTGAAACAATGTCACATTAATTAATAAACTTACATTTTTAAACAATACTTTGTAAATGTGCCCCCCTCGATGAACCAGTACAATCTTGGTGTACAATCTTGAATTCACCAACAGTGAGCTGGACATGCTAAATATCAACCAATTTTTGTGCAGATTTGTCAAATGGTGCTAAGGTTCTAAACATTTCACTGAAAAACCACAAAGTGCACATTTGATTATGAAACAAAACCTAAAAACCATTGCAACTGGCTAGTTATGATTTGTAAACTCACCATAACCTGTGCCGCCTGTCATGTACTGTCTATGCCTTCACACATTGCATCACTCATGCAAGGTGAATGACTTTGTTGAAGGTATCACTGATGGCATTGTATATAATTATACCAATATTCTGCCACTGGCTGTGTGTACTGGGAGTTAGGCACTAGTCAGTACTATGACCAGTCCTCTGCAAACAACTTACCCACAATGTCTATAACCTTTGGCAATGTATAGCAAAGGTTTGCCACTGGGTTTGTGCTTTCAACTAGGTCCCATGTCAACCCATTGCAGTTGGTTAACATATGCATTACATCTAATCCTCTGCTGTGCACAACAGAGTTTAACGTTTGAGCAATGTTACATCAGTTGCTTCATGCATGCTTAAAATAAATTAAAGTGGCCAACCCCTGCTTTGTGAATTGTGCACAGGGACTCATCAAATGTCAATCCATGCAGCCAACTAATATTGAAAAACATGGGTTGGCCAACCACTATGGTTTCTCCACCCATGGTTGGTTGGCTGCCTGGCCAGGCCCTTAGGCCACCTCCTGCTACTGAAGGCTGATGGACAAGTTAAGGAAAATAAATACAAGACAATCATATAATATTTGGAGCAACATTGCTAATAAATGCACATTCATACACTTGGTACTGCAGTACAAAGCTCATATTCAAGATTATTTCATCAGTAGTGCAGAATAGACAAGAAAACACTATTTTGTGCCTCACAGACTACATGTTACAATGGCTTTACACAACTCTCTAATAGCTACAAGATCTTCTTACTGTGATATTACCTCGCTGCACTAAGGTAACCACTTGCATCCAGGTTTTGGTTAAAGGTTTTTTATTTAATTAAAAAATACAAATGAAAAGGGCCATGGCACATATCACATATAAAATCTATTACTATTGTTCAGAGAGGGAAGGGACATCTTGACCCACACAAGGCTTCACCTCTCATGACCCATGGCCTCTTGCCACACTCAACAATGGTAACAAATAACTTGTTATACATTGCATTTGTATACTGTGAAAATGGGTGGACTAGCTGAGGGGGTCAGAACCCACATCAAATGATAACTGCAAACTTTATCAGGGTGAACCACAAAACTAAATAAACCTGTGTTTAAGCACCTGGTAGGTTGGCACGAAGCAGTCAGACTTAACTTAGAGGCAATGTGAAAAGTATTTATGGAGTACTCAGACAGCAATAAAGTGAAAACAGAAGAAAAAATCCACACAAAATTTGAAAGATAGAGTAAACTGTAATAAATAAATGTCACCAAAATCCAATCATAGAGATATAATTGTTTTAAGTTTGAACAAAAAGTAGCACCAAAAAGAACAAAGCACTAACCGTGCTCATCTGGTTGTGTGAGACTGAGTCAAAGACAAAAGGAAAGGCAGACTGCAATGAAGCCCAGGTGAGCTACAGGCATCTGGTCGGGCCAAGTCCAAGAGATATCTTCAGACTTAGAAGAAATTCTGAGAAAGTAAAGTCTTCAGAGGGGAATGGAACCAGGCTGGATCCAAGGACAAACTCATTGATGACAGGGAGCTGCTGGACAATGTCTTTGTGAAGCTGACAAAGGCGGAAAAAGCTCTAAGCGGAATAAGTCAAGATGTTGTGCCAAGGATGCAGTTGTCATCAATGGGGTGCTGCTCGATTTTGTGCCCACTGAATATTTTTTAATTTTCACTTAGAAGATTTTATGGAGTTCATGTTGCTTCAGTGGGGCAAACCTGTCATTTGTAGCCGAAGAGGGCTGCACGAGGCTGGACTCCATTGCCATGAGTTCCAGCTGAACTGGATTTGTTGCTCTGGAAAAGAATATGGTAGAATCTGTTGTGAACCCTATCCAACTGGCAATGCACCCTTGATGGATTGGCTTGCTGGGAGCCAATTCTCAAAACAGAAATTTGTAGGAGAGTTTGTGAGTCCCAGCTTTTAGGGTTAAGTAGCAGGATTACATGGTAACACCAATCCAAGGATCCAGTACCTCAGGGGCACTACTTTGGGTTCAGACATATTATGATGTAGGCAAGTGGCAAGATCTAGGGCAGGTGCAATTGGAACAGGTGAGCTGTGCAGTTGCAGTGAACCTCCTCTGGAAGCATGTGTTGTCTCTATGGCTCAGATGGGAGGTCAGCCAACTGCTTTTGGAGTGACTTCTGGAGTCCTGGATTCAAGCCAAGCAGGCCCAGTTTTCCTTCTGGATCTTTATACAAGACAGTCCTTCTTCTGTTCTTCACTAGTCAAGCAGTGTCTTGATAGGGTAATGAGGTGCCATATATTTACACCCAGCGCCAGCCTGGAAGTTGGGAAACTCCTGACCCTTCCCTTGCCAATGAGGAACAAGTTCCCAAGGGTGACCCTACCGAATTTTGCAGCACTTCTGGTGTGCTTAAGTATAAGCTATCTCACAGTACCACTCTTTCCCTAAACCCAACATGGCAGCACCATTTCCCCTGGTCAGAGCTCTCTGTGCCCACACAGAGGTGTGACTATGAGAATGGTCAAACCATCCCTTGTGGTAACTCCAAACCAATATCTATCTATCTATCTATCTATCTATCTATCTATCTATCTATCTATCTATCTATCTATCTATCTATCTATCTATCTATCTATCTATCTAATCTCAGAGACAATGTGTAAAGTATTTGTACAAACACACACAGTAACATAGTGTAAACACCACAAAAGGACTCCAAACCAGTTTAGAAACATAGCCAATATTTATGTAAATCAAACAAGACCAAAATGACAAAAATACGCAAGCAAAGGAATGAATTTTTAAAGTAAAAAGAGTCTTAGTACATAGAAACCAATGGATACGTTGTTATAGAATAAAGTACCTGGTATGCATCAAAAATAAAGCCAGATGGGAGAGTGTGTGTCAGAAAAGCAAGTCATGCATCGATTCCTCACTCGCAAATGCCGTGCGACGATTCTTTCTCTGCCGGGTATGAGATGCATCGATTCTTTCCTTGAGGGGAAGGTGTCAATTTCCGGACAAGCAGCCTCCGGGCAAGCAGACCCTGGCCTGTGCGGTGATATTGAAGATTTTAACGCCCAGGGTCAGTGAGTGGAAAATTTCAACACCCTGTGCAAAGGGGTCTGCATTGAGAACAGGCGCTGCGTTGATTCTCCAGCTGCAAGGCAGGTACTGCATTGAATCTTCAGCCGTGGAACAAGCGCTGCATTGATTTTTCTTATGCCCACACAGCGGTACATGGATTTTCCTCCACAGGTTACCATCTTCCACTTCTAAGGGCCCAGGAACTGGATTTGGCACCACTTAGCAAGTCAGGACTCTTAGCAGAAGAGCACAGGCACTGGCAGGTGAAGTCTTTGATGTCCCTGTCACTTCATAACAGGGGGAAAACTCAGTTCAAGCACTTGGGGAAAATTCACAAGCAGGTTTTCGGAAATCAAAGTCCAGTCCTTTCCCTCTTGAGGCAGAAGCAGCAGCAGGCCAGCAACAGGCAGAGTGGCAGGTCCTCCTCAAGCATTAAACTCTTCTCCTTGGCAGAGGTTCCTCTTGATCCGGAAGTATTCTTATGTTGTGGGGTCAGAGGTCCAATATTTATACCAATTTCTGCCTTTGAAGTAGGCAAACTTCAAAGGAAAGTCTTTGTAGTGCACAATACTCTGGCGGTCATTACAACATTGGCGGTAAAAGGCGCTTACCGCCATGCAGAAGACCGCCAACACACCACTGCGGCCGCGGAATTCCGCCACAGCTATTATGACCCACATCTCGGAATCCGCCAAAAGTCAGACACCCACACAAGTCCGCCACAGCAAAGGTCAGTGATAAACTGGCGAAAACAAAACCTCCACCGTCACGGCAACAGAAATATGCCCACACTATCACGACACACGAATCCACGCTGCGGTCTTTCAACCGAGGTATTACATCGGTGGTACACACCGCAGCGCTCAAAATACACACACTCTTACAAAACACAGCCACATTGGACAATTACAAATACACACACCTGATACACATACACACACCACTCCCACACACCCATTACAATATAAAACACACACCCACATCCCCCACAAACCCCACGACAAAAAATTCCAAAAGAAGGCCAGAGAGAGACACCACCAGCAAAAACAAGAGCATCCACAGACACACAACACCATCACACACACAACTTCCACGCACCTCACACAACACACCACTACATATCACCTCACACTCCACCCCACACATCACCTACACCACCCCATGGCACGGCAAAGACACCCCAGGTTCTCGGAGGAGGAGCTCAGGGTCATGGTGGAGGAAATCGTCCGGGTAGAGCCACAGCTATTTGGAGCACAGGTGCAGCACACCTCCAAGGCTAGGAAGATGGAGCTATGGCGAAGAATCGTGGACAGGGTCAACGCAGTGGGACAGCACCCAAGAAATCGGGAGGACATCAGGAAGAGGTGGAACGACCTACGGGGAAGGTGCGTTCCGTGGTCTCAAGACACCACCTGGCGGTTCAGCGGACTGGCGGCGGACCCCCACCTCCTCCCCCACAACTAACAACATGGGAGGAGCAGGTCTTGGCGATTCTGCATCCTGAGGGCCTTGCGGGAGTAGGTGGAGGAATGGACTCTGGTAAATCAAAGCTTTACTATTACATCCCCCACCCTACTTGCATGCTATCACATACCCCCACCCTCACCCCCAGCACCGCAACTCCTCACAAATGTCCCAACATCACAAACCACACATTCCAACACCAAGCCCTGCATGCAACAACAAAGCATGGACACCCATCACCAAAGCATGTCCACTACACATACCCATACACCCCCCCTAAACCATCAACACACAAGCTCCCACACAGGAATGCCAGCACTGGGGTACACGGTCACCTACCCATTGCACACCATTGCATACACAGATTTAATAACCATCCTTTTATACCCCTGCAGGACCCCTACCCAACGTCACCGGACAGGAGGGTCCACACATGTCCACACCACCAACAGAAGAGGCCCACAGTGATGACAGCAACTCTGTCCAACTGGATCTAGATGACCAGCCCGGACCATCGGGGACCTCTGTACAGTCGGTTCCCCTCACACAGGCACAGGCCACCACAGACCTTCCCCCCTCTGGAAACACCAGCACAGCATCCACCCAGCGGGCCCATACCTCTGTCCCCAGGACACGTCAATCTGCTGTGTGTCCACCACTACAGGGAACCCAGGATAACCCATCACCCCAAGAACAACAGGGACCTGGGGGCAGTGGTAGTGGGCACACGGTCCAGGGGACGGAGGCACTGGAACACAGGGGAACTGGGAGGGCTGCCGTGCGACAGGGGGTGGACAGGCCAAGGGAAACCACTCTCCACGAGGCCCTCTCCTCGATCATGGGAGCCTACCACCACTCCCAGGAGACAATGGCAACGTACTGGTCAAGTTTTAGGAGACCCAGCGCATGCAGGAGGAACAGTATATGGGCTTCAGGGAGGAAATCAGAACCATCAGCTCCACCCTGGGCACCATCGTAGGGGTGCTGAAGGAACTACTCAACACCAGGAGGGACACTGTGGCACTACAAGGTGCCCCTGACACTAGCATGGACGATGAACTGCCCACTACCTCTGCCGGCGCTAGTGGACAGGATGCCCCACCACAGGACCACCACACCAGCACCCCACCCCCTGCAGAGGGAGAACCACCGCGCAAACGGTTCCTGAGATTCAGAAACAAGACAGAGAATGATGCCAAGACCCCCGCCAAGAAATGAGACCACCCTGATTGTCATCATACTGTCCCACTTTGTCACCCTGTCCATAATTAAACTGCCCCAGCTCCACTTCCTATGCCCATATGGGCAATGCACCTGTGAGACTAATAGACTGGACACTGCCATGGACACTCCTCCGCCATCACCCCTCACCATTTCAGTACCCCCTCCAATTTTGAGCATTTAAATAAACACACCTAAAGCACAAAATGATCTGGAGTCTGTCTGTGATTTCGAAACAGTGTATTAGCAATTACAGTGACAAAATGTTTTTTAAATAGTAATGTCAACATACCTATGTCACACAGCTCTAGTCCATGAGGAATCTAAGCAGATGTCACAATGTGGGACCCACATCTGTGAAACCGTAAGGGAAAGTGACAACTCAGTGACCATACACTGGGTGAAAATGACAGACAGGAGAGAGGTAGTAGTGTTAAAGTACATGTACTAGGCAGGATTGTATTCTTACCTGTGTCTCACTGGAAATATTGTTGGATCACTGAGTCCCTGTTGTGCATGTCTTCTTCCTCTGCTTCCTCCTCATCACTGTCCACAGGCTCCACAGCTGCAACAACACCGCCATCTGGACCATCCTCCTGCAGAAAAGGCACCTGGCGTCGCAAAGCCAAGTTGTGAAGCATACTGCAGGCCACGATGATCTGGCACACCTTCTTTGGTGAGTAGAATAGGGATCCACCTGTCCTATGGAGGCACTTGGACCTGGCCTTCAGGAGGCCAAAGGTCCGCTCGATCACCCTCCTAGTTCGCCCATGGGCCTCATTGTAGCGTTCCTCTGCCCTGGTGCTGGGATTCCTCACTGGGGTCAGTAGCCATGACAGGTTGGGGTAACCAGAGTCACCTGCAAATGGTGAGGGGCAACTGTTAGACACGCACTAACCTGGAGGGATATCCCCAGACCCAGACAACCATTCCCACTGACTTGCTTCCAGGTGCTCACCTAATGGCCACACACTGTGCCTCTGGAGTTGACCCATCACATAAGGGATGCTGCTATTCCGCAGGATGTAGGCGTCATGCACTGAGCCAGGGAACATGGCATTCACATGGGAGATGTACTGGTCTGCCAAACTTACCATCTGTACATTCATAGAATTATAACTCTTCCGGTTTCTGTACACCTGTTCACTCCTGTGGAGGGGGGGGAAGCAAAGCCACATGGGTACCATCAATGGCACCTATGATGTTGGGGATATGTCCCTGGGCATAGAAATCACCTTTCACTGTAGGCAAATCCTCCACCTGAGGGAAAACGATGTAGCTCCGCATGTGTTTCAGAAGGGCAGACAACACTCTGGACAATACGTTGGAAAACATAGGCTGGGACATCCCTGATGCCGTGGCCACAGTTGTTTGAAAAGAGCCACTTGCAAGGAAATGGAGCACTGACAGCACCTGCACTTGAGGGGGGATTCCTGTGGGATGGCGGATTGCTGACATCAGGTCTGGCTCAAACTGGGCACACAGTTCCTGAATTGTGGCACGGTCAAGCCTGTAGGTGATTATAAAATGTCGCTCCTCCATTGTCGACAGGTCCACCAACGGTCGGTACACCGGAGGATGCCGCCATCTCTTCACATGTCCCAGCGGACAGTGCCTATGAAGGACAACAGCAAGCACAGAGTCAAACAACTCAGAGTTACGTACCCACAGCTTACCCAGAACACCAATCATACACAAAAGGTGGCCTGTATGTGTGTTGAGACTAGGCCTAGGTATGTGTAACGCAGTTGGAAATGAAGCCATGTGGGCCCCTGAAATGGCGGCTGCCTGACCTGTAAAGTGGGACAATGGGATGTGAGGTAACTGCACTGGTGTTGTACACCGTCGCGGTAGGCGGTCGAAGACCGCGGCGCAATGCTGCATTGGTTAACATTGGACCCTATGGGTCCCAGGAGCCAATGACGATGTATGCCGGCGGTGAAGGTACGCACCGCCGCGGACGTGACTGCCATTTTCTATCTGTTCAATCACTCGATACCTGATCTTCGACAGGAGAGGACCTACACTGCAAGTGCTGCTGTGACCTCGGTCTGGAAGAGACAATGGCTTGTGCGTCTGGGGAAAGAGCCCCTGCCTTCACATCGGAGGAGTTGGAGAAGCTTGTGGATGGGGTCCTCCCCCAGTACACTCTACTCTACGGTCCTCCAGACAAACAGGTAGGTACACAGGGAGCATGTTGTATGGGCTATGCCTGTGGAGAGTGCTGGATGTAAGAAGGAAGGGGGCAGAGTGCTGCGTGCATGAAAGACGGTGAATGCATTCGCCACATGGCAAGGGTAGGGATGGGGGCCAATCACTTTGACGGTGCAGTTGGTAATGACTTCTCTTCTTCCCCTGTACATTTCATGTAGGTCAGCGCCCACCGGAAGAAAGAAATTTGGCGTGCCATCGCCAAGGACGTCCGGACCCTGGGGGTCTACCACAGACAGAGCACCCACTGCCGGAAAAGATGGGAGGACATTCGCCGCTGGAGCAAGAAGACGGCGGAGGCTCAGCTGGGGATGGCCTCCCAACGTGGGAGGGGTGCCCGTCGCACCATGACCCCCTGATGTTCAGGATCCTGGCGGTGGCCTACCCGGAGTTGGATGGGTGCTTGAGGGCATCACAGCAGACACAAGGGGGTGAGTACACCCTCATTCTGCTGACTTTGTGCGCAGTGGAGTTGTCTGGGTGGGGGAGGAGCGCTGTGGGTTTCCCTAGGCCAGGGCAAGTTCCGTAGGCAAGGCCCCTCCGTAAGCCAGGCCATGTGGCACCCCAGCCCACCTCTGTAGAGTGCCAAGTACAGCTATTCATGCCCCTGTGTCATCTATGTGTGAAGATGTCGTCCATAGCCTTGTAGGCCATTTCCCAGGAATTGAATAGTGGAGCCCAAGAGCGCGGCGTAGTGCAGGGGGCTTCTGTGTCTCTCTTGTCCGCCAACGGTAGCGGTAATCCATGCACTCAACATGTCTTTCTTCTGTCGTCCCCACCCTTTTTGTGGTCTCCCTGTTCTTGTGTGCATTAGCATCATCAGGCAGAGGAGCAGTGGCACTGGAGCAGGAGGGAGCTGCATCCCACATGGCCCTGGAGGGCGAGACTACGGACTTGGAATTCACCAGTGGGATGGAGGGCGAGGGCAGCTTCACAGCGGGGACAGGAGCTGACACCAGCGACACAGACTCGTCCTCTGATGGGAGCTCCTTTGTGGTGGCGGCAACATCTGTGCCCCCCGCATCTACAGGTACAGCCGCCACCCCCCCACCAGCACCGCCCTCCCAGCAGCCCCTCAGCCTTCGCCCGTGCCCGCTCACCCAGGAGGGTGGGCATCACCTTCGCCCCAGGCATCTCAGGTCCTGCCCCAGTCACCCCTGCGGCCCTCAGTGAGGAAGCCATTGACCTCCTCAGGTACCTCACTGTTGGGCCTGTTGGACCATTTTGAATGCCATCCAGGGTGTAGAAAGGCAGTTGCAACAAACTAATGCATTCCTGGAGGGCATTCATTCTGGTCAGGCGGCCCTTCACCGAGCTTTTCAAACTCTGGCCTCAGCACTGATGGCAGCCATTGTCCCCGTCTCTAGCCTCCCCCCTCCAACTTCCTCTACCCAGACCCAATCCCCTGTACCTCTGCCTATCCCAAGCACACCATCAGACCAGCCTGCACACACATCAACACACAAGGGAAGCTCAGGCAAACATAAGCACCACACATCCCACAGGCACACACATGCAGACACACCGACATCCACTGCCTCCACTGTGTCCCCCTCCTCGTCGTCTCCCTCCTCCCTCCCAGTCTCGTCTCCACTCACACCTGCATGCACTACCTCTACAGCCTCTACGTCCCTCACCAGCACACCCACTAGCACACCCCACTCACGTGCAGTCACCACCCCCACTACCATTCCCACGTCCCCTGTGTCCTGTCCCAGCGTGTCTGTGACACCCCCTCCCAAGATACACAAACGCAGGCACACACACACCCAACAGCCATCCACCTCACGACAGCCTCCAGCACATGCACCTGCACCCAAAGACAGCAAACGTACACCTCCTACTACCACCACCTCTTCCTCCACTCCCAAACCCCCTCCAGCTACCTGTCCCAGTGTGTCCAAAAAACTTTTCCTGTCCAGCCTTGACCTTTTTTCCACACCTCCCCCACCCCGTCCATCTCATAGGTCCCGAAGTAGCACCTCAGCCACAACATCTCCGGGACCAGTGGTGCCTGTATTCACCAGTATGTGGAGTGCACCGGCCACCAGGACAGCCAGTATGGCACGGAGCCACAGCACAGACAGTCCCCCACCTGTGAAGCATCAGAAGTTGGCCAGTGCCCGGCGGGAGAGGGGGAAGACTCCAGCCACCAAAGCCGCTCCCAGGGGTCCTGTTGGGAGTGTGGAGTCAGCTGTGACACCTTCCAAGGTGGGGAAGGGCCACAAGAAACCTGGCAAATCTGGGAAGAGCTGCACGGCAGAGAAGACCGCTATCATCCCCGCTGCACAGGAGGCCACTGCCAGCCGCAGCCCAGCTGCCCAGGAGGCCACCGCCAGCCCCAGCCCAGCTGCCAGGAGGCCACCGCCAGCCCTAGCCCAGCTGCCCAGGAGGCCACTGCCAGCCCCAGCCCAGCTGCCCAGGAGGCCACCGCCAGCCCCAGCACAGCTGCCCAGGAGGCCACCGCCAGCCCCAGCCCAGCTGCCCAGGAGGCCACCGCCAGCAGCAGCCCCACTGATCCATGAAGGACCGCCAGCAGCAGCCCCGCTGATCCATGAAGGACCGCCAGCACAAGCCCCGCTGGGCCATGAAGGACCGCCAGCACAAGCCCCACTGAACAGGGCACCGCCAACTCAAGCACCGCTGAACAGGACACCGCCATCTCAAGCACCGCTGCACAGGGCTCCGCCATCTCAAGCACCGCTGAACAGGGCACCGCCAGCTCAAGCACCGCTGCACAGGGCACTGCCATCTCAAGCACCACTGGCCCATGAGCGGCAAGGGCACTGACGCAACTGAGTCCGTCACGGAGTGAATGATGCACTCTGGGCACCATGCCCCCTCCAGAACCAGTGGAGAAAGGCATCCACTCCCTCTGTCCTTGGCAGGATGAAGCACTCTGGGCACCATGCCCCCTCCAGAACCAGTGGAGACTGTTATCCACTTGAGAGACTGTGGATTTGCACTCCCCAGGATATGGCAGTGGGCAACCCACCCACTGTAGAGACATGAGAGACTGTGGCTTTGCACTCCCCAGGATATGGCAGTGGGCAACCCACCCACTGTAGAGACTTGAGAGACTGTGGCTTTGCACTCTCCAGGATATGGCAGTGGGCAACCCACCCACTGTATAGACTTGAGAGACTGTGGCTTTGCACTCCCCATAATTGAACAGTGGGCAAGCCGCCCACTGTAGAGACTTGAGAGACTGTGGCTTTGCACTCCCCAGGATATGGCAGTGGGCAACCCACCCACTGTAGAGACTTGAGAGACTGTGGCTTTGCACTCCCCATGATATGGCAGTGGGCAACCCACCCACTGTATAGACTTGAGAGACTGTGGCTTTGCACTCCCCCGAATTGAACAGTGGGCAAGCCACCCACTGTAGAGCCTTGAGAGATTGTGGCTTTGCACTCCCCAGGATTGAACAGTGGGCATGTGGCCCCCTCGTGGATTTGGCGTTGTGCACTCAAGCGGCTGAGGTACCCCCCTTTTCCCTCCCCCTGAGGTGCCTGTTTTCTTGCTGTCTGATGCCCCTGCAGTGTTCTCTCCGTCATGGTCGGGGATCTTGTGTGGGCCTCGCCCATACCTTGTGGTCCCAGTGTTCCATGGACTTTCTTTGTGCAGTACCTGGACTACTATGCCTGGTATATATTTTGTTAATGTTGTATATATATATTTCTGCCTACTTGTTTGTAATATATTCCGATGGTTACACTCATTTTCTTTGGTCTTTGCATTCTTCCGGGAGGTTTGGGGGGTGTAACTGTGATGTATTGATATGCATTAGTGTGTGTGCTGTAGCGGGTGAGGGTGGGGGTGGGGGTGTTGCGTGTCCCCCCCCCTGTTTTTTGCCTCCCCCCTCCCCTGTCTCGTAGGTGCAGTAATCACCGTGGTCTTCGCCGCCGGCGTTCGTGCTCCTGGTAGAGGAGCAGAAAGACTATCGCAGGTAGGATTTGGAGTTCCGGTTCCATGGTGTCCTCGTTCCTCGTGGAGTGTGTAGAGGTGAGCGTTTTCCCTTCGAAATTCCTGTTTCCGCCGTGTTTTTATCCACGGTGTATCTGCCCTGGAAAAGGTGGCGGATTGGCCTGTCATAATAGTGTGGGCGGTACATTGTCTTCGGCCTGTCTGTTGGCGGTGACCGCCGCGCTGTTTGTTTGTACCGCCGTGGCGGTCGGAGTGTTAAAGTGGCTGTCTTTGTTGGCGGTTTCCGCCACGGTCTTAATTGCTATTTTTTTACTGCCGGCCTGTTGGCGGTCTTATCGCCGCTTTAACACCGTCTGCCAGGGTTGTAATGACCACCTCTGTCTCTTCCTTGCCCTGCCCAAGACACACACCAGGGGTTCGGAGTATGTATTGTGTGAGGGCAGGCACAGCTCTTCCAGATGCAGGTGTCAGCTCCTCCCTCCCATTCTGGCCCTGGAAGACTCATTAGGATATGCAGGACACACCTCAGCTCCCTTTGTGCCACCGTCTAGAGTGAAGTCCCAACTGTCAGTCTGACCCAGGTGTGTATTCAGCAGCCAAGCAGAAGCACAGAATGGTTAAGCAAGAAAATGCTCACTTTTTAAAGTAGCATTTTCAAACAGACAATCTAAAAATCAACTTTACCAGGAGATGTATTTTTAAATTGGGAGTTCAGAGACCCCAAACTTCAAATCTCTATCTGCTCCCAATGGGAAACTGCACTTAAGAGTTATTAAAGGCAACCCCATGCTATCCAATGGGAGAGATAGGCCTTATAAAAGTGAAAAACGAATTTGGCAATATTTAACTATCAGGACATGTAAAATACACCAGTATATGTCCTAGGTTTTAAATCCACTGGACACTGCCCATGGGGCTATCTAGAGCCACCTCAAGGATGACTTACATGTTGTAAAAGGGAAGGTTTGGGACTGGCAAGTGGGTACACCTGCCAGGTCGGACTGTTGGTTTGAAACTGCACACACAGACACTGCAGTGGCAGGTCTGAGACATTTTTACAGGGCTACTCATGTGGGTGACACAATCAGGGCTGCATGCCCACTGGTAACATTTGATTTACAGGCCCTGGGCACACATAGTGCACTTTACTAGGGACTTACCAGTAAATCAAATATGCCAATCATGGATAAACCAGTCACCAATTCAATTTAGACAGAGAGCATGTGCACTTTAGCACTGGTTAGCAGTATTAAAGTGCCCACAGTCTTAAAGCCAACAAAAACAGGTCATATGAAATAGAAGGAAAGAGGAAGTAAGTTTGGGGGTGACCCTGCCAAAAGGGCCAGGTCCAACAGATAGACAGATAGACAGACAGACAGACAGATGGATGGACGAACAGATAGATAGATACACAGACCCAGTTTTGCTTTCCACTTTCCTCTACTCACACTGAATAATGAACAAATGACTCCGAGATAATCAATTTTCACCATAATAAGTTGTTTCCCTTTTTCTTGTAGAATAACCCTGCTTGTTTTTGGACATATTTGCAAACCATAGAAAGGCAAACATCAAGGCCTGGCTTTTCATCTACACTGTGTAGCCTGTCTCTCTCTGCCAAGTTGTCTACAAAAAGCTGTCCCCTTAGAAGGGCTCCACTGCATAGTTCAGCCATGCTAGCTAACAATATGAAAGAGCTTTCTACTGTGCAGTCTCATGCTTTTTCTTTCTACACCCTGCAACACTGATACTTATGAGGTGGAGACTTCTCCCAATAGTTATCTACATTAATGACTATTTTTCCGATGTATCCACTGGAAAACTCTTTCAGAATATTTATGGTTTGTAAATTATCAATAAAATAAGAATGAGGTTAAAGGTCTTTAACATGTCTTTGAAGGTAGACTGCTTTACAGCATGGATATCATCTAAAGATAAAAATGCCCTGTACCATGTTTCCCTCTTTTCATTTGATGCGGCATTTGTGGAAGAATGGGTTTGATTCCAAAAAGCAGTTTAGAACATGATTAAGACCTGTGCTAAGGGACTGAGGGGCATATTTATACTCAGTTTGCACCAAATTAATGGAGTGAGAGTCATTTCTTTACTGTGGAAACCTACCTTGTGTTAATGACATGAAAAGTGGACGTTCCTGGGCAAAAAATGACTCAAAGGCATTTGCGCCTTATTTATACTCCCGTGCAAAAATGACGCACGGGAGCGGGAGGGCCTTAAAAAATGTCTCTAAACCGGTTTAGTTCCATTTTTTAACGCCTGGGTTAGGGCAGGCGTTAAGGGACCCATGGGCTCATTTCCATGGTGGAAGACCATGGAAGCAGTCCACAGGTGCCCTTCCCTGCCCCCAGGGACACCCCCTGCCACCCTTGCCCACCCCTGGAGGTCACCCATGGATGGGGGGACCCATCTACAGTAAGTAGAGGTAAGTAATTTTTATTTTTTTACATAGAAGTGGCATAGGGGAGCCTAACTTGGGCCTCCCTACATGCCACTATGCCCAATGGCCATGCCCAGGGAACAGAAGTCCCTGGGCATGGCCATTGGGCAGGGGGGCATGACTCCTGTCTTTGCTAAGACAGGAGTCATTTCCATGGGGGTTGTGCGTCATAAAATGGTGCTAGTCAGGTTAAAGCCAATATTTTGGACTCTAACCTGACTTGCACTATTCTTTGGCGCACACCCCCCAGTCTTTCCTTCACCTCCGCTGCCCGGTTACCGTCATTTATTTTGACGCTAACCAGACCACAGTGCCAGCTACCGTCATTCCATAAATAAGGTGCCCGGCTGGCGTGTTGGGATGACGTTAGCCAGCATTAAACTTTTTGACGCAAATCTCTGCTAGCGCTGATTTGCGTCAAGAAGTATAAATATGGGCCTGAATCTGCACAGGCCAAACCCTGCCACCATACTCCATGACTGCCCTGAAATAGCAGGGCAAACAGTATCATAGGGGTACAGTGGTGGCCAACATTATTATGGTGATGCAAGCACTGTCATGTTGATGTCCCTATGCTGCTGGCAGAAACAATGTCTTACAGACACCTGTCTTACCTTGTAGAAGCACAATAATGTACCAGAACAAAGGGCTCAAGGCTCCCTGGTAAATTCCTAGATTAGGACCTTTGGGTGTTCAAGCACCTCTGGTGATAGAGTTACCTTTGGAATACTAGCAAGTACAGCACCTGCATATGACTTAATCAAGGGACACACAATAACAACAATGTAATCCCCTTGATTCCCCTTATTGTTAAGGGGTATCCTCTTTTATCTCCAGTGAAGGTGATCCTTGGATTTGCAAATGCACTTTATAATGAGGGGTGACATGAGCTATCTTCTCCTCTTTGGGTCTAAGAGAATTCCCAGGGAGCACCTGGTCTCGAAGAGGAGGCAACCAAAGATACTGTCTGGTCTGGTCACACTCCCAGCTCACTGTAATTCTTCTACCTCATGTTGTGAATTGATAAATTGGACATCAGATAAGGCCACCTGATCCTTACATGGAAGGACTTTGACAGACAAGAACAGTGCTATTCCGTGTACTCTAACAGCTTGTATGTAATGTGTGGCTGGGTTGTACTTGCTGATCTGATGGTAAGGAGAAGCTATCAAGACTTTAAGTTGTTTGGGTACCTCCGGCTCTCTAGATCTGGTAGAATTAAAAAATGGACAGAGAAAAGGGTCCGTTTCGGGCCCTGTGTTAGTGTTCATGTACTTAACTTAACTTCCATCCACTCAGGCTTCCCAACAGACCCTTGCCCCCACCACATCTTCAACATGGCCAGCCAAATCATCGCCCCCCAGCTCCGTGCCGTCATTAACAGTTCCTTCGAGACCGCAACCTTCTCAGATATTTGGAAACACGCCAAAGTCAACGCTCTTCTCGAAAAACCCAAAGCAGACCCTGTAGACCTCACAAACTACCGACCCATCCATCTTCTCCCCTTCCCCGCAAAGGTCATGGGGAAGATAGTAAACATACAACTGTCTTGCTTCCTAGAAGACAACAACATACTTGACGTCTCCCAGTCTAGATTCGGCAAAAACCACAGCACCGAGACCGCCCTTCATCACCTGTACAGACAACATCAGGACCAGATTGGACAAGGGCGAAACCGTCGTCCTCATTCTCCTAGACCTCTCCGCAGCTTTTGACACTCTATGCCACCAAACCCTCCGCACACGCCTTTTCCACGCTGGAATTTGACACAAAAGCCTGGACTGGCTCACCTCCTTCCTCTCCGAAAGAACCCAAAGAGCTTGCCTCCCTCCTTTCCGGTCTACAGCCACCAAGACCATCTGTGGGGGTCCCCCAAGGATCCTCCCTCAGCCCCACCCTTTTCAACATCTACATGGCTCCTGTCGCCAACATCCTCCACCCCCACGGCCTCACCATCATTTCATATGCTGATGACAACCAGCTCATCATTCTCCCTCACTAGGAACCCAGCTACCGCCAAGAATAACCTACACACCGGACTCCTCGCCATCGCCAACCAGATGACAGCAAGCCACCTCAAATTGAACTCAGAAAAAACATGGATCATCATCTTCAGTCCAAACAAGACAGCTTGGAACAACTCCTGGTGGCCCACCACCCTTGGACCGCCCCCAACACCCAAAGCATGCAATCTTGGCATCATACTGGACTCATCTCTCTCCATGACTCAGCAAATCAACACCATATCATCCTCCTGCTTCAACACCCTTTGCATGCTACGCAAGACTTTCAAATGGATTCCTTTAGAAACAAGAAGAAGAGTCACCCACACCCTCATAAGCAGCAGACTGGACTATGGCAATGCATGCCCTCTATGCAGGGACCACAGCCAAGCTTCAGAGAAAACTCCAGCGAATCCAGAATGCAGCCGCACATTTCATCCTCAGCCTACCTCACCACAAACACATCTCCGCCCACCTCAGATCCCTACACTGGCTGCCCATCAACAAGAGGATCATTTTCAAAATCCTTGTCCACGCTCACAAAGCCCTCCATGACACTGGACCAACCTACCCAAAAGAACAAATCAACTTCCACAAACCAACTCGACAGCTCCGCTCTGCCGACCTTGCCCTTGCTACAGTCCCCCACATCCAACGCACCACCTCCGGCGGCAGATCCTTCTCCCACCTTGCCGCCAAAACCTGGAACATGTCTGCAGCATCCCTGCTATGGAGATCATGGTGGTGTGGAGGGCCTGCAAGTCCTCCCTGATCTCCTGATGGTGTTCCTCCTGCAGCCGCATGTTCTCCTGCATGTTGTCAAGGATCTGGCCCATTGTGTCCTAGGATTGTTGGTAGGCACCCAGGATCTTGGTGAGTGCCTCCTAGAGAGTCGGTTCCCTGGGCCTGTCCTCCCCTTGGTGCACAGCGGTCCTCCCAGTGTCCTTATTCCCCTGTGCCCCTGTCCCCTGAAGGGTGTGCCCCCTGCCACTGACCCCAGGTCTCTGATTGTCTTGGGGTGAGGTGTGGAATGGGGTCCCTGTACAGGTGGGCACACTGCTGATTGACGTGTGAGGTCGCTGGGTGGGTGTTGTGGTGTTGGATACTGATGGGAGAGGCTCTGTAGTGGACTGTGAGTGGGCTGGGGTGACCGAGTGTCCAGTGGTCCCTGATAGGCCAGGTTGTTGATCCAGATCCTGAAGTCCAGAGTTACTGTCATCACTGGGGGCATCTTCTGTTGGGGGACTGGTTTGTTGTGGCACCTCCTTTCCTCTGACATTGGCTGTGGCACCTACGGGGATGTAAGTGATGTATTATGCTTCATGTCTGTGACATATTGTACATCCCTAGCTTCCCCTCTATTGTTGCTGTTGCCCTGCCACCTTGGTTTGTGTATGTTGATGTATTGAGGGATGTTTAGTTCCCCTATGCTATGCATGCTTTTGTGATGATTGTCCATGCAGGGCTGGGAGGGCTGTCCATGCATTGGTATAGCACGCAGGGCTTGGCATTGGGGTTAGTCATATGTGTAGGTGCAGTGTGTGGGATGGAGTGGAATGATGGGAGTGAGGGTGAAGGTGTGAAATGGCATGCAGGTATGGGGGTTGATAAGTAGTAAATGTTGACTCACCAGTGTCCAGCCTCCGGCAACTCCAGTGAGTCTATCAGGATGCAGTAATGCCAAGACTTGCCCCTCTCATGCTGTGAGCTGTCGGGTGGAGGTGGGGATCCACCGCCAGTCCTCTGTATGGCGAGCTGGTGCCTTGCTGCTATGGAACATAACTTCCCCATAGGTCATTCCACCTCTTCCTGATGCCATCCGCTGTTCTTGGATGCTGTTCTGCGGTGTTCACCATGTCCATGATTCTCAGCCATAGCTCCATCGTCCTGGCAATGGATATTTGCTGTACCTGTGCTCCAAACAGCTGTGGCTCTACCCTAACTATTTCCTCCACCATGGCCTGCAACAACTCATCTGTGAAACGGGGTGCCTTTGTGGGGACATGGGTGTTGTGTGGTGTGTGTAAGTGTGTGGGTGTTGGGTACTGTGGTTGGGTGTGCGTAGTGGGGTGCGTGAGGGATGTATGGGTGTATGTGGTGTGTGGTCTTGGTGTCAGTCTGGTGGCAATAATTTGTATTCATAAAGGCTAGTGGGTGATGTGGGTGTGTGTTTGATAGTGCTGTGGGTGGGTGGGTGTGGTCTGTGTATGAGTGTCAGGTGTGTGTTTTTGGTATTGGCCAATGTTGTGTGGTTTAGTATTTGGGTGTTCATTCTGAGAACACCGGTGTGTACCGCCAATGGTTTACCACAATTGAATGTCCACATTGGTGATTCTTTTGTCATGATGTAGTGGGCATTGTTCAGTTGGTGTAACGGTATGGGTGTTGGTACCGACAGTTTAACACTGACCTTTGGGCTGGCGGATTTGTGTATGTGGCAGTATTCTGTCGGATTGGTGTGTGTGTGTGTGTCATAATACGGCAAACGGATATTCACCACCGCGGCGGTATGTTGGCAGCCGTCACTGTGGTGGTAAGTGGGATTTACTGCCATTGTCATCATGAGGGCCAACGTGTTTAAAAAAAAAGGTCAGGCCATCCATGTAATTTTTGTTTATATTTCAGATTCTTTACTTAACCTCAGTGTGTTAGCTATTTCCAAGATGTTGTGGTATGGTACTTTTTCAGGCAGCATACTTTTCATTGTGTCACAATCAGATAATTATATGGACCATGACTGGGCTGAGGCTGAAACCAGTGCGAGTTTCTCTCAGTGCCTTCTAATAGGTTAAAAGTGTGTTCAGAAGGCATGAACATCCAATCCTTTGCCTCGCTGTATAGCGCGTAGAACAATGATCGCATATGCCAGTTACACTTGTGGTTCTCTGCAAAATGTGTGAGTAGGGTGGCACTCTGCAAATTGTTGTTTACTTGTCTAAACCACACTCCTAATCATACAGGCCATTTAGGGACTCCCCGCTTTTTTAACCCTACTTAAATACCTGGAAGCTTCTGTCGCCCACCAACCAAAGTTAGGATTTGAATTTTGTTGAGGCCGATGTCTGTAATCGAGCAGTCCTAGCTCTTTAGTACTGATGAGGCATTCTTGTCCTGTAGGAAATTCAGCATCAGCCCTTTCTTACTCGTACCTTCTAATTGCTTTTGTCACACACTTGTCAAACATGCAAGCAGTCTGTCCCCCAAATGCACACACGCACATACACATAGGCTCTCCATGCTCGGCTTTGCCCTGATAGGGCTGTGGGCAAAACAAAATTTGGCGCACCCTTCTCACTTGTCATGTTTAATTTTCACTGTGTTAGAAAATGGAAAGGGTAGGGGGAAGATGGGGCAGGAGAAAAGAGAAGAACAGACTCCCGAAAGGTATTTACTACACTTTTCTTTTGAGCCAAGTTGGAGGGGGGCTGATGTGGGCTGCTCCTGTCTGCATCTAAGGATCGGGCGAGGTGATCAAAGTTCAAATATATAACTCTAAAATTCTCAGGGGTAAATGTAAGAACTTTAGATAGCAGATGTCGGAAACACAGATGAGTGGTCCCTCGCAGTTTCCGACTTATACTGTTTAAAGTTCACACATCGATTCGGAGAAATTCCAAGTTATATATTCAAAACTGTAGACGTTTCTCACGGAGAAAAAAAAACGCGCTTGGCCATCAGAAAATGGCCCCAGGGCCGAAATGTAGTCGGTAATCCTATGTCGAGTCTCCCAAGACCAGACAGTGGCTTCCCAGAGAAAACTCTTTCCATTTCCAGTACTAGTATTATGTAAACGAATAAGAAATAAACATGTGGCTTCAAAGTGCTGATATGATTAGCTTAATTAGACCAAAATACTCAATGTCTTGTCCTTAATGCACTACATCGTATTGCACTGTCATTAAGTTTGGTTATTATTACGTTTTCATTTTTCCAACACTAATATGAAACTGTTTTAAATGTGTTCTTTAATTACTGCATTGCTTAATTAGACCGATTGCTACGGTAACGATGTAGCATTCATTATTTACTTCATAATTATGGCCTTGCTGTGATGCCACTCAGGGCAGTTTCCGCAGTCCGCGAGGATACATGTAACAATAATAAAAACAGGCCACTGAACAGCCAATAATGGTAGGGCATTAAAATATAATAAACTATGCCATATGCAGGAACTTAAAACCGTGAACGTTTGAACTCTTAATTTCAATATTTATGATGGACTTTCTGGGCTTCTTTGCAATATATAAACAACTTATTTTTTCAACTAGCATAAACTCACTCTAATAATTACACCGAACTCCTATTAACTTAATACGCCAGTAGACACAGGATGATCCATTCGCTGTCTCAGACCACAAGACTAACACAATACCCAAGTCATTTGTAACAATATTTAATAATCACTAGAATAACTACTAGGTTACAGAGTAGTGTTCTACCCTCCATAATTCTCATTCCAGAATCAAGTGTGGTAAGTGCTATAAAAATGCAATTACAATACAGTGTTCATTTGTATACTTGACACTGACTCCCTACGAGCGAACGTTACGTGGTACTCCGCTTCACAAGGACCACGTTAGGACTTACCAAGGTCGTCCTATCCTTATATTCGACATTTGATCTCCACTGCGTTACCCGGACGCGCATATTTACTTGTCTCGAACAGTTTCTACTTGTTGTACAAAATCCCAACTTGGAACTTTCTACAGTTTTGCCTATATTCTAGCCTTGAAAAAATCACTTGTGTGACAAAACACATGTTGGCTGTGTTTGATGGACGTTCCTTCTCATTGAACCAAACTGCGGTTTCAAAATAAAGAGATTTTCTATGAGGAACGTGAAATATTGATGTGCCTCATTCACCAACGAATTCTTCATACTTTGGACTTTACTTTTTATGCATTACTGCTTTGTACACTGTGTGCTGTGGTCTTTTTTGTTCACAAATACAATTTAGACTGAGAGCATATGCACTTTAGCACTGTTAGCAGTGGCAAAGTGCCCAGAGTCCTAAAACAAACTGGTCAGATAAATTAGGAGGAAGGAGGCAAACAGTTTAGGGATGACCCTGCAAAAAGGGTCCTGTCCAACAAGTATTTACAACTTTCAGAAATCCACATACCTCTCCACTTCCTAAAATATTTTATATTTTTAGCCAATTTCTTTCACCAAGTGGTAAATTATCTCCCTTTAGAAAGAGCTTCATGGGCTTCCATTCACTGTTTGATGGACTTTCCTGTGACTTAACTTGCCATTTGAGATACTGGCAACATATTAGTAACAATGAAGTATATTTATGTTACCAGTGTGGTAATTTAAAAGTAATATATCTTTATATGAGTGCTGCACACAATCACCAGAACACTTGACACCAGTAAAGGACGTTCCATACAAGTAAAGGAAGAGAGTTGTGCATCTTTGCCTTTGAGGGCTGATGCTCAGGGTGGAGATTTTGAACATTTGTGTGTTCTCCTTGTCCCAGGAAAACCACTGTAGCAAGGTTCACTCGTCTTCCTTTGGTCCCTATGTCCTAGGACAACCTTAGAAAGTGGGTTCCCAGCCTTTTCTCCAAACCAAAGCATAATAGTTAGAAATACTCAGAAATACACTCTGCCCGGAGAACTTCTGAGATATTCAGTTGCATGCAGAGCTGGAGCTTCTAAGACTGGTAAATAAAGTACTATTAAAATGGGTAATATGAATAACTCTCACAGTGCTTACAAATGGTAGTAATGGGGCATAAAGCATTAGAAAACAAAAGATAAGTGTCATTTAAATAAGTCTGAATTTCAAATCCCAACTTCCTAAATCTTATTGCAGTTCTGAGTTCTTCACCTTCAAAGATTCTTGACAAATAGAACAGCTCCAAACAGAGAGCTTTCTTGGCCAAATTTTATTGGGTACCAGACCTCCTCTGAACAGTACACCCAGAATCACCTGCTGCATAGCAGTACCGCCTATTTGCTTATCCTTGAAAGTTTCACAAGTGTTACCTTTCATGAGAGAAAAAAAACCTCACTATCTGCAGTGCAGACATTCTTTCTGAATGCCTTAGAAGGTAGCAGTCTGGGTGCTTAAACCAATATGCGTGGCATTTGAGGCATATCTCAAAAGTAACATACAGGTTTGACCGTGTCACATGCTTGGGGATCAGGGCCTTGGCATGGGTGAACAGTGTCTCTTTAGTATTTGCATTTGTTTCCCATCCTGCAACCAAATCCCAATTGAGCTGTTACATTGGCAGCTACACCAGAGCTACTTTGCTAAGAATCTGTCATCCACTGCACCCACCACTCAAGGTTACTATGGATCCCAAGGTGTTGTTAATTTTTTATGTATGTTTTCAATCTCACATACTTTGCGACAAGATTTGGTATTGAGGACACTGTGTTAAGTCTGCCTGCAGCCTGATGTTCAAGTGAAGCCTTATAAGGTGAGTGGTAGTATGATCTCATGTAGTATGGTATACATAACTCAAACCTATCATTTGTTACATTGTTCAGCCAGGTTACATATTTGTACGTACACTCATAAACATCCATCCATGCTGTACAGTGTGTGTTAGTAAACATATGGGTCAAATGCGACATACGTAAATATTGGCTTGAAGAAAAAGTTGATGGCAATAATTTTTGGCTTAGACATCCCTTAAGGAAGCGTTATTCTGTCCAACACAGCATTATACTGTATAGTTTCTATTTCCCTCTTAATTAACCCTCAGGACGGGCAGATGATGGTACAATCCAGACCACAGTGCATAGGTGTCAGCCAACGTTCTTACAGGTCAGTTGTATTGACATTCTATAATCATTGACCTGAGGTAAACATCACTGATCTCCATCTCGGTTGATGTGTCACATTACACAGAGACAAAGTTGTTGTGTAAGTGCTATTTATTTTAAAGTGCTGTAGTGCTATATGTACATTGTCCATCATTGTGAGTCCATTAGTGTGACACCTTCCATTGGGATCCTACACAAGTGCAAAAGGACATGTCATTGGACATGCTGGGGTGAAGTGTCAGACAGTGCAGAGGGACAGGATTTGCCATTGAGTTAGTGAGAGACAATCACAGGGCAAGGTGACAAGATAAACAGTGGGCTGGAGAACAGTGCTTGTGAGGACCTTGGCTATAGGTGGCCATGTGGCAGGAACTGGTGCTACCGGGTACTCTCACGGGTGAACGTGATCTGTTCAACGTCTTCATCTTCTGATGTGTGTGCTGTCTCCTCTGCTCTTGGTGGTGGTGGTTGTGAAGGGGGAACACACACCTCAGTGTTTGAAGACGTGGAGTCAAACATCCCAGTAGCTGCCAACTGTGGGGCTATTAAGGGCAGTACTGCAGCAAGGAGGAGCTGCTGGTTCTTAAGTATAGCAGCCACATCACTGTGGTAGGCAGCCAGGTCGGCCCTGAGGGGCTCAATATTGCATTTGTGCACGCATTGACAGGATTGTTGTTGGAGGTGTTGTGTCAACTCTCTTACAGCTGTGCTGATTTCCTTCACACTTTTTTCGAGTTCATGCAAGATTGATGTTCACGCTTGCATAGCTGCTGCCTGTTCTGCAGTTGATATCATGCACGAACACACCCCCTCTAGGCTGGCTGCCATATTTTCCATCCCCACCGCACCTCTTTGGCCAGCTCCCGCTAAACTCCAACTACAGTTCTCTTAAAGTTGGTGCCAGTGTCTTCAGAGTCCTCAGCTGGGTTGGAGCTGGCAGGTCGTACAATTGGGGTGGTGGGAGGGTCCTCTGTGATGGCTGCCACTTCTGTGCTCCTCCTTGCGACTGAAGGTGGGGTCTGCAGGGTCCCAAGGACCTCTTGGAGGGTCTGCTGGCTGATGTTTGTCAGCTCGTCATCCATGTCATCAGGGAAGTCCAAGACAGGCATATCCCCAGGAGAGCCATCATCCTCTGCAATGAAATATGGTACAATTAGTGTGTCTGTGTTGTGGGAATATTAATGTGACGTTCCTGCCTTCCTATGTGTTGCACATTGTGATCTTGGTTCCGGTTCATTACTCCTGTCTTTCATATTAGCATTCTCCCATGGCCTATGCCCCACCTGCATTTCACATGTATTGTGGTCAGTTTGGGGACTTGTCAGCATCACATCCTCTAGGTGTTGCTTGTGGCCAAATTGTGAATTGCCACCTTCTTGTCCTACTCAACCCTCCGTATACTTCCATTCTCATGGTGAGGCCTTGCACTGGCTGTGATTATTCTGATGGCACTAGCACCACACTACACAATCTGGAACTGGCCCAGTCTCAGATATTTCACATCCAGCTATATGTTGCTGAGACCAAGCATATACTATGTATAGTATTGGCATGGCACACTACATATGTCAGCAGTGGTAGTGTGTAATGTTGATGTTGGGGAATGCATGCTACATTGGATTGCACTGATGATCCTACCAGTGTTCCATTTCCTTTTCTGACTGTGAGGGTGAATTTCAGTAGCCGGTGACATATGTCCTCCCGCTCACTGCTTTTGTCTGAGGAGTATGACATTTGGGATGTTGCATGGTGTCATCGGAGCTCTTGTGACCCAGGCGCAGGGTGGAACCTGACATATGCAGCATGAGTACGACATTAGTACTGTGTACCTCATAATGTTTATGACAATGGCTAATGTTTGTAGCAACTATGGACAATCACATTTCACAGGATTAGAAAATTTTTATTGATTACTGGGGATTGATAAAGTTGTCATCCTGAACCCTCTAATTTGGGTGTGTTTGATCCCTGGGGACGTTACTGCCATTAGCTACTTGACCTGGACACACAGCAGAGGTTGTAGTGGCAACTGTTGTCAATGTTAAATTCCACTTGCAGATATGGCCTGAGACTGTTAATTGAGCCCTAGTTCATGTAGGGGGAATACCAGCTGATGTGTGACAGCAGCTCAGTTTTACGTTGTACCCTACCCTCCTGGACTGGCTTTACCTTTCCAACATCCTTGGCATGGCAGCATACCCCATGCAAAGGTTGTTGGTGTAGTGTAGTACTGTGCCCCAGGTTTCCTCTGAATTGGCCATGTCCCCATGTTATGACCCTTTACCCATTCCACTCCCTGAATATCATGACTTACATGCATTGTGTAGTAGGTATGTCCCCCCGCTTGCAATTAACATTTGTGCCTTTTAATTCCCCATGCAACTTACCCTGCATCTGTGTAGTCTCCTGGTAGTCTGCACTGTCCTGTCCTTGAATCCCTGTGACGATCTCCTCAGGGATGACGGCTGCCACCATCTCCTCCATGTGGTCCAGGGCCTCCTGCAGTGCTGGACTCCCACCTCCAGTCCGCAGAGCTGCCTTCCTGTTCCTGGCCATCTCTTCCTTGGTCCTGCGCTTGCAGTCATGCCAGCATTTCTTGCACTCGATGACTGTTCTCCGTACTTCTACCACACTGTTTATCTTGTCAACAATTTGTTGCCATTTTGCCTCTCTCCTACTGATTGACAGCTTTGATGTGACAAATAGTTTGGGCTGGTGTTCTGTCACCTCTTTCACCAGAATTTCCTGATCCTCTGCACTGAAGCAACACTTTATTTTCTTCTTCTCCCTGTCCTGGGTCTTCTGTGGGTCCTCCTGGCTGGTTCCTGGTCTGTTGTCATCTTCCTGGGGTCTGTGCAAGCATCTGGGATCCATTTTGGCTCTCCTTAGCACATTTTGCTGTGTTTGCGCCACTTTTTGACGCAATTGCATCAAAAAATGTGCGCGTCCGGTTTGCGATGTCGTAAACCGGCTCACAGTCATTTTCGCTGCATGAACGGCGTTTTTCTTTACGACATGACGCATTTGTTTGAGTGAAAAAGAATGACTCACACCAGTGGTTTGCACCGCCGTGCGTCAAAGTATAAATTTGACGCCCGGGTGGCACAAAGAAATGGCGTTAGCTGGCTGTAAAATGTTTGACGCAAAACTGCGTCAGTGCAGTTTGCGTCAAAAAGTATAAATATGGCCCTAAGTGTGAGAGGGTGTTTCTGGGTGTGACAGTATCTGTCTGGGTGTGAAAGTGGGTGTGACCATCTGAGTGGTTCTGTGAGTGGGTGCCTGAGAGTCTGAGTGAGTCTGTGATTGGGTACATTAGTGTCTGAGTGAGTCTGTGAGTGGGTGCATTAGTATCTGAGTGGGTCTGTAAGTGGGTGAATGAGGGTCTGAGTGGGTCTGTGAGTATGTATGTGAGGGTCTGAGTGGGTCTGCAAGTGAGTGCATCAGTGTCTGAGTGGGTGTGTGAGTGGGTGCATCTGTGTCTGGGTGGGTCTGTGAGTGGGTGCATCAATGTCTGAGTGGGTCTGTGAGTGGATGCATCAGTGTCTGAATGGGTCTGTGACTGGGTAAATGACAGTCTGAGTGGGTTTGTGAGTGGGTTCATGCATCTGTGGGTGGGTGCCTGAGTCTCTGAGTGCATGTAGAGTGAATTAATTAGTGTGTTTTTTTTTCAATAATCTTTTGCTTATTTGTGATTAAGCTCCATTAATCTCACTTTATCCTGATCAATCTGTATTAATCGCAAATATTGCACATGATGAAGAAAAATCATTTTAAACCCAGGATTTCATCCTCAAACACCCCTATATCAAATTCCTGGGGTCAGAGTACTTCCACCATGCTCCCTTATACTACTTTTCATTTTGTTTTTCAGCCCCAGTGACCCTCTTCCGTAACTTAAAATGGCGGCCACAACTTTCTGTTCAGGTTGTGGCCAGACAATTACAGCACTTCTTTTCGTATGCATTTGCAAAAATTCACGAGTAACCATAGAAGTCAAAATGTGTCATAAAAATCTTAAAAAGTATAAGATCTTTATACCATAATCACCAAGGATCAAACAACACAGAAAAGTGTGACAATGCACCTCAAATGCACAATTTATAGACATTGGGCAAAGAATTTAAGCTAAGATTTCAATGAAAACAATAAAATAGATTGTTATCTTATGAGACTTTCAGTAGCTTCCTTCCAGTACACCACATATCCCCAAGAAACTCAGCAACTGTGATGGCAATAGATGGACTGGGATCTGATTTTAAAATCCTCAGTGCTGTGGCATAGTCACGGCTCCCCAGCTGCCTACAAATTGGGAACAACCATTTCTCCCAAGGTAGTGCGTACGTTGGACAACCAAAAATACATATGCTGTTGATTCAGTGTCAACTTAGCAGCTAAGGCACAATGTGGTGGAAGTACATCTGGTGTGCCAGCTGCTCATCAAGGAATTTAATGGGAGGGATCCGAATCTGAACTGCATGTAGAGCTTTCTGACGCTCAGCACCGAAATGCAGTTGGGTAAGGCTCTGGGAACCTAGTACATTTGAAATTCAAAAACTCATTTGTGAGCTGCCCTGTGATGGAAGGAGCTGTCTCAGTCAGTGTTACCTACTCCAAGTAACATGACTTCACCTATCTTTGGAAAGTATGAGCTCTGGAAGAGAACAATTCCATGCATGTCCTAGCCCAATAGCAGTCAGTAATTTTTTCACTCTGTTTATCCAAGGAATCTTGTTGAACAGACTTCCCTGAATGCATTTGCATAGGAGGATAATTCCGATGTTGGCATAATTCTCCTCCTGAACAACAAAGGTCTTAGCTAGGCTTTATCAACTAAAGATTTATGAGCCAACATCCAAATACAAGGGAAAAAGTGGAGTGTTTGGAGGTAAAGATACACATTTTCTCAGAAACATGTTTAATGTTAATTAGTTCACTTAGATTCTCAAGCCCCCATAATTCTGCCCGTACGGGGCCGCACCTATAGATTTTAAATCATAAATCTAAAGGCCAACGGCTATGGGTCTGCTAGATGACAAATGGCGATCCCTCAATAGAACTCCAACTAATTGTCTAAACTTCAGGGTCATCAAGATCACATGCATTTTCCGTGATATTCCATCTGACAACTTGATACCTAGGTATTCAAAGGTATTAACTTGTTCAAGTTTAGTCCCACCCAGAGAAGGCCCCCCCCTATAAGAATTATGTGGATTGATCACAATGAACTTTGTTTTTTCTGTGTTAATCTCAAGCCCTATTAATACACAGAATTAGTGATTAAATATGAACTGGAGTCCCCCTGGGGTTTTGGACACTAACAAGGCATCATCGGTGAATAGAACTACAAATATTCTATCCTTAACTAACATCGGGGTATCGGTGGGCTGGGAAGAAATAAACTGAACAATGTTGTTTAGGTACAAGGAAAAAAGGGTTGGGGCCAAAACACACCCCTATCATACATCTCTATTGACATTAATTGGGTCTGTTAGCTGGCCTTGTTCCCGCTAATGCACTCTAGTGAAGTTTGCTTCATGGAGGCGGACGACTAAAGCTAGGATCTCAGACGGTATTCCTATGTCATATTATGCTTCCCAGATCTTACCTCTGGGAACCTTATCAAAAGGTGACTTTAAATCTTTGAACGCAAAATAAAGTCTCCCCTTCACAATCACAAATATTTTCCAGTACAAGAGTAAAAAGCAAAATACCTGGTCGATTGTTCTCGTCTTTTGTCTCAAGCCAGCCTGGTATGGGGATAAAATGTTGTTCTCAATAATCCAAACTTGGATTTTAGAGAGGAGGGCACGACAGAACACCTTCTGTATTGAATCCATAAGGATAGGCCTATAGTTGCCAGGTATAGACCTAGCGCCTTTCTTAAATAAGGGTATAACCTCTGCCCCCTCCATGACTCTGGGATCTTCACTCCCCCTGCAATAGCATTAGATAACAAGAATAAAAACTGAGCCCATTTATCTTTATCATAATTTTTTTTTTACTGAGAATACCAAAAGGGCCAGCGGCTTTAGAGTGTACTATGGAATCAATAGAATCACATATATCAACCAGATCGAACAAATCACAAAAGTTGCTATTTTAAAGCTGAGTGGATATGGAAGAGACAGGACCATCATTTAGATGCCTGGCTTTACTGTAAAGTAAATTAAAATGATGGAACCAGTTGGAAGACTGTATATGGTTTCCTAAGGAAACAGCCGCGCTATGGCTGCCATTATCAACCAAAAACCAAAAGAGTCTGGAATCTTTCCGCTCACATGCTTCCTTAATTGCCCACCATCTCTCCTCTTCCCAATCCCACTTGGCCTTAGTATGTACCTGCTTTATATTCTCCAAAATCATCTAATACAGGTACCGTCTTTGGACTTAATTGCCCTAACTAGTTGCACTAGTGCCTGCCTACATTCGCTATAAAACCACTGGGCTCCCTCTCCACAAATTGGCGTAGGGAGAGCTTGAAGTACAGGCACAATAAAAAACGATTCCAACTGATTAAAGAAACAAGTATGAACACCAGGAATTTTAAGAAACCCACCTGCCTCCTCAATCAAAATGTCCATAGATGACAAACATGATGCCAAATCTTGACTAAGACGGTGGAGGGTATCTTCTTGAATGGCAACCCTATGGCACCGTAAACGATGCTTGTCCTTTGTAGGCTGAACCGCCCTTGTGGCTGGGCAAAGACAAAGCACATGCTGCTCCCTGTCCCAGAGAGACTCCAAACTAAGACAAACGAGCTCATGGTCGCTGTCTGTTGTGTACCTAACCACCATGTCATCCACCAAATACCATTATTTTAGATCTATCAGAATGTAGGCAATATGACTTTTCCCTTGTGAGACATTAAAAGTAAAGGACCCTGTTTGTCAGACTAAGACCCTCATTATGACATTGGCGGTCAGCTGAGCGCTACCCCGGTGATGGCGGTAGTCCCATTGCCAGGCTGGCATTGAAGCTTGCCAAATAATTACCACAGTGGTGATATCTCCCATATACAGCCAATGAACCATCTGAACCGCCAGTGCGGTCCGGCCACTGACCACGGCGGTTGCCATCTTTAGGCTGGTGGAGCACCATTCCCCGCCCACCATATTATGAAATGGCAGACCAGCAGGATTTCAGGGGCGGGACCACCGCCATGAAAAGCCTGGCAGAAACAAATCATATAAAAGGAGACATCCACCTCCAGAGACACAGAGGAGTCCGCAGCCGCCATGGAACGCATTGGGAGAGGGGTCCTTGGATTTAGGTTTGGGAGGGGGTGGGTCTTTGCTCTTCGGTTTAGGGGGTGGAGGAGTGGATTTGGAACGGGGGTCGGAGTGGCAGTCTTGTACCCCTTAGTGGGAGATTTTGCTCCAGGGGGAGTGGAAGATAATGCACCCTTGGCAGCAGCGGACACTGAAGACAGTGATGAGGATGAGGAGGAGGAAGATGTGGACAACAGGACACATCTGATACAGCAGTACTTCCAATGACGCTCAGGTAAGACTATACTTATATTCAAGTGCTGTGTGGCTGCTATGTTGTGCCAAGCAGAAATGTGTGCATTATGTGACCTCAATCAATGAATTAATCAATCAAATGTATTAAGTGCGCTGCTCACCTGGTAGGGTCTCAAGGCGCTGGGGGGGATTAGTGCTCTAAAAGCCAAGTTTTGAGGTGCTTTCTGAAAGTTAGGTGGTCGTGGGTCTTGCATAGGTTGGTGGGGAGGGAGTTCCAGGTCTTGGCGGTGAGGTGGGAGAAGGATCTGCCACCGGAGGTGGTGAGTTAGATGCGGGGTACTGTAGCGAGGGTGAGGTCAGTGGAGCGGAGCTGTCCAGTTGGGTTGTGGAAGTTGATTCGTGCGCTGAGGTAGGCCAGTCCGGTGTCGTGGAGGGCTTTGTGAGCATGGATTAGGATTAGGACCTGACACTGTTCCATCTGTGGTTAGTCATGCCAGTGTTATAGTGACGGTGAAAAAGCTTATTCAGTCCATGCAATGTGTCAGTAGTTTAGCTTTCTCAAATACATGCCCACTGCAAACTGTGTCCTCATCCCATACAGTACTTAACATATGTTGCTATGAATGTCATGTGACTTAACATGTGCTTACACAACCGTCTGTGACTTCAATTTCACTGACAGTGTCGGCCCAGACTAGGTGGTCAAGAGGAGGGATTTGCATACTCATAACATGACATAGCTAATACTGTGAAGAGGGCCTGAAATGAGTTGTTTCTCCTCACTTATGGTGTTTGGAGTCAATCACTGTGCAATTTACAGAGTAGAAGTGACCAGCTGAATGTAGGCTGTTAGAGGGGCTCATGTTGCTCTACTTTCTTTACTTCTCAATTGAATTACACTAATGGTTTCCCTTTTTGCAGATGTTGGTGTGGTCACAACTGTGAACTCATGTGACGCCTACAGACTGCTGTCACACAGTTTGGTGGACGGTGACTTGTGGCATGCTCTCACACTGGTTATGTGTACCCCAAATGACTGTCCATTGGATGGATTCACACTTTACATGACATTTGCACAGGATATAAAGGTCAAGACATTGCATTTTGTTGTAATTAAAGCACAACACTTTCAGTTGTGTTCATGTGTGTGTTTATTGAAGTGACAAAAAGGAAGGGATACTGCAACAGAGTGGGGCGATGGTGGACGAAATCTTCAGTGTAGTGGCCCAATTGGTTTGTAGCACAGATTCAGTATCCATGGGGCCATAGAAAAAGGAGCAATGGCAGTCCAAAGCGAACAAAGTGTCTCAGTGGCACACAAGGGAGACGTTCAGGAGGGGCCCATTTCCTGGTGGTGGTTTGTGTCTTGGCTACTGTCCCTGGTGTCTGTCTGGGTCACAGGGAACGTTTGTGGGTTGGTTCTTCTGCTGCAGAGGCAGGGGTGCTGGTGGCCTCTGAGTCTTGTGGCAGGTCCTCCTGTCCATTAACTGCAGCAGTGAGTATACTGGCTACCAGAAGGGGCCAGTTGGTGTGTTGTGTACTCACACATGATGTTCGCCATGTCACCCAGCACCCCTGCAATGGAGGCCATGTTTGCATTTAAGTCCTGCAACTGCTGCATGACCTCCTGGTGGTGTTCCCCCTGCAGCCGCTGGTTCTCCTGCAAAATGGTAATCACCTGGCCATGCTGTCCTGGGATTTCTGGTAGGCTTCCAGGACATGTGTGAGTGCCTCCTAGGCAGTCGGTTCCCTGGGTTGGGCCTCCCCTTGGTGCACAGCTAACCTCCCACTGGCCCTGGCCCCCTGTGCCTTTTTCCCCTGAACTGTGTGCCCACACCCACTAACACTAGGACCTTCATTGTCTTGCCTGTGTGGTGTCGACTTGGGTCCCTATACAGGTGGGCACACTGTTGATTGTCGTGTCCTGGGAACAGAGGTTTTGGGACGGGTGGCTGCTGTGGTATTGGAGTCTGATGGGGGAGGCCCTGTGGTGGACTGGGTGCTGGCTGTGGTGTCCGACTGACCAATGGTCCCAGATGGGAGAGGGAGATCATCCAGATCCAGACATCCAGAGTTGCTGTCATCATTGGAGCCCTCTTCTGGTGGAGGAATGGGTTACCGTGGCACATGCTCAACATTGACATTGGCTGGGGTACCTTTGGACATGCATAACATTTGTTACAATCATTGTCAGTTACATAATCAGCATTTCTGGCTTTCACTATGGGATGGGTGCTGTCCTTCTACCTTGGGTTAGTGTATGGTGATGGATTGTGGGATTGTTAGTGCTACATGCTGCCCATGCATTACTGTTGTGTGTGCATGCAGAGCGGGGAGGGATGTGCTTTCAGTGGGTAGAGCATGCAAGGATACACGAGTGGTTATGGGGGTAGTTCTCTATATGGGATGGAGAGGGGTGAAGGCAGCCAGGGTGAGGGGGTGACATGCTATGCAGGTATTGGAGGTGTTGAGGTGATAATGGTGACTTACCAGTGTCCAGCTCTCCAATGATTCCAGTGAGGCCCTCTGGATGCAGGATTGCCAAGACTTTCTCCACCCTTGCTGTCAACTGTGGGGGAGGAGGTGGGGTCCACCGCCAGTCTTCATAATGGCAATGTGGTGCCTAGAGGCCACTGCACGCACCTTCCCCTGTAGGTTGTTCAACCTCTTTCAAAAGCAGTCCTTATGCATTGATAGGTTCCCACAGAGTTCACCTTGTTCACGATCCTCTGCCATAGCTCTTTCTTCCTGGCAATGAATATCTGCTGGACCTGTGCAGTGAACATCTCTGTCTCTACCCTGACAATTTCTTCTACCATCTCCTGCAATTCCTCATCAGTGAAATGGAGGTTCCTTTGTGGGGACATGCCTATTGTGTAGTGTGTGTTAGGCGGGGGTTAGGTGTTGTGGTATGATGTGTGGTGAGTGATGCATGACAGTGTATAGGTGGTTGTGGTGTGTGTGTGCAGTTCAGTCAATGTATGTTCTGGCAACGTGTAGGAGAATTGTCGAGTTTGCAAAGAATTGTGGGTTGTATGGGGGTGGGTTTTATAGTGCTGTTGGGGTGTGTGTACGGTGTGTGTATATGTGTCAGGTGTGGGTTTTTAAATATGGCCATTGTTGACTTCTGTTGGTGTGGAATGGCCAAATCGACCGCAGTGGTCCACACCGCCAATGGGTGACCACGGTTCAGAGTCTGCTGTGGTGATTTGTGGTTCATAATTTGGAGGCTGGTGTGTTGCAGGCGTAGTGTTGAGGGTGGTTTTACGCCTCCATTGGGTCTAGCGGGATTATTGTTTTGGCTGCGTTCTGTCAGTTTTGTGTTTGTGTGTCATAATCTGGCAGGCAGATTGCCCTCTCCATGGCGGTCAGTTGGCGGCCGTCACCACGGAGGTCTTCGGAAAAGACTACCAATGTCATAACAAGGGCCTTAGTTCTTCTGATGACAGCCCTAAGCCCTAGCCTGAGAGACATGGCCTTCAACTGAAGGGCAACCTGTGACCACTTCTTCACTGGGGTTAGCTCTACCCTAGGTATGTTCCAAGAGTCGTCACCTTCCAAACAGTCACACATATCGCTCATGTCAAGGGGTTCAAATGTAACATTGAAATACCCTGCTGAGATTAAAAGATGGTTCCTAGGTCTCTCTCCCAACAGATTCTTAAGTAATTGCAGTGTAGTAGAGTATCTGGCCTCACTTGTGCTCCTAGGCATAAGTGTTGTAAATATCAATAGTGACGTTGTCAGGCCCCTTGAGGCTAATGCCTAAAATGTCAGGGCAATCCGTGACCGCACACTGAAGGGCAATCTTCATCGAAATTTGTAATCCCCTGGATGAACGCTCCAATTTGTTAGAAATGGCTGGGAGGTAGTCGGTCACATACCCTGATTTAAAAGCTGGCTCGGAGATCCAGGTTTCCTTCAAAATGCAGATGTCATAGGTGTCCATAAATACATTCCAATGGTGCCACATTCCATGAAACAATGTTGATTTTGGAAAGGATGCTCTTAAGGTTTGACAGGGGGAACAAATTAGCAGATGAATCAGACCATGCTATCAGGGAGATGCAGTTATCACTATGGACAGATGTACCTTCCTGAAGCAATACAAAAGAAGGCTCCTCTCGACAACAAAGACCCCTGACTACCGATGAGGAGCATCCCTATTCACAACAACTGCTAAAGAAACCCACAGTTCCACTAAATCTTCCCATAACCGAAGGAGTGTTCACGTGCAAGTGCTGAAGTCACTTAGGCCCTCATTATGACATTGGCGGTAAGTCCCGCTTACTGCCATGCTGACTGCCGCCAACATACCGCGACCGCGGCGGAATACCGCTATCCATATTATGACACACACATAGCAATCCGTCACTATACAGACACAAACACAAGTCCTCCAGCCCAAAGGTCAGTGATAAAGTGGTGGTACCAAAACCCACACCATGACACCAACAGAACAATGCCCACAGCATTATGACCCACGAATCACCGCTCCGGACCTTCAACCGCAGTAAACCATTGGCGGTACATACCGCCACGCTCAAAATACACACACACACATACAAAACAACACCACATTGGACAATTCAAACTACACAACCTGACACTCACACCCACGCCACTATAAAACACACATTACCCACAACCCTTTACGACTCAAAGAAATTGACAAGAGAGACAGAGACACACCAAGAGCACCCACAGAACCAGAGCCACAGAACACCATCACCCATACACCATCTACGCACCTCACAGCACACACCCCAACACATCACCCCACACACCCTCACACACACCACTCACACTACACCCATGGCACCACAAAGACACCCCAGGTTCTCAGAGGAGGAGCTAAGGGTCAAGGTGGAGGAAATCATCCGGGTAGAGCCACAGCTATTCGGATCACAGGTGCAGAAGACATTCATTGCAAGAAAGATGGAGCTATGGCGGAGAATCGTTGGCAGGGTCAACGCTGTGGGACAGCACCCTATAACAAGGGATGACATCAGGAAGAGGTGGAACGACCTACGGGGTAAGGTGAGTTCCATGGGTGCAAGACACCAGATAGCTGTACAGAGGACTCCTCCCCCACAACTAACAACATGGGAGGAGCAAGTCTTGGCAATACTGCATCCTGAGGGCCTGGCAGGAGTAGCAGGAGAACTGGACTTTGGTAAGTCAATTCTCTATTACTATCAGCCCCCCACCTGCAGGCCATCACATACCCCCACCTCTACCCTCACCCCATCACCCCACCACCTCACATACACCCCACCATCACAACCCACCCATCCCAATACCCAGCACTGCATGCACCACCAATGCCTGGGCATCACTCACAGCCCTGCATGGATACCCATCACCACAGCATGCACACTAGAGGGAGACACCTAGCCCACAAAATAACTATTTACACAAGGCAAAGCTGACAGGACACTCACAACCATACAGGGCAACACACCCATGCACAAGATGTCAGACGCAGAAACATTAACACTTCATTTATATCCCCACAGGTCCCACACCCAATGTCACCGGAGAGGATGTGCCAGCAACAACCAGCCCCCCCCCCCCCAGAAGAGGTCCACAGTGATGACAACAGCTCTGCTTGCCTGGATCTGGGTGACCAACCTGGCCCATCAGGGACCTCCGGACAGTGGGTTACCCAGGCACAGTCCCAAACTACCACAGATCGTGCCCCCTCAGGAAACACCATCACAGCACCCTCCCAGCGGGCCCATACATCTGTCCCCAGGACACGTCAATCAGCAGTGTGTCCACCACTACAGGGACCCCAGGCAACCCCACAAACACAGGACAATCAGTGACCTGGGGTCAGTGGCAGTGGGCACACGGTTCAAGTGACAGAGGCACAAGACAACAGGGAAAGTGGGATGACTTCTGTGCGACAGGGGAAGGACAGGCTCAGGGAACTGACTCTCCATGAGGCACTCAGCAACATCCTGGGAGCCTACCAACATTTCCAGGAGACAATGGGCTGGAGACCCAGCGGCTGCAGGGGGGACAGTAGCTGGGGATCAGGGAGGACTTGAGGGACATCCACACCACCCTGGTCACCATTGCAGGGGTGCTGGCAGACAACGCCAATACCATGAGGGAGGCAGTGGCACACCAACGGGCCCCTGACACTAGCCACACCGATGAACAGCCTTACACCTCCGCTGCCACTAGTGGACAGGAGGACCCGCCACGGGAACAACAGGCCACCAGCACCCCTCGTCCTGCAGAAGGAGAACCACTCTGCAAACGGTCCCTGTGATCTAGGCAGAAGCCAGAGAACATTGCCAAGACCCCCGCCAGGAAATAAGACTCTCCTGATTGTCACCCTTGTGTCCAGCTCTGTCATCCTGTCCACCTTGAAATGCCATTGCTCCACTTCTTATGCCCCCTTGGACAATGCACCTGTGATACAGATAGAATGGACTCTATCCTGGACTCTCCTCCACCATCACCCAAGCCCACTGCACATCTCCATTAACTTTTCAGCAAATAAATAAACACCCTTTGTAAAAATACAAGTATGTAGTATGTCAAATTATTCAAGTATGTATTCCTTTAACAATCCGTAGACATTGCAATTAGACTGTACAGTAATGCACACATAGGTATGACCTCTATTGTGCTGCAGTTAATACACCAGGAGCCAGAGTAGGGCACAGATATCTGTGAATAGACTTGTCAAAGGTTACAGTAAGTGGCCACAGTAGTGTGAACAGCAGCCTGCCAGTGGAAATTTACAACACAAAACTGCAATGGAAGGTGAAGTTACAGTGTCTTACCTGTGTCACTGGAAGTACTGTCAAATGATAGATGTTCTGTTGCCACATCCTCATCCTCTGCCTCGTTTTCGTCACTGTCCACAGGCTCCACCGCTGCCACACGCCCATCTCCAGCCTCATCCTCCTGCAGAAAAGGCACCTGGCGTGTCAAGGCAAGGATGTGCAACATGCAACATGCCACGTTGATCTGGCACACCTTCTTATGTAAGTAGCACAGACAACCACCTGTTAGATGGAGGCACCGAAACCTGGCCTTCAGGAGGCCAAATGTTCACTCTATAATTCTTCTTGTTTGCCCATGTGCCTCATTGTAACGTTCCTCTGCCTTTGTCCTGGGATGCCTCACTGCGGTCAGTAGCCATGAGAGGTTGGGGTAACCAGAGTCACCTGCAAATATCAAGGGATACTTGTTAACCAGACACTCACCCTTAGGGCCAACCCCACACCCATATACCAACATACACTGGCTGGGGACCATGAGCTCACCTATTAGCCACACCCGGTGCCTCTGTAGTTGAGCCATCACATATGGGATGCTGCTATTCCTCAGGATAAAGGCATCATGCACAGACCCAGGATACTTTGCATTCACATGGGAGATGTACTGGTCCACCAGGCACACTATCGGAACATTCATCGAGTGAAAGTTCTTTTGATGTTTGAACACCTGTTCATTTCTCCGGGGTGGGACAAAGGCAATATGTGTACCATCAATTGCCCCAGCAATGTTGGGGATATGTCCCATTGCATAGAAGTCAGCTTTCACTGTGGCCAAATCCTCCACTCAAGGGAATACGATGTAGCTGCGCATGTGTTTCATCAGGGCAGACAACACTCTGGTCAGCACGTTTGAGAACATTGGGTGTGGCATTCCTGCTGCCAAGCCCGCTGTCACTTGGAAGGAGCCACTTGCCAAGAAATGGAGCACAGATAGGACTTGCACAAGAAGGGGCATCCAAGTGGGCTGACGGACAGCTGAGATCAGGTCTGCCTCCAACTGGGCACACAGTTCTTGGATTGTGGCCCTACCAAGTCTGTAGGTGAGGAAAATGTGCCTGTTCTCCGTTGTTGCAAAGTCCACCAGGGGCCTGTACATGGGGGGATGTCTCCATCTCCTAATCATTCCCAGCTGTTGTAATCTAGGGGGCAAAATGATTAGCAACAACGATGAACAACTGGTCAGTTTCCAACATTTCCTCAATGTACAATGCATTGCATGTTGTGACAGAAACAGTATGTTGATGTTTAGTCCCAAAATGTGCTTATGTCTGCTGTGATGCAGTTAGGTGCCATGGCCTGCCCCCCCCGAAATAGCAGACGCCTGTCCTGTGTGGAGGGACAGGTGGAAATGAGGTAATGCCGCTGATGTTTTGCACCGTTGCAGGAGGTGGTGGAGTACTGCAGTGCAACTCCTCATTGGTTATCATTGGGCTCTATGGGTTACAGTAGCCAATGGTGATGTACGCCGGCAGTGACGGTACGCACTGCTGCAGACGTGACCACCATTTTCTATCTGTTCACTCACTTGCTACCTGAACTTCAACAGGAGAGGACCTACTGCAAGTGCTGCTGTGACCTGTGTCTGGAAGCGACCATTGGCTCTAGTCACTGGGGAAAGGGACCCTGCCTTCACCGCTGCGGAGTTCGAGAGACTGGTGGATGGGGTCCTAGCCCAGTACTGATTGCTGTATGGGCCTCCGGACCAACAGGTGAGTACACTGTTTGCCCGATGCATGGGGCATGAATGCATGGATTGCTGTGTGTGAAGGCCTCGTGTAAGGAGGGTGGTTGAGGGGTCCTGGGCAGCATGCTGCATGTATGGTGGGCAACTTATGTGCATAAGGGGATGGGAGGTATATGGTGGGCCATGAGTGTAACAGGCCGGACGGTATGACTGATACCATTTTCTATTTTTATTTTTCTGCAGGTCAGCGCCCATCAGAAAAAGGGTATATGGCGTACCATCGCCAAGGACGTGCGGACCCTGGGGGTTTACGGCAGGCGGAACACCCACTGTCGCAAATGTTGGGAGAACCTGAGACGCTGGGCAAGGAAGACGACGGAGGCCCAGCTGGGTATGGCCTCCCAACGAGGAAGGGGTGTCCATCGAACCCTGACTCCCATGATGTTCCGCATACTGATGGTGGCCTATCCAGAGTTGGATGAGCGCTCAAGGCCATCACAGCAGCCACAAGGGGGTGAGTACAGTTCCCAAAATACTACATGCATGTGGAGGGGTGGTCTCTGGGTGGGGGATGTGCGCCTGTTGGTGCCCCTAGGCCAGGCCGGACATTGCAGGGTAGGTTCCATGTTGGGCAGGGGCTGATGCACTCCACCCCCAAACAAGCTAGGGGGGATCCACTACTGGGTAGGGATCTGTGGGTCTCAGGTATGCTGCAACTGGCGTTAGGTATTACTGTCCATGGCCTGGTGACTAGCATTGTGACTGGTAGTACATCACCTAGTGTGTAGGGCTGTTCCCTGTGTGTTGTGTACATCAACAGTGGTATTGTTGCTGGCATTGACCAAGCGTATTGTCTGTTTCTTCCCCCCCTTTTTGTTTTGTCACCCTGTCCTTCTGTGCATTAGTATCATCTGGCGGAGGAGCAGAGGCACCGGCAACAGAGGGAGCTGCACCCCACAGGGCCCAGGAGGCCGAATCCACCGATGGTGAGGGCACCAATGGGATGGAGGGCGAGGGGAGCACCATGGCAGAGACTGGAGGGGACAGTTCTGAAAGTGATACCTCCTTTGATGGAAACTCCCTGGTGGTGGCGGACACCTCTGTGGCCACCCCAGCTACATGTACAGCTGCCACCCCCTGTACCAGCACCGTCCTCCCAGCAGCCCCTCAGCGAGTTTCCGTGCCTGCTCACCCAGGAGGGTGGGCATCTGCTTCGCCCCATGCACCTCAGGCCCAGCCCCAGTTAGCCCTGCTGCTCTGAGTGAGAAAGTTATTGACCTCCTGCGATCCATCTCTGTTGGGCAGTCAACCATAGTAAATGCCATCCAGGGCCTGGCAGGGCATTTGCAACATAGAAATGCATTCCTGGAGGGCATTCACTCGTGGTGGCCCAACATAGATCATTTCAGGCTCTGGCCACCTCCCTGATGGCAGCCATTGTCCCTGTCTCTAGCCTCCCCCTCCAACTTCTGCTGCCCAGTCCCATTTCCCTGAACCCCAACCTATCCCAAGCACACATTCAGACCAGCATGCACCCAAGGCAACACACAGGAGTGGCTCAGGCAATCACAAGCACCACATATCATCCGAAAGGCACTAACACATACACCATCCCAAAGCAGACATACCAACATCCACTGCCTCCACTGTGTCCCCATCCGTCCCCCTCCTCCTCCTCATCCACCTCCCTCCCAGTAGCGTTTCCACTCACACCCGCATGCACTACTTCCACACCCACTGCCTCTATCACTATCACACCTATTAGTACACACCCCTCAGTGGCAGTCACCACGTCCACATCCATGCACATGTCCCCTGTGTCCTCTCCCACTGTGTCTGTGCCCCTCCTCACAAAGTACACAAACACAAGCACTTAGACACCCAACAGCCATCCACCTCACAACAGCATCCAGCCCATGCACCTGCATCCAAACACAGCAGACACCTCCTACAACCACTACCTCTTCCTCCACTCCCAAACCTTCATCCTCTTCCTGCCCCTGTGTCCCTAAGAAGCTTTTTCTCTCCACCCTTGACCTCTTCCCTACCCTTCCCCCCGTCCTTCACTTCGAGCCAGAGTGGGCAGAACCCAGGCCAGCACCCCAGCCACCCAGTCAACGGCCACTAGTTTCGGCAGCTATTGCCGGTGTGAGAGGCTCCAACGAGACAATCATCAGCACTGGCAGTGTGCCTGCACCAGCTGCCAAGGGGAAGGGCAAGGAGGCACCACCAGCTGCCAAGGGCAAGGAGGCACCACCACACGGCAAGGGCAAGGAGGCACCACCAGCTGCCAAGGACAAGGAGGCAGAACCACACGGCAAGGGCAAAGAGGCACCACCAGCTCCCAAGGACAAGGAGGCGCTGCCAAGGGCAAGGAGGCACCACTAGCTGCCAAGGGGAAGGAGGCACCACCAGCTGCCAAGGGCAAGGGCAAAGGGCCTGCCCCTGCAGGCAGGAGGGATAGGAGGCATGGTGCTGTGACAGGATCTGAGCCCCCACCACCAACAATGGCGCTTCAGCCATCCGAGGCTGCAAGGGAAGGGCTGGAGCCTCCCGCCACCACTAACAGCACCGTCACCTGCACCGCCACATGCACCGCCACCAGCACCACTGGCAGCAGCAGCAGCCCCAGTGGGCAGCCATCCGAGGCTGCAGGGGAAAGGCTGGAGCCTCCCCCCACCACTGGCAGCACCGATACCTTCACCGCCACATGCACCGTCACCAGCACCACTGGCAGCAGCAGCCCCAGTGGGCAGCTGTCCGAGGCTGCAGGGGAAGGACTGGAGCCTCCCCCACCACTGGCAGCACCGCCACCTGCACCGCCACCTGCACCACCACCAGCACCACTGGCAGCAGCAGCAGCCCCAGTGGGCAGCCATCCGAGGCTGCAGGGGAAAGGCTGGAGCCTCCCCCCACCACTGGCAGCATCGACACCAGCACTGGCACTGCCACCACTGTGCAGCTGTCGCCGCCGGTGGACGGACTGTAGTCCTGCCTCCATGGAGTGTTATGCATCCTGCCCACTGCAAATCTTGTGGGTATGACACACAGGTGAGAGACTGTGACCTTGCACTCCCCATGTGCTGCATCAAATGGCACAAAGCCCCCTCCATAACCAGTGGAAGAAGGCGTCCACTAACCCCCTCCTTGCTACGATGAAGCACACTGGGTACTTGGCCTCCTCCAGAACCAGTGGAAGAAGGCATCCACTCAGCCCCTCCTTGCCAGGATGAAGCACACTGGGCACAATGCCCCCTCCAGAACCAGTGGAAGAAGGCATCCACTCACCCACTTCTTGCCAGGATGAAGCACACTGGGCATATGGTCCCCTCCAGAACCAGTGGAAGAGGGCATCTACTTGAGAGACTGTGGCCTTGCACCTTCCGGCTGAGGTGCCACCCCATTCCCCTTCCCCCTGATGTGCCTGTTTATTTTCCACCTGATGCCCCAGCAGTGTTCTCTCCGTGTTGATGCAGGAGTCAAGTGGGACCTTGGCCTATGTGACATGGCCCTGTGGCCCACGGACATTATGGACTGGGCAGTGTCCCTCCATTTGTATATCTGTAAATACTGTTTTGAATTTTGAGGACGTATTTCTAGTTTTTTTATCCTATTACACTCACTTAAATCACTTCCTTTTGTCCTTGCATTATTCCTGAGGGGTACGGGGTGGATGTGCATTGTTTTTGCATCTGTTTGTGTGTATGTTGTTGGTGGTGGGGGTGTTGTGTGTTGCGTGTATGTGTCACTCTCTTTTTCCTCCCCCCTCCCCTGTGTGCTAGGCGGCAGTACTCACCGTGGTCGTCGGCGTTATTATTCCTGGTGTAGGAGGAGGTAGCCCAGCATGGGGAAGATCTGCAGTTCTGGCTCCATGGCGTTGTGGTTCTTCCTTGAGTCTCCAGAGGTGAGTCCTTTGCCTTTTGTGTACTGTTTCTGCTGTGATTTAGTTGGTACTGCCCTGGAAAAGGTGGCGGATAGGCCAGTTGTAATGGTGTGGGCGATACATTGTCTTCCGCCTGGCTGTTGGCGGTTACCGCTGCAGTACTTTTTGCTACGACGGTGGAGGTTGTTGTGTTAAAGTCGCTGTCTGTGTTGGCGATTTCTGCCGTGGTCATAATTCCATTTTTTTTTACCGCCGGCTTTTTGGCAGTACTAGCGCCGCTTTATCACCGACTGCCAGGGTTGTAATGAGGGCCTCAGTCTTATTTAAAGCAGAACCACCATCTTGGAGGCAAAGTTGGAATGAAGCTGGTTGAGCATGTGGTAAATTATACTTAAACTGAATGGTAGACGCTGCTGGTGGGTTGGTTATTAAACCAAAGCCACTAGGCCATCAACTAACCACAAATTGGCTAAAAGGAGTTCTACACAATCAGAGGGGTAGTTCGAGGGGCTATGGGAGTCATTATGAACATGGCGGTAAACACCGTCGCCCGTCATGGCGACAGTGAACAGAATACCGCCATTGGCGGTGAACAGAAACCCGCCATATAAAGATGCCAAAAACTGAATCTGCCAAAATTTCTGATACCACCAACCACTGCCAGGGCCTTGCCGGCGATAAAGCTGCACATCCCACCCCGCCACTGCCGAGCACACAAATCCCCTGCCCTCCAAATAATGATGCACAAATCACCACGGCGATCAGTGGATGTCGAACGACCAATGACGGTACAGGCCATCAATGGGACCCAACAGCAAGAAATGCACACATTGGCAAGTTTGAAACCCACACACCTGACATACATCCACAACACTATAAAACACACACAGACACACCCCACAATCCTTTGCATCACCAACAGGAGAAGCCAGACTGACAACACTACAAGCAGATGCTGAATGCAACAGCACTCAACTCACACACCCAACCACACAACAGCACCCTCACCAATATCCACACAACACACCACCCACAACACTCACCATGGCACCCGCCAAGCACCCATGCTTCACAGAAAGGGAGCTAAGAACAATGGTGGACGAGATACTCAAGGTCGAGCCACAAATATTCAGGGCACAGGTCTAGCACATACCCATCGCCAGGAAGATGGAGTTATGGCAGACAATAGTCAACAAGGTCAACACAGTGGGAAACCATCCACGCACAAGGGATGACATCCGCAAGAGATGGAACGACCTGCGCGGGAAGGTGAGGTCCATGGCATCCAGGCACAACATGGAGGTCCAGAAGACTGGGGGAGGATCCCCACCAACACCCCCGACTACAATGACTGGGAGGAAAAGCTACTGGCCATCCTGCACCCTGAGGGCCTCACTGGACTAACTGGAGGAATGGACTTGGGTAAGTCATCTACAATTACCCCATCTCCACAACACCTGTAATGCATGTATATTCACACCCCTTCAACTACCACCAGTACCACTACCGCACCCATGCCATAATCACTACATCCAGTCACCCTTCATGCCCAAAAACCCACCAACAGGCCCACATCCCTCCCCCTGTACACAGCATCCTACCCCTGCAAGGAATCACAATGGCACTACACCACCCACAATGCACCTCCACATCCCATGCTAAATGCAATGGCAATCCCACAATAGGTCCCTGCATGGCCCAACAGTGGAAAACCTGCACAAAATAGTCCTTCCCTGTGCACCCCATCTGATTCTGTAAATGTAACATACATGTCCATTCCCCCCACAGGTACCACCACCCATGCCACCCTGACGGAAAGAACAAGGAGTTCCAGCGCCCCACATGGAGACAGAGGCACCACTCAGGACACCTGTGAGGGTAGTATGGACAGTGAGGAATACCCTGGCCCATCACACAGCCCTGGACTGTCACTATCCAGCAGCCCCACCCAGGGCACCCCTGATACGCCTACCACCCAGCCACCAACATCAGCTCCAGCCAAACGGCTCCACACCAGTGTATCCAGGTCACAGACTGGTGGAATACAAGGAGAGAGGCCACAGTCACCACCGACCAACAGGCAGGATGACGATGGCCCCAGTACAAGTGGGACTGCAAGACCTCTGCAGTGGACACAGGCACAGGGGGCTAGGCCCAGTAGGAGGGCATCAGTGGTCCAGGGGGGAGGCCAAAAGATGGATGCTGCAGTCCAGGAGGTGATCTCTGAGGTCCTGGGAGCATACCCAGGACAGGATGGGCCAGATCGTGGCCACCCTGCAGCAGAATCAAAGGCTGCAGATAGCACACCACCAAGACGCCATGGAGCAGTGGAAACAGCACAACATGTGGAGTAAACAGAAATGTCTAACTAGTTGTTCATCATGTCACATGGCACTTGAATACCTTGTTACAGTGTAAATGTCTACAGACCCAACACCCCCATAGAGAATAAGTCAGACAGACAGTATGCAGTACAGACAACAACATCAGCAAACAGCACCTCTTAGTCACTGGAAGTATATTTGGATCAGTTTGTTCCTGGAGTGTGCATCTTCCCCCTCTTCATCATCACCATCACTCTCATCCCCTCTCAGAGGAAGCTAGTCTGGATATACAGCACCCTTCTCCTCCAAGAGGGGAATATATTTCCTCACAGCCACCTTGTGTAGCATGCAGCAGGCCACCACTATTCTACACACCTTCTCAGGGCCATAGCACAGGGAACCCCCAGAGATATGGAGGCAACGAAATCCAGCCTTCAGGAGACCTATAGTGCGCTCAATCACCCTCCTAATACGTCCATGGGCCTCATTGTAATTCCTGTCAGCATCAGTTGGAGGATTCCTCACTGGTGTCAGTAGCCAATGCATGTTGGGGTAGCCAGAATCTCCTGCAAAAGTGGGAAAAACATGACTGTAACTAACTACCCTCAGTTGCAGACAGCTTGGCTGTCAGCAATGTACAGTAAAATTGTTAGCCACACTCACCTATGATCCATCCTCTGTCCCCTTGTAGTTGTTCAATCATGTCTGGCACACTTCTGTTCCTCAGCACAAATGAATCATTGACTGATCCAGGGAACATGGCATTCACACGTGAGATGTAGTGGTCTGCAGTACACACCATTTGAATGTTCATAGAGTGAAAGTTCCTCCTGTTTCTGTACACCTGTTCACTTACTCTTGGGGGGATGAGAGCTATGTGGGTGCCATCGATGGCACCTATCACATGGGGAATGTTGGCAAAGGTATAAAAGTCTAACTTGATGGCAGGTAGTTCAGCACTTTGGGGAAACCTCACATATGACTGCAGGTATTGTACAAATGCATCCAGGAATCTGGACAGGATGAGGCAAAACATTGGCTGTGAAAAGCCTGCACCCATGCCCACAGTCACCTGAAACGAGCCCTTGGCCAGGAAATGGAGTTCAGAGAGCACTTGTACTTCAGTAGGGATTGCATGCTGATTCCAATTAGCCAGTCTCATTGCTGGATCCAGTAATGAACAAAGGTCATGAATAGTCGCACAAGTGAGTCTGTAATTGATAATGATGTGACGTTCCACCATGCTCTCCAAATCCACAAGTGGTCTGTACACAGATGGGGCCCTCCCTCGCCACATGGGTCTGTACATAGGAGGAGTGGAGAACATATGTGAGGTACACAAATTCATTTGCACAACATGTTGTGTATATAACATTGCTGTCATACAAGTAGGTGACACGAATTGTAGGATGTTAAACTGTAGTGAAATATCCTAACTGATACATCTGGACTGTTGTGGTGAGTAAATTTTCTTTTGGCCATGCGTTTGGGGGCTGGGGTCCATAGGGCCAGCATGGGGCCAATGACTAATTAATACTGCGCAGTGGTTTGCAAAATGTCAGCCCCCTGTCATCCAGATACGTAGCAGTGGAAGTGACCTCATACCGCTAGCGGTTGTCGTAATGGCATAAGGTGGTGTTCACCGCCGTGCACCCATTCATAGGTTAACATGGTTGTCAATGGGGAATATGGGCCTATCATGATCGCCGCAGGTGGTGATGGTGCACACCGCCGTGGAGCATACGCTATTTCGTCACCCCAGGTTCACTTGACTCCCGAATTCCGTGCATGCAAGTACTCCACTGAGTGTGCCGCTGTGTCCTGACTCTGGTCCTGGAAATGGCACAAGTCACAGGGGAAAGGTCCTACCCATGTATGCCAAGCTACATGGGAAACCAGAGGTGCAGGTGAGTAGGCTGATTGGGGTGCATGGATGTGTGTGATGGTGGTGGATGCCTGTAAACATGTGTGCACGATTTGTAACTTCACAGCCGTTTAATGCATGACAATCTGCGTGAGTGAGGTGCTGTAATGTTGTTTTAAGTGTCTGTCCCATAGGGGATGTATGGCCAGCGGTATCACATGTGCTTATTCTGACATCAGTGTTTCTTTCCTGTGTGTCTACTACAGGTCAGCGCCCATCAGAAGAAGGGACTCTGGCACACCATCGCAAGGGAGGTACAGACCCTGGGGGTCTACAACCGGCGGAGCACCCACTGCAGGAAGTGGTTGGAGGACCTGCGGTGCTGGGTGATGAAGACCTGTGAGGCTCAGCTGGGGAAGTCCTCCCAATGAGGAATGGGTGCCCATCGGGCCCTGACCCCCTCTAATGCTCTGCATTCTGGTGGTGGTGGCATATCCAGACTTGGATGGGCGCTTGAAGGCTGCACAGCAGACACAAGGGGGTGAATACCAAGACCATTGTATGCCTCCTGGATGGATGTCTGAGGGTGCTGTTACACGTATGCTGTCTAGTGGCAGGGACTCTGACTGATGTCATTCAGCATAATGGTCCCCATGGGCACTTAGATGATAAGGGGCAGGTCTGCAGTTCTTCAGGTCCTTCTGTAATGTTGGAGATGGATGTATACCAGGATTGTGGCCACTAGTCAGGGGCATAGCCATGAGTATAGCTGTAGGTGCTGCATGTTGGTATATTGGCTGGGTGGGAGTATGTGTGAACCAGTTATGCACATCAATTCAGCTATTTACAGATTTCTCTCCTGTTTTGTCTCTCCACCCCTGTACTCTTGTGTTGTCTGTGTACATCAGCATCATCTGACGAGGGAGCAGTGGCACCGGAGAGTGGGTATGCAGTGGCACCCGGTTCCAAGGAGGCAGAGTCGAGCAACACCAAGGGGACCAGTGGGTTGGAGGGCGAGGGGAGTACCACAGGGGAGGAAACTACCACTGGAGGTAGTGATTCTGATACCTCCTCCGATGGGAGCTCCCTGGTGGTGGCAGACCCTAGTGGGCCCACCCATTCTTTGTCATCTTCTGCCACCCCCATACCATCACTGTCCTCCCAGTTGCACCCCACCCAGTTGCCTGTGCCTGCTCACCCAGAAGGGTGGGCGTCTCCTTTGCCCCAGGAACCTCATACCCTGCCCCAGTCAACCCTGCTGCCCTCACAGAGGAGGCTATTGACCTCCTGAGGACTATCTCTGTAGGGCAGACAACCATTGTGCATGCCATTCAGGGGCTAGCATCACAGATGCAGCAGACCAGTACATACCTGGATGGCATTCACGGTGCTGTGTCTGGCCTACAGAGATCTTTTCAGGCTCTGGCCTCCTCTTTGATGGCAGCCAGTGTCCTTGGTCTTTCATTCCCACCTCCAACCACCTTTACGCCTTCCAGCACCCCACTCCCTTCACCCATCCCAAGCACACGTTTAGGCAGCCATGCTCACACCTCAACACACAAGAAGCACACAGAGAAACTCAAGCACCACACTTCCCACCACAGGCATACACACAGCCAACATACAAAGGCACACACAACAACATCCACTACCCCCACTGTGTCCACCTCTTCCACCTCCCTGTCTGTCACCTCTACATGCACACTTACAGGCACTGCACATTCACTGTTTCTGGCCCCATTCTCACAGTCACCACAACATCAGACATCCAGTCATGCACCCCAGACACCACACCTGCACGCACCACAATGACTCTGAGTACCACTTGCAGCGCACTCACCAAATTTGCAGACACCCAGAAAACATCCATTTACACTGGCAGCCTGTCTTGTCCCACTGTGTCCACCCCCAATCCTCCCAAGACACTCAAACCTTCCCAGACACCCACCCAACATACATCTACCACATCTCAACATACTGTACAGTCACCTGCATCCAGAACACGCACACCTACACCTGTTATGACCACTCCCTCTACCTCCATGCCCGCATCTTCCTCCAGGTCCACCCAACTGCCCCTAAGAAACTTTTCCTATCCCGCGTACACTTTTTTGAACCCATTGGACCACCCCAACTCGTCCCTAAACATGCACACCTCCTTGCCCTGTCCACTCCTCCCATGTCCAAGTCCGCCCTTCACATTCCCCTGTGAGCAAGAGGCCCTGTGCTGGCACAGGTACATCTGCCCCCCCAGTCCAAGCCTGCTTCCCCACCTTTCAAGGCTAAATCCAAACCCCCTCCACCTCCCAAACGTAAGCCCAAGCCCCCCCTCCCAGACATAAGTCCCCAGCCCGCCACCCCCTGCCCCTGTTCCCTGAGGTGCCTGGCTGCCCCATTGATGCCCCTTTTTGGTGGAGTAACGTGCACATGTGGGAGTCAAGTTTGGGGCATTTGGACCCATCCGCCTTTTTTCTATGGACTGGCCATTGGCCTAATGTGGACAATGTGTTGCTCCGGGAGCTTTATTAAAGTTTGTATGGTCAGTGTTGGCACACTCTGGATCCATGGTTCCTCGTTTCATTGTGGGGGGTATTGTGCACATGGGGGTACTTTGGGCAGGTTGTCTTGGGCTTGTGTCTGGTAAGTACCTCTTGCGCAGGTGTGTATGGCTTGTGATGTTGTGAGGGGTTGTGGGTGCTTTGCGGGGTGGGTGGGTATGTGACTGTGCCCTTTCTTCCCTTGTTTAGTAGGTTGTAGTACTTACCATCGTCGTCTTCTTCGGCTGTCTCGGTCATAGAGGTATATGGCCAGGAGCAGCACAGTCATGATTTGCAACTCTCTCTCCATGTCTGCTTTGGCGTGTTGTGTGAGCCTCCGGTGAGTGTTTCCTTTTATATGGTTCGTTTCCACCAGGCTTTGCATGGCGGTGGTTCCCGCTGCTGATCTGATGGCAGTCTAATGCTTCATTATTTGTTGGGCGGGTAGGGCCTTTCCGTCGGCCTGCGGGCGGCCTCTTCCGTCATTTTTTACACTCCTCTGCTGGCGGTGTTTTTTTTTCAGGCTGCCTGTTTTTTATCTGCTTCATTAATTGGCGGCCCAGACTGCCTGACTGTTGACGTAATTAACGCCACTGCCGGCGGTTTGGTCTTTCCCACTGTGTTCATGATGACGGCCTATGTCATCTGGCCCTCAAGATAGTGCTTCTAATTACTGAGAGACAACAGCTAGTATGGCAAATCCAATGTATCACCTTGTTTGTCATTGAGGCTTCCCCCTCCAACCTCTCCTGCAAGTTAAGCTTAGATACACTGATCAGATAACTTTTGGGAAGAGCAGGAGTAATGATGCTTTCTCCAGGTGACTGTTGAAAGTGCTGAACACTCCTGGATGCTGAAGCTGAGGTACTGAAACTTCTACTAGAAAAATAGCAAGAAGCGATTTCAAGTGATGCACCAACCGGTCTATAATGCCGCTGTGAGGTAACACTAGCTGCAGCCCTCATATTTGTGTCAACAGAAGTGTAACCTGAGAGCACAGCAGGATGTTTAGTAGGAGGAGGATGGGGGTGGTAGTAATGTTAGCTGGAACCTTGACCTTGGAAGCCACAGAGGTGCCCTCCCAACATTTCCCCTCCCTCTCTTCAGAAAGACACCTTACAATACCTGCACAATATAAAAAAAGCCAGCCCCTATTTGAGTTCCTAGTGCATAAATGCAAGCGGGCAAGTTGGCATAAAGGGGTAGAGAGTTAACCCTATGAGTAGTAAGGTGCCTCTCCCCATTGTAAACCTGAGCATCGGAAATGTACTGTAATGTAGAATTTATGGGTATCAGGGGCCAATACCGTTGACAAGGTTGCTGTTTACGGGCTTGAAGGTGAAACTTTAGAACTACAAGACACTGATTTTCCTTTTCTCGGGCCGCATCCCTAACTCTGCTAAATTTATTAGGTATGCTTTCCTGTTTATTAGTCACTGAGCGAGGCACCGTGCTCTGAATAGAACTCTTGGGGGAAGAGATGACAGCAGATGGAGCCAGAATGTCTTTTCAATCCACCAAGAGATTGTCAATGCGGTCAAACACACAGTTTTCTCCCAACATCTTTGAACATTTTCTGCACTTCTTTCCTGACACCTCAGATCTACCCTGAATTGCCTTTCTTTTGTCCATCACTTCCTATGTATGCATCCTAGGGCAAATGGCCCAGCGGAGTTTTTTTGCAGTACCTTTGATGAAAATGAGACAGATGTTAGGAGATGGCCTTTCCCAGCCTCCTCTAGGCTCTGACGGGTGCGAGTGGGACTGCCCTTGGCCCACACGTGTCCCACGCAGCAAGAGAGCAGCTGTGTTAAGTGCACCTAATGGCACAAGAGTTCCTAGACGGAACTCCTGCTGCAGCGCCCCCTGGGGCAAGAAATTTTGGCTGGGCCAGGTCAGGTCAGTGGCAGCAGCTGTAGATCACCCACAGCGGGAAAGAGGCCGTATTAAGTACGCCCAATGGCACAAGAGTTGCTGGAGGTGGCTCCTGCCGCAAAGCACCCTAGGGCAAGAATTCATTGCTGGACCAGGCCGAGTCAGTGACAGCTGCTATAGCCCCCTGCACAGCAAGAGAGTGGCTGTGTTACGAGGGCCAGTTGCTCGAGAGTGCCTGGAGGTGGCGCCTGCCGCAAGGCCCCCTGGGGCAAGAAGTCCTGGCTGGGTCAGGTCAGTGGCAGCAGCTGTAGCTCTCCCACAGAGGAGAGCCACTGTTTTAAGTGAGCCCAAAGGCACAAGATTTCTCAGAGGCAGCTCCTGCTGCAAAGTCCCAAGGGGCAAGAAGTCCTGGCCGGGCCAGCTTGGGTCAATAGCAGCAGCTGTAGCTCCTACGCAGTGGGAGAGCGGCCATGTTAAGTGCGCCCCATGGCACAAGAGTTTCTGGAGGCTGCTCTTGCTGCAAAACCCCCTTGGGCAAGAAGTCCTGGCTGCGTTGGGTCAGTGTCAGCTGCTATAGCTCCCATGCAGCAGGAGAACAGCTGTTAAATGCTCCTGATTGCGCAAGAGTTCCTTGAGGTGGCTGCTGCTGCAAAGCCCCCTGGGGCAAGAAGTCCTGGCCGGGCTGGGTCGGGTCTGTGGCAGCAGCTGTAGCATTCATTTTACATCTCTTATAGCATGGTAAATAATAGCATTCCTAACAAGACTCATGACATTTGTGATGAAATAATTTATAAATACTGTGCTTAGTAGATTGGCGAGTTATAGTTAATGTACTGTGGCTAACAATTGCCAATAGTTTGTACGGAGGTTGACGAGTTAGTAATGTGAAGATGGTGCATAATTTATACATTTAAGGTATAACTATAACTTTAGAATTTCTAATGTTTGTGTAGTTTAAGTTTGGTTTGCATAGAAGCATTAAATAAAGTTTTTCTAACTAAGCAACTGTGTAGAAAAAATAAAGTTTTCCTAACTGTAAGTAAACTTTAACAATTATTTTTCTTTCATTTATTTAATATATATGTAATTGCAGTGAAAATAAATACATAATAACACCAATCCCACTGCTCATTATACTGTATGGTGTTTCTTTATGGTTTTTACTACAATTAGTTATAGGAAGGACTAAGGGCCATATGTTCAAACACCTTTTCCCATTGACAGAGAATGGGAAAAACCCTTTGCTACATCTGGCCCTAAATGTGGTAAAACAAGTAAGTTCAGTATGTTTTCTTTTGGTTGCTGTTTTAGTAATTCTTCCCCTGGGCAGAAGCAACCTCTTATCATAGAGCACAGAACTAATTTACAGGAGCAAACTCTATCAACAAGTTCAATACTCAGAGTTACTGCCCCTGCACAATACTATCTATTTCACTTAGAAATATGAAGGAATTGTCCATTGGGTAAACCATCTTTAAGGCCTCTGAGATGGCTACTTCTGTGTTCTACAAATGTGTTATCACTTGGTTTCCTATAAATTGTTATGAGAGCTTTGTATTTTTAATGAAACATTGCTCTACCATTAGGATTGATTTATTCCCATTAATTCTTTCTGTCTTAATAATGAAGTGATGTTAGTACAGTCATGTATTCCTTCCATGGCTTTCGGCTGAACCCAGAAGCACATGTCCAGAGATTTACAGCACTCGCTACACCTACTAAGGTGAAAAACTACAGTTTACTTTATGGATAAAAAACAAACTTTGACCTCATTTACTATTCAGGTTTCAGAGAGGGTTACAGGGCAACTCCTTTTGTCTACTTCTAGATTTTCAGTTCACAGTCTTGTATATACACTACTAGTAAACCTTCTGTTTTAGAAGCTATATTTCTATTCATAGATTTAACTCCTGCTGTAGAAGGCTAGCATTTTAAAGTTCAGTCCAATTTAATTTATGTGTGCATTCCATTCAGCAATGTGCCACCTGGGCTTTCTCCCACAAACCCTCAATTAATTGTATCTAGAAAACGAAAAATATTGAACTTCTTTTTAATTGGTTCTTATTTTTTATTTTATTCTACTTTTACCTGCAGGTGGACTCAGATTGCACTCAAGTCTTCTTTTCCCCAACTCTGAGAACATTCAGGAAGTAAGTATTATATTGAGTACAAATGAAGATTAATACTTCATAAACATATTTAGGATTATTATGGTATTAATATACGTTATGTATGTTACATATATAGTTATTATTATATGTATGTACAAAATACATTTTTCACTTTAAAACCCAGTAACCATATTGCAACGCAGCTCGGAAGCGGAAGCAGAGCAGTGCGAGCAGTGCCACAGCCGACAAAGTACAGCGAACGGAGACCGCGGAGAGAGCGGTGAGTGGCTCCCCGGTGTTTTGGTGTTTTTTTTTTCCCTGGGCATCCAAGGGCTCCCTCATCAGTGGTTCAGCATGCCCGCATGCCCGCGTGCCCGAGTGCCCACGAAAATCCAGAGGAAGGATTGGTTGTGAGCGCAGCTCAGCGGCTCCAGGAGGCGCAGGGTCGGGTAGGGTCGATTCAATGGGAGAGAGTCACTGGAAGATTTTAGAGGGTGCCGCGGAGGAGCAGTACGCAGCGGAATGATAAGGCACTGAGGTACAGAGGTACAGCTGCACGGTGACAGCATAGAGGTGGAGAGGCATGGTGGGAATGGTGGGCAAAAGCAGGGATTTACCCCAAAAACCCCAAACAGACTATAAACTTTAAAAAACAATCTTAAACTGCTAATTTTGAAGCAGAGAAAGCGGGGAACTATATAAGACAATTGTTTCAGCCACAGCCCCCAAACCCCAGCCTGCATTACCAGCACCACCACCATTGCTACTGCCTGTTCTATCAGCTATCAGCTATCAGCTCTATCGGCACCAGTTTCAGCGTCCATACCAGCATAGTCCTCAGCATGACCTTCAGTGCTGCACTGGCATTTGTCACTTGCGTGGTCAGGTGAAGCAAGTGCGATAGCCGTAGTTGGCTATCGCAGAGTGTGATCTGCAGTCCCCCTGCAGAAGCGGTCCAGCTAAGTCCGGGTGCGGTTTGCAGGGCAGCTGGCAAGCCTCGCTTGCCCTCCCGACCTCATTCTTGTCTCAACTCCAATATCAAAATTCCAATATTGGGCGAATAACCTAACAACAGGAGAGCGGACTTAAATAACTTTGCACAAGAATAAGAACAGAACAGAGCAGAATACTAGAATAAACTGACATATGGTACACAGCTGGACAGCTGAAGACCCCCAGAGTGGATTATATTGCCCTTTCATCAGACAAACTAACTAGGAAAAAGGAGCACGAGGTTGGGCAAAGCACGAAACAACACAATTAATAACGCCACCAATCAAACTAAGAGAAAAAGGAAAATAGATCTGGGCTCTGATGAGATAGAAGAAGTTTGCACCGCCCACAAAGAGGAATGCATACATGTCAATCCGCTTGCCACGATGCTGATATCCGCTCCCCTTGTAGAGAAACCAGAGGGTAGGCCCACACTCCCAAGGGGGTCATAAGGGTCAATCACAGCAGATAAAAGGAACCCCGCAGAAGTTAGTGCAACAGCAAATCTCAGCATGGAGGTCTCTGAGGCACCAGTACACATACTAGCTGCTATCAACTCTGGGAATTCTGAGAATCTCATAACCCGGAAAACAACAAAAAGAGAACGAAAATGTGCAAGGAAGAGCAGGAAGTCAGTCCGGTCTCTCCATCCAATCACCACAAACGCCAATGAGATTACTTCTATAGAATCAAGAAAAGAGGATACGGCCCTAAGTGGAAGGCAAAATGAGGATAGTACTCCCCATGTCAACTCAAATGTTAACTTAAACGTAGCAGTAATGAACACCTTTGACTCAGAAGACACCACTCCGATGTTAAGGACTCAGTTAGAATATCATCCATCCACACTAACCAATGGCCCCATGGAGGAAACAGCAAGTAACTGTAGGTGTCATTAGAGTGTAATGCCAAAAAATAGTATAACAAGAGACCAGCCCGCAAAGTCTGACCCACACAAGTAGCTTAAGAAATGAACAATCTGCTACACAGGAGCGAAACTGGTCAATGCAACATTGCATGTGCAATCACGAGTGGAACTATCATCTGCTTTTGATCCCGGAATTTACCTCAAGATCCCCCTTAGATGTACTCAACTGCTCTACCATCTTAAAAGTCATAAAAGCACTCCCAGGCCTCCAACAGGTGTCACCTGAAGACAATGCTGCTAGAAAATTCATCCATCCAGACCCAACGCTTTTTATTTTCTCAGAGCCCGACCTTCCCAAACAAATCCTGGAGAGGAAGGACCACGTATCAAGGTGAGCGATATCCACACCCGTTGTTAGAAAATCATCACTCCAATAAGTCCAAAGATGCATGGTCAGTCCTGTGTGGAGCACATGCGACCCTTAATCTACATGAAGCGACTGAAGGAAAGACCAGTGAAAGGGCAATAACTCAGCACCGCCTTAAAAGTTCAAATATGGAATGAAGAAGGGAGAAGGAGAGTCGTATCAAGCCACAAATCACAGACCAACTCCCACAAGGGATACTAAACATCTGCTCATGGAGTATAGAAGGCCTACAGGCTAAATTGGAGCATCCAGCAATAATCCAATTCTTCAGGTCATTTGACATCATACTGATACAGGAGTCCTGTGCCAAGGAGTCGATACCCCTAATTGGTTAAACTGAATTTCTTAAACTGCCCATGAAAACTAGTAGAGCCGGTAGGGCAAAGGGAGGCCTAGTAACTTATGTCAGCACAAGTATCCTCGCCAAAATTTTAGAGTCTAAAGAGGAAGATCTACTGTTCCAACTAGTCAGGCTAGATGGTTGGGGAAGAACATACGTGAGCAACTGATTCTAATAAACAAATATATTAATCCAAAAAGGAAATCAGTTAAAGTTAATAATCTGGTAAAGCACCTGGTGTATTTAAAAAGTATAGTACACCCGGTACATTGGCTAATTTCGGGTGATTTTAACCTCTACTTATTCCATAACCCTGGTGAGGACCACATTCAAACAGTAAGTGATACAATGAGGCAATTGCCCACTAACCCTCATGACCAGGGTAATACATGCAATAATAATAGAGGTCAGTGCAAGGGGAAAGTAGCCTAGACTTCCATGGTGTATAAAGAGCTTAATGAAATCTCTCTGTGTCATAAATGTAAAACAAACGAGATTTATTAATAATTTCAAACGTTTTCTCCATTTGTATCATGTGCTAACATATACTTCTAATAATAAATTATCGTATTATTCATAAGCAAAGGTACGTGCTCCTAAACAAACAGTGAAAGCGCTAAGGTGCAAGTGAGTGACGGTGATATGTACAAGTAGTGCAGAGTGTGGTTGTATAAAAATTATCGACTTCCAGTGGCTCCTACAATCCAGGAATCCCTGGTATGTCACAAAATTTCTTTTATGCTTTTCTCATCCACACTTTTGAGATGTGTCGACGTTTCGACCCCTGATGCAGGTAAGTCAGGATGGGGTCATCATCAGGACAGGGATGATTGCAGTGGAAGCACCTACGGGGGGCATGTCATCGGATTAATGGGAGTCTGATGAATCATTATCTACTTCTAATAGGGAGATCTAAGTGCAACTCACCTATGTTCCAGGGAAGGGAAAAGGACCAGTAATGGCTGAGATCTCTATTGAAAAATAATAAATGAACAGCGAGTCACGGGCATTGATCAGAATGTGGAACATACACTAAAATGATTAGAAAGTGAAGAGAGACTTACAGAGGTTGTAGTCCCAAGAGGCTGTTAGTTAGTATCAGTCTGTTGGTTCCTGTTAATTGGGCAGGCCAAGTGTTGCTTCAATCCGACATTGAGGAGATTACTAAAAAATATGTATATTAGATATTGAAACATCTCTGAATAAGAATCAGATAATGGTAATTATTCTGAAGGGTATGGGAAACCAACTCACATCAGCTAGAAAAATCCATGGGCTAAGTATAGCCAGGGGACGCCAAGGCGGTGGGGTTCAAATTGTCTATAAACCAAAAATAAATGTATAAAATTCTAAATAGTGAAAGAAGAATGTAATTAAGTGATTTGGTAAGAAACTCATATTAGCTAGAACCATCCATCGGCTATGTATAGCCAGGGAGCGCCAGTGAGGTTCCAATTATCTATAAATAAATATAGGGGGTAAACCTGATTATTAATATCCCCAGTCTGAGAGAAGCATGTGTAAATCGTAACGAATTCTCACCTACTTGTAACTAGAAACACTCACAAGGCGGGTGGACGGCCGCATTGGTCGGCCAATGCCCAGTATTCTTAGCGTGCGGTCTTTTAAAAAAGAAGTCAGCAAGAACGCCGTTCGTAACGCGGACGTTCTATATAAATGGCTCCGTGTCCGGATTGGAACTAGTACTCCGGGCTGTGATTGGAGAAGAGCCCCTCCAATCACTGAGCAGCATCTTTGGGTCTGCGTGCAAGTGCAAGTGCTTCGGGTGCATGGGGAAATTGTTATAAGTGTCGGTCATGTAGGCCGTATGGACCTACCCCCATGTCAGCTAAAATTATGAGCATGCATGGTGACTACATGATATCATTAATATAGTGAAGAACGTTCAATTATGCAATCGTGTGGTGACCATCGTCATATATGTGCCATAATATCCAGATCCATATTATGTCCTATTACATTGTATCAACAATAGGATAATTCTTAACCCCTTCGCTGCCAGGCCTTTTCCCCCTCCTGTGCCAGGCCCTTTTTTGCCTATTTGGGGCAGTTCGCGCTTAGGCCCTCATAACTTTTTGTCCACATAAGCTAACCAAGCCAAATTTGCGTCCTTTTTTTCCAACATCCTAGGGATTCTAAAGGTACCCAGACTTTGTGGGTTCCCCTGAAGGAGGCCAAGAAATTGGCCAAAATACAGTGAAAATTTCGTTTTTTTCAAACAAATTGGAAAAAGGGGCTGCAGAAGAAGGCTTGTGGTTTTTCCCCTGAAAATGGCATCAACAAAGGGTCTGCGGTGCTAAACTCAGCAGCTTCCCAGCTTTCAGGAACAGGCAGACTTGAATCCGAAAACCCAATTTTTCAACACAATTTTGGCATTTTACTGGGGCATACCCCATTTGTGCAATTTTTTGTGCTTTCAGTCTCCTTCCAGTCAGTGACAGGAATGGTCATGAAACCAATGCTGGATCCCAGAAACCTAAACATTTCTGAAAAGTAGACAAAATTCTGAATTCAGCAAGGGGTCATTTGTGTAGATCCTACAAGGGTTTCCTACAGAAAATAACAGCTGAAAAAGAAAAATATTGAAATTGAGGTGAAAAAACCATCAATTTTTCTCTACGTTTTACTCTGTAACTTTTCCCTGCAATGTCAGATTATCGAAAGCAATATACCGTTACGTCTGCTGGACTCCTCTGGTTGCGGGGATATATAGGGTTTGTAGGTTCATCAAGAACCCGAGGAACCCAGAGCCAATAAATGAGCTGCACCCTGCAGTGCGTTTTCATTCTATACCGGGTATACAGCAATTCATTTGCTGAAATATAAGGAGTAAAAAATTGCTATCAAGAAAACCTTTGCATTTCCAAAAAGGGCCCAAGATAAGGTGTTGAGGAGCAGTGGTTATTTGCACATCTCTGAATTCCGGGGTGACCATAGTAGCACGTGAATTACAGGGAATTTCTCAAATAGATGTCTTTTTTACACACACTCCTATATTTGGAAGGAAAAAATGTAGAGAAAGACAAGGGGCAATAGTACTTGTTTTGCTAATCTATGTTCCCCCAAGTCTCCCGATAAAAATGGTACCTCACTTGTGTGGGTAGGCCTAGCACCCGCGACAGGATATGCCCCAAAACACAACGTGGACACATCACAGAAAACAGAGCTGTTTTTAGCAAAGTGACTACCTGTAGATTTTGGCCTCTAGCTCAGCCGCCACCTAGGGAAACCTACCAAACCTGTGCATTTCTGAAAACTAGAGACCTAGGGGAATCCAAGGAGGGGTGACTTGTGTGGCTCGGACCAGGTTCTGTTACCCAGAATCCTTTGCAAACCTCAAAATTTGGCTAAAAAAACACATGTTCCTCACATTTCTGTGGCAGAAAGTTCTGGAATCTGAGAGGAGCCACAAATTTCCTTCCACCCAGTGTTCCCCCACGTCTCCCGATAAAAATGATACCTCACTTGTGTGGGTAGGCCTAGCACCCGCAACAGGATATGCCCCAAAACACAACGTGGACACATCACAGAAAACAGAGCTGTTTTTAGCAAAGTGACTACCTGTAGATTTTGGCCTCTAGCTCACCCGTCACCTAGGGAAACCTACCAAACCTGTGCATTTCTGAAAACTAGAGACCTAGGGGAATCCAAGGAGGGGTGACTTGTGTGGCTCGGACCAGGTTCTGTTACCCAGAATCCATTGCAAACCTCAAAATTTGGCTAAAAAAACACATGTTCCTCACATTTCTGTGGCAGAAAGTTCTGGAATCTGAGAGGAGCCACAAATTTCCTTCCACCCAGCGTTCCCCCACGTCTCCCGATAAAAATGATACCTCACTTGTGTGGGTAGGCCTAGCGCCCGCGACAGGATATGCCCCAAAACACAACGTGGACATATCACAGAAAACAGAGCTGTTTTTAGCAAAGTGACTACCTGGAGATTTTGGCCTCTAGCTCAGCCGCCACCTAGGGAAACCTACCAAACCTGTGCATTTCTGAAAACTAGAGACCTAGGGGAATCCAAGGAGGGGTGACTTGCGGGGCTCGGACCAGGTTCTGTTACCCAGAATCCTTTGCAAACCTCAAAATTTGGCTAAAAAAACACATGTTCCTCACATTTCTGTGGCAGAAAGTTCTGGAATCTGAGAGGAGCCACAAATTTCCTTCCACCCAGGGTTCCCCCACGTCTCCCGATAAAAATGATACCTCACTTGTGTGGGTAGGCCTAGCGCCCGCGACAGGATATGCCCCAAAACACAACGTGGACATATCACAGAAAACAGAACTGTTTTTAGCAAAGTGACTAACTGTAGATTTTGGCCTCTAGCTCAGCCGCCACCTAGGGAAACCTACCAAACCTGTGCATTTCTGAAAACTAGAGACCTAGGGGAATCCAAGGAGGGGTGACTTGCGGGGCTCGGACCAGGTTCTGTTACCCAGAATCCTTTGCAAATCTCAAAATTTGGCTAAAAAAACACATGTTCCTCACATTTCTGTGGCAGAAAGTTCTGGAATCTGAGAGGAGCCACAAATTTCCTTCCACCCAGCGTTCCCCCACGTCTCCCGATAAAAATGATACCTCACTTGTGTGGGTAGGCCTAGCGCCCGCGACAGGATATGCCCCAAAACACAACGTGGACATATCACAGAAAACAGAGCTGTTTTTAGCAAAGTGACTACCTGTAGATTTTGGCCTCTAGCTCAGCCGCCACCTAGGGAAACCTACCAAACCTGTGCATTTCTGAAAACTAGAGACCTAGGGGAATCCAAGGAGGGGTGACTTGCGGGGCTCGGACCAGGTTCTGTTACCCAGAATCCTTTGCAAACCTCAAAATTTGGCTAAAAAAACACATGTTCCTCACATTTCTGTGGCAGAAAGTTCTGGAATCTGAGAGGAGCCACAAATTTCCTTCCACCCAGCGTTCCCCCACGTCTCCCGATAAAAATGATACCTCACTTGTGTGGGTAGGCCTAGCGCCCGCGACAGGATATGCCCCAAAACACAACGTGGACATATCACAGAAAACAGAGCTGTTTTTAGCAAAGTGACTACCTGTAGATTTTGGCCTCTAGCTCAGCCGCCACCTAGGGAAACCTACCAAACCTGTGCATTTCTGAAAACTAGAGACCTAGGGGAATCCAAGGAGGGGTGACTTGCGGGGCTCGGACCAGGTTCTGTTACCCAGAATCCTTTGCAAATCTCAAAATTTGGCTAAAAAAACACATGTTCCTCACATTTCTGTGGCAGAAAGTTCTGGAATCTGAGAGGAGCCACAAATTTCCTTCCACCCAGCGTTCCCCCACGTCTCCCGATAAAAATGATACCTCACTTGTGTGGGTAGGCCTAGCGCCCACGACAGGATATGCCCCAAAACACAACGTGGACATATCACAGAAAACAGAGCTGTTTTTAGCAAAGTGACTACCTGTAGATTTTGGCCTCTAGCTCAGCCGGCACCTAGGGAAACCTACCAAACCTGTGCATTTCTGAAAACTAGAGACCTAGGGGAATCCAAGGAGGGGTGACTTGTGTGGCTCGGACCAGGTTCTGTTACCCAGAATCCTTTGCAAACCTCAAAATTTGGCTAAAAAAACACATGTTCCTCACATTTCTGTGGCAGAAAGTTCTGGAATCTGAGAGGAGCCACAAATTTCCTTCCACCCAGCGTTCCCCCACGTCTCCCGATAAAAATGATACCTCACTTGTGTGGGTAGGCCTAGCGCCCGCGACAGGATATGCCCCAAAACACAACGTGGACACATCACAGAAAACAGAGCTGTTTTTAGCAAAGTGACTACCTGGAGATTTTGGCCTCTAGCTCAGCCGCCACCTAGGGAAACCTACCAAACCTGTACATTTCTGAAAACTAGAGACCTAGGGGAATCCAAGGAGGGGTGACTTGTGTGGCTCGGACCAGGTTCTGTTACCCTGAATCCTTTGCAAACCTCAAAATTTGGCTAAAAAAACACTTGTCCCTCAAATTTCTGTGGCAGAAAGTTCTGGAATCTGAGAGGAGCTACAAATTTCCTTCCACCCAGCGTTCCCCCAAGTCTCCCGATAAAAATGATACCTCACTTGCGTGGGTAGGCCTAGCGCCGGCGACAGGAAACACCCCAAAGCGCAACGTGGACACATCCTAAATTTTGGAAAAAAACAGAGGTGTTTTTTGCGAAGTGCCTACCTGTAGATTTTGGCCTCTAGCTCAGCCGGCACCTAGGGAAACCTACCAAACCTGTGCATTTCTGAAAACTAGAGACCTAGGGGAATCCAAGGAGGGGTGACTTGCGGGGCTCGGACCAGGTTCTGTTACCCAGAATCCTTTGCAAACCTCAAAATTTGGCTAAAAAAACACATGTCCCTCACATTTCTGTGGCAGAAAGTTCTGGAATCTGAGAGGAGCTACAAATTTCCTTCCACCCAGCGTTCCCCCAAGTCTCCCGATAAAAATGATACCTCACTTGCGTGGGTAGGCCTAGCGCCGGCGACAGGAAACACCCCAAAGCGCAACGTGGACACATCCTAAATTTTGGAAAAAAACAGAGGTGTTTTTTGCGAAGTGCCTACCTGTAGATTTTGGCCTCTAGCTCAGCCGGCACCTAGGGAAACCTACCAAACCTGTGCATTTCTGAAAACTAGAGACCTAGGGGAATCCAAGGAAGGGTGACTTGCGGGGCTCGGACCAGGTTCTGTTACCCAGAATCCTTTGCAAACCTCAAAATTTGGCTAAAAAAACACATGTCCCTCACATTTCTGTGGCAGAAAGTTCTGGAATCTGAGAGGAGCTACAAATTTCCTTCCACCCAGCGTTCCCCCAAGTCTCCCGATAAAAATGATACCTCACTTGCGTGGGTAGGCCTAGCGCCGGCGACAGGAAACACCCCAAAGCGCAACGTGGACACATCCTAAATTTTGGAAAAAAACAGAGGTGTTTTTTGCGAAGTGCCTACCTGTAGATTTTGGCCTCTAGCTCAGCCGGCACCTAGGGAAACCTACCAAACCTGTGCATTTCTGAAAACTAGAGACCTAGGGGAATCCAAGGAGGGGTGACTTGCGGGGCTCGGACCAGGTTCTGTTACCCAGAATCCTTTGCAAACCTCAAAATTTGGCTAAAAATACACATGTTACTCACATTTCTGTGGCAGAAAGTTCTGGAATCTGAGAGGAGCCACAAATTTCCTTCTACCCAGCGTTCCCCCAAGTCTCCCGATAAAAATGATACCTCACTTGTGTGGGTAGGACTAGCGCCCACGAAAGGAAAGGGCCCAAAACACAACGTGGACACATCACATTTTTTTATAAAAAGCAGTGCCTACCTGTGGATTTTGGCCTGTAGCTCAGCCGACACCTGAGGAAACCTAGCAAACCAGTGCATTTTTGAAAACTAGAAACCCAGGGGAATCCAAGATGGGGTGACTTGCGGGGCTCTGACCAGGTTATGTTACCCAGAATCCTTTGCAAACATCAAAATTTGGCCCAAAAAACACTTTTTCCTCTCATTTCGGTGACAGAAAGTTCTGGAATCTGAGAGGAGCCACAAATTTCCTTCCACCCAGCGTTCCCCTAAGTCTCTCGATAAAAATGGTACATCACTTCTGTGGGTAGGCCTAGCGCCCACAAAAGGAAATGGCCCAAAACACAACGTGGACACAACATATTTTTCACAGAAAACAGAGGTGTTTTTTGCAAGGTGCCTACCTGTGGTGTTTGGCCTGTAGCTCAGCCGGCCCCGGGGGGGGGGGGGGGGGGGGCAGAAATGCCCTAAAATAAATTTGCCCCCCCAACCCCCACCCTCCCCCGTCGGGAGCGACCCTTGCCTACGGGGTCGCTCCCCCTGCGTGACATTGGCACCAAAAAACAAATCCCCGGTGCCTAGTGGTTTCTGCCCCCTTGGGGGCAGGTTGACCTAAAATCAGCCAATCTGCCCCCAAGGGGGGCAGAAATGGCCTAAATACAATTTGTCCCTCAGGGGAGCGACTTTTGCCTGATGGGTCGCTCCCCATCTCTAAAAAAAAAAAACAAAGAAAAAAATGAAAAATTCCCCTGGCGCCTAGAGGTTTCTGCCCCCCCCCCCCCCGGGGGGCAGATCGGCCTAATAATAGGCCGATCTGCCCCCCGGGGGGGCAGAAATGGCCTAAAATAAATTTGCCCCCCCAACACCCACCCCCCCCCCCGGAGCGACCCTTGCCTACGGGGTCGCTCCCCCTGCGTGACATTGGCGCCAAAAAACAAATCCCCGGTGCCTAGTGGTTTCTGTCCCCTTGGGGGCAGATTGACCTAAAATTGACAAATCTGCCCCCAGGGGGGGCAGAAATGGTCTAAATACAATTTGCCCCCCCAGGGGAGCGACCCTTGCCTGATGGGTCGCTCCCCATCTCTAAAAAAAGAAACAACAAAAAAAAAAAAACACAAAAAAAAAATTGCCCTGGTGCCTAGAGTGTTCTGCCCCCCCCCCCCCCCGGGGGCAGTTCGGCCTAATAATAGGCCGATCTGTCCCCCGGGGGGGCAGAAATGTCCTAAAATAAATTTGCCCCCCCAACCCCCATCCCCCCCCCCGGGAGCGACCCTTGCCTACGGGGTCGCTCCCCCTGCGTGACATTGGCGCCAAAAAACAAATCCCCGGTGCCTAGTGGTTTCTGCCCCCTTGGGGGCAGATTGACCTAAAATTGGCCAATCTGCCCCCAGGGGGGCAGAAATGGTCTAAATACAATTTGCCCCCCCAGGGGAGCGACCCTTGCCTGATGGGTCGCTCCCCATCTCAAAAAAAAGAAACAACAAAAAAAAAAAACACAAAAAAAAAATTGCCCTGGTGCCTAGAGTGTTCTGCCCCCCCCCCCCCCCCGGGGGCAGTTCGGCCTAATAATGGCCGATCTGTCCCCCGGGGGGGCAGAAATGGCCTAAAATAAATTTGCCCCCCCCACCCCCCCCCCCCCGGGAGCGACCCTTGCCTACGGGGTCGCTCCCCCTGCGTGACATTGGCGCCAAAAAACAAATCCCCGGTGCCTAGTGGTTTCTGCCCCCTTGGGGGCAGATTGACCTAAAATTGGCCAATCTGCCCCCAGGGGGGCAGAAATGGTCTAAATACAATTTGCCCCCCCAGGGGAGCGACCCTTGCCTGATGGGTCGCTCCCCATCTCTAAAAAAAGAAACAACAAAAAAAAAAAACACAAAAAAAAATTGCCCTGGTGCCTAGAGTGTTCTGCCCCCCCCCCCCGGGGGCAGTTCGGCCTAATAATAGGCCGATCTGTCCCCCGGGGGGGCAGAAATGGCCTAAAATAAATTTGCCCCCCCCACCCCCCCCCCCCGGGAGCGACCCTTGCCTACAGGGTCGCTCCCCCTGCGTGACATTGGCGCCAAAAAAACAAATCCCCGGTGCCTAGTGGTTTCTGCCCCCTTGGGGCAGATTGACCTAAAATTGGCCAATCTGCCCCCAGGGGGGCAGAAATGGTCTAAATACAATTTGCCCCCCCAGGGGAGCGACCCTTGCCTGATGGGTCGCTCCCCATCTCTAAAAAAAGAAACAACAAAAAAAAAAAAAACACACCAAAAAAATTGCCCTGGTGCCTAGAGTGTTCTGCCCCCCCCCCCCCCCCGGGGGCAGTTCGGCCTAATAATAGGCCGATCTGTCCCCCGGGGGGCAGAAATGGCCTAAAATAAATTTGCCCCCCCAACCCCCATCCCCCCCCCGGGAGCGACCCTTGCCTACGGGGTCGCTCCCCCTGCGTGACATTGGCGCCAAAAAAACAAATCCCCGGTGCCTAGTGGTTTCTGCCCCCTTGGGGGCAGATTGACCTAAAATTGGCCAATCTGCCCCCAGGGGGGCAGAAATGGTCTAAATACAATTTGCCCCCCCAGGGGAGCGACCCTTGCCTGATGGGTCGCTCCCCATCTCTAAAAAAAGAAACAACAAAAAAAAAAAACACAAAAAAAAAATTGCCCTGGTGCCTAGAGTGTTCTGCCCCCCCCCCCCCCGGGGGCAGTTCGGCCTAATAATAGGCCGATCTGTCCCCCGGGGGGGCAGAAATGGCCTAAAATAAATTTGCCCCCCCCCACCCCCCCCCCCCGGGAGCGACCCTTGCCTACAGGGTCGCTCCCCCTGCGTGACATTGGCGCCAAAAAAACAAATCCCCGGTGCCTAGTGGTTTCTGCCCCCTTGGGGGCAGATTGACCTAAAATTGGCCAATCTGCCCCCAGGGGGGCAGAAATGGTCTAAATACAATTTGCCCCCCCAGGGGAACGACCCTTGCCTAAGGGGTCGCTCCCCACCTCAATAAAAAAAAATGAAAAAAAAAAAAAAAAGAGGTCCCTGGTGCCTAGAGGTTTCTGCCCCCCTGGGGGCAGATCGGCCTAATAAGGCCGATCTGCCCCCAGGGGGGGCAGAAAAGGCCTTTTCAAAAAAATGCCCCCCCTGGGAGCGACCCTTGCCCAAGGGGTCGCTCCCTTTTGTCAATCTACGAAAAAAAAAAAAATCCCTGGTGTCTAGTGGGGTTTCAAAAACCGGATTGCAAGCAATCCGGCTTTTGAAACCCTCGGAGGGACTTCAAAGGGAAGGAAATACTTTTCCTTCCCTTTGAAGCCCCTCCGGGCCTCCCAAGTGATTGAAAAAGAAATGCTTTTGCATTTCTTTTTCAATCGCGCTGGAAGCAGAGCTTCCAGCGCGACGAGGGAGGCCCCTGTGACACATCAGCGCGCGCGCGCGCGCTCTGACGTCACAGGGGGGGGTGGGGGGGGGTCGGGGGGTGGAAGGGGAAGGTCTTCCCCTTCCATCCCCGACTTGGGGGGGGGGAGGGGGGGTGCACGGGGGGCGCGCTAGCGCGCCCCCAAGTTCCCCTGTGCCATGGACGAGATGATCTCGTCCAAGGCACAGGGGAACTGTAGCCTTGGACGAGATCATCTCGTCCAAGGCACAGAAGAGGTTAATTATAAGCAATCACACAAGTAAATGGATATAGTTATAAAGTATAAACATAATATAAGGGTTTTCAATGAAAGGCTCATACAATATGTGCTATCATATAAATGATGGTCGTCAAGAGGACCCTAGTCCTTAAAAAAATAATTAATTGTGTGTTTCCAGAGGGGTATAAACTAAAAACTAAAAGCTAGAACAACAGCCAAACCACATATCCAGGCTTGGGAGTTACCTATCGGTATGATGTCAATTTGGCAGGTCTGTCATATAGTAAAAGCTTATAAAACCGAATGTCGCCAATCCTCGGTGGTGTTGAGTCCCTTATTGATGGTGTCACATTTTTCAATCCAAAAGAGTTCGCGCTTTGATAGGATGCGTTCCTTTCTCCAGCCCTTGGTCCCAAGGATATGCGCTCAATCACTTGCCATTTTAACTCTTCACATGTATGTCTTGCTATCTCATAGTGCCCTACTAATGGAGCGCCGATATTTTTGCATCTAATCCTACTTTGGTGTTGGAGGATCCTACACTTGACTTTTTGGGTGGTCTGTCCTATATACAGTAAGCCACAGGGACACCAAATGGCGTAAATCACATCCTGCGTGTTGCAATTGCGAAATTTCGGCAGTGTGAGTGTACAGTTATTGTGACCGAAATCTGTTGTATTGAAAGTTGTTTTGCAGGCTGCGCAATTACTTCACTTGTAGTGACCAGCTACTGCAGGTAGGCCCCACAATGTGTTTAAGTCCTTCTTGGGTTCCTGGACCAAGAGGGCACTCGTGAGGCTGTTTTTCAAATTTCTACCCTTCTTGTATGAGAACAAGGGTGCCTCTTGTGTATGCAAGTGGTCCTTAATCAGTGGCCAGTATTGTAGAATTATTTTGCGGATGTTCTTACTGGCAGGATTAAAGGTGGTGACGCAAGCAAGTCTATTGTTTTCTGTTTCAGTTTGTTTGGGCTCCAGAAGGGTTTCCCTATGATTGAACGAGGCTCTTTTCCTCGACCTTTTCACCAATCTCCTGGGGTAACCCCTTTCTATCAATCTATTGATCAGAATGTCAGATTCCTTTAAAAAATCTTTTTTATTTGTGCAATTTCTCCGGATTCTGAGGAATTGCCCGAAGGGGAGATTATCTCTAAGGCCCCTAGGATGATGGCTTGTGTAATGCAAGAGTGTATTCCTGTCAGTGGGTTTGCGATTTAGGGTCATGTAAAGCTTTTCATTTTCCACTCCCAATTTCAGGTCAAGGAACGGGATGCTTGTTTTGCTGGTTTCCATTGTGAATTGGATGTCCCTAGATTGGTTGTTTAACCATACATGAAAGTCTCTCAGTTGAGTCACGGTCCCACGCCAAATCAGTAGAACATCATCGATGTATCTAGACCATTTTCTCAAATGCCCTAGAAAGGGATTTGATTGGCTGAAGATGTGTTGTATTTCATAGTCTGTCATATACAGATTTGCTAGATTTGGTGCAAAAGTAGCACCCATAGCTACACCCTTGGTCTGGGAATAGAAATGATTGTCGAACATGAAGTAGTTTTTACCCATGGCTATTCTCATCATCTCTACCAGAAACCATGTGGGTACCTGTACCGGCTGGTCCCGGGTCACAAAATCTTAGTGAGGGTGGCAAGTGCTTGTGTCTGGGGGATATTGGTATATAGTGATTGTATGTCCATAGTCACAAGGATTTCTGTTTGTGTTGAAAAATTGAGGCCCTCGTACAACATGATTACATGCATGCTATCCCTAGTATATGCCTCAGTAAGGGGTACAACTGGTTTGATAAAATAATCTAAATATTTGCATAGGGGTTCCAAAATGGACCCGCAACCAGAGACAATTGGTTTGCCTGGAGGATTCGGCAAATTTTTGTGGATCTTGGGCAAGGTATAGATGACTGGGATACGTGGATCTTTCTTGTTGAGGAATTGGTATTCTTTCTTAGAGGTGAAGCCCAAATCAAAACCTTTAGTTGTTAGTTCTAATATTTCCTTACTCAATTGTTTGGTGGGATCAGTCGTACTTGTTTTATAACAGTCTTGATCACTAAGTTGTCTGAGGATTTCCTGTTTGTAGTTGCCAATGTCCTGTAGCACTATACCACCCCCTTTATCGGCTGCCTTAATCACCACGTCTCGTCGTTGCTTCAGGCCCTGGAGGGCCATGTTTTCTTCATATGTGAAGTTAAATCTAGTGTAGTTCCTCCCTTTGCTTAGAGTTTCTACATCCTTGAGTACCATTTTTTCAAAGGTAAGGATTTCAACTGGCATGGTGGTTGAAGGAGGGGTAAAAAAGGAGGGTGGTCTAAATTCCGTAGTGTTACAAGGACTCTGTACGGGGTTATCCTTATAGAAATTACTCAGGCGAATACGCCTGAAGAACCTCTGCAACTCAATTTTGATTTCAAAGAAATCCGGTCTAGTAGTCGGTACGTATGATAAACCTTTGTTGAGGACTGTCAGTTCTAGGGGTGTGAAGGTGTGGCGTGACAGGTTGAAAATAGGGGCAATATCTGTAGAAGTCACTCCAGTCATAGTATGTAGGGGCATATTTATACTCCGTTTGCGCCGAAATTGCGTCGTTTTTTTTAACGCAATTTCGACACAAAACTAACTCCATATTTATACTTTGGCGTTAGACGCGTCTAGCGCCAAAGTTCATGGAGTTAGTGTCATTTTTTTGCGTGAACACCTTCCTTGCGTTAATGATATGCAAGGTAGGCGTTCCCGTCTTAAAAAATTACTCCCAGGCATGTGCGTGGTATTTATACTCCCGGGCAAAAATGACGCCCGGGAGTGGGCGGGGCAAAAAACCCCGCATTTGCGCCTCTTTTTAACGCCTGGGTCAGGGCAGGCGTTAAGGGACCTGTGGGCTCAGAATGAGCCCAGAGGTGCCCTCCCCTGCCCCCAGGGACACCCCCTGCCACCCTTGCCCACCCCAGGAGGACACCCAAGGATGGAGGGACCCATCCCAGGGAAGAAAAGGTAAGTTGTGGTAAGTATTTTTTGTAATTTTTTTTTGTGGCATAGGGGGGCCTGATTTGTGCCCCCCTACATGCCACTATGCCCAATGACCATGCCCAGGGGACATAAGTCACCTGAGCAGGGCCATTGGGCAAGGGGGCATGACTCCTGTCTTTGCTAGGATAGGAGTCATGTTAATGGCGTCTGGGCGCCCAAAAAGAATGGCGCAAATCGGGTTAAGATGATTTTTTTGCCTCAGCCTGACTTGCCCCATTTTGGGACGCCCAAACGCCATTTTTCCCTACGCCGGCGCTGCCTGGTGTACGTCGTTTTTTTTCACGCACACCTGGCAGCGCCGGTCGGCTAACGCCGGCTAACGCCATTCAATAAATACGGCGCCCGCATGGTGCTTCAGAATGGCGTTAGCCGTCGCTAATTTTTTGGGCGCAAAACTGCGTTAGCGCAGTTTTGCGTCAAAAAGTATAAATATGGCCCGTAGTGTTTCTGGTCCACTAGCGTTGACTGGGTCGGGTAGCGAAAAATCTGATAGGGGTGGCACAACCTGTCTAGCTACCATGAATATTGTTGTCGTCTGGTCTGCCGTTCTCTGTGGGGTTCTTGAAAATGGACACATCCTCTGTTCCTTCCCCTGCCCCTCCCCCTTCTCCCTCTCTGTCTGTTCTCCTCTCCACACCCTCTCCCTAAAAAAGGCTCTGGGGGTTGTTGTTGGAAGTGAGTGGAACTAGTGCCTGGTTGTTCACAGTCTGAACTATCAGACGCCGAGGTGTCAGCGAGGGTATAATACCTCCTATAGCCACCCCTTCCTCTGTTTACAAATTTACCAGTGTTGTCCTGTTTATATTAGTCCTCGTCTAGATATGGGTATGTGTAAGCCTTATCATATTTGGCAATATACTTGGCTAATTTGTTAAGTTTTTTCTTTTGAGTTATGTAGGTGAATTCTTTAGCAGTTTTCTCTAGGTCTTCTAGTGCTTGTCGTGCATTAGTCAATGCTGTATCGTCCAGTATTTCCCTGACAAGATCGGCTATTTCTTTTTCCAAATTATTTATGTGCTCTAAAGCTGTGTCTATACCTAACACTATCCAGTGCCGGGACACTGATTGGCCACGAAGCTGAAATTTGTTCTGTATTTGGGATCCTCTCTGAATATTGCAGGTTCATTCCTGACTTGTAGACATTCAAACAGTAGCATTGGTGCCGGGACAAACTCTCCCAGTCAACAGCAAGAGAGATAATACAGGGGAGTTGTAAATACACACGTGCAAGTTTGTCGGCCTTTTTGCATTACATGGTCGGTATTAGGCCGACACCCTGCCAGCATGGAAAAGATTCTTCCGGAAAAAAGGTATCACATTTAGACTATACTCTGGTCAGTCCTGCATTGTACACGTTGGTGGAAGACTTTAGAATTTTGGTCCATGTAGAAAGTGACCATAAACCGCAGGCAATTAGGATACGATCCACACTGCATGAGCTGGAGAAAGCGGTCTCCCTGAAAGGGGAGATCGGGACTGAAAATCAATTGAAATGGTCATCTAACTCCATCAAAAGTCAAGCAGACGAGGCACTGTTGAGGCTAGTATCCATGCCCACGGACACCGCAAATTTGACAATGGTCTTGGGGAACTTTGCTAAGGTCCTTACAAGCCTCTTCTCTGGGAAATCAGAACAAGGGAGTACAACTGAACCATTGTAACTGCATACACATACCACAGCTTGTTTGCAGGAGGAAAGCAGCGGTAGGTAGGCTGCTGAGGTAAATGCGCAAACTACCGGACAATAGTACACTACTTAGCGCCTTGCGAGAACAAAGAAAACTCCTAAAAAAGAAAATGTGGTCTTTCAAAAAAAATCTGCAGGAAACGCTCTGGGCCAAGCTACACTATGTGTCAAAATCATCAGACTCAAAAAGATTCTGGAAATTAATCAATTCCATTGAAAAGGGTCCAAAAGCAGTCAACAATACCAATATAACGGAGGGAACTTGGGTGGACCACCTCAAGTCACATCTAAGGGAGCTGCCCATGGGAGCAGCAGCGTTAACTCAGGGGTAGTCCAACACTTGGGAACCCTTGAACACTTTGACAATCACACCATTAGAGATAATAAAAATCTTTGGGAAGTCAGGAATGAATAGCGCACCTGGACCCAATGGTCTACTGCATGCTGTGTTTAAACAAGCAACAGAAAGATAGGGAGATTTTCTGGCTGCAAAGTTCAATCACATGCTTATAATTGGGATTGTGCCGGAAAGTTGGAAGGGCTCAATAATCCACCCCATATACAAGGGAGGGAAGGCTGCCTCTCAAAGCAGACCGGCATGGACTGCAGATAACAACATACTTCCCATAACATACTTCCCATAAATCAAAGCCGATTTACCAAGAACCAGGGAATGTTAACAAACCTTGTGACACTGGGACTGATTATCAACAGAGTAAAGGCAACTGGGACCCCCACATACCTGTGTTTTGTTGATTTTAATGCTGCCTTTGATTGTGTCCCTTGCTGTAAACTGTGGGCAAAACTACAGCAATGGGTGCTGCCAGCACCCATTTTAAATGCCATTCAATTGATTTACTCTGATACATGGGTGAAGGTTCAACTTGGGGGAGGTTCATATCTATCTAGGGCAGTTAAAACAACCGTTGGATTAAAACAAGGCTGTGTTTTGGCAAAAATTATTTTTAACCTGTACATAGCAGACCTATCTACCAATTTAAACAATCAGTCAGCTCACTCCCCCTCCCTGGGTGGTCAACAATTATCCAACATGCTATACGCAGATTATCTAATATTGCTTAGTAACACTACGATTGGCATGCAAAAACTGTTGAACAATCTAAAAGGATATGCTAGAATAAATGAATTGGAAATAAATCAAAGTAAGACTAAAATGATTGCCCTTAACCGCAGAGCCGCTAGCCAATGCAAGTGGTATTTGAATGGGAAGACCATAGAGGAAGTGACCTCATACAGATACCCAGAAGTTATAATAGACGCAGGAGGCAACTACGTGCCCCAAAAAGAAGCGATAAAAAGCAAGACACAAGCACTAATTCACGCTTTTGGTATGCGTGCAAATACTATTCGTGGCCACGATTGAATCCACTGTCTGCCATAATGAGAGCAAAATTACTTCCAACTCTCGCCTATGGGACTGAATTAATGAGGGGGATGGAGGAAACTCTCTTGAATAAACTTCTGGTAAAGGCATATGAGAGTGTCTTCTGGCTAACGGGATATGCTTCCTCAGCCCATGTCAGACTGGAATTTATGCTGGTTAAGCAGTCACTGGTTCGACCCGCGGCATATATCAAATGTTGCTATAAATTATGTCATGACCCAAGGGGGAAGTTGGATAACCTAGTATGGCAGGAAATTAACATGGAAAGAGGCAATAGTAATTATAAAAACTATTTGGACAAAAGCCTAACACATCTGAATCTAGTTAATGTATGGGATCAGTCACTCCCTAGCCTGGCTTTTAATAAAGTAGTGAACAAAATTAGTAAATTACATAGCTGGCTAGAAGACAGGGAAGAATTGGCTAAAGGGTCTCATGGATGTTTGGTTCTTAACTTATAAAGTATTTTACAAAATCACCATTATTTTCTAACCACTACTCACTAAAAATTAAACAACGATTTTTAAAACTAAGGCTGGGCGATATGCCAATGACCTCATGCCAAAATAGGAAAAGGTATCGCAAATAGACAACCAGGAATGCCGCTTATATCATCTGGCGGTAGAAACCCTAGTGCACGTGGTCTGTATTTGTCCAGCTTTGGCCATTGAAAGAAGACAAACACTGAAGAAAGAACTAAATGAATTAGGGGTTAGATCATGTAGACAAGATCTAATTGAAGCACTTAACCCTAGCAACACCATACTGATTATTAGACTTGTCCAATTTCTGGAAATTTTTATCTCCCTAATCACCCCACTGAAAACTACTGGACAGGAACCACGTGAGGGGTGTTGAATAGTTTTATTATGAAACATGGGAACCACCTACTGTGAATAAACAGGGTGGAACGAGGCAGGGCGGTTCTTCCATGTAGGTATGTTTTTAATTTTCCTTGCAACCAAGTTCTATACTTGTCGTTGGAGCTAAGTGGGTTTAACCTGCCCAACGCACTAATTATGTCTTGTTTTATGCACTATTAATGTTTTATGGTATTTATAATGTTTTGTGTAATTCTATGTGGAAGGAATATTTTATGGTTTTAGTTAACTAATAAAATAATACTACTACAGTAACCGTATTGCATTAAAAAACCATATTAACAAGGAATGCCTGATTTCTTTTTTCCACAACATAACAAAGGTATCTTAAAAAAACCTGTTGATTTTTCAAATTAAAAAAAATTAAAGTGTAGTTATGGTTACAAAAACTACAAAATAAAACTAAACCTCTCTAAAATTGCTTAGTTATTGCCAATTACTCAAGCCATATCTCAAGTCCCCACCAAAAATTCCAGAACTCACACAGCTAACACACTGATAATATGGAGTATCAGATAATATCACAATTGAGACTGATGGTATAACTGGCGAAGTTGTATGGCTCCTTATCAAGGTATTGTGATTTAATAAAGTTAAGTTGTACATTTCTGTTAATTGTTAGAACAAATATTCTGAGGCCATCAGCCTTTTGTCAGAGATTTTTAATTGCATTTTATATCCACCTTCTATGAAAGCAACCACCCACTGTGTAGGACCTTCGGTTGTTCACAGAGGTGTCTGCCTGTAGGATGAGCCCTATAGCCAGACCCTGTGTCCAACCCTCCATAGCAAGTCAACACATGATGTGCATAATCTTTGGCAGGGTGGATCAGGGCTGGCCAAAGGGCCCAGACTTCAGACAGGTCCTGTTACCATCTCTCCTTGGGCAGTAGAGCACAGCTGTACATGGTCATCTTTTTTTATGAAATGAAGGTATTCTGGAGGGGCTGGTCCAAAGCCAGATGCTACAACCAACCCTCATTGGGCAGTCAAACCATGCTAGGCATTGCAGAAAGCTGAGCTCAAGGGAATTGGCCATGGAGCCTGGCTCTGAACCCATTCCTGTATAGGCAGACAATTCTTGCTGGGCATAGACCTAACAGTGTGCAGCTGTGGTTGGCTACAGGTCCAAGCCTCCAGTTTGCCCTGCACCCATCTCTCCATGGGTGGCCAAGCTCAGATGCACATGGTGTTTTGTTGTGCACAGTGAGGATTTGTTGGAAGACTTGGCCTACAGTCAAAACCTACACCCAACCCTCTACAGGTGGTTAAACCATGCTGTACATGGTTAAATGCTAAGCTCAGCTGATATAGCCAATGGCCAGGTCATGCGCCAAATTCTCGACTGGCAGGCAAACCTCTCTATGCATGGTCTCCACGTGGTCCACAGCAAATGTCCAACCCTGCCTTTAGTAAGGACCTGAACCAGCCCTGGGGCTCACTTTAAAAGATCTTACCTATGCATATTGCACTGTGCTTTTTGGTAGTTTTAATATTTTGCTCTAAATTAGTAAATTCCTAAATGCAGTGAAAAAACAGCTGCATATTGCTTGACCTTTGAAAGGAATATTTGCCCATTCAAAATTTTCCCACATGTTTCTGGGGTCAAGAGTTGCTCGCCCTGAACAACTTATACCATTTTTTGTCACATATTATCAAGGCACATACTTTGGTGCCTGGAATCCCGTAATAGGCCCTGCAAAAAACATTTTTATTGCTGCCAGCCAATCAGATGCTCAGCTCTTCAAACCATTTGAGGATCCTACACTGAATGAAAGAAAAAACGGTCCTTTTGCCAATACTATTTGTTTTTTACTATTCATTATCTTCCTAGGATTTCGATACTGATGATCCAGATATCGATGAAATTAACCCTTGCATCAACCTTACACCTTGGTGTAACACAAGTATCTAAAAAATGATTGAATACATTAACTCCAAACCAGGCAAGGGTACACCTCGATTAAAATTCTAATAAAATGGCAAACTTTTTGTTTTTCAGTTGAATGAGTTTTTCTGTATAGGAAAGCACATTTTCATACAAGTGGTAAAATGGAAAACTCCAAATTTCGGACCTGTAGATCTGCATGAAATTTGACATGCCAAAACTTAGGGCCTCATCACAGTCTCATTGACAGTTGGACCACCGAACTCCAGGCAGTCTGACCACCCAATTACAGCCCTGGTGGGCGGACGCATCAGGGGACTGCTGTCCGCACCAGGAACGTGGTTCGCAATGCTGTGACGGTGGTCAGAGTTGTACTCAGCCAGGGCGGTGCTGGACTTAGCGCCACCTGGCTGATTACAACTCCCCTCACCTCCAGCTTTTCCATGGTGGTCTGACCGGTATGGAAAGGCTGGCGATGAGGGTGTGCTGGGGACCCCTGTCCAGCACCATTGGAAAGCACACTGTCTGCTTTGCAGACAATGCGCATTCCTAGGGTGCTGGTCAGCCCCGTCTGTGCTACGAGATAGCACATGACTCCTTTAAGGGAACTGAGTGCTATCTCGTAGCACTGTTCCTGCCAGTCTGACCAGTGGGAATGCTCTATTGCAATGTTTCTGCAGTTCAGACCGGCTGGAACATTTTAATAAGGTAGGGAGGAAGCCACCCCCATGGCGGTGGTGTCCTCCCCGCGTGTTTAAAAGTCGTGCAGTGGGATCACCAAATTCTAAATGAGTTCCCTAAAGGCCTGTTTTAGATCTTGACAGATGGAATACACCATCACAAATGTGAAAGATATCCTATCCGCTGTATTACAATCTCCATAGGATATAATGGGATCATGATACACCGGATGGGATATCCGTCATGTTTACAACAGAGTATTCCCCTCCGCTAAGCTCTAAATCAGGCCCTTAGCCACTAATGCTGTTTAATTAGGAAGTTTCATGCAGATTCCTCTAAGTTATAAGCAAAGCTAAAATTCCCATGATAAAAGTGAAGTTCTTGTGAGATATGGTCATAACACTTTAACATATGTATAAAATGGCTACAAATTCACTGCTAAGTACATATAGGTATGTACACATTTTAATATTATTCATGTGACTTTTAAGTATCCTGTGGTATAGATCACGAGTCTCTGCAGGCTGCCTTAAACCTAGAATGTGGCTCCAATAGTACTTAAGCATTGAGCCCTGGTGGAAGATTCGATGCAGCCATATGACATTTTGTATAATTAATCGACTCACAACAGCAGGCTGGAGCTTTTCTTCCCATGCTTTTTGTGGTTCATGTGTGCTTTATAAATAGTCCTGATTGTTCTGTTAATGTTATATTGCAAATGAGCTGACATTTGTCAATTTTTATAGGCATTATGATGGATGTACTTTGTGAGTGAAATGAGAACGTGTTTAAATTGGACTAGGTTGCATCAATGCTAACAAGCACGCAATAATATGCACAGGATGTTGCAATATTTGGCAATGTATTGCATCAGTTTACAATCAAGCAATGCATAAGTCAATGAAAACTGTCAACATTTGCTGTGAAATTTGCAGTTTTTCTGTTTCTTTTTAAGGTTGCTGGGTTTAATTATGACATTGTTTTTGCAAGAAGCAAATGTACATTCCACATGACCAAAGCTCCTAAATGCAGTAGGTGTTAAGATTTGCACTGGTATAAGCTTCACAAAAGCTCCCAATTTGTCACTTATATTAATGACCTAGCCAAAAAGTCACAGTGCGAGCTGATGGCAAAGATCTATCTTAGGAGGAGAAGCCATCCCAAAGGACACGGCAAAGTTAATGCGAAAATTCTTCCTGTCCTTTTAATTATGCCAGTGAGCTAAAAGTTGAGGATAGACTTTGTGTAAAGTGTGAATTTTAAATGTAGCACAGAATAATTTATACGTTAACTGGACATAATCAGGGCAGCTGGTGAGTTGGAGAAAATATGTACCTCGAAATATGATTTTTTTGCTTTCATTCAGGAAGGAAAGTCAAAGTACATGAAGACCAGCCAAAATCCATCAAAAGTTTTACATTGTTTTAGTATGTTGATTACAATTTGTATTAAATTCACAGAATAATTTACAAGCTACCTTTCTGCTTTTTTGTATCAGTTCATATATTTTTCTGAAATTGTTATTTTACAATTCATTTAGATAACTGATGGTGATAGATACATTTTACAGTTATACAATTCAGTGAAACATTTTAAAAAAAACGTTTTAGAAGCAGCAGCATTCAAAAGAAGGTAGCTTTTTTTGTCTGTGCTTTCGACCTGCAGGCGAATTCTCTATAACAAACTCCATCTGTGAATATTGTGTGTAAATATTGTGATTCTACTGTTCTTTCAGCCGAGGCCATAACTCATGCACCATAATGCATAGTGAAAACACAAGGACAGCAAATGAATGAAAAGACAATTGTAATATTATGGAAGAAAAAAAACACCGAACATCACTCTTATACCGATGGAAACTACAGAAAAAGTACCCATTACAAAATCTGAGAAATATCATATTATCCATTCACCTGTAACGATTCTTTAACCCCTTCGCTGCCAGGCCTTTTCCCCCTCCTGTGCCAGGCCTTTTTTGGGCTATTTGGGGCAGTTCACGCTTAGGCCCTCATAACTTTTTGTCCACATAAGCTAGCCAAGCCAAATTTGCGTCCTTTTTTTCCAACATCCTAGGGATTCTAGAGGTACCCAGACCTGAAGGAGGCCAAGAAATTAGCCAAAATACAGTGAAAATGTCGTTTTTTTCAAAAAATGGGAAAAAGTGGCTGCAGAAGAAGGCTTGTGGTTTTTTCCCCGAAAATTGCATCAACAAAGGGTTTGCGGTGCTAAAATCACCAGCTTCCCAGCATTCAGGAACAGGCAGACTTGAATCAGAAAACCCAATTTTTCAACAGAAATTTGTCATTTTATTGGGACATACCCCATTTGTACGATTTTCTGTGCTTTCAGCCTCCTTCCAGTCAGTGACAGAAATGGGCGTGAAACCAATGCTGGATTCCAGAAACCTAAACATTTCTGTACAGTAGACAAAATTCTGAATTCAGCAAGGGGTCACTTGTGTAGATCCTACAAGGGTTTCCTACAGAAAATAACAACTGAAAAAGAAAAATAATGAAATTGAGGTGAAAAAAACAGCAATTTTTCTCTACGTTTTACTCTGTAACTTTTTCCTGCAATGTCAGATTTTTGAAAGCAATATACCGTTACGTCTGCTGGACTCTTCTGGTTGCGGGGATATGTAGGGCTTGGTTCAATAAGAACCCTAGGTACCCAGAGCCAATAAATGAGCTGCACCCTGCAGTGCGTTTTCATTCTATACCGGGTATACAGCAATTCATTTGCTGAAATATAAAGAGTGAAAAATAGCTATCAAGAAAACCTTTGTATTTCCAAAATGTGCACAAGATAAGGTGTTGAGGAGCAGTGGTTATTTGCACATCTCTGAGTTCCGGGGTGACCATACTAGCATGTGAATTACAGGGCATTTCTCAAATAGACGTCTTTTTTACACACTCTCTTATATTTTGAAGGAAAAAATGTAGAGAAAGACAAGTGACAATAACACTTGTTTTGCTATTCTATGTTCCCCCAAGTCTCCCGATAAAAATGATACCTCACTTGTGTGGGTAGGCCTAGCGCCCGCGACAGGAAATGCCCCAAAACACAACATGTACACATCACATTTTCCCAAAGAAAACTAACCTGTTTTTTGTAAAGTGCCTAGCTGTGGTCTTTGGCCTCTATCTCAGCCGGCACCTAGGGAAACCTACCAAACCTGTGCATTTTTTAAAACTAGAGACCTAAAAGAATCCAAGATGGGGTGATTTGTGAAGCTCTGACCAGGTTCTGTTACCCAGAATCCTTTGCAAAACTCAAAATTTGGCTAAAAAAACACAGTTTCCTCACATTTTGGTGACAGGAAGTTCTGGAATCTAAGAGGAGCCACAAATTTCCTTCCACCCAGCGTTTCCCCAAGTCTCCCGATAAAAATGATACCTCACTTGTGTGGGTAGGCCTAGCGCCCGCGACAGGAAATGCCCCAAAACACAACGTGGACACAACACAATGTTTGACAGAAAACAGAGGTGTTTTTTGCAAAGTGCCTACCTGTAGATTTTGGCCTCTAGCTCAGGGAAACCTACCAAACCTGTGCATTTTTTAAACCTAGAGACCTAGGGGAATCCAAGATGGGGTGACTTGTGGGGCTCTGACCAGGTTTTGTTACCCAGAATCCTTTGCAAACCTTAAAATTTGGCTAAAAAAACACGCTTTCCTCACATTTCAGTGACAGAAAGTTCTGGAATCTGAGAGGAGCCACAAATTTTCTTCCACCCAGCGTTCCCCCAAGTCTCCCGATAAAAATGATACCTCACTTGTGTGGGTAGGCCTAGCGCCCGCGACAGGAAATGCCCCAAAACACAACGTGGACACATCACAATTTTTGACAGAAAACGAGGTGTTTTTTGCAAAGTGCCTACCTGTAGATTTTGGCCTCTAGCTGAGCCGGCACCTAGGGAAACCTACGCAACCTGTGCATTTTTAAAAACTAGAGACCTAAGGGAATCCAAGATGGGGTGACTTGTGGGGCTCTGACCAGGTTCTATTACCCAGAATCCTTTGCAAACCTCAAAATTTGGCTAAAAAAACAAGTTTCCTCACATTTCGGTGACAGAAAGTTCTGGAATCTGAGAGGAGCCACAAATTTCCTTCCACCCAGCGTTCCCCCAAGTCTCCCGATAAAAATGGTACTTCACTCGTGTGGGTAGTCCTTGCGCCCACGAAAGAAAATGGCCCAAAACACAATGTAGACACATCACATTTTTTCATAGAAAACAGTGCCTACCTGTGGATTTTGGCCTCTAGCTCACCCGGCACCTGGGGAAATCTAGCAAACCAGCGCATTTTTTAAAACTAGAAACCTAGGGGAATACAAGATGGGGTGACTTGTGGGGCTCTGACCAGGTTCTGTTACCCAGAATCCTTTGCAAACATCAAAAGTTGGCCAAACAAACACTTTTTCCTCTCATTTCGGTGACAGAAAGTTCTGGAATCTGAGAGGAGCCACACATTTCCTTCCACCCAGCGTTACCCCAAGTCTCCCGATAAAAATTGTACCTCACTTGTGTGGGTAGGCCTAGCGCCCACAAAAGGAAATGGCCCAAAACACAATGTGGACACTTCACATTTTTTCACAGAAAACAGAGGTGTTTTTTGCAAAGTGCCTACCTGTGGATTTTGGCCTCTAGCTCAGCCGGCCCTGGGGGGGGCAGAAATGGCCTAAAATAAATTTGCCCTCCCACCCGCCAACCCCCCCCCGGGAGCGACCCTTGCGTGACTTTGGCACAAAAAAAAATCCCTGGTGCCTAGTGGTTTCTGCCCCCTTGGGGGCAGATTGACCTAAAATCGGCCGATCTGCCCACAAGGGGGGCAGAAATGGTCTATATACAATTTGCCCCCCAGGGGAGCGACCCTTGCCTAATGGGTCGCTCCCCATCTCTAAAAAAACAAACAAACAAAAAAAAACACAAAAATAAAATTTGCCCTGGCACCTAGAGGTTTCTGCCCCCCCTGGGGGCAGATCGGCCTAATAACAATAGGCCGATCTGCCCCCAGGGGGAGAAGAAATGGGCTAAAATAAATTTCCCCCCCCCCAACCCCCTCCAGGAGCAACCCTTGCCTACGGGGTCGCTCCCCCTGCGTGACATTGGCGCCAAAAAAAAAAATCCCCGGTGCCTAGTGGTTTCTGCCCCCTTGGGGGCAGATTGGCGTAGCAAAAATCGGCCGATCTGCAAATGGGCTAAATACAATTTTCCCCTCCAGGGGAGCGACCCTTGTCCCCCAGGGAAACCATACAACTATTTTAAAAAAATTGCCCCCACAAGGGGTCGCCATGCCCACGGGCAACCCCCTGTCAATTTCATTTAGTTCTTTATTTATTTTTTAAAATTCCAAACCCCTGGGGGTGCGATTGTGCCCCCCCAGGGGTAAACGTACCTTTTAAAAAAACTGCCACCTGGGGAGCTGACTCCTTTTCCAGGGGGGCCGACTCCCCCCATGTGAAATCCCTCGTGTCTAGTGGGGTTTCCTAGCCCTCGATCGCAGTGAAGCTGGTTCAGGCAGACCTTGTTTGAAAGGGGAAGCTCTCCCCTTTCAAACGAGCCCTTCCCAAATGTGGGGGAGGCCTGTTTAGGACCATTTTCCCCACCGGAGCAGGAAGCGGCCTTACGGTAAGGAAAACAAACAGTGACGTCAGCGCGCCTTGTGGCGCACTGACATCACAAAGGATTGGGTGTTTTTTTAATTTAAAAAAAGTCCTCCAATGCAACACATCAGAGGATTTTTTAACCCACTCCCTGGTGTCGGCCATTGGGCGTGACCCACACCGGGGAGGTAGTGCGGGCATCGGCCAGTGACTGATGCCCGCACTGTAGAGGTTAAAAATATATATATATATTTTGGTAGATTTTAGCTTGGTGAACAGCTGTGCAAGTTAAAGAAGCTCTGTAAAAGTGTTATGACTTGTTTTTTGTGAAAAGCAATATACAGTGCAGTAAGTGGTGGTAATATCAAGCGCTCTTGTCACTGGTTAATGTTTTTCTGAACTAAAAGAAAATATAAAAATAAGATTTAAACAAAAAAAAAATGTGTCCGTGCCGTATGTAGCTGTTTCTCTATGTATGAAGTAGTGTGTCTCTGTTTGTAGATTGGGGCCTCAATTACAAGAATCTGACGCATCAGCATTGATGCGTCAGATTTCTTGCGCTTCCCTAAGCTACCCTAAAGATGCCATGGATGGCACAATTTTTTTACAGATGCAGCAGAAATTCTGACACATTTGTTGGCACTAAACTCACACATTGCTGGTGTAGTGTCATACAACGCTATTCCAGCAATGTGAGGAGGCTCCCATTGAAAACAGCCCTGAATCAATTTTACATCTGCTCTGAGCAGGTGGTAAAATTGTGATGCAGTGAAGTTGCAGAATGACACATTGAAATATTGTAAATTTCACTGCATCAAATCTGTGTGGCTTTTTGCCTGGGAACGCCTACCCTGCATACTTTGTACCTGGCTCAGGTATATTCTGATGCAAGGCTTTACCATCTGACACATTGGGCCCAATGCACCAGTTTGTAAATCTGGAGCAGAGCAGTGCAGTACTAGTGCCACAGGGCTTGTAAATGAGGCCCTGGATGTCTTTGCACACATGGTGTAAAAGTCCCAGCAGCTAGCCAGCTTTCTTCTGATTGTTCCAGTTATGGCCTGGGGTGGATATTCGGAGCACTGTAAACACTTGATAACTAGTAAAGGATAACATTATAATTTTGTGCACTAGTTGGCATAAGAAGGTAGTTGTATTAGGATGCAGAGCACTTTACCCTCTCAGTAAGGGCTCTGCGCAAGTCTTTTAGCAAATGTTATTGATGCAAAATAATTGTAATGTGGGAAAATAAAGAAAATAAAAACTTTTAAGTGCAAAATCTGTCGTCGAATAGAAGACCCTCACTCATGTGTGAGGACTGAGATGGGAAAGTCCAGTGTTGGTCTAATGACCATTACTGGTAAGTCATAGAGCCACATGCACCAGGATTCCACATGTAAAAAGGACATGCAAATGGCCTTCCCATTTCTTAATATAGTTCCACTTCACACGCTGTACTGTTCTTTTTTTCTAAAGGTGACATTTCTCATGTATAGTCGCACATTCACAATTTTAGAACAAAAGAATATATAAATATCTTGAGGTGAATGATGTGGTTTATATTGCAGCAAGCACTTTTTAATAGCTCCGCTATGCATTGGGGTAGTTGTTTACTTTATTGTAGGCATATGATTATTGGCCTATCTTTGTAACTCAGTAGTGTGGCAGAAGGCCAGCAACAAATATATATATCACATTTAAAGTTCTCCTTTCAGCGTCATACAGTTTGTCCGTCTGCTTCTGTATTATGCTCCTAGAATTGCTGCTGCTGAGGCAGGAGATGTCCAAACATCCTTAAATTACCCAGACGTGCACCGGAGAAAACAGGCGCGAGCCGTACAACACAGGCACTGGATGTCATTAGCCAAGTTTACAGGGGGGTTAGGGTCACCCAGGGTTCAACGAGGCTCTTTTTCATGAAAAAGATTAAAACTAGTAAATGATTCTAGAAGTTTTAACGCAACATTTTAATAGAAAATCTCTGTTTGCCTTAAATGTCCCCTTTGGAAAAAGGCTGTTCTAATGAATGTAACAAACACGAAGGAAGCTTTTACAACTTTAGCCAGAAGCCATCTGATCCCTTTTTTCAACAGTAAAACATGGCAGGTCAAGTAACAAACCAGAGATGAGCCTGCAGTTCACTTAGGAAAGAAGGAAACAAGACGTGTTTGTTATTTAGGAGGGTGAAAGTAAAAGCGCTATACATCTTCCATTCGGACAAATTACACAAATCAGTAGAAACAAAACCATTTGCAAAACAACAAATGAACAGCCTCAAAAATGAAATCATCTACAACAGCTTACAAAATAAATCCACTTGCCACCAGGTTGAGTAGCTTGACAGAACTTAGGTCAGTCCACACAGAATCAGCAGTTAGCTGCAGGTGTTTGACAAGTTTCTCATCCCTGCTTTGGCCCCAGGGAGGACTGGTGAGTGCGCTGCTCAAAAGGGAGTCATAGTGTGGGTAGCTGATTTGGCCCTGGGGTGACTGGGGAGTGCATGTTGCGAATATTAGAATATAGCATGGCGTCAACATAGGTTATCCTTAGCAGAGTATCATTATCACGTTATTCAACAAAGCATAGATTCAGCCATTTGTCTATTTGTGTCTGTTTAGTGAACCCCTCATCTATCCTCGAATTTGCATTGGCATGTTGGGCTTCATGCAAAACAATTTAGGAACACCAATTTAGAAAAAACATCTAACTAGGGTCTCTGTCAAAAGAAGCAGTTGGAACCTAGAAAGGAAAAGCAAACAGACAATTACAATTTCATTGTCATAAAGTTACCCTCCATATTGGGTCAGCATACAGGTTTGGTGTCGTCCTCAGGACATCAGTTGATTCGCCATCAGCCAGCAATTCAGCAGTCGGGTAAAGGGCACTTCCCTCATAAGGAAGTAAAGTGTAAATGGACAATATAAGGGCAAGGATGGTTTGAAGAACCAAACAGCAAAGTCTCTATGCAGAGTAACAAAGTGCCTGGGTCATAACAAATCACAGTAGCATCTCCCTAACTAACTCATTTCCTTGTGTCAACGGTTTTTATCCCTTTTCTGTGGTACAATCCCCTACGTTTTAATTGGTTGGGGTCAGCACCCCACTATCTCCCTCCAATAGGGTTTCAATGACTTAATTAAATTTGTCACCCCATAACAGTTCTCACCTAGTTTATTGGTCCTTATGATTGACGTCTTCAGCAGGTAGAATGTCCGGTATGATTTCATACTCTTGTGGTCTTCTTTGCATCTTTAGTCAGTGGTTCCATTGTCTGTACCGGTTCAGGTGACCTTGTACCTGCGAGAAGTCTACACTGTTGCATTCAGCAAGAATGTTTCACTAAGCAAGTCGAATTTCATGAGAACGGATCTACTACAGTTACATTCATCTTTTAGCTTTGGAAAAATACGAGTTCATGTCCGTCAGCAAGTCAGCACACTGCACGTTAGAAAAACACATTTAATATGAAACCAGGCAGCCAGGCCTCAACTCATGCTAATTAAGGCCTAATGATTTATTAGCAGAACTTTAACGTATAACCTTTTATTATTAGTGCAAAATCATACTCTAACATAACATTTCATCATTATTAATCAGTTTCATTAGTCATTGTATATATTGGCGGCCACTCCCCGTGGACACATTTCAAGCCCACGTTTAGCAAAGTACATTAATACATTTACTATGAGGCATTATCACACATTAGTTCATAAACATTACATGTTAATTTCTAAGTGGATAAGCTGCACTCTCTCAGGGCCATGGGACACTAATAAGAGCAAACACACGAGGAACAAGTATTAGTAAATGCAGGAAATATGCTACAGCAATTAGAAACAGTGGATAAGTAAGTGGCAAGCACAGAAAACAATGATAAGCAAGGGTGGGATGTAAGCTCCTTTTAAGATATATATTGAATGCAATACATTTCATAGGCACAGCACATGTGCTTGAGGCGAAACCTTTTATTAGGGTAACATTTATTACATTATTTGTGTCCAAAACAAAAAAAATCCAATCAGTAAAATCAGAGATAAGTAATTTTAGAGATTTAAGTGAAAATAGTGCCTAAAAGCACATAGCGTTGCAGGAGCATTTTCAAATAATAAAAATTAATGCTATTGACTTGTAGACATAACATGTAGGCCTCAAATGAAAAGCTGTATTTTAAACACGAGTGAGGGCACTAGGCTTTCACATTTATGTGTGTTAAGTTAGAAAGGCTGTAGAATGCATGTATCTTTTCTTTTAACAAATCCTGACTTAGATCAGGAATGTGAGATATTAAACTTTCAATGGCACAAATGTGATGAGAAATGTATGATTCAAAAGAAATTGTTACGTTTTAAACTTCCCATAGGTATAGCTTTCAAAGAATATAATAATGTATAAAAAGTTTGATTTAATTCCTGTACAATGTTTCATAGGAACAATAGCATTGTTAGTTTAAATGGGTGAGAAACCCATTAATGCTGTAATACAGAGGCTTAACCATGAACAATAGTTGTCATACAGCAAGTGAACGTTGGGAATCTTTCTCTGACTTACCAAATGTTTCTTAAAATATTTTTTGCAGAAGTTTAATATCTATGACCAATTGTCTTTAGACTGCTTAGACAACAGTTGTTTCCCTATTCCCATGACGACACAGTGTGCTGGTTGGATGAGACAACTGAGAACTGCATCTAAATGTTTTGCAAAGCCATCTGAGGCCTGACAGTGGTCCCCCTAGAATGTCTGTGGAACCTTGTAACTTATAAGGCAACTTGGATGTATGTACCTGGTTATGTGAAGCCTGTGCCCTACAGTCATAAATGAGAATGGGCCATATGGGATGGAATAGTGACCCTTTATTAAGGCCTACTTTTAGGGGTCTATGTTGATATTTATGACAGTCAAAATTGAGGTGATTTATTGCCCTAGCCCTGTGGCGATAGTCGGTTAATAATTTGGATAAACAGTACGGTCTTTGTATTTTCCTCACTTAGGTTAAAGATGTGTCAAAAAAGTTTGCAGGGGCAGACAAATTCTGTGGAGAGGTGGGATAGATGCCCTTTGCCGTGTGTCAGATCACAGGAGCAGCACAGGGTTCGAATCCGGCTCATAACCCTATTTTATTCTTATCCTAATTACATTAATTTTTTATTTTCATTTGCATGATAGGGCTTTTGATGTAGGGTATGGCCCGAGAGAACCAGGTCATTACATGCGTGTTGATACATACATTACTGTGGGTTTTAGGTGACTGTCGGATTTACATTTGTGATAAATAGTAGTACCTTTTTCTTCATTCTGGAGGAGGACATCCTTTAATAGCATGGAGATGACAAAGGAAATCAGTGGAGTGAATGACTACAGCCCTCGGTCCTATTCTATCTTGTTGGACCAACACAGGGTTTGAATTTGGCTTGTGACTTTATTTTCATTTAATCGTCAACCACATAATTGTTTGGTTTGTTTTGTATTATGTATTAATTAAGGGTTTCTCTGCACATTTCTCTCTATGGTCGAATTGTGCTACATGAATAGATATAAAACATTTGACAGTATAATGGTGTGTGTATTTCACTTTAAATGGCTTTGGACAAGTGACATTTGTTCAGTGTTTAAATAGGAGTGAATTTGGTGGCAAGCGTTAATTACCATGGCATCCTACTGAGTGATTTCAAGGATCAGGAGAGTGGCTTATCATGGTGACTGGAATTCGAATTGTACTGCATTTGTGAGTTGCAATGTAATATGAGATTTCCTTTTCGGTTATTTATGCCGAGCATTTGACTTTTGATTAGAACTGTTTATGGGTGTTTTACTATTAGAATAAGGGCTTTCCACTTAAATGCATGTTTTCAGCTTGCTAGAAATGTGACTTAGTATGCCTGGATGAGGTTCTTAAATGCTGTTCAGTCCTCCCTTTATGACTTCCTTGACCCTATGAACTGTTATGCTGTGTTTATCTTGGTCATAGAATTAAATGACTATTTCTGTCTGAAAAGCATTTTGGTTAAAAAGCAACACTTTTCATTAGATGCTAGCTCAGTAAAAGCATGCTTTGAACTCGTTTGTTTTGGAACATTCTTATCTGATATTGGGCATGTGATTTTTTAATGATGTGCTACTAGTGTTTGTTAAGAATATTTAGGGTCCTCATGTTAATGTAATAAAATTATAGTAAAGTGAGGTGTAATGACGAATAGGGAATATTGACAAAAAGTTCCTTATTTGAGTTAACAATTTGGATTTTGTTTGATTTTGTGAATCAGCTGCATTTTGGATTTCTTTTGTGTTTGCTTTGAAATAAAAGGAGGTTTGTGCAGGACAAATGGGTATGTAGATGTTTTATGATTTTTTGGTAATTTTTTCTGGAGTTACCACATGTTACTCAAAGAGGCATTACAATGGAATACATATATTTGGACTTGGTAACCTTCCATATGAATTGACAACATTAATGGTACGTGTTGGACCTGGCCCTTTTAGAGGGTCAATCCCCAGACTTTTTGCCTTTTGCCTCCTTATTTTTCTCATCTTGGTTGGCTAACGTTTTGACTCTGGGCACTATTTCACTGCTAATCAGTGCTAAAGTGCATGTGCTCTCCCTTGTAAAATTGGTATGATTGGCTTATACATACTTGGCATATTTAATTTACCTATAAGTCCCTTGTAAAGTGGTATCCCTATACCCAGGGCCTGTAAATTAAATGCTACCAGTGGGCCTGCAGCGCTGCTTGCGCCACCCACTAAAGTAGCCTTTCAAACCTATCTCAGACCTGCTAGCGCAGGGCGTGTGTCTGCAGTTTTCTGCCACAGGGACCTGACATCTAAATTTGCTTGCCAGGCCCAGAACTCCCCTTTTACTGCATGTAAGTCACCCCTAAGGTACACCCTAGCTAGCTCTATGGGCAGGGTGCCATGTATGCAGAAGGCAGGAAATGTGCCAGGTGGCCTGTCCTGGTAGTGACAAACAGCCTAACTTGGTCTCTCACTACTGTGAATGCTGCCTTCTCATAGGATTGCATTAAAAATGCCCTGTCTTATGTGTAAGAGGTATTGTCTGATTTAGGAAGGGTAGCGTAGGCATGTTTGGTATGGTTGTGATGGTGATAAGAAATGCTGCTTACTGGTGTATGTGTATTTTTTATTACTATTACAGAAAGGCCACTTCTAGAAAGTGCGCATTTCTCTGTGCTTATGACTCTGGTGTCTTGAAGCTTGCCTCCAATCCATGTCTGGGCAGACTGACAGTTGGGGCTTTGTGCATACTTTTCAGACAGCATGTACACAGGGAAGGTGGAAAGGTGGAGGTGTCACAGAGGTGCATCTACATATTGTATGGTATTCCTGGGCTGAGAGAAGGGGGTGGGGCACACCTGCATTTGTAATGGCTGTGCCCTGGCCTCGCACAATAGGGTCATCTGATGTTTGAAGCCTGTGCTGGAGGAGAGAAGGGGTACTCCCAGAACCGGTTGTAGCTGGTTGGAACCCCCTCTCCTCCTCATTGTAAGAGACACTGCAAAATGAGTATAAGTACAGGGGAATTGTCCCCACAATTTAGACATTCTTGGGACTCCAGAAAACTTACTTGAAACTGAACACAGGACACTGTTGAATGGACTCACCAGGACCACCTTAGCCTGCTGCTGCTGTGCTAACCTGTGACCTGCCTGGTCACTAAGAGGAACTGCCATCACCTGCACCCCTTGTGCTGACCTGTTGTTGGGCCTGCCAGCCCTGTGCTTCCCCCCCCCTTGCTTGTCTCCAGGAGCAGGGTGCTGTGGCCCTTAACCCCTGTTCTTTCTACAAGCCAGATGAGTGCTGCAATTTTCCACAAAAGCGCCTTCTAACGCTTGCTCTTTTAAAAGTGCTTCATGTGTTGCCCGAGTTCACCGCTGCAGCCCGAGTATAATTTCATTGTCAGAGCGCATCGTGCTCCATCCAGTGCCCCCAGGGCACCAAAGAAGGAAGAAAGGAGCGAGCACCCTCCAACTATGCCTCTGGGGTGAAGCGCGCTTTCAGACAATGCGTCCACGCGAATCTCACAGGATAACCTAGGTCGCACTGCAGCTTCCATTTGTGAGCGACTATACAGAATTGGAGGCCCACCACTCTCATCTGATTGTTAAAAGGACGCTATATCAGCGGACTCCTTTGCTGCCTCTCATGGTTGCGACTGACCCAGAGATTCACCAGGCGCAATTTCCAGGCTGGTTCAGGAAGAAGAGAGGGGTGAGGATTAAAGGCCAGAGACTGGTCACTGGCACAGTAATGGCCGGAAGCACAGTATGATTCACCGGCTTACAACATGTGCTGCAAAGTGAGAGAAACAGCACCACGTTACGATGAAGCCTTGCAAGCAGCTGACATGTTGTAAAGGCCTGAGATCGATCACCTGCCCAGTAGTGGCCTGAAAGCACAGTGTGACTCACCGGCTTATGACGTATGTGGCAAAGTGAGACTAACAACATCACTTTACAATCAAAACCTCGCAGACGGCTGATATGTTGTACGATTGCACATAGGGCAAACATGTTTTGCATAGGGATTTCAGTTAACATAAAATTGGCCATAGATCTAAGAAGTTGATCCGGAACAGGGGCAATCACGCTGTACTGACCACTACAGGTGTTGCGGATGATGTGTTAGAACAAGTGCTGGCCTTGCAACAAAAGGAAGCACTAGAGTGGGTGCCTGCTTCAGCCCTGGGGGGGACTGGTGACTGTGTGTTGCCGGGGGGGTTGGTGAGTGCCAAAATCAAAGCAGGTGAGCACAGTACTTGAGCTCCGGGATGCTGATAACAGCAAACATATTACGAACAAGCATTGGTAAATGGAAGAACATAGTGTGACAGACAATTGAAATAGAGGAAAAGTAAATGGCAAGGACAGGAACCAATGAAAGCAAAGGAAAGCGAGGGGTCAGGATCTAAGCCCCTTTTAAGATTTGTATTAAATGCAATATATTTCACTAGCAAGGGGGCAAGAGCTATGCAGGCGAACCTAAAAATAGGTCATCAGGGTTTTCAGAATCAGTCATTTGCAAGAAATGTGGGTTCAATGCAAAGTGTAGGTTACTGACTCACAAAATAGTGTTGGTACATGCCAAAAAGCATTTTACTGGTCGCAAACGCCACAATAGGCCATTTGCAACAGGTAAAATGCTTCATACTTCTGCCCCTAGGTCCAAAAGTAAAAATATTAATTGTGGCTTTGCTCCACATCTATCTGACGACGACGTTCCCGTCTCAGAGACTCCTGCAGTCTTGCCCCACTTACCTTCTATCTTCTCAGAGATGTTTTCTTTTAAAAATGTTCTAAGTCCAAAGGTAGACGATGACCGGCCCAATCCCCATTGTGTATCCGAACTGCGCTCCATTGTTGTCGACCTTTTTAACTTTTACCTTTGCCCAGGTCTAGCATATCCAGATGATCGTGGTTGGTGCTTTTTGCTTTTAAGCATAATTTTGAACCTTAAAATACATATTGCCTCTAAGTTTAGCCTGACTACTTTTTGTGTCTGACTACCCAGGGTTAAGCACAGGCTAATTTCACCCTCAGGGGACTGCAGCATTGCAAGGTATTGCAACCCAATTTCTGATAGAGCAATTATTCCAGTAGTAAGAGTTTTACTAAATTATGAAATGATTAGTAAACTTTCAATAGTAGTGGACAAGCTGGCAATTAGCACATCTGGAGCTTTATTAGTTGAAAAAGCAGAACTAGTCACAATTAGATCAACGGTTTTACAAATTAGGGATGCCCTGGACATTTTACTCACAGAGAAAGGTGGAGTCTGCAAGATATTAAAAGTTGAACATTGTGAATATATTCCTGATGTGGGTAAGAAAATCACAGAACCTTTCTGACATAAAAGTTGCTTTGGAACCATTAGAGACAAATGGAAATGGTTTCACAAAGGAATTTTCTGCAATAGGCAAGTGGAGTGCAACAGCAAAAGGAGAAATCCTAAAAGCCATATTAGTACCTATATAAATTGTGTTTGTCTGTTTCCTGACTTCATTAGAAGTATACAAAGCTAACAAAATTGTATTTAAAAAAGGAACAGAGAAAGCAATACTCAATTTAGAATTGACTGCATCAATAAAGAATACAATAGACTACCAGAAAGGTCCTCTACAGGTCCAGAGGTGTACTGAAGAGTTAGGTCCCAGGGTTCTTTTATTTTTACCTGGTGCCAGCTTTGAAGTAAGAGAACATTCTGGTGGTTTCCAGAGGTGTTTGGCATATGCTGCCTCCCTGCACTGGCCCCAGTTTGCTTGGAATCACAAAAGACTAGTGTTAAACACTTTTGCTTGAGCCAGAGCCTTTGTGATGTGCAAGTGTGGTAGGTGACAGCCCCTCCCCCTAATCAAGTTAGAGATGGCACATCCTTCCAATATCAATTGCCCTTCGTCTCAATGTCTGGAAGCAATACACAAAGACCAACTGCCAGATGCACCTAGTCATTTGACCCAAGATACAGGCATCAGACACCAAATGGGTGAGACAAGAAATTGCCAACTTTCTATGTATTTTCAGAATTGTGACAAAATCCAACTTTATCATTAAAGTGGGCTTTAAGCTATAATTCTTCAGACACCAAAGTTGATGTTTCTACCTGCTCCCAATTGAGATTTAGCACTTACTATATGCAATAAGATAACCCAACGGTATCTTATGATGAAAGAGCCAGGCCTTATAAGTAGTGAAAAAATTAATTTAGGAGGTTTTCACCACCAGCACATACAGATGTTAAAAGTACATGTCCAACGTTTTAAGCATACTGCACCCTGCCTATTGGCTACCTAGAGCCTATCCTATTGGGTGACATATATGTTAAAAAGGAAGATTTAGGCCGGCTGAAAGGTTATTTGCCAGGTTGAATTTTCAGTTTAAAACTGTACACACAGGCCGCACTAGCAGGCCTGAGAAATGGTGAAAGACTACTTAAGTTGGTGACACAATACATCCTGCAAGCCCACTGGTAGCATTTAATTTACAGGCCCTGAACACATGTAGTACCAATTTACAAGTAAATAAAATGTGCCCGATTGGGGTAAGCCAATTTTACCATGTTTAGAGGAGAGAGCACAGGCACTTTAACATTAGTTAGCTGTGGTATATTGCAGAGAGTCTGAGAGCCAACAAAAACAAGATCAGTAAAATTAGATTAGTAAGGCAAACGTTTGGGGGAAGATTGATAACGCGTCCCGTCTTAGGTAATTTACTTTGTCTGGGACTCGTTTTAGGCCAATGAATCTTTTGACCCTGATTGAAGACATCTTAGGACGAGACAACTAATCAGCATATATATCACTAGGTCAATAATTTTCTCAATACTCAATATGTCAAAGTACACTAATCTAGATGAATGCATCAATAAAGTTTGATCACACCATGACCTTCCAACCATGAATGACCACACAAAAATTAGCATGATTTACATTATTTTATTCCCTATTGGTTACACTCTACTAGCAAGTTTATTCATCTCAAAATCAGAAAACACATCAGCAATGTCACAATGTGACAAGTAGAATAAGATTTCATTAACGCAAAGATCATGAACCGCATGGATTAACTTTAGCAGAGTATCATTAGCGCATTATTCAACAAAGCATTGGTTCAGTCATTTCTCTATTTGCGTCTGTTTAATGAGCTTCTTAACTAACCTCGAATTAGCATTGGCATGTTGGGCCTCATGCAAAACAATTTAGCAAAACAAATTTGGACAACATCTTACTATGGCCTCTATCAAAAGGTAGCAGTTGGTACCTAGAAAGGAAAGGCAAACAGACAATTACAATTTCATTATCATAAAGTTACCCTCCGTAATGGGTCAGCTTACAGAGTCAGTCTTCGTCCTCAGGACATCAGTTGATTCGCCATCAGCCAGGAGACACAGCAAAGTTCAGCAAGACAGGTAATAAGGAAAACTTCCCTCATAAGGAGGAAAGTAAGAATCGGGCAGGATAAAGTAAAGATGGTTTGAAGAGTCAAACGCAGCAAAGTCTTTAGGACAGAGTGACAAAGGAGCTAGGTGATTACACAAAAAGGCGCGTCACGGCTATAGAAAATGGCTCGGAATGGCATATAATGGCTGATTTCTCCTTGTGTCGAAGGATTATATTAACCTTGTTGTACAGTCCCCTAATTTCAAATTGGGCAAAATTTGGTGCATCATTATCTCCATCCAATAATCAGGCAATCACCTTATTTGAATTGTCACTTTAGAACAGTTCTCACGTAGTTTATTGGCTCCTGTAATTGACGTCTCCAACGGATAGAATGTCAGGTACAAATTCTTATTCTCTCAGGCTCAGTCAGTAGTTCCATTATCTTTACCAGTTCAGGCGACCTTGTACCTATTGCAAGTTTACACTGTTGCATTCAGCAAGAATGTCTCCTTGAGCAAGTCGAGTCTCATGAGAAAGAATTTACTACTGTTACACACATCTTCTAGCTTCTGGAAAAGTACGGCTACATGTCCTTCAGCAAGTCAGCACATTGCACGTTAGAAAACCACATTTAATATGAGACCGGCAGTTAGGCAACGACTCATGCTAACTAAGGCCTAGGAATTAATTCAGCAAACCTTACCATATAACTCTTAATGCTAACATAAAGTCATACATTAGTACATTAATAATTAATTATTGTTCAATTTCATTAATCATTGTATACATTGGTGGCCACTCCCCGTGGGCACATTTCAAACATGCGTTTAGTAAAGCACAGCAGTACATTTTCTATGCGGCATCATTATGCATTAATTCGCAAACATTTCATGTTAATTTTTTATTATAATAACTACACTCCAACAAGATCACCCTAAAGCTGTCAGATCTAACCCCAGCTCAAAGATCATAGTTCTTCTTAGGGTCAACCCTTAAAGTCACTAAATTAATATTTAGCTCAACACCCTGGTAGCTAACATAAAAGTAGGGAAATGTAGAAAGTATTTATCTAGTATCAAAACAGTAATACAGTCAGAACACCAAATACTCCAAACTGAAGTAGAAGAATAAATGTAATAATAAAAATTATACTAAAATGTCAAAAATCCCGTAGTGGAACCGGAGCTATGAAATTGTCAAGTTTTAAGTAGACATATTGCCAAAAAGAGCTATGCACCAATAATAATCTGTGATTGGAATAGACCAAAACCTAGGTGTGGTTTCAGGCTTTCTGTGATGGAGTGTGGGTTGCATAAAGCAACCATATTTGTCCTACTCAAAGATTTTACCTTCTGACTTAGTGCCTGATTTAGATTTTGTCAGTCAGGTTATTCTGTCACAAACGTGATAGATATTCCGTCCGCTGTATTTCGAGTTCCATAGGATATAATGGAATTGTAACATGGCCAAAGTGATATCCTTATTGGTTGTGTCACAGTAGCCCACCCACTGATCTCTAAATGAGACCCTCAGCATTTTCAGTTGAAACTTTTCAGTGTTTATTTTAGCAGCTTCTCTGGTCACTACTAAGACTACCAGGAATTCAGGGGTAGCAGACAGGGACTAGGACTCACTCCAGCAGGGCCATCAGTAAGGTCCAGTCCATGTCCAGGTGCAATTGCCACTAATCAGCTAGGTACCCCAAGGAAATGGCCTCTTACAGATTGTTGTATCTCTGTAGCCACAAAGGAGTTAGGAAAACTGACCCTTGGAGTCCTCTTCTTTGTCCTAAGTACAAGGGGAAGCAGTTCCAGTCTGCTTGTGGTCTAGAAAGTGTTTTATGTAATATACAATATTACATAGAAAAGTATTGAAAAAATAATTTAACTAGTAAGATAATTTGTGATAATAACAACAAGTGTATAAGATTGTAAAATATTGCTACTTGTTGTCATTTACCTGGACTAGAGTTATAACAGTGGCACAAATATTAACATCCATGGTTTGACTAAACATTTCAGGTTTTAGAGTGAATGTTGTTTGAAAAACATATACATTTTATGGCATGGCATTATCAGAGTCAAGGGCTGCCACGGTTGTGGTATCTAACTTTTTAATTGTTAAGTAAATGTTGGAAGTGCCTTGATATACAATTACATATATTTTAAAATGGCTTATGCCCTACCTAGAGCACAGTGGTGTAGAGCTACTTTGAGATGAAGGGCCTACTCCATCTCAATGTGACATATAGAACATGTTTACAAAGAAAGTGATCAACTTTAAAGTACACTAGTACTATGGTGTAGTGCCCATTCATCACATTCCTATGTGTTATATTTGAATTAAAATTCTAAACATGTGCATGAATATAACAAGAAATATGATCACTATATATTGTATCATGACCAAATGGTTACTTAAATGCACTTTTCAAAACAATATTCTGAAATATGGTTCACCTAAATTGTTAAGTGGTTTGGAATTTAATTGACTCTAAATGTAAAAGATATTCTGTCAACTGTATACAATAATACATTGTACATCATGTACTTAAACAAAGATAGGAGGTATTTCTGTCAGTATATTGACAAACTATGATGAAAAACAAAATGCTCATTCAAATACATTCTCAGTTCCTAGAAATTATATAAATCTACACATAAATATATTTTTTAAATATTGCGGCTTCAGGGAACATTATAAGTAATGTAGCTTTTAATGTTTTTCCTGTCTTACTCTCTACAGGTCAGTCCCCATTACATAAAGAAGTTCTGGTGGATAGTTGCCCTTCAAATGTGGCAGCAGGTCTTCAAGTACAGTAACGTCCGCTGCTACTGAAGCTGGGAGGACCTTTGAAGGTGGACTTGCTCCATCGACCTTGGCAAAACTGGAAAGGTCATCCTCACAAAATAAGGGGGTGCTGCAATGACTTGTATGGGGAGCAAAAACCTATGAATCAGCGACAAGTGGTGAACTGTATTGATCTGTACAATTTTTCAGGTTTTAATATTAAGTAACAAAGTTAAGGTCAACATTTATGTGGTGGTATAAGAAATGTGGTTGTTTGGGGTGTGACCCCTGGTCAAGCAGCAACCACAATCCTTATCAGGGTGAGGGTCAAGCCAACCCTAAATTAACTTGTACTCAGTCTTCTGGTAGCTTGGTACTGAGCAATCAGGCTTAATTTAGAGGTGATGTGTAAAATGTTTGGCAACACTTGAAACAGTACTAATAGGAAAGCATCACACAAGAAAGGATACCACAGCCAGTTAAAAAATAGCATTTTCTTGAATGGATAAACCAAGACCAAAACAACAAAAATCCAATCTGTAGATGTGAAGATATTCAATTTAAATGATTTTGGTTGAAATAGTGCCAAAATAGCACACAGCGTCAACTGTGGATAACTGATCATCCTAGACTTGGACAGTCACACGTAAAGGCCGACTGTGATGGAGTGCAAGCTGTCTACAGGGACCCAGTTAGGTCCACTGAACAGAGTACCTTAAATCTTGATTTGCAGAGCATTGCGAGGATCTGAGTTGAAAACGCATTGCCCAGGCAAAGTGATATGAGCGATGTGTTGATTCCAAGAGGCAGCAAGGCTGTGAGGCGAGGGCCTGCATTGTCGTCAAGGGTACTATTGTATAGCTATTTTACCCACGATTTTAGACACATTAATTTAACAACTTGGCCTGCCGACTGTGCACTTTAGCCCAGTCACATTTTATTCAACTTTGTTTTATTTTTATAGCATAGGCCACATTTGTGGTGCTGTTTTATTTTCTTTATCTAGTTGTTCTTTTACCTAGGAAAGCATTACGTTCCTAGCAAGATATTCTTTTCAGTGTGTGATTTCCTCAAGGCTGCAGGCAGATAGAGGTGCTGGCAAAGTGGTACACTGTATCTCCAACATTCATGGAAACATAAACATCCTTACGTGGTTACATTTTCTAAAAACATCAGCTGTTTTATTAGGAAAACATTTCTCTCTCCCATACACATTAGAGGGAGATTCCGGCCAGATGACCAAGACTGCATGCTGTTTGCTGATTGCCTTCACTACAACTGCTTGCTTAGACTACCAGATCCCTGGCCTACATGGGGATGATGTCTTTTTAGACAAATGGCTTCCTTGCTTAGTTATAGGAGATGATGTCTTCCCAAGGGGGAAACCTGAGGGCGGATTAGGGCTTATGACACTGTGTTCTAACATAGCTTACATAGGAACCACATATGTTATGCATAGTAACAGTACGGTGGGACTGTTCTTGTGTTTCACTCTTCTTGTCACCATTTTGATTTTAGCATGTTTTATCATCCTAGTTAATGCAATTCATGCTATTTTATCTAGTATGTAGTTAATTCAATAACCTTTATTGAACCATTCTCTGCCTCTGCTTGTCTTTGCATATGTGAGACTAATGTAACTGAGAGAAAAGGATGAGATCTGATAGACCACGATTCCCCTGGGGAGTCAATCCTAGCATGCGCCTGGTTGTCGCAATCATCCCTGCTCTTGGGAAGAGATGAGGCACTGCTAGTTAGCCAGATAACCCTGATTAGGCTGACAGTTGTCACATTGTGTGCGACTGGACTGAGAAATATTTTATTCTTGGGTCACTTTGATAGGAACACTAATATATTTCACACACCTGTTAACATACCTGCACAAAGCAGAGCTTATGCATACTTAGAGATACCCCTATCTTATCAAGATCATAATAACTGGCTTGATGGTGCCCTACCACATACAATATCACACATCAGGTTAGGTCCTCTTAGCAACAATGTTCATACCTGCCCTTTATTGGCCACATATACACTGCATCCTGATGTAGCAACCTTGGCAGAAGCTGAGGTTCACCACTTTCATGCTGAGTTTACGGCAATATACAGACTGTTAGTACAGTTTGTAAATGCTAACCCAGGACAGGCTGCCCCAAATCAACCACATGCAGTCACACCAGGCATTAACTCTGCAACTGTACATTTGATCATGGGTAAGGCACCCGCCAAACAGGAGGACATTCCATTTTGGTTAGTTTAAAAAATAAATTCTCTGGAAGCAGTTTTTCCCCATAAGGGTCCTCAAGATAAACATAGAACTATCACTATGTGCTTGCCATTTGGGATGGTTCCCACAGTAGATAACTGCAATACTTGGGGCACGGTATTTGCCACGGTCTATACGAGCACACACGGTACACCGACACTTGCCAGTCTTCCGGAAGTGTTACAACAAATTCAAGATGAATACGGGGCAGCCCCGGGCCTGGACTTGGGGATGCAATTGATGGGCAATTTTGCCACAGTATCTTCAATTATATTAAGTAATCTTAAAGGGGAAGCATTTGCATTAGCAGTGTATATGCAGCTCAGAGACATTCCTATACAGGATCAAGAACGTGAGCTGCCAAAGATTATCGCTGAGACCCATTCTGCTATTGGATGAGATGATCCGGGGCCAGACCAATTAAACCACAAGTATGGAGTAAATCTAATAAAGATTCTACCAAGCAAGCACCTAAAGGTTCTAAAGAATTCTGGGATAAACAAAAACAATCACCTAAACAAGAAAGGGGAGAATCTCTGCATTCAGAGACCCCATCAAAATTGCTATAATCTTAGAAATATAGATAATATAAAAACTTCTGACAAGTATCAATATCCTGATTCATGCCAAACTCATTCCTTTCAGGGCTCACTGGATAAACACAGTGAGAGAGGTTGGTGATCAGAGCAGCAAACCGAGTATGTGAAACTGAGAAAGGACTCACAACGCTTGTCTGAAGTTTTTGTTAAGAAAGAAAATAAACATCCCCAACAAAAACCGCAATTCAAAAAGAAAAAAATGGCAGCGATTGGTATACGACATGCCTCTCAGGAAGAGAGGTTTACTGAAGAACAGGAAGTGGCACTGGCACTGCTAGACAGTGCGGCAGAGGTCACAATAGTTCACCAGAATCTTCAAGAGCATCTGGAGGTGAAAGCAACTGATGACTTCTTACAAGCTGAGACTGCAAAGATGCACATCTCTACACCCAACAGGATGTCTAAAGTAACTATATAGTTAGAAGGAGACATTGAGCGCACAATAGACACCATCTTTGGGATTGTGCTGTCACCATTTATGATATTTTCTAGCTGAAAAGGATTGGCCACCACTATTTGCCTGTAACCTCCCTCATGGGGAACAGGTAATTGAAGCCTCTTTCTGACTTCTTGTTCCCAGACAGCTAAGGGAAGCTCACGCCATTGACTGGGCATTGGTGCAGGCACCCACATTACATCACAACCACGTAGGGTGGGATAAAGAGTTCCCTTACCATGAAATACCAATCAGAACCCAAACCCAACCTCAACCCCAATATCCAATAATGCATGAAGCTAAAGCACCAGTGAGTAAAATCCTCACACAGTTAGAGTACCAGGGCGTAATTGAACCCTGTGTCTCACCAATGAACAATCCATTGTTCTCTGTAGCTAAACTGGGGCATATAGAATATTTTTTGACTTCAGACATTTAAGCAATCATACAGGCACATTTGCCATACAAAATGCACACAGTACAGCACTTATAAACAATCAAGTGAGCAAAAAATACAAAACAACCTTGGATATTTCCAATGTTTTTTTCTGCCAAAATATAGTTCCTGAGAGTAGGGACTTAACAAGTTTCAGTGCTTTAGGCTCCCTAAAAAGGTTTTGCCATCTCCCACAAGGGAACAAGAACAGTCCAGGCCTGTTTTCAGCTAGTGTTACTTCCATTTTACACAACTTTGACCCTGAGGCGTTGTCCTACATAGATTATATCTACCTTATGGATGATGACCTCATAGAATATGTAAGACGGGTTGCCTGCATTGTTGTGGATTTGCCGAATTAGGCTACAAATGCAATTTAAAAAAATAGCCTCTCTTAGTGTCCTCTTTTTAAGATACGAATTAGAAGATGAAGGCAAGAGCCTAGCGCCCCAATTTTTAGCAAAAATGTGCACAACTACAACCTCCAAACACTATCAAAAAGCTCCAGTCTTTGTTGAGCTTTTTAAACTTTGGCAGAACATACATTCCAGATTATGCACAACACATGAAACCATTATTTGACTTAATAAGTTCTGACTTTTCAAGTAAATATTGGGCAGTAGAACACACACGCAATCTCAGAGCATTGCAACAAGACGTGTGCAGCTAAACATTTACACACATGGAACACCAAAACACACTTGGTAATCAGAGTAATTGCTAGTACCATTGGTTTCACCTATGTAATGTTCAGTGAGGGTGAGACCATCCAGACTGTATACAAATCGCATTTATATTCTACCGCAGAACAGCACTTTGCTCCCACAGACAACATTCTCACTGATGTTCAGATGGCTGTCATTAAAGAGAGACCTCTGGCCCAGGAGAAACACATCATTGTCGTATCTCCGATCCCAGCCCTTGAGGCTGTCACCAAAGCCAACGTTCCTGTCGCTAAAGTGCTGCATCCACGTTGGATTTCATGGGCAATGTCTCTGAAGGCCACTGATGTTGACTACATTTTTTACCCAAAATCCCAAACTCAAGAATTTTTTAAATATGAACTTGGATACCCTGTTCCTGCGAACACATTACCTATTGAACTATATCAATACATTATGTACACTGATGGTTCAGGCCAATCTGCAGTAGGCACAAACATCAATACTTCGCCGCTTGCGCAGTCATGAGCAGCTACATGAAGGATGGTGAATTCCATCCAGAACACACTTACACACAGACCTTAGGGGACTGCACTGCACAATTAGCAGAGCTGAAGGCTCTGGTGATGGCACTGGAGCACACAGATCCAGAACAGTTAACATTAATCATCTGTGATTCGTGCTATTGTGTTCATTCCTTCAATGAATATGTGCATTACTGGCACCAGAATGAGCTCAGTAATTCAAAAGGCAACACCATCAAACACAGACTCCTGTGGGCGAAAGTAGCAGATCTGAAGGATACGCTATCCAATATCCATGTTGTTTTTACACTGGGACATCAGCGTGTTGGAATACAGGTTGCTGGCAATACCTTGGCTGATGGAGCGGCCAAGTCAGCAGTAGCTAGGGTGTCTGTTGCTGAAGTAACTCATTCTAGAACAAAATTGAATGATGAAACACTGGCTGCTGTGAAAACTTCGGCTGATGGCAAACCCATGCCCACAGCATATCCTGCAAAATATTCCTACCTCATATCAAGCCTCAATACTGCCCAAGTAACAATATAAGGGGTAGGTGATCGTGTGATTCCGAACCAAGATCAAAGACTAGAATTGATCAAAGCAGCACTTGAGGAGTTGATTCTACCCATGATGGTGTCACAGCTACAATACCATTGTTACCAAGCATGCTACTGGTGACCAGGTCTATACAAACAGACCAAGCAGTATGCTTTTGGGAAATGTCAGAGGCCTTGAGCACAGGTGCTGCTCACATTGCCTCCTTTAGGGTGCCAAAAGCATGCCTCTGTCCAAATCACCTGTCTGGGCTACTTCTTGAAAGTCAACTCTATCAAAGGGTATAACACTGCTGCCATACCCCTTGATGAAACACCTGTAATCGCTAGTGAGGCCTAAGAAGGCTCTCGCATCTGTGTAGGTCTTAGGGGTTCCCAAGTCCCAATGGTCTCAATTTTGGCCCAAAGGTGCTGCACCTTGCCTCCTCCCAATTGGTATCCCAGGTAGACCCCCAAATCTTCCACTATCTGGTCACTTACCGGCCTTGAAAGTCAGCATGCCTTCTGCAGATTCTGAAGCACCTCCCTGAGGTATCACAAAGTGTCTTTTCAGCTAGAGTTAAAGACTACAGTCTTGTCTCAGTGGTGGCAATGAAGTTCTCCAGCCCAGCTTGGACCCATTTGACCGACCTTTGAAAAGTGGCAAGGGCATTCTTCAACCCGAAGGCATCACTCTGAACTGAAAGTGGCCTTCTGGACTAGAGAATGCAGACCTTTCTTTAGCTCCTTGGTTATGGCAAACTGTTAGTACCCAGGCATTAGGTCAAACTTGCTGTGAAATTTGGCAGCTCTCAACTGATCTATGACCTACTGAGTTCAACGATAAGGTGTGCGTTAGCATTGGTCACTGCATTGGTCCCCCTGTAATTAACATATAAGTAAATATATAAGTTCTGGGATGGCAACTGGAGAAGCAGCATTGGTGACCCACACCACCTGGGTTAGAGAACTTGTAGGTTACCCCATATTCCTTCCACATGACCTCAATGCATGCAGACATGAAGTTGGTACTGTCGTGTAGTCTCTCATTATCCTAATGAGACTACTTGATTTAGGCGGCAGGATCACTTGCACTGTTGTGGACTGAGTCTGAACCCACTACAGGTGACACCTGTCGGCCTAATCCGGGTTTTGCTCTGGCTGGCTAGCAGTGCCTCATCCCCACCCAAGAGCAGGGATGATTGGGCAACCAAGCGCATGACACAATTGACTGCTCAGTGAAATCGTGGTCACTCAGATCTCATCCGTTTCTCTCAGTTACATTAGTCTCACAAATACAAGGACAATTGGAGGCAGAATATATTTTAATAAGGTTTTATTGAAGTAACTGCATCTTAGATAATAAAGCATGTACTGAAATAACTAGGACGATGAAGCATGACAGAATTAAAATTGTGACAAGGAGAGTAAAGCATAAAAATAACGCTACCATATTGTCACTAGAATCAATAAAATAGCTCATACCTAGGCTATGTCAGAGAACAGCATGTTAAGCTGTAGTTTTGCCCTTCAGGGTCCCACAGGAAGACGTCATCCCTCATACCTGAGCAAGATGCCTGTAGTCTACCTAAGCAGCTGCAGTGAAGCACTCAGCAATCAGCGTACAGTCGTGGTCATCTGGCTGGAATCTCCCTCCAACGTTCATGGGTCAAAGTAGCGTGTTCATAATAAAACAGCTGATGTTCCAAGAAAGGATTCCCACGTAAGAGTGTGTATGTTTCTGTGAACATTAGAGACAGAGCGTACCACTTTGCCGGCAACCTATCTTACTGCAGCCTTGTGAAAAGTGAAAGAAATGTCTTGTTGGCCTAGGCAAAGAACAGCTAGATAGAGAAAATTAAAAAAAACAAGACCCCAAACATGGTTATTGTTAAAATAATGAAACGAAGCTGAATAAAATATGTCTAGGTTAAAGTGCACAGCGGCAGGCCTAGTTTGCTAAAATAACATGCATGAAGCTATAACTAAAATGGCTACACAACAGTACCCTGGTCCGACATGACCTCCTTGGGAATCATACAAGCGTAAATATCTCCATCAGTGCCCAACCACCTAGGGTAGCATGGTCCAACAAGACCAGGAAGAACCTGTTGCCCATAGTTATCTTGGGGTCGACAAGGCCAACAATGTTGATACCCACCCTTTCAAAGGGGATGTCAGTGACAGGAAAAGGTTGCTCTTCCCTCCTGACCTGGCAGGCTGGATATGACCAGCAGAAAGCATATGAGGTTCTCCTCATCTGAGGCCGATAAAAGTAAGTGACAAGTCTGTCAAAGGTCTTGTCCTGCCGCAAATGTCCTACCAGGGATACACCATGAGCCAACTCCAGAAGGAAGGCCCTGTAGCAATGAGGGACCCCTACCACAAGTGTTGCAAGAGGCTCAGGAACCTCATATTCTCTAAACTGGAGTTCATTCTTCCAGAAGGTGAGGTGATCACCAGAAGTGTTACCTGCTGCCTGGGTCTCAGCCTGCTGCTGTAAGCCCTCAAGAGTGAGGCACTCCATCTGTGCTTTGCTTAACTCCGCCTCAGTTGGACCCTTTCTGCTGCAAGTTGGCCAGCTCAGGTAGATTCCCCAGGGCAGAAAAGTCCTTCCTTGCTGGTTCTGGGGCTTCCTTCTCAGGTTTGGACTCCTCCCAAATGATAAGAGCTTCAGATACAGGTTTCCTGTGCTCCTTGTCCTTCTTTTTTTGGCAGGCACCTGGGCCATTCTACCAGGCTCAAGGTTCTCCTGACTACCCTCTTGGGTGACCATAGACTGTGGGGTCAGGAACACCCCCTCAGGCAACCCCAACATCTCATAGTGCAACCTTAGCTCTACCTCCTTCCTGATGGAGTGCTCTAGGTCACTACCAAGCAGTCACTCCACAGGAATGGACAGGCTCACAGCCATCCTCAAGGAACCTGAGACCCCCCCACTCAAAGGGAACTAGAGCCATTGGGTTGTGACTCTCATGATTGTTGACTGCAACAATTTGGTCGAATTAATTATGGGCTACCTGCTTTGAGGTCACCAGATAAACCTGACAGTTGTCATGCTGGCTCAAGTGTCTCTCAGAGCCTCCACCTTCTGCCCATTTATGGTGACCCACTGTCTGTATTTCGTAGTATGACTAGGAATGTGAGTTTTCTGCACCATTTTCCTGTCACCCAGGGACACAAAGGTAGCCTCTACACTGTGCCCCCAACTGACTGGGACAACCTCCTCTACAATTTCTAGACTAGCCAGCATGGATGATTGCCCAAGGATGTGCCTACTTGGGACACTTGGCATCCCCCTTGAAGTGCCCTTCCAGTTGAAACTCATAGCAACTGGGAAGTACCTTCCCTGAGGACATATTGTCAGGGAACCACTTTTTTATTTTCTCTGTTGGAGGTTGAGAGTCATGACCGGTGAAACTATTTTGGAGGCCTTTAGAGAACTCCTTATTTTGTATTTTTGTCCACAATTGTGGTGCTTCCCCCCAGATATCTTCTTGTGGATCCTGGTGCTGACCTAGTAGCTCACATCCTAATTAAGCTTCCTGGGGGCAGTGAGCTCACTAACAATTAGGTGTTGGCGCTCATCTGCAAAGCAAAAACTTAACACATGTTCCTTTTCCACCAAATTATACAGCCTTTGATAATCTTTTACTTCACTGAGCTTCTCCCAACCACTGAGTGCCTTGCAAAAGCAATCCACACAATCCACCAATATCGGATGGGCCAGTTTCTGACTGTCTACAAACATCTGCCTATACTGCTTCTGGTAAGGCCATACTTCTTAACAAGGTCTTCCTTCATGGGTTGTTACCTCATCCTGTCCCCTCCTCTAGGACCAATAGGGTGTCCCTCCCTTTACTCAGCATGTGCTTCCACAGACTAGTCCCCCATCTTCTTCAGGGACCCTTTGCATCTGTAAAGTAATCTCATGGGCTACCAACCACTTGTCAATGTCATTCCCCACAACAAAGTCAGATAGTAGACCTTTAGGAATATGGACCCTCTTGTTTCCAGTGGACACTACTGGTACGCTGCCACCATCACTGCTGGACCTTGTCTGTCTGACCTTGATATCCGGCTCTTTCAGACTCAGTTCATGAGCCAGCAAGATTTTCTTTTTTTCCATGGTTAGTTTCCTTTCTGCCATTCTCAACTGGCCCATCTGTAGGTTGAACTCCCTCTCCTCCCTACTTTCTGAGACCCTCTCTGGTGATAGGCTGTAGTAAGACACACCATTCACTGCCCTGGCAGGGGGCTCCACTTCAGGGGTGATCTCATCTCCTACAATGCAAGCAGTACCACAGGAATTACTTCTCCAGGCTCTTCCACCTCATCATCATCTCCTGAGACTTCATCCAATAACTGGTGAAATTCTGCTCAGGTCCTCAGCACCTTTGAAGCTCCCCTCTCCTTGTAGAACTCGTTGAGCTAGGCAACAGGTATCCATGTTGAACAATGTGAATTTAAATTTCTAATTGTTCTCAGATATGGGATGGTAGTGTACACAAAATCCCTGCATGGCACTGCACAAACACAATTCCTAATCCTCACCGCTGATTACCAATGTAAAAAATGTGGTTGTTAGTTGATTAGGGTGTAAGCCTTGGTCAAGCAGCAACCAGAATCCTTGTTAGGTTGAGACACAAGCCACTCTTAAATGTACCTGTTCTCAACCCTCTGGTAGCTTGGCACAGAGCAGTCAGGCTTATCTTAGAGGCAATGTGTAAAATATTTGTGGAACACTTCAAACAGTAATATAGCGAAAACACCACACAAAAAGATCCCACACCAAGTTAGAAAAATAGAACTTTCTTTAATAGATTAAACAAGAACAAAACAACAAGCCAATCAGTAGAACTGAAAATATTTAACTTTAACGATTTTAGTGAAAATAGTGCCAAAATGCACAAAGCACCAACTGTGGATAGCTGGTCATGCTGGACAAGGACAAAGGGCCTGATTACAACTTTGGAGGAGGTGATAATCCATCCCAAAAGTGACGGTAAAGTGACGGATATACCACCAGCCGTATTACGAGTCCATTATATCCTATGGAACTCGTAATACGGCTGGTGGTATATCCGTCACTTTACCATCACTTTTGGGATGGATTAACACCTCCTCCAAAGTTGTAATCAGGCCCAAAGTCACAAGTTCAGGCTGATCGCAATGGAGCGCTGGTTGGCTCTAGAGAACCAGTTAGGCCAGCTGAACAGAGTGCCTGAAATCAAGGTTTCCGAAGTATTGCGAGGATCCGATTCGAAGATGAATCACACTGCTGAAGTGATGTGTCCATTCTGACAGGCAGCAACGCTGAAATGTAAGGGCCTGCATCTTTGCCAAGGGTCCCTTTGAAGGGACTTGCAATGTGAAGTCCGAAGGCGAAGATGCGAGGCAGCAATGCAGAGGCTAGCACCATTGTTGAATCTGCATCAACGAGGGATGCGAGGGCCTGAGTCAAGGATTGATTGTGCAGTGTTGTTCCGATGAAGCTGTGGAGGGGATGTGGGTCTTCACAATGGGTCCAACTCATGCAGCAGCGGCAAATAGTTGGTTCTGTTCGGGTTTGCACTGCGCAGTAGAGAAGATGCTTCAGTCCTGCTCGATCGGCAGCGGCTGCTTGATTTACTTAAGCCTACTTCCAAGGGTGGCACCATTAGGAAGAATAAACTCACAGATGACAGAATCCAGGTGCAGGAGCAAAGTTGTTGGAATCCTGTTCCACTCATGAGGCTTCAGATCAGGAAAAGAGCTAAGTAGCCATAGAAGTCATGCTGGGCTCTGGGATTTAAGAGATGCAGGTCCTAGTCCTTCTCACCCAGGCAAGGGGGCAGCAGGTAGCAGTTCCGTATAGCAGGGCTGCACTCCTTCAGAGCAGCAGTCCAGCAGAGTGGTAGCAGCCTACCAGTCTGGTGTCTTAAGTCTAGTTTTTCTAACCAGCTCTGCCTTTGAAGTGGGGAGAAGACAGGACACAGTCTATTCAACTGTAAGGGAGTCTGGGCCCAGCTCCTCCCTCTCATCCTGCCTGTGATGGCCCATCCTGCCACACTTCAGCTTCCCATTGTGTGTGATCTAGGAGAAATAAACAAAGGCCAACTGTCAACTACACCCCAAGGCCTGGCAAAATGTTTACTTTGCCACATTTAAATAGCAGTTTAAATTGCACACACAAAGTGCTACTTAAGTGGGTAGCATAATCAGTGCTGCAGGTCCACTAGTAGATTTCAATTTATAGGCCCTTGGCAGAGGTACTGCCACTTTATTAGGGACTTACAAATAAATAAAATAAGCCAGTTGATTACAAGCCAAACTACCTTCTTTTCAGGAGAGAGCACAAACACAATAGCACTGGTTAGCAATGGTAAAGTGTGCAGAGTCCTCAGCCCAGCAAAAACAATATCTTCAAAAACAGGTTTGAAGGCAAAAAGTTAAGGAAAACCATGACAAGGATGCCAGGTCTAACAGCTGCTTTTGTCATAATGTTATTTCATTCAAAGCATCAATGCACATCTCATCAACACATAACAAGTACCTTGTGACACAGTGCACTAGCAAAAAGACTGATTTTACATCTGACATGTTTGTGAAGGAGTTAAACATCCAGCTAAACATAATTCAAGGCATTATAGTTTATGAAATATTGTGAATAGAAGTAAATTTAATTACATTAGACTTTGGCCCAGATTTCGGGCCTGATTTTGAGTTTTGCATATGGGTTGCTCTGTCACAAAGTGGCCAATATCACGTCCCCTTTATTATAAGTGCACTTTGATGCAATGCCCTTGAAATAAGACAGGCATAGTGATGGAGTAATCCGCCTTGTAAAACTCATAATTAGGGCACAGGAGGCCCTTTTACTGTTCGACAGCTATCTCATTTCAAATGTGACAGATCTCCCATCCAGCTTATGATAGGATTGTGTATATAAGGCACTCATAATTGCAATAAGGTAGACAGAATATATGTCATATCTGTGACAAAGTAACTAAAACTTCAAAATATAAATGCATCACAGTGACAATGGTGGTCATTACAACCCTGGCGGACGGTGTTAAAGCTGCGGAAATACCGCAAACAGGCCGGCGGCCAAAAAAAGGGAATTATGACCCTGGCGGAAACCGCCAACAAAGACAGCCACTTTAACACACCGCCCGCCACAGCGGTACTGACAAGCAGCGATGCGGTCACCGCCAACAGACAGGTGGGAGACAATGTACCGCCCACAGTATTACAACCCGCCAATCCGCCACCTTTTTCGGGGCGTATTCACCGTGGATAAAAACACGGCGGAAACAGCTTTTGCTATGGGAAAACACTCACCTGAACATATCCCACGAGGACTCCATGGAGCCGGAACTCCAAATACTCCTTGCCCTTGTGTTTCTGCTCCTCTATGACCAACAGCTTCGTAGGCGCCGAAGACAACAGTGAGTACTACCCCTATGACACGGGGGAGGGGGAGGCAAAAGTTAGGGGGACATCCACCAAACACCCCCGCCCTCGCATATTACAACATACACACCAATGCATTCTCAAAAAATCATAGTAACAACCCACAATCCCCCCGAAAGAATGAAAACACAATGCGAAAATCAGTCAAACAATGTAATGTGCCAATATACATGTCATACAAAAATATACAGATATATATTTGAAAATCAGTCATAATTATATACAATACGAGAAGTAGTGCAGATATGTACATAACAATGTCCGTGCACCATCAGTCCAAAAATGCATGGGCGAGGCCCACAAACGATACCTGACCACAATCGGAGAGAATACTGCCGGGGCATCAGATAGAAATACTACAGGGACCTCAGGGGGAAGGGAAGGGGGGGCACCTCAGCCGGAGGAGTGCAAAACCAGATCCACGACGGAGCTCCATGCCCATTTATGCCATCCTGGGGAGTGCAAAGCCACAGTCTCTCAAGTCTATACAGTGGGTGGTTTGCCCACTGTGCCATCCTGGGGAGTGCAAAGCCACAGTCTCTCAAGTCCCTCCAGTGGGTGGCTTGCCCACTGTGCCATCCTGGGGAGTGCAAAGCCAGTCTCTCAAGTCTATACAGTGGGTGGTTTGCCCACTGTGCCATCCTGGGGAGTGCAAAGCCACAGTCTCTCAAGTTGATGCAGGTCTCTACTGGTACTGGGGGGGACTGGTGTCCAGACTGGATGAGTCTCCTCGTAAAAGGTCGTGTCCTGTCACTGTCCCAGCTGCACATGGGATAAGGATGCCTGATGTGGCGGTCCATTCATACCTACACAATGCTTGCCCTGTTCAGCGGTGCTTTGCCATGGCGGTCTTTGCCCTGTTCAGCGGTGCTTTGACATGGCGGTTCAGGACTGTTCAGTGGTGCTGTGCCATGGCGGTCTTTGCTCTGTTCAGCGGTGCTTTGCCATGGCGGTTCAGGACTGTTCAGCAGTGCTTTGCCATGGCGGTCTTTGCCCTGTTCAGCGGTGCTTTGACATGGCGGTTCAGGACTGTTCAGCGGTGCTTTGACATGGCGGTTCTGATAGGGACATTAGTGTGTGGCGTGACGTTCTCTACACTGGACATTGGTGTGTGGCATGACGTTTCATCATTGCCCAGCGGGGCTGTGGCAGCCGGGGCCCTCCAGGGCACTGACTCCGGCGGTGGCGGTGGTCTCCTGACCAGTGACGATACTTGGGCCCTCCTGGGCACTGACTCCGGCGGTGGTCTCCTGAGCAGTGACGATACTTGGGCCCTCCTGGGCACTGGCTTCGGCGGTGGTCTCCTGACCAGTGACGATACTTGGGCCCTCCTGGGCACTGACTCTGGCGGTGGTCTCCTGACCAGTGACGATACTTGGGCCCTCCCGGGCTGTGACTCTGGCAGTGGTCTCCGGACCAGTGACGATACTTGGGCCCTCCTGGGCTGTGACTCTGGCGGTGGTCTCTGGACCAGTGACGACGGTGCTGGCGGTTGTGTCTCGACCGCCGGAAATGATGGCGCACTTCTCCGCCGTGACACTAACAACAGGCTGGGCAGACTTCCTCTGGCCCTTCCCCACCTTTGGTGGAGTCACAGCTGACTCTCCAATCCCCTTGGAACCCATGTCAGTTGTTTTCCCACCAGGAGTCTTAACACGGTCCCGTCGTCCACTCTCCAATTTTAAAGCCTTTACAGGGGGTGGGCTGCCAGTGCCTTGGCTCCGGGTCCTACTGCCTGTCCCGGTGGCCGGTGCACTCCACAAACCTTGAACAGGCACCACTGGTATTGGAGGCTTTTTGGCTGAGGCGCTACGACGGGACTGATGAATTGGAGGGGGGGTTTGGGGGCAAAAAGGTCAACTTTATAGAGGGACAGTTTCTGACGAACACTGGGATGGGTAACTGGAGGGGGTCTGAGAGTGGAGGAGGAGGAGGTGGTTGTCGGAGGTGTCACTTTAGCTGTTTTGGGTGCAGTTGCAGGTACTGGAGGCTGTCGTGAGGTGGATGGATGTTGGGTGAGTGATTGCCGGCGTTTGTGTACTTTGGGAGGGGGCGTCACAGACACACTGGGAGAGGACACAGGGGACGTGTAAATGGCAGTGGAGGTGGTGAGTGCAGGTGAGCGGCTTGTGGTGCTGGGTGTCCTGGTGCGATTCATGGTGCCTGTAGATGTGGTGCATGCAGGTGTGTGTGTAGAAGAGACTGGGAGGGAGGAGGGACACAGTGGAGGCAGTGGATGTTGCTATGTCTGTATGTGGGTGAGGCTTGCGTGAGTGCCTGTGGTGTGTGTGGTGCCTATGTTTGCTTGAGCTACTTGTGTGTGTTGACTTGTGTGCATGCTGGTCTGTAGGTGTGCTTGGGATGGGCTGGGGTTCAGGAGATTGGGTCTGGGTGGAGGAAGTTGGAGGGGGGAGGCTAGACACAGGGACAATGGCTGCCATCAGTGCTGAGGCCAGAGATTGCAGGGTTCGCTGAAGGACAGCCTGACCAGAATGAATGCCCTCCAGGAAAGCATTACCGTGTTGCAACTCTCGTTCTACACCCTGGATGGCATTCACAATGGTAGACTGCCCAACAGTGAGTGACCTGAGGAGGTCAATGGCCTCCTCACTGAGGGCAGCAGAGGTGACAGGGACAGGGCCTGAGGTGCCTGGGGCGAAGGTGATGCCCACCCTCCTGGGTGAGCGGGCACGGGACGAACGCTGAGGGGCTGCTGGGAGGGTGGGGCTGGTAGGGGAGGTGGCGGCTGTACCTGTAGGGGTGGGGGGCACTGATGGTGCTGCCACCACAAGGGAGCCCACATCGTCGAACGAGCCCATGTCGCTGCTTGGTGATCCGGTGGCCGACGTGAAGCTCCCCTCGCCCTCCGTCCCACTGGTGCATTCAGAGTCCGTGGTGTGGCCCTCCATGGCCATGTGGGATGCAGCTCCCTCGTGCTCCGGTGCCACTGTACCTCCGCCTGTTGATGCTGATGTACAAAAGGACAGGGAGAGCCGAAAAAGGGGGGGAGACAGAAGAAAGAGAGTTTTAGTGCATGGCATACCGCTACCTTGGCGGACAAGACAAACGCAGCAGCCCCCTGCATTACGCCGTGCTCCTGCCCTCTGCACATGCAATTTCTGGGATATGGCCTATATGGCAATGGTGGACATCTGCGCACATGGATGCCACAGGGGCAACTATACCTCGACTTGGCACTCTGCTGAGGTGGGGTAGAGTGCCACATGGCCTACGTTACGGAGGGGCCTTGCCTACCTAACTCGCCCTGGCCTAGGGTCACCCACAGCCCACCTCCCCCACCCAGACACCTCCACTGCACGCAAAGTCCACAGAATGAGAGTGTACTCACCCCCTTCTGTCTGCTGTGATGCCCTCAAGCGCCCATCCAACTCCGGGTAGGCCACCGCCAGGATCCGGAATATCAGGGGGGTCATGGTGCGACGGGCACCCCTGCCACATTGGGAGGCCATCCCCAGCTGAGCCTCTGCCGTCTTCTTGCTGCAGCGGCGAATGTCCTCCCATCTCTTACGGCAGTGGGTGCCCCGTCTCTGGTGGGCCCCCAGGGTCCAGACCTCCTTGGCGATGGCACGCCAAATGTCCCTCTTCTGGTGGGCGCTGACCTACATGACATGCACAAGGGAAGAGGAACAGTCATTACCAACTGCACCGTCGTTGTGAGTGGCCCCCTCCCTACTCTGGCCATTTGGCCCATTCATTCACATACATTAATGTTCTATGAACTCTGCCCCCTTCCCTCTTCCAACCAGCCCTCTCCACCCAGGCCTAGCCCATACAACGTGCTCCCTGTGTACTAACCTGTTGGTCTGGAGGACCGTAGAGTAGCGTGTACTGGGGGAGGACCCTGTCAACCAGTTTCTCCAACTCCTGTGCAGTGAAGGCAGGGGCCCTTTCCCCAGACGCAGCAGCCATCGTCGCTTCCAGACCGAGGTCACAGCAGCACTTGCAGTGTAGGTCCTCTCCTGTCGAAGGTCAGGTATCTAGTGATCGAACAGATAGAAAATGGCAGTGACGTCCGCGGCAGTGCGCATCATCACCGCCAGCCCACCTGTTCATTGGCTCCTGGGACCCATAGGGTCCAATGTTAACCAATGCAGCATTGTGCCGCGGTCTACGACCGCCTACCGCCACGGTGTGCAACGCCAGCGCAGTTACCCCACAATCCCATTGTCCCACTTTAGAGGTCAGGCAGCCGCCATTTCAGGGGCCCACATGGCTTCATTTACTGCTGCGTCACACATAGCTATGCCTACACTCAACACACATACCGGAAGGGTTTTGTGAGTGGTGTAGTCTTGTGTGTAACTGTGGGACATACCTGGAGGAATAATGACTGGTTCTTCGCTGTTGTCCTTCGTAGGCACCGTCAACTGGGACATATGAGAAGATGGCGGAATCCTCCGGTGTACCGACCGCTGGTGGACATGTTGACAATGGAAGAGAGACATGTCATCGTAACCTACCGGTTTGACCGTGCCACAATCCAGGAACTATGTACCCAGTTGGAGCCAGACCTGAAGTCACCAATCTGCCATCCGACTGGAATCCCCCCTGACGTGCAGGTGCTGTCAGTGCTCCATTTCCTTGCAAGTGGCTCTTTTCAGACAACAGTGGCCATGGCATCAGGGATGTCCCAGCCTATGTTTTCCAACGTGTTGTCCAGAGTGTTGTCTGCCCTGCTGAAACACGTAAGGAGATACATCATTTTCCCTCAGGTGGAGGATTTGCCTACAGTGAAAGGTGACTTCTATGCCCTTGGACATATCCCCAACGTCATAGGTGCTATTGATGGGACCCATGTAGCTCTGGTCCCCCCCCACAGGAGTGAACAGGTGTACAGGAACCGGAAGAGTTATAATTCGATGAATGTACAGATGGTCTGTTTGGCAGACCAGTACATCTCCCAGGTAAATGCTATGTTCCCTGGCTCAGTGCATGACGCCTACATCATGCAGAATAGCAGCATCCCTGATATGATGGGTCAACTCCAGAGGCACCGTGTATGGCTATTGGGGGACTCTGGTTACCCCAACCTGTCCTGGCTATTGACCCCAGTGAGGAATCCCAGGACCAGAGCAGAGGAACGGTACAATGAGGCCCATGGGCGGACTACGAGGGTGATCGAATGCACCTTCGGCCTCCTGAAGGCCAGGTTCAGGTGCCTCCATATGACAGGTGGATCCCTATTCTACTCACCGAAGAAGGTGTGCAACATCATCATCGCCTGCTCCATGCTCCATAATTTGGCTTTGCGACGCCAGGTGCCTTTTCTGCAGGAGGATGATCCAGATGACGGTGTTGTAGCAGCTGTGGAGTCTGTAGAGCCTGTGGACAGTGATGAGGATGAAGCTGAGGAAGAAGACAACGACAACAGGGAGTCAGTCATACAGCAATATTTCCAGTGAGACACAGGTGAGAATATTTTCATTTTTAGCATTACATTAACATTCATACGTCTACCTCTATCCTGTTTCTCGATTTAAATCACTATTTGGTAACTGAGTTGTACCCTTCCATTACGGTTTCACAGGTGTGGTTACCTACGTGTCAACTGCTTGCATCCTTCAAGGGCTTGTGATGTGTGACATAGGTATGTTTGTTAGCTTTACAATGGTAAACCCATTATGACACTGTCATTGATAATACATTTTTACTAAATCACAGACTGACTCCAGATTGTTTTGTGTTTCAAGGGTGTTTATTGAAGTGCTCAGAAATGGGAGGAGGATGTAAATTGAGGATGGGTGATGGCGGAGGAATGTCCACGGCAGAGTCCAGTCTAATAGTCTCACAGGTGCACTGCCCATCTGGCCATAGGAAGTGAAGCTGGTGCAGTTTAAATATGGACAGGGTAACAAAGTGGGACAGTGGGAAGACAAACAGAGTGGTGTCATTTCCTGGCCCGGGTCTTGCCATCTTGCTCTGTCCTGTTCCTGGATCTCAGGGACCACTTGTGTGGTGGTTGTCCGTCTGCAGGGGGTGGGGTGCTGGTGTGGTGGTCCTGTGGCGGGGCATCCTGTCCACTAGCGCCGGCAGAGGTGGTGGGCAGTTCATCGTCCTGGCTAGTGTCAGGGGCCCCTTGGAGTGCCACAGTGTCCCTCAAGGTCTGCTGTATGTCCTTCAGCACCCCTACGATGGTGCCCAGGGCGGAGATGATGGTCCTGAGCTCCTCCCTGAACCCCAAATACAGTTCGTCCTGCAGGCGCAGGGTCTCCTGCAACTTGTCCAGGACCGTCGCCATCGTCTCCTGGGAGTGGTGGTATGCTCCCATGATGGAGGAGAGGGCCTCGTGGAGAGTGGGTTCCCTTGGCCTGTCCGCCCCCTGTCGCACAGCAGCCCTCCCAGTTCCCCTGTGTTCCTGTGCCTCCGTCCCCTGGACCGTGTGCCCACTACCACTGCCCCCAGGTCCCTGTTGTTGTTGGGGTGGTGGGTTAGCCTGGGTTCCCTGTAGTGGTGGACACACCGCTAATTGACCTGTCCTGGGTAGGGAGGTTTGGGCCCGCTGGGTGGGTGCTGTGCTGGTGTTACCAGAGGGTGGAAGGTCGGTGTTGGGCTGTGCCTGTGCAAGGGGAACCGACTGTCCTGAGGCCCACGATGGTCCGGGCTGGTCATCAGGATCCAGTAGGGCAGAGCTGCTCTCGTCACTGTGGGCCTCTTCTGGGGGTGGAGTGGTGTTGTCTGGACCCTCTGGTGTGGTGACGGTCCTTCGGGTTCCTGCAGGGGCATAAGAGCTAGATTATTGCATGTGTGTGTGTGATGGTGTGCAATGGGTGGGTGTTTGTGTACCCCAGTGCAAGCATTCCTGTGTGTGGGGTTGTGTGGTGATGGTTGGGGGGGTGTACTGGGTATGTGCAGTGGGCATGCTTTAGTGAGGGGTGTCCATGCTTAGTTGTGTCATGCAGGGCTTGGTGTTGGGATGGGTGGTTTGTGATATAAGTACATTAGTGAGGAGTTGTAGTGATAGGGGAGGGGGTGAGGGAGGGGGTGTGTGATAGCATGCAGGTAGGGTGGGGGATATGATAGTTAAGAATTGACTTACCAGTGTCCCATCCTCCACCGACTCCTGCAAGCCCCTCAGGATGCAAGATGGTCATGACTTGCTCCTCCCATGTTGTTAGTTGTGGGGGAGGAGGTGGGGGTCCGCCGCCAGTCCGCTGTACCACGATGTTGTGCCTGGAGACCGTTGAACGCACCTTCCCCCGTAGGTCGTTCCACCTCTTCCTGATGTCCTCCCTATTTCTTGGGTGCTGTCCCACGGCGTTCACCCTGTCCACTATTCTGCGCCATAACTCCACCTTCCTGGCTATTGATGTGTGCTGTACCTGTGAGCCAAATAGCTGTTGCTCTACCCGTACGATTTCCTCCACCATGACCCTGAGCTCCTCCTCGGAGAAGCGGGGGTGTCTTTGGCGTGACATGGGGTGGTGTGGGTGATGTGTGGGGTGGTGTATGTGGTGATGGTTGTGGTGAGTGTAGTGGTGTGTGGTGTTTTGTGCGTGGATGTTGTGTGGGTGATGGTGTTGTGTGCCTCTGTGTAGTGGGGTTGTCTATTCTGTGCTCTCTCTCTGTCGCCTTCGTCTCAAATTTTTTGTCGTAGGGGTTTGTGGGTGATGTGGGTGTGTGTTTTATATTGTAATGGGTGTGTGAGTGTGTTGTTTGTATGTGTGTCAGGTGTGTGTATTTGGAATTGTCCAATGTGGCAATGTTTTGGAGATGTGTGTGTATTTTGAGCGCGGCGGTGTGTACCGCCAATGGAATACCGCGGTTGAAAGACTGCCGCGTGGATTCGTGGGTCGTAATACCATGGGCGTGTTTCTGTTGGCTTGGATGTGGAGGATTTGTTTCTGCCAGTTTATCACTGACCTTTGGTGTGGCGGTCTTGTGTGGGTGTCTGAATTTCGGCAGATTCCAAGATGTGTGTCATAATAGCTGTGGCGGAATGCCGCGGCGGCGGCGGTGTATTGGCAGTCTTCTGCACGGCGGTAAGCGCCTTTTACCGCCAATGTTGTAATGACCCCCAATATCTGTAATAGTAACTTTGCAAACGTTATGTGTGGTACAGGAGTCTTATGCCGGCTAAAATAATTCTAAACAGGCCTTTGATCAAGTGGTTCTTGAGATTCAGAGTCCTATGGCACAAAGAAAAAATGGGCAAACTAGTTGTATGTACTTTAATCATAATGTTTAGGAACATTTGTGCTTGACTGTAGAACATGTCACATGAATATATTTCCTTGGCTATAGCTTCAGCCTATAATTTTTCAAAGACTTCCAGGAACAAGACAAGCATCTGAACAAACTCCTGTTAAGAAGATGGGTTATCCCTTCATATAAAACACTTTTTTTATTTCTGAAAGTGTCTCTATAGTCATTGAAGTCTGAAAACAGATATGTTTAAATTTAAATGTTGGACTTGGCCTATGGGTATAAATGTTGTCTCAACATAATTTAATAACCAAAAATAACCATTTGCCAAAGTTCCATTTTAACAGATAGAAGAGTCCTTGAAGAAAATGTCTTGACAGACCTACAGATTTTTAAATCGTTATTAAATCATATAAAATTTGTAACGTGTTGTGTAAGTATGGATCATATTTATAGTTTGTTGGCTGGATCACATCATCACAAATGTGATGTACATCCTGTCCATAATTTACATTTAATAAGGAAAGCAGAATATCCTTGACATTTGTGAGGGAGCAACCAGTGTTCCGAAAACACAATTATGCCCTTTATAATGCCATTCTATGCAGCGTTTATTGTAAATAATATAGTAAGCTGTATCATGTTTGGCCTACATTTATGTGTGTACATTTTGAAATTGACCCCTGCAGTCTACAACTCATGTGTGCATATTTGTACTTTAGCTTCTTCTGGAGCTAGCAAGAGAGGCACTGGCCAGACTTCAGGGGAACAACAGGAGAGCTACTGGGAATTGGAAGATATAGACATGTACATTGAGGGACCCAATGTCACTGAGCAGGACGGGGCTTGAAGAAAACCACAACAACATCAGACCCTGGTGCTTCCAACTCAGCCAGTTCTTTGTGGTGGTGAACAAACCATTGAAGGATGTTAAATCTGTTCCTGTGTCTATCACCACAAATACTGCCATCACAACCCTTACTCCTGCCCCCTCGGCAAAAACACCAACACCAACACCCATTATGGAAACAAGGTGGGAACTCCTTTGCCCTTGGCATTTCTCCACCTATCCCCATCCTGAAAGCACTGGTCTCAAAGGAGTGCTTGGGAGCACTGGGTAGGCCAGGTGGCACTACTGCATGCTGTCCAGAGTGTCATTCAGCAACTTAGCAAAAGTCATTGACATCCTGGATGGTATGTGCTCTGTCCTATCCTGTCCCCCTTAAAGGGGGGTTCACTATCTTCTAGTGCCTCCTCTGACTCCAGTGCATCTGGCACACCTGCACCCATTTCTATTACTGCCTCGGTTCTGCCATGGCTCAACTCCACTTCCAAAGCACAGGCCATATTCCACCACCTTCCACCATCCAAAGCCCTGACCCATTCCACATCGCTACTCAATTTTTCTTTCTGACACCATCCCATCACCTCCCTTTACCATTCCAACCAACCCAACCACACCCTATCCCCCTAAAACGTATCATATGTCCAAACACTCCCATAACCCCAAACCTTATCTTTCTCTCAAAATCTCACCATTTTCATCACACTCTCTCCCACAACCATTTGCCTCTACATCAACACACCCATCTGTTCCAAAAAACGCCACCAATCACAAAATGTAGGTGCCCACGGCAACATCAGCTCCAGCAGGGTGGAGGGTCACCTATGGAGGAAATAGCTACATATGTTGGGATGGCAAGGACTATGCCTGCAGGCATTTTCAATTTTGCTGCTTCTTGGATTGTGATAGGAGACTCTTTATTTTAGCCTTCTTCCAAGAATTAGTTTTTTTCTTTATTATTTTTGTACATCAGAAACCAGAGGAGGAAGATTTTCTGTCCCTTTTAATTTTTTATTTATAAAAATCTAAAGTTTCTTAAATTGCGCCTGTTGCTTACTTGAAGATATATTGTGTATTAAAAAACTCAAAATAGTTACTATATGGGAAAGCATTTTCCAATATGTTGTATGTTTTACATTGTGGGTAATGAATTTCAGTCCTTTTCACGCATGTTGAAAAAGAACTGTTAAGAGTTCCTAGTGTAAGTGACATTCGGAGTGGTAGTGTATGTGTGACTAAATTAAAAAATAAGCTTTCTTCAAGTTCCGACTGAAGATAACTGTTAGGAATTGGGTCTCTAGTTGGCAGAGGTATGCACCCTGTCCAAGTAGGTACATCATTCCTACTCAGGGTAAGTCACATGCACAACCTAAATTAACCTGTGCTCACCCTCTAATAGCTTGGCACAGAGCAGTCAGATATAACTTAAGAGTCAATCTGTAAATTATTTGTGCAACACAGTGAACAATACCACAAAAAGACCCCACACCAGTTTAGAAAAAAAAAATATGCGTCTCATTAAAAAAAGACCAAAATGACAAAAAATCCAACAATTAGAACTCAGGTTAGGTTATGAATTTTTAAAGAATAAATTGCAATATAGTGCTATAAATCAACAGTGCTGAAAGGCCAATTGAAGTCGCACTAGACTGAGGTAAATCCAAAGTTCAGCCTGACCAGATGGAGGGCAGGCCTGCTGATAAATTACCTGGGATGAAGTGAATGTTACCGTCCAAGACATAGGCGGTCATTCTGACTTTGGCGGGCGGCGGAGGCCACCCGCCAAAGTCCCGCCGTCAGAATACCGCTGCGCGGTCAAAAGACCGCCGCGGTAATTCTGAGTTTCCCGCTGGGCTGTCGGGCGACCGCCAGAAGGCCGCCCGCCAGCCCAGCGGGAAACCCCCTTCCATGAGGATGCCGGCTCCGAATGGAGCCGGCGGAGTGGAAGGGGTGCAACGGTTGCAGTTGCACCCATCGCGATTTTCAGTGTCTGCTTGGCAGTGCATGGGCAGTGCAGGGGCCCCCAGGGGCCCGCGACTCCCCTTTCCGCCAGCCTTTCCATGGCAGTCTCTCCTGCCGGAGACCGCCATGGACAGGCTGGCGGGAAGGGGAGTCATAATCCCCAGGGCAGCGCTGCAAGCAGCGCTGCCCTGGTGGATTATAACCGCCGGGACAACGATGGCAGGAAACTGCCAGTCCCGGTGGTGCGACCGCGGCGCTACCGCCATGGTCATAATACAGCAAATTGTACCGCCAGCCTGTTGGTGGTACAATCCCCAAAACAACCCTGGCAGTCTTTGGCCGCCAGGGTTGTAATGAGGCCCATAGTGTCTGTTGACAGTGTTGAGTCTTTCCACAAACTCAGCGATTGTTTCACCAACTGTTTGACATTCTTGACTGAAAATGTGTCCTTCGTAATCAACATTTGAATCTCGATTGAATTTCAGATTCAACACATTCCTAATCTGATGGCATGTGAATTATTTGTCAGTTCTCTGCATTTTCTTTATGACTTCTTGTAGATCAGCAGAATTTTTTAGATATTTGATAATCTTTCCATTATCAGTCTCTTCAAGTGCATCACTAAAATCTTCAAATATCTCTAAACAGGCAGCCCATCTATCACAAATATATTTTGATTTTTGGTGGTACCAAAATGTGGTGGTGGTTTTGCGGCAGCATTGTAGACCAGTGTGGAGCTTACTGATGTCGGGATCGGAGCTTTACCTGGCCTCCTTGGCCGGAAACCAGGATCAGTTCCATTCATGTCCCTGCCCTGGCCCTGTGATAAGTGGCCTCAGGGTTATCCTGGATGGGCTCCATCAGCAGAATGGCCTTCTGCAGGATTTCTGCCCACTGTAAATATTGACCACTCTGTAAACCCAACCCCTGGCACTTCTCAATGGGGCCACCATCAACCGTGATGTGATGACTCTGTCTACTTGGTTCAGGTAAGCAAATTATCCTTTTATATATTTGATTAATCATATTCTTAATTTATTTTTTCCACACCTGGTTAGTGTCTGCTTTGCAGCGCTATTTCGTATCTGGTAATTGTCTTTAACTGTTCTTTGTCAGCCTGGTTGAATTCACCTTCAGTTTTAACACTTCATACAATGTATAACTTTATTTTGCATAGCAGAGTGCTATCTTTTTTTATGAGCTTGGTTGTAGCTTCTTGACTAACGATGCATAGACTTTTTAGTGAAGCTTTCTTTCCATTTACATGCTTCAAACAGGCTGGAGCTGTGCTTTGATTCCACATGCACCAACCGTTGACTCAGCAAAACGATGAAGGCACACCTGTTACACACAAGCAGTTTGCTCGGATCACAGCAAACTCTACAGAAGAGCACTTTCTTCTTCGGGTTACTTATCCCTTATCTCGTCATCAGTTGTAGTATCTTCCCTAGCCTGGGTACCCGCCAATGACAATACCACACATGAAGCTGTAAAATTACACATCTTTATACCTCCCCCCACAAAGTGCCTTGAGACCCTCACAGGTGACTAGCCACGCTTTACAAAAACTGATTGATTGATTGATACCTCCGCCTGTAATTTCCAACATTCTAAACCAAACTTTCATTACATTCTATTCTAGCGATTACGTCACACTGAAACAGAGTCCACTGGAAGTCAGAAAGGTTTAGCTCTAAATCATGCAAAACCCTTCACGTAATAGCAAAACTGTATTATGTGGGTACTTTAGATGCATATGTAGTGTGGAAGGGAGACTGACTTACTGAAGGACATGATTTGGAGTTCAAAAAGTTAAATTTACTTGCATTGATACTAACCATTAATAATTTATGAAGTTTTAAAAGGTTTTACTTACTTTTTTCTTTTGTGGGTGATTGTGTTATTGTTCATCCAGCACTGTCATCTAGCAGCTCAGGCAGTAAAATAGCATGGACTTGGTGTTTGAGAAGGTATTGTGGTTGTGGTGGGCAAAGTTTGGCTATGTTCATTTTCGTTCAAGGCAGGTTTGGAGGATGAACTGCCATGTGTCCATCAATGGAAAGGACACTCTAAATATGGCAGATGGAGTATTGACTTTCCTTTGCTCTGTCAGTTGTGTCTGAGTGTAACTGTCGACGGTATAAAAAAAATGCAGTGAAGTCGGCAGATGATTGACAGACTTTTGTCTGTTACCTTGCCATACTCTAAACCGCACAAATGGACCTCAATGGAGGTGGATGGTAAACACACGTTTTTGATGCAACATATGCATCGCCAAACTCTAAATTAGGTCCTTAGTGTCTCTGCTACAAAAGTAGTAGGATATCCCAGGACATTAGATTAACCATCTCCTCACATTAGTACCACAAACAAGAGTCTTCTCACACGGCAAGTGCAAAAACCAACACCTTGTGCAATGGCTAGGACCCTTAATACGTAAATTATCTTCAGTGTTGTCTGTAGAGAATTCTTTGGTTTCCAATTAGTAATTGTGTCCATTTCAATCTGCTACCTCTAACATAGGAGATTCAGTATAGAATGGGCCTAGGCAACCTTCCGAACAAGACTTACAACCAACGGAATTTACTTTATTCTACTGCAATATCATTTTCTCTGGAATCTGTAGAACACTTTCTCTACCACAGTATTTTTGTTCCATGAAACATTGTTTATTTAAAAAAAAAAAAAAAATCCCTTCGTTGTGATTCACTCTGTAACAAGGGAACACGCAGGGCTTGAAATTCCATGTTGCTTACTAGCACAGAAAAAATGTAACGTTTTGAGGATCGCGGTGAGTACAGATGAGTCATGTCTCCTGCAGGCAAACCTGAATGCTTCAATTGAAAACTTGCTCAGCTATAGCTAATTCTAATACATTTTAAAGTGCAGCACATTTGGTTCACGTCCTGTCAGTGGACAAAATATGCAATTTGCATAGATGAGACATGCACTGTTATGTTACTTTTGGTTAGTCTAAGAAATCTTTCTTTTTTGTAGTGTTCCTCACCATTTTCTTTTTTTGCTTTGAGCCTCTAGGATATTGATTACTTCTAAGGCTGCGGCCCGTTCTACCTCCTCAAGCACATTTAAAAATACAAGTTGTTATGGTGTAGAATCACAAAGTCACGTTTTTAAGATCGACTCTGGGACGACAAAGCTGTTGCCATAGCAGGACTGCAAGTCTCAGGACACCTGTTTGCTAGAGGAGGAGGGGCCACATTCTCACCATGCTACTTGGCACTCGTCATTCTCCCACTACGCGGGTCTCCAAAGCTGTTGCCAAAGTGGGACTGCACGTCCCAGGAGACCAGTTTGCTGGAGAAAGAGGGGCCACATTCTCACCATGCTACCTAGCACTCAACAGTCTCCTGCTGCGTGGAATGCCAAAACAGTTGCCACTGTGGGAATGCAAGTCCCAGGACACCTGTTTTCTGCAGAAGAAGGGGCCGCATTCTCACTGCTCTGCATAGTGTTCGTCAGTCTCCTGCTGCACAGGATGCCAAAACTGCTGCCATCACAGGACTGCAAGTCTCAGGAGACCTGTTTGCTGGAGGAGAAGGGGCATGCATTCTTACTGCACTAATTACCGCTCCTAAGGCTCGGGCAAAGACCATGCCAAGAGTGAGCGCTCTGTGCCTGTCCAAGCCCGGAGAAGGCCAGGCCGGCACCCACTCATTTTTATTCTGCATTCTGGACCTATAACTTTGGGGCACTTGTGTCCCTTACCTGAGATGTTTGGTGTTTTTACCTTTTAATATTTTGACTTTCTATCCTTTTCATTACTTCTTTTCCTCCATTTTTTCACGATAGGGAAGAGCAAGCTTGAAGGGTTGAGATCTGCATATGGTAGAAACATCACTACACTTGATGACTTTACTGAGCGGGCAGTGGGGGTTATCGATAAGGAGATCTAGCTGGATGTTAGAAATGGGGTCTTTGGTTGGCAGTCAGGTTACCCCATGTCCAAGCAAGGACCCTCACTCTAGTCAGGGTAAATGAGAATCACCCTCAGCTAACCCCTGCTTACCCCCTGTAGCTTGGCACGAGCAGGCAGGCTTAACTTCAGAGTGCTAGGTGTAAAGTATTTGTACCAACACACACAGTAACTTAATGAAAACACTACAAAATGATACAGCACATGTTTAGAAAAACAGAAAATATTTATCTAAACAAAACAAGACCAAAACGACAAAAATCCAACATACACAAGTCAAGTTATTAATTAAAAAGCAAAAAGAGTCTTAAATCCTTTCGTAAACAGGTAAAACACTGTTAGCATTGAAAAGTACCTGGGTAGCATCAAAATAACATGGACGGGCGAGTGTGCATCGGAAAAGGTAAGCAGTGTGTTGATTTCTCACCTGCAAGCGAGTTCGTGCGTTGTTTCTCCTTCTCTGGTCGGGCCGGTGTGTGTCGTTTTTCCTCCCGCAGGGGAGCGATGCGTAGATCTGGGCAGCACTCGGGTCCGGGCAGGCATTGTGTCATTTTTCCACGCCCAGCAAGGTTTGCATCCAAAATCCTGCCGCATGGTGATGGCACAACCGCACTGTGTGGGTTGCGACGTTACTAGCCTCCGTCAGCGATGCAGCGTGTCGTTTCTCCAGCCGCATGCATCGATCTCCCAGCTGCACTGCAAGCGCTGCATTGATTTCAGCTGCGGAGCCGGCGGCGTGTCATTTCTCCAGCCGCTCTCAGAGGTTGCGTTGGAAATTTCCCTGCATGGTGGTCTGTGCGTGGATTTTCAAGCTTGGTCTGCCAGTTTCACCTGTCAAGGCCCCAGGAACTGGATAGCGCACCACTTGGCAGGGCAGGGGTCTCAGCAGAGAGTCCAGGTGCTTGCAGGGGAAGTCTTTGATGGCCCTGAGACTTCAACAACAGGAGGCAATCTCAGGACAAGCCCTTGGAGATTTCTTCACAAGCAGGAATGCACAACAAAGTCCAGTCATTGTCCCCTTTCACCAAGCAGAAGCAACAACTGCAGAATAGCTCCTCAAAGCACCGTCACAGGCAGGGCAGCACTTCTCCTCAGCGTTCTAGCTCTTCTCCAGGCAGAGGTTCCTCTTGATGTTCAGAAGTGATCTAAAGTCTGTGGTTTTGGCTGCCCTTCGTATACTCATTTTGGCCTTTGAAAGAGACTTACTTCAAAGAAAGTCTCTCTTGTTTGTGAAATCCTGCCTTGCCCAGGTCAGACCCCAGACAGACACCAGGGGGTTGGAGGCTGCATTGTGTGAGGGCAGGCACAGCCCTTTCAGGTGTGAGTGACCACTCCTCCCCTCCCTCCTATCACAGATGGCTCATCAGGATATGCAGGCTATACCCCAGCTCCCTTTGTGTCACTGTCTAAAGAGAGGTGCAAACAGCCCAACTGTTAAACTGACCCAGACAGGGAATCCACAAACAGGCAGATTCAAAGAATGGTTTAAGCAAGAAAATGCTCACTTTCTAAAAGTGGCATTTTCAAACACACAATCTTAAAATCAACTTTACTAAAAGATGTATTTTTAAACTGTGAGTTCAGAGTAACTAAACTCCACATATCTATCCACTCCCAAAGGGAATCTACCCTTTAATCATATTTAAAGGCAGCCCCCATGTTAACCTATGAGAGGGATAGGTCTTGCAACAGTGAAAAACTAATTTGACAGTATTTCACTGTTAGGACATATAAAACACATTAGTATATGTCCTACCTTAAAAATACACTGCACCCTGCCCATGGGGCTACCTAGGGCCTGCCTTAGGGGTGTCTTACATGTAAGAAAAGGGAAGGTTTAGGCCTGGCAAGTGGGTACACTTGCCAAGTCGAATTGGCAGTTTAAAACTGCACACACAGACACTTTAGTGGCAGATGTGAGGCATGTTTACAGAGCTACTATTGTGGGTGGCACAACAAGTGCTGCAGACCCATTAGTAGCATTTGATTTACAGGCCCTGGGCACCTCTAGTGCACTGTACAAAGGACTTACCAGTAAATCGTGTATGCCAATCATGGATGAACCAGTTACATATACATTTTGAATAGGAGCACTTGCACTTTAGCACTGGATAGCAGTGGCAATGTGCCCAGAGTAACTAAAACGGCAAAAACAGAGTCCAGCACACATCAACAACCTGGGAATCAGAGGCAAAACGTTAGGGTAGACCACAACAAGGACTCCATGTCTAACACGTGTCCCCCCAGCTGAAAGTGGGGAGCAACTACCCAAACTCATGGGAGTTCTCATCACTAAGGCGGAAGAATCTGGACAGACCTTCAGCATTGGTGTGTTCTGTACCAGGGAGGTGTTCCACCGTAAAGTCCATCCCCTGAAGGGAAATGGACCACCTCAACAGTTTTGGATTCTCACCCCTCACCTGCATTAACCATCTGAAGGGCCTGTGGTCAGTCTGAACCCAGGAGTGAGTCCCAAACAAGTAGGGCCTTATCTTCTTCAGCGCCAAGACCACAGCAAAAGCTTCACGCTCTATGGCACTCCACCTAAGTTCCCTGGGAAGTAACCTCCTGCTAATGAAAGCTACAGGTTGATCTAGGCCCTCTTCATTAAGCTGTGAGAGTACTGCTCCAATACCATGCTCTGAGGCGTCTGTGTGCACAACAAACTCCTGAGAGTAGTCAGGTGCCTGCAGCACAGGTGCTGTGCACATGGCAGCCTTCAGGGCATAAAAAGTGGTCTGGCAAGCCTTGGTCCAGATCACCTTTTTGGGTTGCTTCTTAGAAGTCAACTCAGACAAGGGGGTAACAATGGTACCATACCCCATGACAAACCTCCTGTAGTAGCCAGTGAGGCCTAAAAAGGCTCTCACCTCAGTCTGGGTTTTGGGAGGCTCCCAAGCCAAAAGGGTATACATTTTAGGCTGTAGGGGTGCCACCTGGCCACTCCCTACCTGGTGTACCAAGAACACCACAGAATCCTGCCCTATTTGGCACTTGCTTGCCTTAATAGTGAGGCCTGCCTTCTGCAACAAGATCTTCCTCCCATGTGGAACTAAAAACAGCAATGTCATCCAGGTAGGCGGCACTGAACTCATCCAGCTCAGCCAACACCTGGTTGACAAACCTCTGAAAGGTGGCAGGGGCATTCTTCATCCCAAATGGCAACACTTTAAATTGAAAGTCCCCATCTGGGGTAGAAAATGCAGACCTCTCCTTGGCCCCCTCAGTCAAGGCAATATGCCAATACCCAGGCATTAAGTCAAACGTGCTGAGGTAGGTGGCAGCTCCCAACCGATCAATGAGCTCATCAGCTCGGGGTATGGGGTGTGCGCCAATCTTGCTGACCGCATTAAGTCCCCGGTAGTCCTCACAGAACCTGAGTTCTGGAGTGGCACCAGGTGCAGCTGCCTTTGGGACCAATACTACAGAGCTGGCCCAAGGACTGCTGGAATGCTCAATAACCCCTAGGGTTCACATATTGGATACCTCATCCTTAAGGCTAGCCCTGACACTGTCAGTCACCTTGTAAACTTTCTGTTTAATGGGTGGACTGTCCCCAGTGTACACATCATGTGTGCACAAGTGTATGACTCCTGGGATCAGGTAAAACAGTGAGGCAAACTGTCCCAACACTTAGCGACAGTCCCTCTGCTGCTCTGCAGTCAGCGTGGGGGAGAGGATCACTCCCTCCACAGACCCATCTTTTTCTCCTGCAGACAAGAGGTCAGGTAGAGGCTCGCTCTCCTCCTCCATCTCATTATCTGTTGCAAGGAGCATGGACAGTTGCGTCCGCTCAAAGTATGGTTTGAGGCGGTTAACATGTAGGACCCTTAAAGGGTTCCTGGGAGTCTGCGTGTCCACTAGGTAGGTCACTTCATTTTTGCGCTCCATAACCTCAAAAGCCCCAGTCTACTTGTCTTGGAGCACCCTAGGCTCCACTGGTGCCAGCACCAACACTTTTTGACCACGTTGAAACTCGACCAGAGTGGCATTCCGGTCATACCACTGTCTCATATCCTCCTGGCTCGCTTCCTGGTTCTCCTGTGTGAGACTCCTGAAGCGGGCAGTCTGGTTTCTCAGAGCCAGCATGTAGCTAAATACATCCTGGTGGGGTTTACTAGGAGCTTTTTCCAAAGCCTTCTTCACCAGACTTAAAGGTCCCCTCAGAGGGTGGCCATAGATCATCTCAAAGGGATTAAACACAAGTCCCTTTTGAGGCACCTCCCTGTATGCGAACAGAATGCATGGAAAGGACATCCCACTCCTGCCTCAAGGGCTCTGACAGGCCCATAATCAGGCCTTTCAAGGTGCGGTTGAATCTCTCAACCAGACCATTGCTTTGGGGTGGTAAGGGGTGATGAACTTATAGGTTACCCCACACTCCTTCCACAGAGAAATCATAATGTAGATATGAAGTTGGTACCCCTATCAGATACCACTTCCTTGGGGAACCCCATGTGGGTAAAAACTCCCATCAAAGCACGACCCACCACAGGGGAAGTGATTGACCTCAGAGGAATGGCTTCTGGGTACTGGCTGGCATGGTCCACCAAGACCAGGATGAACCTGTTGCCCATGGCTGTTTTGGGATCCAGAGGCCCCACAATGTCAATACCAACCCTTTCAAACGGGGTACTAAAAACAGGAAAAGGGGAGCCTTACATTTCCCCCCACTCTTGCCCCTTGCCTAACAAGTTAGGCAAGACCTGCAATGGGCATCTGAGTGCCTGCGCATTAGGGGCCAGTAAAAGTGGATGACAAGCCTCTCAAAGGACTTGTCCTGCCCCAAATGTCCAACTAAAGGCACATCATGTGCCAACCCCAGTAGGAAGGCCCTGAAGCACTGGGGTGCCACCAGCACACGGTCTGACCCAGGCTCAGGAACCTTAGGCCCACTATACAGGAGGTCGTCCTCCCAGTAGATCAGGTGAGATCCTGGCTCTATGCCAGCTGCCTGATCTGCAGCCTGCTGCCACAAACCCTCAAGAGTAGGGCATGTCTTCTGTGCTGCACAGAATGCCTCCCTGGTGGGCCCCCCTTCCTGCTTCCACTGCGACAGCTCAAGGACCTCCCCCAGTTCAGCCACCTGTTCCCCTGTAGGCTCCGGGGAGTCACCCTCAGGCTCTGCCTCCTCCCAGACCATAAGAACTTCTGGGGCCGGTTTCCCACACCCCCTGCCTTCCCTCTTTTTGGTGGTCCCCTGGGCCACTGTTTCAGGCACCAGGGGCTATTGAACACCCTGATGGGCTGCCATTGACCTGGTAGATATGCATACCCACCCAGGCAGACCCAACATCACCAAGTGTGACCTGTGTTCCACCTCCTTCCAAGGGGAATCCTTCAGGTCATTGCCAAGCAAACAATCTACAGCCATGGTTGCACTCACAGCTACCTTCAAGGAACCTGAGATCCCCCCCATTCAAAGGGAACCTGCGCCACTATGCACAGGTGCTCTGAGTTGTCCACTGCAACTACTTGGTGAGGTACGCAGGATCAATTTGCTCTTCAGACACCAGGTGAATCCTCAATGTAGTCACACTGGCTCCTGTGTCTCTCAGAGCCTCCACCCTCTGTCCATTGATGGTCACCCACTGAGTGTACTTCTTAGTATTCTCAGGCACTAGGGTTCTCTGGACCATCTCACTGTCCCCTAGTGAGACACAGGTCATCTCAACTGGCTCTCACCCACCTGGAACCAACTCCTTCTCAAGCGCTACGCTAGCCAAACCCTGGAACTGCGCACTGCTAGCCAAACCTTGGGGCATTTGGGGTCCCCCCTCACATGACTCACTTGGTCACATGCACAACACTTAAGTGGGGGACCCCCTGCCACTGGCTTCCCTTTAGAGATCCATGGCTTCTTCTCACTGGGGCCAGGAGTCCACTTGGCTCCACCAGCCGCCTCCGTGCCCCTGACCCCACCGTCTGCTGCCAGGAATAGGAGTTCGAGGCCCTCCACCACCGCAGGCACCCGCCTGAGCCTCATCCCTGGTGCCTAGTGCTAGGCATATCTGGTTGTACTCTGTTCATTGCATTTCGTGTTATTTTGTTGTTACATATCCTTTTTTCGTTTTCTTTACTGCTGTTATATGCCCCTGTGCCATTTTTGTAGTCTGCTTCATTTTCTGTCCTATTATGTGCTTGCCCGTTTTCAGCCGGCTCTCGCCGGTCTCCTGTTCACTGCCGCTGTGTCCCCTGCGGCCCTGCCCCCCTTGCGCACCCATTGGCCCTTCCCTCCCACCTCCCAGCTGCTCCTGCCTCCCACCTTCCCCTCTTTATGGCGGCCGCTGCGCAGAGCCCCGTGTGACCCCCTGACCTGGTTCTGACCAAGAGTCCACTTGGCTCCACCAACTGCCTCCGTGCCCCTGACCCCATCGTCTGCTGCCAGGAATAGGAGTTCAAGGCCCTCCACCTCCCGCAGGCACCTGCCTGCGTCTCATCCCTGGTGCCTAGTGCTAGGCATATCTGGTTGTACTCTGTTTATTGCATTTCGTGTTTTTTTGTTGTTACGTATCATTTTTTCGTTTTCTTTACTGCTGTCATCTGCCCCTGTGACATTTTTGTAGTCCGCTTCGTTTTCCGCCCTATTGAGTGCTCGCCCGTTTTCCGCTGGCTCTCGCCGGTCTCCTGTTCCCTGCTGCTGGGTCCCCAGCGGCCCTGCCTCCCTCATGCACCCTTTGGCCCTTCCCTCCCGCCTCCCAGCTGCTTCTCCCTCCCACCTCCCCCTCTTAATGGCGGCTGCTGCACAGAGCCCCGGGTAACCCCCTTACCTGGTTCTGGCCTGGAGTCCACTTGGCTCCACCAGCCAGCCCCATGCCCCTGACCCCGCTGTCTGCCGCCAGGAATAGGAGTTCATGGCCCTCCGCCACCTGCAGGCACCCACCTGCGCCTCATCCCTGGTGCCTAGTGGTAGGCATATCTGGTTGTACTCTGTTTAGTGCATTTTGTGTTATTTTGTTGTTACATATTGTTTTTTCATTTTCTTTACTGCTGTTATCTGCCCCTGTGCCATTTTTGTAGTCCGCTTTGTTTTCTGCCCTGTTGTGTGCTCGCCCGTTTTCAGCTGGCTCTCGCCAGTCTCCTGTTCCAAGCTGCTGCGTCCCCTGCTGCCCCGCCCCCTTGCGCACCTATAGGCCCTTCCCTCCCGCCTCCCAGCTGCTCCTCCCTCCCACCTCCCCCTCTTAATGGCGCCCACTGCGCGGAGCCCCGTGTGACCCCCTGACCTGGTTCTGACCAGGAGTCCACTTGGCTCAACCAGCCACCTCCGTGCCCCTGACCCTGCCGTCTGCCGCCAGGAATAGGAGTTCGAGGCCCTCCACCACCCACAGGCATCCACCTGCGCCTCATCCCTGGTGCCTAGTGCTAGGCATATCTGGTTGTACTCTGTTTATTGCATTTTGTGTTCTTTTGTTGTTACATATAGTTTTTTCATTTTCTTTACTGCTGTCATCTGCCCCTGTGCCATTTTTGTAATCCACTTCATTTTCCGCCCTATTGTGTGCTCACCCATTTTCAGCCGGCTCTCGCCAGTCTCCTGTTCCCTGCTGCTGTGTCCCCTGCGGCCCTGTCTCCCTCGCGCACCCATTGGCCCTTCCCTCCCGCCTCCCAGCTGCTCCTCCCTCCCACCTACCCCTCTTAATGGTGGCTGCTGCGCAGAGCCCCGTGTAACCCCTGACCTGGTTCTGGCCAGGAGTCCACTTGGCTCCACCAGCCGCCTCCGTGCCCCTGACCCCACCGTCTGCCACCAGGAATAGGAGTTCGATGCCTCCACCACCCCCAGTCACCCACCTGCGCCTCATCCCTGGTGCCTAGTAGTAGGCATATCTGGTTGTACTCTGTTTATTGCATTTCGTGTTATTTTGTTGTTACATATCGTTTTTTCATTTTCTTTACTGCTGTTATCTGCCCCTGTGCCATTTTTGTAGTCCGCCTCGTTTTCCGCCCTATTGTTTTGCTCGCCCGTTTTCATCCGGCTCTCGCCAGTCTCCTGTTCCCTGCAGCTGCATCCTCTGTGGCCCGCCCCCTCACACACCCATTGGCCCTGTCCTCCTGCCACCCAGCTGTTCCTCCCTCCCACCTCCCCCTCTTAATGGCAGCTGCTGGTGCGCCAGAGGCAAGCCCGTCTGCGCCTGTCCGTGTCTGGACCGCGCCCAGCACCAGTCCCCCTGGCTGTCGCTGCTCCAACCCCCGAGGCAGCATTACTCCTCCACCAAACTCCACGTCCTCAACCCAGGACAGCACCCCGCCTGCGCACAGGCCAACCCCAAGCACACACAAGGACCTTTCACATGTCACTCATGCCGCTTCTCCTGCACTCCCACAAACACCAACAACACCAACACGCACCACAACAACAACACTAACACGCACCACAACAACACCAACACGCACCACAACAACACCAACACGCACCACAGCAACAGCAGCCCCCGCAACCATCTTAACTGCATACTCCTAAACACCTGCTCCATCCACAAGCATGCCATCGAGCTCTGGGACCTGATCACAACACACTCCCCTGACATCACCTTCCTCACGGAAACATGAATGAACTCTTCATGAGAACCCGACATAGCCATAGCCATCCCAGAAGGCTTTAAAATCTCCCGTAGAGACCGCATGAACAAAGCAGGAGGAGACATCGCCATCATACACAAAAGCACCATCAAAATCCCCACCAACACCCACAACACCCTAGACAGCGCAGAACACCTACACTTCTTAATTCACATTAACGCCAACACCACCCTTACAGGAACCCTCATTTACAGACCACCAGGACCCCGCTCTCCTTTCTGCGACACCATCGCTGATACTATCAGCTCCCACGCCCTCACCCCCACAGACTATATTCTCCTTGGTGACCTCAACTTTCACCTGGAAGGCACTCATGACCGCAACTCCACAACCCTGCTAGACAACTTCACGAACCTAGGACTCAAGCAACAGGTGACCTCACCCACTCACTCAGCAGGACACACGCTTGACGCAATTTTCACCTCCAGCAACCACATCACTTTCACCCACACCACCGAACTTCACTGGACTGACCACCACTGCGTCCACTTCTCCTTCACGCAACCCCCCGCCCACCACCGACCACACACCATACCCTACTGCATGTGGGACAAGATCCCCATAGAACACATGAACGCCAAGCTCACACAAGCTCCACCGCCCATCACCAACGACCCCAACATTGCTGCGCACAACCTCACACAATGGTAAACAAACTGTGCAGACTCCCTCGCCCCACTGAAAAGCAACAACAACACCCACACCATCAAGACCGCCCCCTGGTTCACCACTGAACTCCAAGCCTCCAAGCGTGAATGCCGCAAAATTGAGAAAGGATGGCACCAAGAGCCCTGATTGAGCAACTTCTCCACCCTCAAAACAACCATACGCAAACACCACCAACTCATCCGGACCACCAAAAGGTCTTGCTACAAAGAACGCATAGATTGTGTAAGGAAATGCCTCCTTGGCATGGTTACCCCCTGACTTTTTGCCTTTGCTGATGCTAAGTTTTGATTTTAAACTGTGCTGCGGCCTGCTAACCAGGCCCCACCACCAGTGTTCTTTCCCTAACCTGTACTTTTGTTTCCACAATTGGCACACCCTGGCATCCAGGTAAGTCCCTTGTAACTGGTACCCCTGGTACCAAGGGCCCTGATGCCAGGGAAGGTCTCTAAGGGCTGCAGCATATCTTATGCCACCCTGGGGACCCCTCACTCAGCACAGACACACTGCTTGCCAGCTTGTGTGTGCTAGTGGGGATAAAACGACTAACTAGACATGGCACTCCCCTCAGGGTGCCATGCCAACCTCACACTGCCTATAGGTATAGATAAGTCACCCCTCTAGCAGGCCTTACAGCCCTAAGGCAGGATGCACTATACCATAGGTGAGGGCACAAGTGCATGAGCACTGTGCCCCTACAGTGTCTAAGCAAAACCTTAGACATTGTAAGTGCAGGGTAGCCATAAGAGTCTATGGTCTGGGAGTCTGTCATGCACGAACTCCACAGCACCATAATGGCTACACTGAAAACTGTGACGTTTGGTATCAAACTTCTCAGCACAATAAATGCACACTGATGCCAGTGTACATTTTATTGTAACATACACCCCAGAGGCCACCTTAGAGGTGCCCCCTGAAACCTTAACCGACTATCCGTGTAGGCTGACTAGTTTTAGCAGCCTGCCACACACCAGACATGTTGCTGGCCACATGGGGAGAGTGCCTTTGTCACTCTGTGGCTAGTAACAAAGTCTGTACTGGGTGGAGGTGCTTCACACCTCCCCCTGCAGGAAATGTAACACCTGGCGGTGAGCCTCAAAGGCTCACACCCTTTGTTACAGCATCCCAGGGCACTCCAGGTAGTGGAGTTGCCCGCCCCCTCCGGCCACGGCCCCACTTTTGGCGGCAAGGCCGGAGGAGATAATGAGAAAAACAAGGAGGAGTCACTGGCCAGTCAGGCCAGCCCCTAAGGTGTCCTGAGCTGAGGTGACTCTAACTTTTAGAAATCCTCCATCTTGCAGATGGAGGATTCCCCAAATAGGATTAGGGATGAGCCCCCCTCCCCTCAGGGAGGAGGCACAAAGAGGGTGTAGCCACCCTCAGGGCTAGTAGCCATTGGCTACTAACCCCCCAGACCTAAACACACCCCTAAATTCTGTATTTAGGGGCTCCCCAGAACATAGGAACTCAGATTCCTACAACCTACGAAGAAGAGGACTGCTAAGCTGAAAAACCCTGCAGAGAAGACGGAGACATCAACTGCTTTGGCCCTAGCTCTACCGGCCTGTCGCCCCACTTCTAAAGACACTGCTCCAGCGACGCTCTCCACAGGGACCAGCGACCTCTGAAGCCTCAGAGGACTGCCCTGCATCTAGAAGGACCAAGAACTCCCGAGGACAGCGGCTCTGTTCACCAAAGACTGCAACTTTGCAACAAAGAAGCAACTTTGAAACAACTTGCGTTTCCTGCCGGAAGCGTGAGACTTGACACTCTGCACCCGACGCCCCCGGCTCGACTTGTGGAGAACAATCACTTCAGGGAGGACTCCCCGGCAACTGCGAGACCGTGAGTAGCCAGAGTTGCCCCCCCTGAGCCCCCACAGCGATGCCTGCAGAGGGAATCCCGAGGCTCCCCCTGACCGCGACTGCCTGCTTCTAAGATCCGACGCCTGGTAAAGACTCTGCACCCGCAGCCCCCAGGGCCTGAAGGATCCGACCTCCAGTGCAGGAGCGACCCCCAGGTGGCCCTCTCCCTTACCCAGGTGGTGGCTACCCCAAGGAGCCCCCCCCCTTGCCTGCCTGCATCGCTGAAGAGACCACTTGGTCTCCCATTGATTTCAATTACAAACCCGACGCTTGTTTACACACTGCACCAGGCCGCCCCCGTGCCGCTGAGGGTGTACTTTTTGTGTGGACTTGTGTCCCCCCCGGTGCCCTAAAAACCCCCCTGGTCTGCCCTCCGAAGACGCAGGTACTTACCTGCTGGCAGAGAGGAGCCGGGGCACCCCCTTCTCCATTGAAGCCTATGCATTTTGGGCACCACTTTGACCTCTGCACCTGACCGGCCCTGAGCTGCTGGTGTGGTACCTTTGGGGTTGCTCTGAACCCCCAACGGTGGGCTACTTTGGACCCAAACTTGAACCCCTTAGGTGGTTTACTTACCTGCAAAAACTAACAAACTATTACTCCCCCCAGGAACTGTTGAAAATTGCAGTGTCTAGTTTTAAAATAGCTATATGTGATTTATGTGAAAACTGTATATGCTATTTTGCTAATTCAAAATTCCTAAAGTACCTACCTGCAATACCTTTCATTTGAAGTATTACATGTAAATCTTGAACCTGTGGTTCTTAAAATAAACTAAGAAAATATATTTTTCTATACAAAAACCTATTGGCCTGGAATTGTCTCTGAGTGTGTGTTCCTCATTTATTGCTTGTGTATGTACGATAAATGCTTAACACTACTCCTCTGATAAGCCTTCTGCTCGACTACACTACCACAAAATAGAACATTAGAATTATCTCTTTTTGCCACTATCTTACCTCTAAGGGGAACCCTTGGACTCTGTTCCTTACTTTGAAATAGTACATACAGAGCCAACTTCCTACATTGGGGGTCAGCAGTGGGGTACAAGACTTTGCATTTGCTGGACTACTCACCCAATACCTGATCACCCAACTAAATTCCAAAAATTGTCATTAGAAACTGATTTTTGAAATTTGTGTCAGAGTCACCAGATCCTCGGGGTCTGTGCACGTTCCCAACACTTCCACCACAAGACAGCTCCAATACTCTGATTAGATTTATCACAGAGTCTAAGAGAGTCCAAGTGGGGAAAAGGGGATTAGGACGGGAACAGCTGGGAAGGAGACCTGCAGGAAGCAAAAGGTTAAAACACAACATCAAAATTACATCTCATGAATTCAGTACCATGCTACAACTCTAAGCTTCGTCTTTTCCAAAAAACATGAACAACCCTAGAATAGTCCTAAAACTGACTAGGCTTTAGATGACCGAATACCTGAGGAGGAAACAGGAAAAGTTAAATAGGACTTTCAGATTTGAGTACTTTCTTTAGCATGAGAATCAGGAAACACTCTGAGCAATTTCTAAACAACCATATGAATCTCCTTTTAAGAATACATATCAGGAACACACAGCATTACATCTAGAATTCTGGTATTGTTGTGTTCATCTCAGAAAAAACATTGGGAAGTGAATTGCACACATTGCAGATTTTTATATGAGTATTAAACACCATAAAGGATTGTGCACCATGAAATCACACAACGTAGATTCAAGGAATAAATCACGCAACGTGTCAACGTGTCAACTTGAAATGCTACCAAGAAAATGTCTTAGAACAGTAGCGCACAGTAATTTACATTATTTATACACGAGGAAAGAATTGCGCGTCTTGCCGATTCAAATGCCACCATACAAATATCAAGAAATGGTAGCGCACAATGAAAAACATTAAAAAACACTCAAGGAAAGAATCGCGCGTTTCGCAGATTCGAATGCCACCATGTAAATGTCAAGAAAAGGTAGCGCGCAATGAACAACAAAGTTAAATGCTCATGAAACGAGTTGCACGTCTTGCCAACTCGTAAAACATCATGTAAATGTCAAGAAATATCAGCGCGCAATGAACAACCATGTAATAACGAAGTCAAATCTTTATGGAATAAATTGCGCGTCCTCCCTATTTGCAAACCACCATACAAATGTAAAAAAATGGCAGCGCACAAGTAATCTGTTATTCAATTAAGAATTAAAATCAAGAATATGAAAATTCTCAATTACGGTGTTGGGAAATGTCCAAACACCGTCTTACCACCTGGAAACAGTGATCACCAATAAGAGATGAGTGCAGAAGACTGGAAAATCCAAATAGGCCGCCGGGACAGGAGCTCAGGAAGAAGCTGCTGCTCTGCACCGGGACCTCTGAATAGTGAGCACTGGGATTTGGGCTGACTCTCTTTTATAGAGTCTTGGCCCCGCCTAGATCCACGCCCAGGCATGTTGCAGGGAAAGTCTCTGAAAGGCCCTGGAAAGGGACCACACCCTGCCACACCCTAACTCACTCTGAATGTTTGCAGCAATACATTGCAAATGTACAGTATTTATAAGCACCATAAAAATGAATCTTTTGGATGGAATTCTGCAATGCAAAAGGTTAAACAATAACATATGATCACAATGCATAAATTACATTATCTTGCGAGTGTTGGGTTTTTGCATTCTAGATGCCCCTTAGAGCGTGCACTGTCCTGGTGTTGACAGTACTCCCCTCTCCCAGGCGTGCTCTAGGGCCTGGTTTATCTGGATTGAGACGATGAAAGCGTCTCACAAGTACTGGAGCATGAACATCAGATGCGGAAACCCATGAATTACTTTCAGGGCCAATACCTTTCCATGAGATTAAGTACCATAGGTTACGCCCTCTCAGTTTAGAGTCCAACACTTTCTTGACTTCATATTCTTCTTCTCCCCGTACTAGAACAGGAGCTGGATGAGGGTGGACCTTTTGGACTGCCCTTTTTAAGAGGGAAGTATGGAACACTGGATGAATCCGTAATGATTTTAGCAATTGTAGTTTATAGGTCACAGGATTGATTTGCTGAAGAACAGTGTAAGGACCTATAAATTTGGGGTTGAACATGTGCTTCTTCTTGAAGTCTATATGTTTTGTGGAAAGCCACACTTTGTCACCAGGTTAATACTGCGGTCCCTCACAATGTTTCTTGTCATAATGCTTTTTGTATTTTTTTTGGCTTTTTCTAAATGTTGTTGAATCGATTTCTGAGTTTGATGCAAATGTTGAATGATTTCTGACACAGTTGGAGTGAGAGAACTTTCTTGAGGAATTGTGATGGGCAAGGTGTCAGGATGATAGCCAAACAAACCAAAGAAGGGTGTAACGCCAGTAGAAGTGTGGAAGGAGTTGTTGTAGGCTAACTCAGCTAACCAGAGCATTGATGTCCATGAATTTAGTGCTTTTTCAGCGTAAGCACGTAGGTATTGCTTCAAAGTCTGATTTAGTCTCTCCGTTTGACCATCTGTTTGAGGATGGTGGCTAGTAGATAGGGTAGATGTCACTTGGAGTGTTTTACACCATGTCTTCCAGAAGTTGGAGGCAAATTGCGATCCCCGATCAGAGAGGATCACTTTTGGCTGTCCATGATAACGAACCACTCTATTCACTAAAATAGTTGCCAGTTCACTAGAGGTGGGTAATTTCTTACAGGCAATGAAATGTCCATATTTCGTGAGACTATCTACTACCACCAGAATTACTGAATGCTGTTGAACCACTGGCAGACCTGTAATAAAGTCTAAAGAGATGTGTTCCCCCGGACGACTTGGGGTTGGGAGTGGGTGTAACATCCCTTTCGGTTTTGAATGACTTGTTTTAGTGCGAGCACAGACTTCGCAGTTGTTTACCATTGTTTTTACATCCTTTGTTAAGGTAGGCCACCAAAAATAGCGTTGGATTAATTCAAGAGTTTTAGGAGTACCAGGGTGACCTGCTGTAGGTATAACATGCAACCAATTAAACACTATCTTGCAAAGTTTGGTAGTGGGCACGAACAAACGAGCATCGTGAAAGGGTAATCCTTGCTTGATTGATCTTTTCGGATCTGCTTGGGCCCACACCTGCCATTTTTCAACAGTGAATGAATTACGGATGTCTTCAAAGAAATCTTCTGTTTTTATGATACATAGGACCTCGTCAAGAGCAATGATAGCTCTGGAGGTTTGAACTGCAGGCAATGTGGTAGACTCTTGGCGGGACAAGGTGTCAGCTTTGCGATTATCTATACCAGGCCGGAAGGTTACCACAAAATCAAACTCAGCAAAAAACAGCATCCAGCGTAATTGCCGAGGAGTCAAAAGTCTGGCAGAACTCATGAATTGAAGATTGCGATGATCAGTATATACTGTGACAATATATTTAGCTCCCAACAAATGATGTTTCCATTCTTTAAAGGCGTCACAAATCGCTAGAAGCTCTTTTTCAGCAATGACATAGTTCTGTTCGGCTTCGTTCAACTTCCGAGACATGTAAGCTACAGGATGAAGCTGACCAGTGTCTTTGTTTCGTTGTGACAAGACTGCTCCTATCGCCACATCTGAAGCATCAGCTTCCACTATGAAAGGTCGATCCGCATCTGGATGAGTCAAGACTGGGGCAGTGGAGAAAGCTTCTTTCAAAGTTGAAAAGGCTTGGTCTGCTTCTGGGGACCATACACGTTTTTCTTTCTTTCTTAATAACTTAGAAATTGGAGCCACTGTCTGGGAGAAATGATTGATGAACCTCCAGTAAAAATTTGCAAAGCCCAGGAAACATTGTAAATCACGAACAGTCTTTGGGATGGGCCATTCAGATTTGGCTTTTCCTTTCCTTTCTGCCATCACCATACCTTGAGGGGTAAGGATAACCCCTAAAAACTCAACTGTGGTAACCTGAAACTCACACTTGGTTAGCTTGCAATATAAATGGTGTTTACGAAGGGCTGCCAACATTTTCTTGACATGTTGAACATGTTCATTCTCATTGTCTGAGTAGATCAAAATGTCATCAATGTAAACTATGGCAAAGATATCGAGGTACTCTCTAAGAACGTCATTTAGGAAAAATTGAAATGCTGCTGGAGCATTGCACAGACCAAAAGGCATGACGGTGTATTCAAAAAGGCTATATCTTGTTTTGAATGCAGTTTTCCATTCGTCACCCTCTCTCATTCTGACCAAATGGTAAGCACCTCGAAGATCAAGCTTTGTGTAGATTGTTGCTTTCTTTACTTGTTCCAGTAAGACCGGAATTAGAGGCAAAGGATATTTGTTCTTGATGGTGATTTTATTCAAGCCCCTATAGTCGATACAAGTTCGAAGCTCTCCGTTCGCTTTTGGAACAAAAAACAAAGGAGAAGCTGTGGGAGACTTAGAGGGGCGGATGAAACCATTCTCTAAGAATTGATCCAAGTATTTTCGTAAATGTTGATTTTCATGTTCTGACAGGGCATACACACGACAGTTGGGAAGTATCCCCCCTGGGACTAGATCAATTTGACAGTCATAAGATCTATGAGGAGGTAAGTTCTCTGCTTCCTTCTCATCAAATACATCTTCATAAGACGAATACTGTTTGGGCAACTGAACTTCTTTCTCTGCGTCGGTAGCTATGTAAGAATGGCGAACTTCCGATTCTTGAGTCCTTTGGAGACAATGTTCTTTACATAGCACTGATGAGAGCACGATCTTTCGTTCTGCCCAATTAATCTCTGGATTGTGATGAGTTAACAATGGCAAGCCAAGGATGATCCCACACTGGGGAGCATGGATCACGTCAAGGATGAGTTCCTCTTTATGTTTCTTTCCTCGATTTTTACCATCACAAATTATTGTCAAGGGGACAGTCTGAAGAGTTATCGGACCTCCAGTCAAGAGTTTTCCATCAACTGCCTGGATGGTTTCTGGGGTCTTCTTTTAAATACATGGGATCCCCCATGCACGAACCAATTGGGCGTCAACAAAGTTTAGGTAGCCCCAGAGTCAACTAGAGCCTTCTTGAAATAGGTATTTTTCTTGACCTGAACTCTTATTCCCAATTTTAGATGTTTGGATTGTGAAGGATCCACGGTGACACCCAAGAGCAACCCTTCTCTGCAACTTGGGTGCTTTAGATTTTCCGACTCGACTGATGCATTGGTTGTAACTTTCTGAACTGGGCCTCGCTTGTTCTTTGTTTTGATTGTACAATCTTTGGCGAAATGACCTTTCCGCCCACAATAGAGACATTGCCCATTTTTTCTGCGTAGGTCCTTTTCATCTTTGGTCAAAGGTCTCCTGATGGTTCCAATTTCCATCAGTTCCGGCGTTCTTTCTCTCGGAGTTCTTGAGTCTTTGTTATCATGAGCATGCCAAGAATGTTTTTCATTCTTTTTACGCGTTCCTTTTCGTTCATTTAAACGATGATCAAGCCTCAAGACAAGATTTATTAAATCTTGACAGTTTGCAGGTTGTGGGTCGATTTGCGATAAGATGTCTTTTAGCTCCTCTTTGAGTCCCCTGTAAAACAAGGCCGCTTGTTTTTCTTCAGGCCAGGATGTCTCAGCGACCAGCCGATTAAAGTTGGCTAAATATGACACTAAGGGCCTGATTCTAACTTTGGAGGACGGTGTTAAACCGTCCCAAAAGTGGCGGATATACCACCTACCGTATTACGAGTTCCATAGGATATAATGGACTCGTAATACGGTAGGTGGTATATCCGCCACTTTTGGGACGGTTTAACACCGTCCTCCAAAGTTAGAATCAGGCCCTAAGTCCTGATTCCCTTGGCGTAAGTCTAATAATTCACGATCTGCTGACTGTGTTACAGTTCTACGATCGAAAACTCTCTCAAATTCACGAACAAAATGTTTCCAGTTGTACAACAGGGGACTATTTTTACGCACAAAAGGAATAGCCCAGGTAGTTGCATCTCCAGACAGATATGACAACAAGAAAGCTACTTTAGACTGGGCATCGGGGAAAGTATGTGGTCTGCAGGTGAAGTGAAGTTCCACTTGAACCAGAAAAGATTGCGCTTTCAAGGGATCACCTGAGAAGCGTTCTGGGGAGCTAAAGGAATGGCTGAAGGAACATTGAGGGAAATGTTAGTCGGATTACCTCCAGAAGTCTGAGAAGAAGTACCTGGCCAAGACACACCTGTGGGACTTTGTTCTTTCTTCTCAACCTTATTCTGTAACTGACTCACCCTCTCAGCTAGACTATTTGTCAAATCCTTTGATGATACCACTTCTGACTGGAGCTGGGTGATAGCCTTGATTAGCTTGTCCAGTGTGGCCATGCTGAGAGCATACACAAACCAGGAGGATAATAATTTGTGGGCTCACTATTCTGTCAGAGTCACCAGATCCTCGGGGTCTGTGCACGTTCCCAACACTTCCACCACAAGACAGCTCCAATACTCTGATTAGATTTATCACAGAGTCTAAGAGAGCCCAAGTGGGGAAAAGGGGATTAGGACGGGAATAGCTGGGAAGGAGACCTGTAGGAAGCAAAAGGTTAAAACACAACATCAAAATTACATCTCATGAATTCAGTACCATGCTACAACTCTAAGCTTCGTCTTTTCCAAAAAACATGAACAACCCTAGAATAGTCCTAAAACTGACTAGGCTTTAGATAACCGAATACCTGAGGAGGAAACAGGAAAAGTTAAATAGGACTTTCAGATTCAAGTACTTTCTTTAGCATGAGAATCAGGAAACACTCTGAGCAATTTCTAAACAACCATATGAATCTCCTTTTAAGAATACATATCAGGAACACACAGCACTACATCTAGAATTCTGGTATTGTTGTGTTCATCTCAGAAAAAACATTGGGAAGTGAATTGCACACATTGCAGATTTTTATATGAGTATTAAACACCATAAAGGATTGTGCACCATGAAATCACACAACGTAGATTCAAGGAATAAATCACGCAACGTGTCAACGTGTCAACTTGAAATGCTACCAAGAAAATGTCTTAGAACAGTAGCGCACAGTAATTTACATTATTTATACACGAGGAAAGAATTGCGCGTCTTGCCGATTCAAATGCCACCATACAAATATCAAGAAATGGTAGCGCACAATGAATAACATTAAAAAACACTCAAGGAAAGAATCGCGCGTTTCGCAGATTCGAATGCCACCATGTAAATGTCAAGAAAAGGTAGCGCGCAATGAACAACAAAGTTAAATGCTCATGAAACGAGTTGCACGTCTTGCCAACTCGTAAAACATCATGTAAATGTCAAGAAATATCAGCGCGCAATGAACAACCATGTAATAACGAAGTCAAATCTTTATGGAATAAATTGCACGTCCTCCCTATTTGCAAACCACCATACAAATGTAAAAAAATGGCAGCGCACAAGTAATCTGTTATTCAATTAAGAATTAAAATCAAGAATATGAAAATTCTCAATTACGGTGTTGGGGAATGTCCAAACACCGTCTTACCACCTGGAAACAGTGATCACCAATGAGAGATGAGTGCAGAAGACTGGAAAATCCAAATAGGCCGCCGGGACAGGAGCTCAGGAAGAAGCTGCTGCTCTGCACCGGGACCTCTGAATAGTGAGCACTGGGATTTGGGCTGACTCTCTTTTATAGAGTCTTGGCCCCGCCTAGATCCACGCCCAGGCATGTTGCAGGGAAAGTCTCTGAAAGGCCCTGGAAAGGGACCACACCCTGCCACACCCTAACTCACTCTGAATGTTTGCAGCAATACATTGCAAATGTACAGTATTTATAAGCACCATAAAAATGAATCTTTTGGATGGAATTCTGCAATGCAAAAGGTTAAACAATAACATATGATCACAATGCATAAATTACATTATCTTGCGAGTGTTGGGTTTTTGCATTCTAGATGCCCGTAGAGCGTGCACTGTCCTGGTGTTGACAGTACTCCCCTCTCCCAGGCGTGCTCTAGGGCCTGGTTTATCTGGATTGAGACGATGAAAGCGTCTCACAAGTACTGGAGCATGAACATCAGATGCGGAAACCCATGAATTACTTTCAGGGCCAAAACCTTTCCATGAGATTAAGTACCATAGGTTACGCCCTCTCAGTTTAGAGTCCAACACTTTCTTGACTTCATATTCTTCTTCTCCCCGTACTAGAACAGGAGCTGGATGAGGGTGGACCTTTTGGACTGCCCTTTTTAAGAGGGAAGTATGGAACACTGGATGAATCCGTAATGATTTTAGCAATTGTAGTTTATAGGTCACAGGATTGATTTGCTGAAGAACAGTGTAAGGACCTATAAATTTGGGGTTGAACATGTGCTTCTTCTTGAAGTCTATATGTTTTGTGGAAAGCCACACTTTGTCACCAGGTTAATACTGCGGTCCCTCACAATGTTTCTTGTCATAATGCTTTTTGTATTTTTTTTTGGCTTTTTCTAAATGTTGTTGAATCGATTTCTGAGTTTGATGCAAATGTTGAATGATTTCTGACACAGTTGGAGTGAGAGAACTTTCTTGAGGAATTGTGATGGGCAAGGTGTCAGGATGATAGCCAAACAAACCAAAGAAGGGTGTAACACCAGTAGAAGTGTGGAAGGAGTTGTTGTAGGCTAACTCAGCTAACCAGAGCATTGATGTCCATGAATTTAGTGCTTTTTCAGCGTAAGCACGTAGGTATTGCTTCAAAGTCTGATTTAGTCTCTCTGTTTGACCATCTGTTTGAGGATGGTGGCTAGTAGATAGGGTAGATGTCACTTGGAGTGTTTTACACCATGTCTTCCAGAAGTTGGAGGCAAATTGCGATCCCCGATCGGAGAGGATCACTTTTGGCTGTCCATGATAACGAACCACTCTATTCACTAAAATAGTTGCCAGTTCACTAGAGGTGGGTAATTTCTTACAGGCAATGAAATGTCCATATTTCGTGAGACTATCTACTACCACCAGAATTACTGAATGCTGTTGAACCACTGGCAGACCTGTAATAAAGTCTAAAGAGATGTGTTCCCCCGGACGACTTGGGGTTGGGAGTGGGTGTAACATCCCTTTCGGTTTTGAATGACTTGTTTTAGTGCGAGCACAGACTTCGCAGTTGTTTACCATTGTTTTTACATCCTTTGTTAAGGTAGGCCACCAAAAATAGCGTTGGATTAATTCAAGAGTTTTAGGAGTACCAGGGTGACCTGCTGTAGGTATAACATGCAACCAATTAAACACTATCTTGCAAAGTTTGGTAGTGGGCACGAACAAACGAGCATCGTGAAAGGGTAATCCTTGCTTGATTGATCTTTTCGGATCTGCTTGGGCCCACACCTGCCATTTTTCAACAGTGAATGAATTACGGATGTCTTCAAAGAAATCTTCTGTTTTTATGATACATAGGACCTCGTCAAGAGCAATGATAGCTCTGGAGGTTTGAACTGCAGGCAATGTGGTAGACTCTTGGCAGGACAAGGTGTCAGCTTTGCGATTATCTATACCAGGCCGGAAGGTTACCACAAAATCAAACTCAGCAAAAAACAGCATCCAGCGTAATTGTCGAGGAGTCAAAAGTCTGGCAGAACTCATGAATTGAAGATTGCGATGATCAGTATATACTGTGACAATATATTTAGCTCCCAACAAATGATGTTTCCATTCTTTAAAGGCGTCACAAATCGCTAGAAGCTCTTTTTCAGCAATGACATAGTTCTGTTCGGCTTCGTTCAACTTCCGAGACATGTAAGCTACAGGATGAAGCTGACCAGTGTCTTTGTTTCGTTGTGACAAGACTGCTCCTATCGCCACATCTGAAGCATCAGCTTCCACTATGAAAGGTCGATCCGCATCTGGATGAGTCAAGACTGGGGCAGTGGAGAAAGCTTCTTTCAAAGTTGAAAAGGCTTGGTCTGCTTCTGGGGACCATACACATTTTTCTTTCTTTCTTAATAACTTAGAAATTGGAGCCACTGTCTGGGAGAAATGATTGATGAACCTCCGGTAAAAATTTGCAAAGCCCAGGAAACATTGTAAATCACGAACAGTCTTTGGGATGGGCCATTCAGATTTGGCTTTTCCTTTCCTTTCTGCCATCACCATACCTTGAGGGGTAAGGATAACCCCTAAAAACTCAACTGTGGTAACCTGAAACTCACACTTGGTTAGCTTGCAATATAAATGGTGTTTACGAAGGGCTGCCAACATTTTCTTGACATGTTGAACATGTTCATTCTCATTGTCTGAGTAGATCAAAATGTCATCAATGTAAACTATGGCAAAGATATCGAGGTACTCTCTAAGAACGTCATTTAGGAAAAATTGAAATGCTGCTGGAGCATTGCACAGACCAAAAGGCATGACGGTGTATTCAAAAAGGCCATATCTTGTTTTGAATGCAGTTTTCCATTCGTCACCCTCTCTCATTCTGACCAAATGGTAAGCACCTCGAAGATCAAGCTTTGTGTAGATTTTTGCTTTCTTTACTTGTTCCAGTAAGACCGGAATTAGAGGCAAAGGATATTTGTTCTTGATGGTGATTTTATTCAAGCCCCTATAGTCGATACAAGTTCGAAGCTCTCCGTTCGCTTTTGGAACAAAAAACAAAGGAGAAGCTGTGGGAGACTTAGAGGGGCGGATGAAACCATTCTCTAAGAATTGATCCAAGTATTTTCGTAAATGTTGATTTTCATGTTCTGACAGGGCATACACACGACAGTTGGGAAGTATCCCCCCTGGGACTAGATCAATTTGACAGTCATAAGATCTATGAGGAGGTAAGTTCTCTGCTTCCTTCTCATCAAATACATCTTCATAAGACGAATACTGTTTGGGCAACTGAACTTCTTTCTCTGCGTCGGTAGCTATGTAAGAATGGCGAACTTCCGATTCTTGAGTCCTTTGGAGACAATGTTCTTTACATAGCACTGATGAGAGCACGATCTTTCGTTCTGCCCAATTAATCTCTGGATTGTGATGAGTTAACCATGGCAAGCCAAGGATGATCCCATACTGGGGAGCATGGATCACGTCAAGGATGAGTTCCTCTTTATGTTTCTTTCCTCGATTTTTACCATCACAAATTATTGTCAAGGGGACAGTCTGAAGAGTTATCGGACCTCCAGTCAAGAGTTTTCCATCAACTGCCTGGATGGTTTCTGGGGTCTTCTTTTCAATACATGGGATCCCCCATGCACGAACCAATTGGGCGTCAACAAAGTTTCCGGTAGCCCCAGAGTCAACTAGAGCCTTCTTGAAATAGGTCTTTTTCTTGATCTGAACTCTTATTCCCAATTTTAGATGTTTGGATTGTGAAGGATCCACGGTGACACCCAAGAGCAACCCTTCTCTGCAACTTGGGTGCTTTAGATTTTCCGACTCGACTGATGCATTGGTTGTAACTTTCTGAACTGGGCCTCGCTTGTTCTTTGTTTTGATTGTACAATCTTTGGCGAAATGACCTTTCCGCCCACAATAGAGACATTGCCCATTTTTTCTGCGTAGGTCCTTTTCATCTTTGGTCAAAGGTCTCCTGATGGTTCTAATTTCCATCAGTTCCGGCGTTCTTTCTCTCGGAGTTCTTGAGTCTTTGTTATCATGAGCATGCCAAGAATGTTTTTCATTCTTTTTACGCGTTCCTTTTCGTTCATTTAAACGATGATCAAGCCTCAAGACAAGATTTATTAAATCTTGACAGTTTGCAGGTTGTGGGTCGATTTGCGCTAAGATGTCTTTTAGCTCCTCTTTGAGTCCCCTGTAAAACAAGGCCGCTTGTTTTTCTACAGGCCAGGATGTCTCAGCGACCAGCCGATTAAAGTTGGCTAAATATGACACTAAGTCCTGATTCCCTTGGCGTAAGTCTAATAATTCACGATCTGCTGACTGTGTTACAGTTCTACGATCGAAAACTCTCTCAAATTCACGAACAAAATGTTTCCAGTTGTACAACAGGGGACTATTTTTACGCACAAGAGGAATAGCCCAGGTAGTTGCATCTCCAGACAGATATGACAACAAGAAAGCTACTTTAGACTGGGCATCGGGGAAAGTATGTGGTCTGCAGGTGAAGTGAAGTTCCACTTGAACCAGAAAAGATTGCGCTTTCAAGGGATCACCTGAGAAGCGTTCTGGGGAGCTAAAGGAATGGCTGAAGGAACATTGAGGGAAATGTTAGTCGGATTACCTCCAGAAGTCTGAGAAGAAGTACCTGGCCAAGACACACCTGTGGGACTTTGTTCTTTCTTCTCAACCTTATTCTGTAACTGACTCACCCTCTCAGCTAGACTATTTGTCAAATCCTTTGATGATACCACTTCTGACTGGAGCTGGGTGATAGCCTTGATTAGCTTGTCCAGTGTGGCCATGCTGAGAGCATACACAAACCAGGAGGATAATAATTTGTGGGCTCACTATTCTGTCAGAGTCACCAGATCCTCGGGGTCTGTGCACGTTCCCAACACTTCCACCACAAGACAGCTCCAATACTCTGATTAGATTTATCACAGAGTCTAAGAGAGCCCAAGTGGGGAAAAGGGGATTAGGACGGGAACAGCTGGGAAGGAGACCTGTAGGAAGCAAAAGGTTAAAACACAACATCAAAATTACATCTCATGAATTCAGTACCATGCTACAACTCTAAGCTTCGTCTTTTCCAAAAAACATGAACAACCCTAGAATAGTCCTAAAACTGACTAGGCTTTAGATAACCGAATACCTGAGGAGGAAACAGGAAAAGTTAAATAGGACTTTCAGATTCAAGTACTTTCTTTAGCATGAGAATCAGGAAACACTCTGAGCAATTTCTAAACAACCATATGAATCTCCTTTTAAGAATACATATCAGGAACACACAGCACTACATCTAGAATTCTGGTATTGTTATGTTCATCTCAGAAAAAACATTGGGAAGTGAATTGCGCACATTGCAGATTTTTATATGAGTATTAAACACCATAAAGGATTGTGCACCATGAAATCACACAACGTAGATTCAAGGAATAAATCATGCAACGTGTCAACTTGAAATGCTACCAAGAAAATGTCTTAGAATAGTAGCGCACAGTAATTTACATTATTTATACACGAGGAAAGAATTGCGCGTCTTGCCGATTCAAATGCCACCATACAAATATCAAGAAATGGTAGCGCACAATGAATAACATGAAAAAACACTCAAGGAAAGAATTGCGCGTTTCGCAGGTTCGAATGCCACCATGTAAATGTCAAGAAAAGGTAGCGCGCAATGAACAACAAAGTTAAATGCTCATGAAACGAGTTGCACGTCTTGCCAACTCGTAAAACATCATGTAAATGTCAAGAAATATCAGCGCGCAATGAACAACCATGTAATAACGAAGTCAAATCTTTATGGAATAAATTGCGCGTCCTCCCTATTTGCAAACCACCATACAAATGTAAAAAAATGGCAGCGCACAAGTAATCTGTTATTCATTTAAGAATTAAAATCAAGAATATGAAAATTCTCAATTTCGGTGTTGGGAAATGTCCAAACACCGTCTTACCGCCTGGAAACAGTGATCACCAATGAGAGATGAGTGCAGAAGACTGGAAAATCCAAATAGGCCGCCGGGACAGGAGCTCAGGAAGAAGCTGCTGCTCTGCACCGGGACCTCTGAATAGTGAGCACTGGGATTTGGGCTGACTCTCTTTTATAGAGTCTTGGCCCCGCCTAGAACCATGCCCAGGCATGTTGCAGGGAAAGTCTCTGAAAGGCCCTGGAAAGGGACCACACCCTGCCACACCCTAACTCACTCTGAATGTCTGCAGCAATACATTGCAAATGTACAGTATTTATAAGCACCTTAAAAATGAATCTTTTGGATGGAATTCTGCAATGCAAAAGGTTAAACAATAACATATCATCACAATGCATAAATCACATTATCTTGCGAGTGTTGGGTTTTTGCATTCTAGATGCCCGTAGAGCGCGCACTGTCCTGGTGTTGACAATTTGAGCTATTTTTCTGCTAGGGCCTTGTGTTAGTCCCTGTTAGCATTTCTTTTAGAGTTTAAAAGTTTTGTGAAAGTTTGAATTAAGTTCTAGAGATAGTTTTAGATTCTTAAAAAGTATTCCAACTTTTAGAAACTATGGGGGTCATTACAACATTGGCGGTAAAAGGCGCTTACCGCCGTGCAGAAGACCGCCAATACACCGCTGCGGCGGCGGTATTCCGCCACAGCTATTATGACACACATCTCGGAATCCGCCGAAACTCAGACACCCACACAACACCACCACACCAAAGGTCTGTGATAAACTGGCGGAAACAAATCCTCCACCTCCACGCCAACAGAAACACGCCCATGCTATTACGACCCACGAATCCACACGGCGGTCTTACAACCGCGGTATTCCATTGGCGGTACACACCACCGCGCTCAAAATACACACACATCTCCAAAACACTGCCACATTGGACAATTCCAAATACACACACCTGATACACATACAAACACCACTCCCACACACCCAATACAATATAAAACAAACACCGACATCACCCACAAATCCCTACGACAAAAAAACACGAACGAAGGCCAGAGACAACCCCATCACACAGAGGCACACAACACCATCACCCACACAACATCCACGCACAAAATACCGCACACCACTACACTCACCACACTCATCCCCAGATACACCACTCACACATCACCCACACCACCCCATGTCACGCCAAAGACAGCCCGCTTCTCCGAGGAGGAGCTCAGGGTCATGGTGGAGGAAATCGTCCGGGTAGAGCCACAGCTATTTGGCTCACAGGTACAGCACACATCAATAGCTAGGAAGATGGAGCTATGGCGCAGAATAGTGGACAGGGTGAACGCCGTGGGACAGCACCCAAGAAATAGGGAGGACATCAGGAAGAGGTGGAACGACCTACGGGGAAGGTGCGTTCAACGGTCTCCAGGAACAACATCGCGGTACAGCGGACTGGGGGCGGACCCCCACCTCCTCCTCCACAACTAACAACATGGGAGGAGCAAGTCTTGACCATCTTGCATCCTGAGGGCCTCGAAGGAGTCGGTGGAGGATGGGACACTGGTAAGTCAAATCTTAACTATCAGATCCCTCACCCTACCTGCATGCTATCACCCCCCACCCTCATCCCCTCCCCCATCACTCCAACTCCTCACTAATTTACTAATAACACAAACACCCATCCCAACACCAAGCCCTGCATGACACAACTAAGCATGGTCACCCAGCACTAAAGCATGCCCACAGCTCATACCCAGAACAACCCCCCAACCATCATCACACAAGCCCCCACACAGGAATGCTAGCACCGGGGTACACGCTCACCCACCCATTGCACACCATGACACACACACATGCAATAATCATGCTCTTATGCCCCTGCAGGAACCCGAAGGACCGTCACCACACCGGAGGGTCCAGACAACACCACTCCACCCCCAGAAGAGGCCCACAGTGACAATAGCAGCTCTGCCCTACTGGATCCTGATGACCAGCCCGGACCATCGTGGGCCTCGGGACAGTCGGTTCCCCTTGCACAGGCACAGCCCAACACCGACCTTCCACCCTCTGGTAACACCAGCACAGCACCCACCCAGCGGGCCCAAACCTCCCTACCCAGGACAGGTCAATCAGCCGTGTGTCCACCACTACAGGGAATCCAGGGTAACCCGCCACCCCAACAACAACGGGGACCTGGGGGCAGTGGTAGTGGGCAAACAGTCCAGGGGACGGAGGCCCAGGATCACAGGGGAACTGGGAGGGCTGCTGTGCGACAGGGGGTGGACAGGCCAAGGGAACCCACTCTCCACGAGGCCCTATCCTCCATCATGGGAGCATACCACCACTCCCAGGAGACGATGGCGACAGTCCTGGACAAGTTGCAGGAGACCCTGCGCCTGCAGGAGGAATAGTATGTGGGGTTCAGGGAGGAGCTCAGGACCATAGGCTCTGCCCTGGGCACATCGTATGGGTGCTGAAGGATATACAGCAGACCTTGAGGGACACCGTGGCAGTCCAAGGGGCCCCTGACACTAGCCAGGACGACGAACTGCCCACCACCTCCGCCGGCGCTAGTGGACAGGACGCCCCGCCACAGGACCACCACACCAGCACCCCACCCCCTGCAGACGGAGAACCACCCTGCAAGCGGTCCCTGAGATCCAGGAACAGGACAGAGCAAGATGGCAAGACCCCAACCAGGAAATGAGACCACCCTGATTGTCCTCCCACTATCCCACTTTGTTACCCTGTCCATACTTGAACTGCACCAGCTCCACTTCCTATGCCCAGATGGGCAGTGCGCCTGTGAGACTAATAGACTGGACTCTGCCATGGACATTGCTCCACCATCACCCCTCACCATTTTACCACCCCCCTCCAATATTTAGCACTTCAATAAACACCCTTGAAGCACAAAACAATCTGGAGTCAGTCTCTGATTTACTAAATATGTATTATCAATGACAGTGTCATCATGGCTTTACCATTGTAAGGCTAACATACCTATGTCACACATCACAAGCCCTTGAAGGATGCAAGCAGTTGACACGTAGGTAACCACACCTGTGAAACCGTAATGGAAGGGTACAACTCAGTTACCAAATAGAGATTAAAATCCAGAAACAGGATAGAGGTAGACGTGTGAAAGGTAATGTAATGTTAAACCTGAAAAAGTTCTCACCTGTGTGTCACTGGAAATATTGCTGTATGACTGACTCCCTGTTGTCGTTTTTTTCTTCCTCAGCTTCATCCTCATCACTGTCCACAGGCTCCACAGACTCCACAGCTGCTACAACACCGTCATCTGGATCATCCTCCTGCAGAAAAGGCACCTGGCGTCGCAAAGCTAAATTATGGAGCAGGCGATGATGATCTCGCACACCTTCTTCGGTGAGAAGAATAGGGATCCACCTGTCATATGGAGGCACCTGAACCTGGCCTTCAGGAGGCCGAAGGTGCATTTGATCACCCTCCTAGTCCGCCCATGGGCCTCATTGTAGGATTCCTCTGCCCTTGTCCTGGGATTCCTCACTGGGGTCAATAGCCAGGAAAGGTTGGGGTAACCAGAGTCCCCCAATAGCCATACACGGTGCCTCTGGAGTTGACCCATCATATCAGGGATGCTGCTATTCCGCAGGATGTAGGCGTCATGCACTGAGCCAGGGAACATAGCATTAACCTGCGAGATGTACTGGTCTGCCAAACAGACCATCTGTACATTCATTGAATGATAACTCTTCCTGTTCCTGTACACCTGTTCACTCCTGTGGGGGGGTACCAGAGCTACATGTGTCCCATCAATGGCACCTATGACGTTGGGGATATGTCCAAGGGCATAGAAGTCACCTTTCACTGTAGCCAAATCCTCCACCTCAGGGAAAATGATGTATCTCCTTACGTGTTTCAGCCGGGCAGACAACACTCTGGACAACACGTTGGAAAACATAGGCTGGGACATCCCTGATGCCACGGCCACAGTAGTTTGAAAAGACCCACTTGCAAGAAAATGGAGCACTGACAGCACCTGAACGTCAGGGGGGATTCCAGTCGGATGGCGGATTGGTGACATCAGGTCTGGCTCCAACTGGGTACACTGTTCCTGGATTGTGGCACGGTCAAACCGGTAGGTGAGGATGACATGTCTCTCTTCCATTGTCAACAGGTCCACCAGAGGTCGGTACACCGGAGGATTCGGCCATCTTCTCATATGTCCCAGCTGACGGTGCCTACGAAGGACAACAGCGAAGAACCAATCATTATTCCTCCAGGTATGTGCCCACAGTTACACACAAGACTACACCACTCACAAAACCCTTCCTGTATGTGTGTTGAGTGGAGGCCTAGCTATGTGTGACGCAGTAGTAAATGAAGCCATGTGGGCCCCTGAAAGGGCGGCTGCCTGACCTCTAAACTGGGACAATGGGATTGTGGGGTAACTGCGCTGGCTTTGCACACCGTCGCGGTAGGCGGTCGTAGACTGCGGCGCAATCCTGCATTGGTTAACATTGGACCCTATGGGTCCCAGGAGCCAATGAACAGGTGCGTCGGCGGTGATAATGCGCACCGCCGCGGACGTCACCGCCGCGGACGTCACGCCATTTTATATCTGTTCAATCACTAGATACCTGACATTCGACAGGAGAGGATCTACACTGCAAGTAGTGCTGTGACCTCGGTCTGGAAGCGACGATGGCTGCTGCGTCTGGGGAAAGGGCCCCTGCATTGACTGCACAGGAGTTGGAGAAACTGGTAGACGGGGTCCTCCCCCAGTACATGCTACTCTACGGTCCTCCAGACCAACAGGTTAGTACACAGGGAGCACGTTGTATGGGCTAGGCCTGGGTGGAGTGGGCTGGTTGGAAGAGGGAAGGGGTCAGATTTCATAGAACAACAATGCATGGGAATGAATGGGCCACATGGCCAGAGTAGGGAGGGGGCCACTCACAACGGTGCAGTTGGTAATGACTGTTCCTCTTCCCTTGTGCATGTCATGTAGGTCAGCGCCCACCAGAAGAGGGACATTTGGCGTGCCATCGCCAAGGAGGTCCGGACCCTGGGGGCCCACCAGAGACGGGGCACCCACTGCCGTAAGATATGGGAAGACATTCGCCGCTGCAGCAAGAAGACGGCAGAGGCTCAGCTGGGGATGGCCTCCCAACGTGGGAGGGGTGCCCGTCGCACCATGACCCCCCTGATGTTCCGGATCCTGGCGGTGGCCTACCCAGAGTTGGATGGGTGCTTGAGGGCATCACAGCAGACACAAGGGGGTGAGTACAACCGCATTCTGCTGACTTTGCGTGCAGTGGAGGTGTCTGGGTGGGGGAGGTGGGCTGTGGGTGTCCCTAGGCCAGGGCGAGTTAGGTAGGCAAGGCCCCTCTGTAATGTAGGCCATGTGGCACTCTACCACACCTCAGCAGAGTGCCAATTCGAGGTACAGTTGTCCCTGTGGCATCCATGTGCGCAGATGTCCACCATTGCCATGTAGGACATATCCCAGAAATTGCACGTGCAGAGGGCAGGAGCACGGTGTAATGCAGGGGGCTGCTGCGTCTGTCTTGACCGCCAACGGTAGCGGTAATCCATGCACTAAAACTCTCTTTCTTCTGTCTCCCCCCTTTTTCTGCTCTACCTGTCCTTTTGTACATCAGCATCATCAGGCGGAGGTACAGTGGCACCGGAGCACGAGGGAGCTGCATCCCACATGGCCATGGAGGGCCACACCATGGACTCTGAATGCACCAGTGGGACGGAGGGCGAGGGGAGCTTCACGTCGGTCACCGGATCACCAAGCAGCGACACGGACTCGTTCGCCGATGGGGGCTCCCTTGTGGTGGCGGCACCATCTGTGCCCCCCAACTCTACAGGTACAGCCGCCACTTCCCCTACCAGCCCCGCCCTCCCAGCAGCCCCTCAGAGTTCGCCCCGTGCCCGCTCACCCAGGAAGGTGGGCATCACCTTCGCCCCAGGCACCTCAGGCCCTGCCCCAGTCACTTCTGCTGCCCTCAGTGAGGAGGCCATTGACCTCCTCAGGTCACTCACTGTTGGGAAGTCTACCATTGTGAATGCCATCCAGGGTGCAGAACGAGAGTTGCAACACGGTAATGCATTCCTGGAGGGCATTCATTCTGGTCAGGCTGTCCTTCAGCTAACCCTGCAATCTCTGGCCTCAGCACTGATGGCAGCCATTGTCCCTGTGTCTAGCCTGCCCCCTCCAACTTCCTCCACCCAGACCCAATCTCCAGTACCCCAGCCCATCCCAAGCACACCAACAGACCAGCATGCACACAAGTCAACACACACAAGTAGCTCAAGCAAACATAGGCACCACACACACCACAGGCACTCACGCAAGCCTCACCCACATACAGACACAGCAACATCCACTGCCTCCACTGTATCCCCCTCCTCCTCTTCTCCCTCCTCCCTCCCAGTCTTGTCTACACACACACCTGCATGCACCACATATACAGGCACCATGAGTCGCACAAGGAGACCCAGCACCACAAGCCGCTCACCTGCACTCACCACCTCCACTGCCATTTACACGTCCCCTGTGTCCTCTCCCAGTGTGTCTGTGACGCCCCCTCCCAAAGTACACAAACGCCAGCAATCACTCACCCAACATCCATCCACCTCACGACAGCCTCCAGTACCTGCACCTGCACCCAAAACAGCTAAAGTGACACCTCCGACGACCACTTCCTCTTTCTCCACTCCCAGACCCCCTCCAGCTACCAATCCCAGTGTTCGTCAGAAACTGTCCCTCTGTAAAGTTGACCTTTTTCCCCCACCCCCCTCCAATTCATCAGTCCCGTCGTAGCACCTCAGCCAAAAAGCCTCCAATACCAGTGGTGCCTGTTCAAGGTATGTGGAGTGCACCGGCCACCAGGGCAGGGAGTAGGACCCGGACACAAGGCACTGGCAGCCCACCCCCTGTAAAGGCTCTAAAATTGGAGAGTGGACAACGGGACCGTGTTAAGACTCCTGGTGGAAAAACAACTGACATGGGTTCCAAGGGGATTGGAGAGTCAGCTGTGACTCCACCAAAGGTGGGGAAGGGCCAGAGGAAGTCTGCCCAGCCTGTTGTGAGTGTCACGGCGGAGAAGTGCGCCATCATTTCCGGCGGTCGACACACAACCGCCAGCACCGTCGTCACTGGTCCAGAGACCACCGCCAGAGTCACAGCCCAGGAGGGCCCAAGTATCGTCACTGGTCCGGAGACCACCGCCAGAGTCACAGCCCAGGAGGGCCCAAGTATCGTCACTGGTCCGGAGACCACCGCCAGAGCCACAGCCCAGGAGGGCCCAAGTATCGTCACTGGTCAGGAGACCACCGCCAGAGTCACAGCCCAGGAGGGCCCAAGTATCATCACTGGTCAGGAGACCACCGCCACCGCCGGAGTCACAGCCCAGGAGGGCCCAAGTATCGTCACTGGTCAGGAGACCACCGCCACTGCCGGAGTCACAGCCCAGGAGTGCCCAAGTATCGTCACTGGTCAGGAGGCCACTGCCGGAGTCAGTCCCCAGGAGGGGCCCGGATGCCATAGCCCCGCTGGGCAATGATGGAATGTCATGCCACACACCAATGCCCAGTGTAGAGAACGTCATGCCACACACCAATGCCCAGTGTAGAGAACGTCATGCCACACACCAATGCCCAGTGTAGAGAACGTCATGCCACACACCAATATCCGTATCAGAACCGCCATGTCAAAGCACTGATGAACAGGGCAAAGACCGCCATGGCAAAGCACCGCTGAACAGTCCTGAACCTCAATGGCACAGCACCGCTGAACAGGGCAAAGACCGCCATGTCAAAGCACCGCTGAACAGGGCAAAGACCGCCATGTCAAAGCACCGCTGAACAGTCCTGAACCTCAATGGCAAAGCACCGCTGAACAGGGCAAAGACCGCCATGTCAAAGCACCGCTGAACAGGGCAAAGACCGCCATGTCAAAGCACCGCTGAACAGTCCTGAACCTCAATGGCAAAGCACTGCTGAACAGGGCAAAGACCGCCATGTCAAAGCACCGCTGAACAGTCCTGAACCTCAATGTCAAAGCACCGCTGAACAGGGCAAAGACCGCCATGTCAAAGCACCGCTGAACAGGGCAAAGACCGCCATGTCAAAGCACCGCTGAACAGGGCGAAGACCGCCATGTCAAAGCACTGCTGAACAGTCCTGAACCTCAATGGCAAAGCACCGCTGAACAGGGCAAAGACCGCCATGGCAAAGCACCGCTGAACAGGGCAAAGACCGCCATGTCAAAGCACCGCTGAACAGGGCAAAGATCGCCATGTCAAAGCACCGCTGAACAGTCCTGAACCTCAATGGCAAATCACCGCTGAACAGGGCAAAGACCGCCATGACAAAGCACCGCTGAACAGGGCAAAGACCGCCATGTCAAAGCACCGCTGAACAGAGCAAGCACCGGGTAGGAATGAATGGACCGCCACATTGCATCCTTATCCCATGAGCAGCTGGGACAGGAACTTTCACGGGGAGACTCATCCAGTCTGGGCATCAGTCCCCCCCAGTACCAGTAGAGACCTGCATCTACTTGAGAGACTGTGGCTTTGCACTCCCCAGGATGGCATGATGGGCACCCCACCCACTGTAGAGACTTGAAAGACTGTGGCTTTGCACTCCCCAGGATGGCACAGTGGGCAAGCCACCCACTGTAGAGACTTGAGAGACTGTGGCTTTGCACTCCCCAGGATACATCAATGGACATGGAGCCCCGTCGTGGATCTGGCTTTGCAGTCATCCGTCTGAGGTGCCCCCCCTTCCCTTCCCCCTGAGGTGCCTGTAGTATTTCTATCTGATGCCCCGGCAGTGTTCTCTCCGATTGTGGTCAGGTATCGTTTGTGGGCCTTGCCCATGCATTTTTGGACTGTTGGTGCATGGACATTGTTATGTACATATCTGCACTACTTCTCGTATTGTATATAATTATGTCTGATTTTCAAATATGTATCTGTATATTTTTGTATGACATGTATATTGCCACATTACAATGTTTGACCGAATATCGCATTGTCTTTTCATTCTTCCAGGGGGATTGTGGGTTGTTACTGTGATTTTTGTGAATGCATTGGTGTGTATGTTGTAATATGCGAGGGTGGAGGTGGGGGTGTTTGGTGGGTGTCCCCCTAACTTTTGCCTCCCCCCTCCCTCGTGTCGTAGGTGCAGTACTCACTGTTGTTTTCGGCGCCTACGTAGCTGTTGGTCGTAGAGGAGCAGAAACACAAGGGCAGGGAGTATTTGGAGTTCCGGGTTCATGGAGTCCTCGTTCCTCGTGGGATGTGTTCAGGTGAGCGTTTTCCCATTGCAAAAGCTGTTTCCGCCGTGTTTTTATCCACGGTGAATCCACCCTGGAAAACGTGGCAGATTGGCGGGTTGTGATACTATGGGCGGTACATTGTCATCCGCCTGTCTGTTGGCGGTGACCGCCGCACTGCTTGTCTGTACCACCATGGCGGGCGGTGTGTTAAAGTGGCTGTCTTTGTTGGCGGTTTCCGCCAAGGTCATAATTCCCTTTTTTGGTCCGCCGGCCTGTTTGCGGTATTACCGCACCTTTAACACCGTCCGCCAGGGTTGTAATGACCACCATAATGTCTAATGCAGAAGAGAGTGTGATGGAACTCAACCTCACACCTTACCTCCATCTTAGAATGAGGGAGTTAAGGTCTCTCTGCAAATTAAAAAATATTAAAGCTGGTTTAAACCCTACCAAACTAGAGCTCCAGGAGCTGTTGGCAGAGTTTGTCAAAGACAACCCCTCTGAGGATGACCTCCTAGAGGAAGAAACTAGTGATGTGGAGGAAGTCCCACCTCCAGTCCTAGTTAGGGAGAACAGGGCCCCTCAAGCCCTGTCTCCAACTGTGTTAGTCAGAGATGCTGTTTCCCTCACAGGAGGGTCCAGCACCTCTGGAAACATTGAGGACAGCCTCAATGAAGATGACCTCCTGCTAGCCAGGATGGCCAAAAGATTGGCTTTAGAGAGACAGCTCCTAGCCATAGAAAGGGAAAGACAAGAGATGGGTTTTGGTCCCATCCATGGTGGCAGCAACATAAATAGGGTCAGAGATTCTCCTGACATGTTGAAAATCCCAAAAGGGATTGTAACTAAATATGAGGATGGTGATGACATCACCAAATGGTTCACAGCTTTTGAGAGGGCTTGTGCAACCAGAAAAGTAAACAGATCTCACTGGGGTGCTCTCCTTTGGGAAATGTTCACTGGAAAGTGTAGGGATAGACTCCTCACACTCTCTGGAAAAGATGCAGAATCCTATGACCTCATGAAGGCTACCCTGATTGAGGGCTTTGGATTCTCCACTGAGGAGTATAGAATTAGGTTCAGGGGGGCTCAAAAATCCTCGAGCCAGACCTGGGTTGATTTTGTTGACTACTCAGTAAAAACACTGGATGGTTGGATTCAAGGCAGTGGTGTAAATGATTATGATGGGCTGTACAATTTATTTGTGAAAGAACACCTATTAAGTAATTGTTCAAATGATAAACTGCATCAGCATCTGGTAGACCTAGGACCAATTTCTCCCCAAGAATTGGGAAAGAAAGCAGACCATTGGGTCAAGACTAGGGTGACCAAGACTTCCACAGGGGGTGACCAAAAGAAAGGGGTCACAAAGCCTCCCCAGGGGAAGAGTGTTGAGACATCCAAAGGGAAAAATAGTAAAGAGTCTTCTACAGGCCCCCAAAAATCTGCACAGGAGGGTGGGCCCAGAGCCTCTTCACAATCCAATTTTGGGTACCAGGGTAAAAACTTTGATCCCAAAAAGGCCTGGTGTCGTAGCTGTAATCAGCCTGGACACCAAACTGGAGACAAGGCCTGTCCCAAGAAAAATTCCTCTTCTAACTGTACTCCAGCTAACACTGGAATGACTAGTCTCCAAGTGGGATCAACAGTGTGCCCAGAGCAAATCAGGTGTCACACTGAAGCTACATTAGTCTCTGAGGGTGGGGTGGATTTAGCCACACTGGCTGCCTGGCCCCCTAACATGCAAAAATACAGGCAGCAGCTCTTAATTAAGGGGACAAGTGTAAAAGGCCTGAGGGATACAGGTGCCAGTGTCACCATGGTGACAGAGAAACTGGTTTCCCCTGGTCAATACCTGGCTGGACAAACTTATCCAGTCACCAACGCTGACAATCAGACTAAAGTACATCCCATGGCTATGGTAACTTTAGAGTGGGGAGGGGTCAATGGCCTGAAACAGTTGGTGGTCTCCTCAAATATCCCTGTAGACTGTTTGCTTGGAAATGACCTGGAGTCCTCAGCATGGGCTGAGGTAGAACTGAAAACGCATGCAGCCATGATGGGTATCCCTGAACTGGTGTGTGTCAAGACAAGGGCACAGTGCAAGGCTCAGGGTGAAAAAGTGGTGTTGGAGCCTGGAAAAAGGGCCCAACCTTCCAAGAGAAAAGGAAAGACATCTGGGGAACCAGTTGCAACACAACAAGAAAAAGAGAACCTCTCTTCTCAGGAAGAAGTTCTGCCCTCTGTGGGAACTGAGCCTATGGAGTTAGGACCTTATCAGGTTGAGCTCTTAGGCCCAGAGGGACCCTCAAGAGAACAGTTGTGTAAGGGACAAGAAACTTGCCCCTCTCTTGAAGGCCTTAGGCAGCAAGCTGCTGAAGAGTCCAATGGAAAGAAAACAGGAACACATAGGGTCTATTGGGAAGATGGACTCCTTTACACTGAGGCAAGAGATCCCAAACCTAGTGCCACTAGGAGAGTGGTAGTGCCTCAAGAGTTTAGGGAGTTCATTCTAACCTTAGCCCATGATATTCCTCTTGCTGGGCATTTGGGACAGACCAAGACGTGGGAGAGACTAGTCAACCACTTCTATTGGCCCAACATGTCCCAGAAGGTCAAGGAGTTTTGTGTCTCCTGTGTCACCTGTCAAGCCAGTGGTAAAACAGGTGGACACCCAAAGGCCCCCCTCATTCCACTTCCAGTGGTGGGGGTCCCCTTTCAAAGAGTGGGTGTGGACATAGTGGGTCCACTTGAACCTCCCACAGCCTCATGGAACCTGTACATACTAGTAGTAGTGGATCATGCTACTAGATACCCTGAAGTAATTCCCCTTAGGTCGACTACTGCCCCTGCAGTAGCCAAGGCACTCATTGGTATTTTTACCAGAGTGGGTTTTCCTAAGGAGGTGGTGTCTGACAGAGGTACCAACTTGATGTCAGCATACCTGAAACACATGTGGAATGAGTGTGGGGTGACTTACAAATTCACCACACCATACCATCCACAAACCAATGGCCTTGTTGAGAGATTCAACAAAACATTGAAAGGCATGTTCATGGGGCTCCCTGAAAAACTCAAAAGGAGATGGGATGTCCTCTTGCCATGTCTGCTTTTCGCTTACAGAGAGGTGCCTCAGAAGGGAGTAGGGTTTTCCCCCTTTGAACTTCTGTTTGGCCACCCTTTAAGGGGACCACTAGCTCTTGTGAAAGAAGGCTGGGAGAGACCTCTTCATGAGCCTAAGCAAGATATAGTGGACTATGTACTTGGCCTACGTTCAAGGATGGCAGAGTACATGGAAAAGGCAAGCAATAACCTTGAGGCCAGCCAACAGCTCCAGAAGTTTTGGTATGACCAAAAGGCTGCAATGGTTGAATTTCAGCCAGGGCAGAAAGTCTGGGTTTTGGAGCCTATGGCTCCCAGGGCACTTCAGAACAGATGGAGTGGTCCTTACCCACTGCTAGAAAAGAAGAGTCAGGTCACCTACCTGGTGGACCTAGGTACTAGAGGGACCCCCAAGAGGGTGATCCATGTGAACCGCTTCAAGCTCTTCCATGACAGGGCTGATGTGAATCTGTTGATGGTAACAGATGAGGACCAGGAAGCTGAGAGTGAACCTCTCCTTGATCTCCTCTCCACAGACCCTAAAGATGGCTCAGTAGATGGAGTGATCTATTCAGACACCCTCTCTGGCCAACAGCAATCTGACTGTAGGAAGGTCCTGCAACAGTTTGCTGAACTCTTTTCCCTAACCCCTGGTCAGACACACCTGTGTACCCATGATGTGGACACAGGAGACAGCATGCCTGTCAAAAACAAAATTTTCAGACAGTCTGACCAAGTTAAGGAAAGCATCAAAGTGGAAGTCCACAAGTTGCTGGAATTGGGAGTCATTGAGCACTCTGACAGCCCCTGGGCTAGCCCAGTGGTCTCAGTCCCCAAACCTCGCACCAAGGATGGAAAGAGAGAGATGAGGTTTTGTGTGGACTACAGAGGACTTAATTCTGTCACCAAGACAGATGCCCATCCCATTCCAAGAGCAGATGAACTCATTGACAAATTAGGTGCTGCCAAATTCTTAAGTACCTTTGACTTAACAGCAGGGTACTGGCAAATCAAAATGGCACCAGGAGCAAAAGAAAAGACAGCATTCTCCACACCTGATGGGCATTATCAGTTTACTGTTATGCCCTTTGGTTTAAAGAATGCCCCTGCCACCTTCCATAGGTTGGTGGATCAAGTCCTTGCTGGCTTGGAGTCCTTTAGAGCAGCTTATCTTGACGATATTGCTGTCTTTAGCTCCAGCTGGCAGGATCACCTGGTCCACCTGAAGAAGGTTTTGAAGGCTGTGCAATCAGCAGGCCTCTCTATCAAGGCATCCAAATGCCAGATAGGGCAGGGAACTGTGGTTTACTTGGGTCACCTTGTAGGTGGAGGCCAAGTTCAGCCACTCCAGCCTAAGATCCAGACTATTCTGGACTGGGCAGCTCCAAAAACCCAGACTCAAGACAGGGCATTCCTTGGCTTGACTGGGTACTACAGGAGGTTTGTGAAGGGATATGGATCTATAGTGACAGCCCTCACAGAACTTACCTCCAAGAAAATGCCCAAGAAAGTAAACTGGACTGTAGAATGCCAACAGGCCTTTGATACCCTGAAACAAGCAATGTGCACAGCACCAGTTCTAAAAGCTCCAGATTACTCCAAGCAGACAGATGCCTCTGAACATGGGATAGGGGCAGTTTTGTCCCAAACAAATGATGATGGCCTTGACCAGCCTGCTGCTTTCGTTAGCAGGAGGTTACTCCCCAGGGAGCAGCGTTGGAGTGCCATTGAGAGGGAGGCCTTTGCTGTGGTTTGGTCCCTGAAGAAGCTGAGACCATACCTCTTTGGTACTCACTTTGTAGTTCAAACTGACCACACACCTCTCAGACGGCTAATGCAAATGAAAGGTGAAAATCCAAAACTGTTGAGGTGGTCCATCTCCCTACAGGGAATGGACTTTATAGTGGAACACAGACCTGGGACTGCCCATGCCAATGCAGATGTCCTTTCCAGGTTCTTCCACTTAGAAAATGAAAACTCTCTTGGGAAAGGTTAGTCTCATCCTCATTCGTTTGGGGGGGGGGGGAGTTGTGTAAGGAAATGCCTCCTTGGCATGGTTATCCCCTGACTTTTTGCCTTTGCTGATGCTAAGTTTTGATTTGAAAGTTTGCTGAGGCCTGCTAACCAGGCCCCAGCGCCAGTGTTCTTTCCCTATCCTGTACTTTTTTTTCCACAATTGGCACACCCTGGCATCCAGGTAAGTCCCTTGTAACTGGTACCCCTGGCACCAAGGGCCCTGATGCCAGGGAAGGTCTCTAAGGGCTGCAGCATATCTTATGCCACCCTGGGGACCCCTCACTCAGCACAGACACACTGCTTGCCAGCTTGTGTATGCTAGTGGGGATAAAACGACTAAGTCGACATGGCACTCCCCTCAGGGTGCCATGTCAACCTCACACTGCCTACAGGTATAGATAAGTCACCCCTCTAGCAGGCCTTACAGCCCTAAGGCAGTGTGCACTATACCATAGGTGAGGGCACAAGTGCATGAGCACTGTGCCCCTACAGTGTCTAAGCAAAACCTTAGACATTGTAAGTGCAGGGTAGCCATAAGAGTATATGGTCTGGGAGTCTGTCTGCACGAACTCCACAGCACCATAATGGCTACACTGAAAACTGTGAAGTTTGGTATCAAACTTCTGTAGGAAAGTACCATCTTGCCTGGCATGTTACCCCCATATTTCACTGTATATATGTTGTTTTAGTTGTATGTGTCACTGGGACCCTGCCAGCCAGGGCCCCAGTACTCATAAGTGTGCCCTATATGTGTTACCTGTGTTATGACTAACTGTCTCACTGAGGCTCTGCTAACCAGAACCTCAGTGGTTATGCTCTCTCATTTCTTTCCAAATTGTCACTAACAGGCTAGTGACCAATTTCACCAATTTACATTGGCATACTGGAACACCCTTATAATTTCCTAGTATATAGTACTGAGGTACCCAGGGTATTGGGGTTCCAGGAGATCCCTATGGGCTGCAGCATTTCTTGTGCCACCCATAGGGAACTCTGACAATTCTTACACGGGCCTGCCATTGCAGCCTGAGTGAAATAACGTCCACGGTATTTCACAGCCATTTACCACTGCACTTAAGTAACTTATAAGTCACCTATATGTCTAACCCTTACCTGGTAATGGTTGGGTGCTAAGTTACTAAGGGCCAGATGTAGCAAAGTTTTGCGAGTCGCAAATGGCCCGAATCGCTATTTGCGACTGTGCAAAATCGGAAATGGGATGCAAAAATCCCATTTCCGACTCGCAAAAAGCGATGCGAGCCGTTAGCGACTCGCAAAGATTGCAACCCCATTTTGCGACCTGCAAATAGGAAGTCGAAATTTGCGAGTCGCAATCCATATGCAATTGCAACTCGCAAATTGCGACTAGTCGCAAAAAGCCCAGTTTGCATGTCCCATTTACCACTAACTCAGAGCAGGTGGTAACCATTACCAAAGTATAAAAGGAGACCCAGAAGGCATCTGGGTTACTCAAGATGGCGGAGATATACCTGATAGCAGTGAGGAGGAGAATCCACGCAGCCCAGCAGAGGAGGAGGAGGAGCCAGAGACAGGAGAAGATTTACAGAACAAGGCAGACACTCTTCCAGCAAACTGAGGAAGAGATATATGACAAATACCACCTTAGCAGCGCAGCCATACTAGAATTAATTGAATTTCTAAAACCACAGCTAGAACGCCAGACGCTGTGCGGCTGCGCCATCCCTACGCATGTGCAAGTGCTATGCTCACTGCACCTCTTGGCCTCAGGGAGCCATCAGGGGGTCATTGCTGTGGCAGGTGGGGTATCTCAAAGTGCACTGTCAAGGTTCCTCAGGGCATTCCTAGATGCCATACTCACACACATGTCTCACTTCATATACCTACCCAGGAATGAGGCAGAAATGAACAGCACCAAGTTGGACTTTTAGCAGATTGCCAACTTTCCCCATGTCATAGGGTGTGTAGATGGGACACATATTCAAATATGCCCCCCTGCAAACCTGGAACATCTGTTCCGCAACAGAAAGTGTACCCACTCACTCAATATTCAGGTGGTTTGTGATGCCCATTATGTCATCACTGACATTGTTGCAAAATTTGCAGGCAGTACCCAAGACTCCTACATTTTTAGGCACAGTGGGATACACCAACGCCTGGAACGTGGGGAGTTTGGAGATGGATACCTCCTAGGTAGAGCTGCATACACCTCGTAGACATACACACAGGTCACTGTGCACACCAACCAGGACTTTCTAACAGTGTAATGTTTGTGCCCAACAGGTGACAGTGCATATGCTCTACGGCCATGGATAATGACTCCATTTTTAACAACCAGCAATGATTCCGAGAGGCGATACAACAGTGCACATAAGAGGACCAGGAACATAATAGAACGCACCTTCGGATTGCTGAAAGCAAGGTTCAGATGCCTCCACCGCAGTGGAGGTGCCCTCCAGTATACCCCCATTACAGCATTCAAAATTGTTGTCGCATGCGCCATCCTGCACAATATTGCCACCCGACGTGGGCTACCTCTCATCCCTGCAGACCCTGATTCAGAGGATGATGAGCAGGAGCAACCACATCGCCATCATGGGGATCGGAGTATAGCAAATCAAGGCAGACTGAGACGGGAACACATCGCAATCCAATACTTTGGAAGGTAAGTGTCAACTTCAACCATACTCACCTATTGACCAAAAACTCCATTTGTTAAGTGGAACAAAAAACTATTTAATATGTGCAGAAATTTAACTATTTACAATGACTAACTATTCATGAACATCAAAAAGCAAACCATGCATGGGGCACATTGCTGTCATGTGCCCCAACATCAGGGACAGGGTTCAGTCTATGCCCTACGGCGGCCTCTGCCAGCCTGGCTGGTCCCAGGTTGTTCTGCAGTGCTCTGCCTGGTACTCCCACTCCGGAGCACCCTAGTGTCACTGGCAGAGACACTGCTCACTGTATAGCCCTCTTCGCTGTCCTGGGGGGTGTCCCCTGTGCCCCTGGACAGATGCTGTGCCTCTATTAAATCGATCACATGTGTGATCCGGCCCAGGACTCTAGCCACATCCCCTGCAAAGTGGCCCATTTCTACTTGTAGGCCAACTGTCCTTCTCGACAGGCCAGTGGTGTTAACTGCCAGTCTGCCAATTGATGTGGCCATCCTGACAAGCCTCTGTAGCAGCTGACGGTCCCTGCGCCACCCACCCTCGCTCTGTGACAGTAGTCCTGCCACCAGTTCCCTCATGGACAGGGCTAGGTCCCCAGTGTTTGTGCCAATCACGTCCAATTTGGAATGGAGCTGCTGCATGCTGGCCTCATTGCTCCTCACAAAGCGGTGCAGCACCCCACTAATTCTCCCTAACATATTGTTCTGCAGGCGCTGACCACGGAGCAGATGTGCCTCGGTGTTGGTGGTAGATGGACGGCCGGACTCAGCCTGCAGCCCTGCTCTCCTGAACCTGCGTCGCCTGCGCAGCGGTGGATGCCCTGTGTGCTCTACTGTGGCGCAGCCTCCTGAACCATTGTTGCAGCAGGTGTTGACATCACAGGGATGGTGTTGGTGGTGCAGGTGGGAGTGGTGGCAGCTCCTGTGCTGTCCTCATGGGGCTGGCTGCTGTGGCTTGTGGTGGTGTCTTGTGGGAGACCTGTGGGACACGGGGAACAGACTGTCAGTGTCTACTATCTGTTGCACACTTCCTAATAAACATTTGCCTATTAACTGCCTACTTGACTACATTTCCCATAATGCATCATTCTGGTGTTTGCTACCCTGAAATGGAGCTATCTTGGTTGTGCATGCCCCTGTGTACATGGTGGGTGGGGGTATGGCATTGATGGGGGTACAGGCATATCACACGGTACTCACTGGTTGATGTAGTGGGCTCAGAGTTGTCCAGATCTCCTATTCCTATCACTGCCTCCTGCTCCAGGGTCTCCTCCACCCTTTCTTCCAGGGGTAGGGTGGTGGTATGGATGATGGTCCCCCTCCTGTGCCTCTCATCTCCCGGAGCCTTTCTGCCACCCTCTCCTTGGTCCGGGAGCGGAGGTCATACCACCTTTTTTTGATCTCATCCACACTCCTGTGGCTCACCCCCAGGGAGTTAACTTTTTCTTGGATCTCCAGCCAGAGTTGTTTTTTGGTTGAGTCTGGCACATTGAGGGCTGCCTTTCCAAAGAGATCATCATAGTGCTGACAGCATTCTTCTGTCAGCACCTCCAGCTCCTTCTCAGAAAATTTGAGTTTTCTCTTTCTTGGTGTTTCAGCCATTGTAGCTGCTGTTCCTCCAGTTGGCTGTGCAGCAGTTTAAAATGGGTGTGGTCCTCCCTCCTCCCAGGTGTATTAGTAAACTTCCTGGCTGTGATGTCATCATCATGTGCCAGGAAGTGTTTCCAGAGTGTTCTGGAGTGGTTTCTGGAGTGTTCTGCAGCACCTGCAATCAATTTACATGCTACTCGCAATTTGCGACACCCACTCGCAAATTGCGAGTCCGTTTTTTGTGCGGTCGCAAACAGCGACCTCGCAGACAGCGGACTCGCTATCTGCGTTGCGACTCCGGGTGCGAGTTGCAAATTGTACACGGACATTGTACCTGCATTCCTATTAGCGACACGCAATTTGCGAGTCGCACATGCTCGCAAATTGCGAGTCGCAAATTTATTTCTACCTACATCTGGCCCTTAGTGTGTTGGCACCCTGGCACGAGCCAAGGTGCTCCCACATTGTTCAGGGCAAATTCCCCGGACTTTGTGAGTGTGGGGAGACCATTACACGCGTGCACTATACATATTTCACGACATATGTATAGCGTCACAATGGTAACTCCGAACATGGCCATGTAACATGTCTAAGATCATGGAATTGTCACCCCAATGCCATTCTGGCATTGGGGAGACAATTCCATGATCCCCTGAGTCTCTAGCACAGACCCGGGTACTGCCAAACTGCCTTTCCCGGGGTTTCACTTCAGCTGCTGCTGCTGCCAACCCCTCAGACAGGTTTCTGCCCTCCTGGGGTCCAGCCAGGCTTGGCCCAGGAAGGCAGAACAAAGGACTTCCTCAGAGAGAGGGTGTTACACCCTCTCCCTTTGGTAAAAGGTGTTAGGGCTGGGGAGGAGTAGCCTCCCCCAGCCTCTGGAAATGCTTTCATGGGCACAGATGGTGCCCATTTCTGCATAAGCCAGTCTACACCGGTTGAGGCATCCCCCAGCCCTGTTCTGGCGCGAAACTGGACAAAGGAAAGGGGAGTGACCACTCCCCTGACCTGCACCTCCCCTGGGAGGTGCCCAGAGCTCCTCCAGTGTGCTCCAGACCTCTGCCATCTTGGAAACAGAGGTGCTGCTGGCACACTGGACTGCTCTGAGTGGCCAGTGCCAGCAGGTGACATCAGAGACTCCTTCTGATAGGCTCCTTCAGGTATTGCTAGCCTATCCTCTCTCCTAAGTAGCCAAACCTCCTTTTCTGGCTATTTAGGGTCTCTGCTTTGGGGAATTCTTGAGATAACGAATGCAAGAGCTCATCAGAGTTCCTCTGCATCTCTCTCTTCACCTTCTGCCAAGGAATCGACCGCTGACTGCTCTGGAAGCCTGCAAAACTGCAGCAAAGTAGCAAAGACGACTACTGCGACCTTGTAACGCTGATTCGGCCGTCTTCTCGACTGTTTTCCTGGTGGTGCATGCTGTGGGGGTAGTCTGCCTCCTCTCTGCACTAGAAGCTCCGAAGAAATCTCCAGTGGGTCGACGGAATCTTCCCCCTGCAACCGCAGGCACCAAAAGACTGCATCACCGGTCCTCTGGGTCTCCTCTCAGCACGACGAGCGAGGTCCCTTGAACTCAGCAACTCTGTCCAAGTGACTCCCACAGTCCAGTGACTCTTCAGTCCAAGTTTGGTGGAGGTAAGTCCTTGCCTCCCCACACTAGACTGCATTGCTGGGTACTGCGTGATTTGCAGCTGCTCCGGCTCCTGTGCACTCTTCCAGGATTTCCTTTGTGCACAGCCAAGCCTGGGTCCCCGGCACTCTAACCTGCAGTGCATGACCTCCTGAGTTGTCCTCCGGCATCGTGGGACCTTCCTTTGTGACTTCGGGTGAGCTCCGGTTTGCTCCTCTGCATAGTGCCTGTTCCGGCACTTCTGTGGGTGCTGCTTGCTTCTGAGTGGGCTCTTTGTCTTCCTGGACACCCCCTCTGTCTCCTCACACAATTGGCGACATCCTGGTCCCTCCTGGGCCACAGCAGCATCCAAAACCCCTAACCGCGACCCTTGCAGCTAGCAAGGCTTGTTTGCGGTCTTTCTACACGGAAACACATCTGCAAGTCTCTTCACAACGTGGGACATCTATCCTCCAAAGGGCAAGTTTCTAGCCCTTGTCGTTCTTGCAGAATCCACAGCTTCTACCATCCGGTGGCAGCTTCTTTGCACCCGCAGCTGGCATTTCCTGGGCATCTGCCCACTCCCGACTTGATCGTGACTCTTGGACTTGGTCCCCTTGTTCCACAGGTACTCTCGTCTGGAAATCCATTGTTGTTGCATTGCTGGTGTTGGTCTTCCTTGCAGAATTTCCCTATCACTACTTCTGTGCTCTTTGGGGAACTTAGGTGCACTTTGCACCCACTTTTCAGGGTCTTGGGGTGGGCTATTTTTCTAACCCTCACTCTTTCCTTACAGTCCCAGCAACCCTCTACAAGGTCACATAGGTTTGGGGTCCATTCGTGGTTCGCATTCCACTCTAGAGTATATGGTTTGTGTTGCCCCTGTACCTATGTGCTCTCATTGCAACCTATTGTGACTATACATTGTTTGCACTGTTTTCTATTGCTATTACTGCATATTTTTGGTATTGTGTACATATATCTTGTGTATATTTGCTATCCTCATACTGAGGGTACTCACTGAGATACTTTGGCATATTGTCATAAAAATAAAGTACCTTTATTTTTAGTATATCTGTGTATTGTGTTTTCTTATGATATTGTGCATATGACACCAGTGGTATAGTAGGAGCTTTACACGCCTCCTAGTTCAGCCTAAGCTGCTCTGCTAAGCTACCTTTTCTATCAGCCTAAACTGCTAGACACCTCTTCTACACTAATAAGGGATACCTGGACCTGGTGCAGAGTGTAAGTACCCCTTGGTACCCACTACAAACCAGGCCAGCCTCCTACATTGGTTGTGCAGCGGTGGGATAAGTACTTGCAACTACTTACCACTTTGTCATTTTGTACTTTTCATAAGAGAAAAATATACAAAACAAGTTCAGTGTATGTACACCTAACCAAAATGTTTTGCTTTTCTCCCCTTACTCTATTGCTAAGTGCTGAAAAGTACCTCTAAACTTTCAAAAAGTTTCTTAAAAGTTTTTTTTTCGTTTCCTTAAAAAGTTCTGAAACTTTTTCTTTCTTTTTCTGTCCCTTAAACCTTTTCTATAATGTCTGGTACAGGTCAAACTGTTGATCTGACCAAAGTTGCTTATGACCACCTTAGCTGGAAGGGAGCAAGGAGTCTCTGCATTGAAAGAGGTTTAGGGGTGGGGAAGAATCCCTCAAGAGAACTGTTAGTTAATATGCTCATTGAACAGGATAAGACCTTAGTTGGCACCTCTGGTGAGAGATTGGCTGATGGTTCACACTCTGACTCTGGGGCAACCCCAGTAAAAGGGTTAGAAGGGGACCTTCCCAACCTGCCCCTTAGCAGGCCACCTAGCAGAGCTGGTACTGATGTGAGTTCTCATCACAGTATAGAGATTGCTCCTTTAGGCCAGGTTGTTAGAATGCCATTTGTTAGGGACAGGTCTCCCTCTGTTCATTCTCACCATTCTTCTGTGTCAAGGCATGCCCAACCCACCCACCCTGAAGACAGAGTGTTAGAAAGGGAACTCAATAGATTGAGAGTGGAAGAATCCAGACTGAGGCTCAAGAAGCAACAGCTGGATTTAGATAGGCAAGCATTTAACTTAGAAAAATAAATACAGAGGTTGGGGTTTGGACCCCATGGTGGCAGCAGCAGTATTACAGATAGTAATCCTGTAAAAGAGCATGATTCTAGGAATCTGCACAAGATAGTTCCCCCTTACAAGGAGGGGGATGACATTAACAAGTGGTTTGCTGCACTTGAGAGGGCCTGTAATGTACAGGGGGTCCCTCAAAGGCAGTGGGCTGCTATCCTATGGCTATCTTTCAGTGGAAAGGGTAGGGATAGGCTCCTTACTGTTAAGGAAAGTGATGCCAATGATTTTACAGTTCTTAAGAATGCACTCCTAGATGGTTATGGCTTAACCACTGAACAGTACAGGATCAAGTTCAGAAAAACCAAAAAGGAGTCTTCACAAGGCTGGGTAGACTTTGTTGACCATTCAGTGAAGGCCTTGGAGGGGTGGTTACATGGCAGTAAAGTTTCTGACTATGAAAGTCTGTATAACTTAATCCTGAGAGGGCATATTCTTAATAATTGTGTGTCTGATTTGTTGCACCAGTATCTGGTGGACTCAGATCTGACCTCTCCCCAAGAATTGGGAAAGAAGGCAGACAAATGGGTCAGAACAAGAGTGAACAGAAAACTTCATACAGGGGGTGACAAGGATGGCAAGAAGAAGGATGGTAAGTCTTCTGACAAGGGTGGGGACAAATCTAAAAATGAGTCTTCATCAGGCCCACAAAAACACTCTGGTGGGGGGGGGGGGGGGGTCCAAATCCTCTTCAAATCAAAATCAAGTAAAGAAACCATGGTGCTATTTATGTAAAATAAAAGGCCATTGGACAACTGATCCCAGTTGTCCAAAGACAAGCACCAAGCCTCCTACCACTACAACCCCTGCTGCTACACCTAGTGCCCCTAGTAATAGCAGTGGTGGTGGGAGCAAACCTACTAATAGCCAATCCAAGGGAGTAGCTGGGCTCACTTTTGGTAATTTAGTTGGGGTTGGTCTTGTTAGGGAGACCACAGAGGCTGTGTTTGTCTCTGAAGGTGGCATTGATTTGGCCACCTTGGGTGCTTGTTCCCTTAATATGGATAAGTACAAGCAACTACCCCTAATAAATGGTGTTGAGGTTCAAGCCTACAGGGACACAGGTGCCAGTGTTACAATGGTAATAGAGAAACTGGTCCACCCTGAACAACACCTACTTGGTCACCAGTACCAAGTGACTGATGCTCATAACAACACTCTTAGCCACCCCATGGCTGTTGTGAATCTCAACTGGGGGGGGTTACTGGTCCAAAGAAAGTTGTGGTTGCCTCAGATTTACCTGTAGACTGTCTACTAGGGAATGATTTAGAGACATCAGCTTGGGCAGAAGTGGAGTTGGAGGCTCATGCAGCAATGCTGGGCATTCCTGGGCATATTTTTGCTTTGACAAGGGCTCAGGCCAAAAAGCAAAAAGGACAGGGTGACTTGGATCCTGGAACAGTGGACCAAGTGCTCCCTAAAGCTAGGGTTAGTAAAAGTAAAACACTACCTACTATCCCTCCCTCTACAGTGGATTCAACTTCTGAGGAAGAAGAATTTCCACCCTGTGCAGAACCTACACCAGAGGAGCTGGAAGCAGACACTGCTGAGCTTTTGGGTGGAGGGGGGCCTGCCAGGGAGGAGCTGAGTGTGGCACAGCAGACCTGTCCCACACTAGAGGGTCTAAGACAGCAAGCTGTCAAACAAGCAAATGGGGATGTCAGTGACTCTCACAGAGTTTACTGGGAGGACAACCTCTTGTATACTGAAGAAAGGGATCCAAAACCTGGAGCTGCCAGGAGATTGGTGATTCCTCAGCAATACAGAGAGTTCCTCCTAACTCTAGCCCACGACATTCCCTTAGCTGGACATTTGGGACAAATGAAAACTTGGGACAGGCTTGTTCCCTTGTTTCATTGGCCAAGAATGTCAGAGGACACAAAGGAATTTTGTAAGTCCTGTGTCACCTGTCAAGCCAGTGGCAAAACAGGTGGCACCCCAAAGGCACCCCTTATTCCACTGCTTGTGGTTGGGGTTCCCTTTGAAAGGGTAGGGGTTGACATAGTTGGCCCCCTTGACCCTCTTACTGCTTCGGGCAATAGGTTTATCTTGGTGGTAGTGGACTATGCCACCAGATATCCTGAAGCAATTCCTCTAAGGACCACTACAGCTCCTGCAGTGGCAAAGGCCCTCCTGGGAATCTTTTCCAGGGTGGGCTTCCCAAAAGAGGTGGTATCAGACAGAGGTAGCAACTTCATGTCTGCTTACTTAAAGGCCATGTGGAAGGAATGTGGTGTGACATACAAGTTCACCACATCCTATCATCCACAAACAAATGGACTGGTTGAGAGGTTTAATAAAACTCTCAAAGGAATGATAATGGGACTCCCTGAAAAACTCCGGAGGAAATGGAATGTCCTGTTACCTTGCCTCCTTTTTGCTTACAGGGAGGTACCCCAAAAAGGAGTAGGCTCCAGCCCCTTTAAACTCCTATTTGGACACCCTGTAAGAGGTCCTCTAACACTTGTGAAGGAGGGTTGGGAACAACCTTTAAAAGCTCCTAAGCAAGACATAGTGGACTATGTACTTGGCCTAAGATGGCTGAGTACATGAAAAAGGCCAGTACAAACCTTCAGGCCAGCCAAGAGCTCCAAAAGCAATGGCATGACCAGAAGGCTGTTCTGATTCAGTACCAACCAGGGCAGAAAGTGTGGGTCTTGGAGCCTGTGGCCCCAAGAGCACTCCAAGATAAATGGAGTGGACCCCACATTATTGTTGAAAAGAAGGGAGAAGTCACCTACTTAGTTGACTTAGGCACTGCCAGGAGTCCCCTTAGGGTGCTCCATGTCAATCGCCTGAAACCCTACTATGACAGGGCTGATCTCACCCTGCTCATGGCAAAAATGAAGGACAGGAAGAAGAGAGTGACCCTCTCCCTGATCTCTTCTCTTCCACAGAACAAGATGCTCTAGTGGAAGGTGTAGTTTTGGCAGATTGTCTTACTGCTGAGCAGAAAGACCACTGCATAAATCTCCTGGGTCAGTTTTCTGAACTCTTTTCTACTGTGCCAGGCACCACTTCTTGGTGTGAGCACACTATAGATACTGGAGACAGCTTGCCTGTCAAAAGTAAGATCTATAGGCAGCCTGACCATGTCAGAGACTGCATAAAACAAGAGGTTCAGAAAATGCTTGAACTGGGAGTGGTTGAGCACTCTGAAAGTCCATGGGCCTCTCCTGTGGTACTTGTACCAAAGCCTCATTCCAAAGATGGGAAAAGGGAAATGAGATTTTGTGTTGACTACAGAGGTCTCAACCAGGTAACTAAAACTGATGCTCACCCTATACCCAGGGCAGATGAGTTAATAGATACACTGGCATCTGCCAAGTATCTAAGCACCTTTGATTTGACTGCAGGGTATTGGCAGATCAAGTTATCAGAGGATGCAAAAGCAAAAACTGCATTTTCCACCATTGGAGGACACTACCAATTCACAGTAATGCCCTTTGGTTTGAAAAATGCACCTGCCACTTTTCAGAGGTTGGTGAATACAGTCCTGCAAGGGTTGGAGGCTTTTAGTGCAGCATATCTAGATGATATCGCTGTCTTTAGCTCCACCTGGGATGATCACCTGGTCCACCTGTGGAAAGATTTAGAGGCCCTGCAAAAGGCAGGCCTCACTATCAAGGCTTCAAAGTGCCAGATAGGGCAGGGGAAAGTGGTTTATCTGGGACACCTGGTAGGTGGAGAACAGATTGCACCACTTCAGGGGAAAATCCAAACTATCATAGATTGGATTCCCCCTACAACTCAGACTCAGGTGAGAGCCTTTTTGGGCCTCACTGGGTACTACAAGAGGTTCATAAAGAACTATGGCTCCACAGCAGCCCCTCTTAATGACCTCACTTCAAAGAAGATGCCTAAAAAGGTATTATGGACAGCAAACTGTCTGAAATCTTTTGAAGAGCTGAAGCAGGCCATGTGCTCTGCACCTGTCCTGAAAAGCCCCTGTTACTCCAAAAACTTCATTGTCCAAACTGATGCATCTGAATTAGGGGTAGGGGCAGTCATATCACAACTTGATTCTGAGGGCCAGGATGAACCTGTTGCTTTTATCAGCAGGAGGTTGACCCCTAGAGAAAAGCGTTGGTCTGCCATAGAGAGGGAGGCCTTTGCTTTGGTCTTGGCACTGAAGAAGTTGAGGCCATACCTGTTTGGCACTCACTTCATTGTTCAGACAGACCACAAACCTCTACTTTGGCTAAAACAAATGAAAGGTGAAAACCCTAAGTTGTTGAGGTGGTCCATATCCCTACAGGGAATGGACTATACAGTGGAACATAGACCTGGGAGTACCCACTCCAATGCAGATGGACTCTCCAGATATTTCCACTTAGACAATGAAGACTCATCAGGTCATGGCTAGTCTTATTGTCCTTCGTTTGGGGGGGGGGTTGTGTAGGAAAGTACCATCTTGCCTGGCATGTTACCCCCATATTTCACTGTATATATGTTGTTTTAGTTGTATGTGTCACTGGGACCCTGCCAGCCAGGGCCCCAGTGCTCATAAGTGTGCCCTGTATGTGTTACCTGTGTTATGACTAACTGTCTCACTGAGGCTCTGCTAACCAGAACCTCAGTGGTTATGCTCTCTCATTTCTTTCCAAATTGTCACTAACAGGCTAGTGACCAATTTCACCAATTTACATTGGCATACTGGAACACCCTTATAATTCCCTAGTATATGGTACTGAGGTACCCAGGGTATTGGGGTTCCAGGAGATCCCTATGGGCTGCAGCATTTCTTGTGCCACCCATAGGGAGCTCTGACAATTCTTACACAGGCCTGCCATTGCAGCCTGAGTGAAATAACGTCCACAGTATTTCACAGCTATTTACTACTGCACTTAAGTAACTTATAAGTCACCTATATGTCTAACCCTTACCTGGTAAAGGTTGGGTGCTAAGTTACTAAGGGCCAGATGTAGCCAAGTTTTGCGAGTCGCAAATGGCCCGAATCGCTATTTGCGACTGTGCTAAATCGGAAATGGGATCTAAAAATCCCATTTCCGACTCGCAAAAAGCGATGCGAGCCGTTAGCGACTCGCAAAGATTGCAACCCCATTTTGCGACCTGCAAATAGGAAGTCGAAATTTGCGAGTCGCAAACCATATGCAATTGCAACTCGCAAATTGCGACTAGTCGCAAAAAGCCCAGTTTGCATGTCCCATTTACCACTAACTCAGAGCAGGTGGTAACCATTACCAAAGTATAAAAGGAGACCCAGAAGGCATCTGGGTTACTCAAGATGGCGGAGATATAACTGATAGCAGTGAGGAGGAGAGTCCACGCAGCCCAGCAGAGGAGGAGGAGGAGCCAGAGACAGGAGAAGATTTACAGAACAAGGCAGACACTCTTCCAGCAAACTGAGGAAGAGATATATGACAAATACCGCCTTAGCAGCGCAGCCATACTAGAATTAATTGAATTACTAAAACCACAGCTAGAACGCCAGACGCTGCGCGGCTGCGCCATCCCTACGCATGTGCTAGTGCTATGCTCACTGCACCTCTTGGCCTCAGGGAGCCATCAGGGGGTCATTGCTGTAGCAGGTGGGGTATCTCAAAGTGCACTGTCAAGGTTCCTCAGGGCATTCCTAGATGCCATACTCGCACACATGTCTCACTTCATATACCTACCCAGGAATGAGGCAGAAATTAACAGCACCAAGTTGGACTTTTAGCGGATTGCCAACTTTCCCCATGTCATAGGGTGTGTAGATGGGACACATATTCAAATATGCCCCCCTGCAAACCTGGAACATCTGTTCCGCAACAGAAAGTGTACCCACTCACTCAATATTCTGGTGGTTTGTGACGCCCATTATGTCATCACTGACATTGTTGCAAAATTTGCAGGCAGTACCCATGACTCCTACATTTTTAGGCACAGTGGGATACTCCAACGCCTGGAACGTGGGGAGTTTGGAGACGGATACCTCCTAGGTAGAGCTGCATACACCTCGTAGACATACATACAGGTCACTGTGCACACCAACCAGGACTTTCTAACAGTGTAATGTTTGTGCCCAACAGGTGACAGTGCATATGCTCTACGGCCATGGATAATGACTCCGTTTTTAATACCCAGCAATGATTCCGAGAGGCGATACAACAGTGCACATAAGAGGACCAGGAACATAATAGAACGCACCTTCGGATTGCTGAAAGCAAGGTTCAGATGCCTCCACCGCAGTGGAGGTGCCCTCCAGTATACCCCCATTACAGCATTCAAAATTGTTGTCGCATGCGCCATCCTGCACAATATTGCCACCCGACGTGGGCTACCTCTCACCCCTGCAGACCCTGATTCAGAGGATGATGAGCAGGAGCAACCACATCGCCATCATGGGGATCGGAGTATAGCAAATCAAGGCAGACTGAGACGGGAACACATCGCAACCCAATACTTTGGAAGGTACGTGTCAACTTCAACCATACTCACCTATTGACCAAAAACTCCATTTGTTAAGTGGAACAAAAAACTATTTAATATGTGCAGAAAATTAACTATTTACAATGACTAACTGTTCATGAACATCAAAAAGCAAACCATGCATGGGGCACATTGCTGTCATGTGCCCCAACATCAGGGACAGGGTTCAGTCTATGTCCTACGGCGGCCTCTGCCAGCCTGGCTGGTCCCAGGTTGTTCTGCAGTGCTCTGCCTGGTACTCCCACTCCGGAGCACCCTAGTGTCACTGGCAGAGACACTGCTCACTGTAGAGCCCTCTTCGCTGTCCTGGGGGGTGTCCCCTGTGCCCCTGGACAGATGCAGTGCCTCTATTAAATCGATCACATGTGTGATCCGGCCCAGGACTCTAGCCACATCCCCTGCAAAGTGGCCCATTTCTACTTGGAGGCCAACTGTCCTTCTCGACAGGTCAGTGGTGTTAACTGCCAGTCTGCCAATTGATGTGGCCATCCTGACAAGCCTCTGTAGCAGCTGACGGTCCCTGCGCCACCCACCCTCGCTCTGTGACAGTAGTCCTGCCACCAGTTCCCTCATGGACAGGGCTAGGTCCCCAGGGTTTGGGCCAATCACGTCCAATTGGGAATGGAGCTGCTGCATGCTGGCCTCATTGCTCCTCACAAAGCGGTGCAGCACCCCACTAATTCTCCCTAACATATTGTTCTGCAGGCGCTGACCACGGAGCAGCTGTGCCTCGGTGTTGGTGGTAGATGGACGGCCGGACTCAGCCTGCAGCCCTGCTCTCCTGAACCTGCGTCGCCTGCACAGCGGTGGATGCCCTGTGTGCTCTACTGTGGCACTCCTGGCTGTTGCTGGCGCAGCCTCCTGAATCATTGTTGCAGCAGGTGTTGACATCACAGGGATGGTGTTGGTGGTGCAGGTGGGAGTGGTGGCAGCTCCTGTGCTGTCCTCATGGGGCTGGCTGCTGTGGCTTGTGGTGGTGTCTTGTGGGAGACCTGTGGGACATTGGGAACAGACTGTCAGTGTCTACTATCTGTTGCACACTTCCTAATAAACATTTGCCTATTAACTGCCTACTTGACTACATTTCCCATAATGCATCATTCTGGTGTTTGCTACCCTGAAATGGAGCTATCTTGGTTGTGCATGCCCCTATGTACATGGTGGGTGGGGGTATGGCATTGATGGGGGTAGAGGCATATCACATGGTACTCACCGGTTGATGTAGTGGGCTCAGAGGTGTCCAGATCTCCTATTCCTGTCACTGCCTCCTGCTCCAGGGTCTTCTCCACCCTTTCTTCCAGGGGTGTGGGTGGTGGTATGGATGATGGTCCCCCTCCTGTGCCTCTCATCTCCCGGAGCCTTTCTGCCACCCTCTCCTTGGTCCGGGAGCGGAGGTCATACCACCTTTTTTTGATCTCATCCACACTCCTGTGGCTCACCCCCAGGGAGTTCACTTTTTCTTGGATCTCCAGCCAGAGTTGTTTTTTGGTTGAGTCTGGCACATTGAGGGCTGCCTTTCCAAAGAGATCATCATAGTGCTGACAGCATTCTTCTGTCAGCACCTCCAGCTCCTTCTCAGAAAATTTGAGTTTTCTCTTTCTTGGTGTTTCAGCCATTGTAGCTGCTGTTCCTCCTGTTGGCTGTGCAGAAGTTCAAAATGGGTGTGGTCCTCCCTCCTCCCAGGTGTATTAGTAAACTTCCTGGCTGTGATGTCATCATCATGTGCCAGGAAGTGTTTCCAGAGTGTTCTGGAGTGGTTTCTGGAGTGTTCTGCAGCACCTGCAATCAATTTACATGCTACTCGCAATTTGCGACACCCACTCGCAAATTGCGAGTCCGTTTTTTGCGTGGTCGCAAACAGGGACCTCGCAGACAGCGGACTCGCTATCTGCGTTGCGACTCCGGGTGCGAGTCGCAAATTGTACACGGACATTGTACCTGCATTCCTATTAGCGACACGCAATTTGCGAGTCGCACATGCTCGCAAATTGCGAGTGGCAAATTTTTTTCTACCTACATCTGGCCCTTAGTGTGTTGGCACCCTGGCACGAGCCAAGGTGCTCCCACATTGTTCAGGGCAAATTCCCCGGACTTTGTGAGTGCGGGGAGACCATTACACGCGTGCACTATACATATGTCACGACATATGTATAGCGTCACAATGGTAACTCCGAACATGGCCATGTAACATGTCTAAGATCATGGAATTGGCACCCCAATGCCATTCTGGCATTGGGGAGACAATTCCATGATCCCCTGAGTCTCTAGCACAGACCCGGGTACTGCCAAACTGCCTTTCCCGGGGTTTCACTGCAGCTGCTGCTGCTGCCAACCCCTCAGACAGGTTTCTGCCCTCCTGGGGTCCAGCCAGGCTTGGCCCAGGAAGGCAGAACAGAGGACTTCCTCAGAGAGAGGGTGTTACACCCTCTCCCTTTGGTAAAAGGTGTCAGGGCTGGGGAGGAGTAGCCTCCTCCAGCCTCTGGAAATGCTTTCATGGGCACAGATGGTGCCCATTTCTGCATAAGCCAGTCTACACCGGTTCAGGCATCCCCCAGCCCTGTTCTGGCGTGAAACTGGACAAAGGAAAGGGGAGTGACCACTCCCCTGACCTGCACCTCCCCTGGGAGGTGCCCAGAGCTCCTCCAGTGTGCTCCAGACCTCTGCCATCTTGGAAACAGAGGTGCTGCTGGCACACTGGACTGCTCTGAGTGGCCAGCAGGTGACATCAGAGACTCCTTCTGATAGGCTCCTTCAGGTGTTGCTAGCCTATCCTCTCTCCTAAGTAGCCAAACCTCCTTTTCTGGCTATTTAGGGTCTCTGCTTTGGGGAATTCTTGAGATAACGAATGCAAGAGCTCATCAGAGTTCCTCTGCATCTCTCTCTTCACCTTCTGCCAAGGAATCGACCGCTGACTGCTCTGGAAGCCTGCAAAACTGCAACAAAGTAGCAAAGACGACTACTGCGACCTTGTAACGCTGATCCGGCCGCCTTCTCGACTGTTTTCCTGGTGGTGCATGCTGTGGGGGTAGTCTGCCTCCTCTCTGCACTAGAATCTCAAAAGAAATCTCCAGTGGGTCGACGGAATCTTCCCCCTGCAACCGCAGGCACCAAAAGACCACATCACCGGTCCTCTTGGTCTCCTCTCAGCACGACGAGCGAGGTCCCTTGAACTCAGCAACTCTGTCCAAGTGACTCCCACAGTCCAGTGACTCTTCAGTCCAAGTTTGGTGGAGGTAAGTCCTTGCCTCCCCACGCTAGACTGCATTGCTGGGTACTGCGTGATTTGCAGCTGCTCCGGCTCCTGTGCACTCTTCCAGGATTTCCTTTGTGCACAGCCAAGCCTGGGTCCCCGGCACTCTAACCTGCAGTGCATGACCTCCTGAGTTGTCCTCCGGCGTCGTGGTACCTTCCTTTGTGACTTCGGGTGAGCTCCGGTTCACTCCTCTTCTTAGTGCCTGTTCTGGCACTTCTGCAGGTGCTGCTTGCTTCTGAGTGGGCTCTTTGTCTTCCTGGACGCCCCCTCTGTCTCCTCACACAATTGGCGACATCCTGGTCCCTCCTGGGCCACAGCAGCATCCAAAAACCCTAACCACGACCCTTGCAGCTAGCAAGGCTTGTTTGCAGTCTTTCTACACGGAAACACATCTGCAAGTCTCTTCACAACGTGGGGCATCCATCCTCCTAAGGGGAAGTTTCTAGCCCTTGTCGTTCTTGCAGAATCCACAGCTTCTATCAATCAATCAATCAGTCGCATTTATAAAGCGCGCTACTCACCCGTAAGGGTCTCAAGGCGCTGTGGGGGGGGGGGGGGTGGTCAATGCTCGAAGAGCCAGGTCTTGAGCTGCCGTCTGAAGTGAAGGTGGTCTTGTATGGCGCGAAGGTGGCTGGGAAGGGAGTTCCAGGTCTTCGCTGCTAGGTAAGAGAAGGACCTGCCTCCGGCAGTGGCTTTGCGAATGCATGGTACGGCTGCCAGGGCTTGTCCGGACGAGCGTAGGGTGCGAGGAGGAGTGTAGAAGGAGATGCGGTGGTTGATGAGTTCTGGTCCGCGGTTGTGCAGGGCTTTGTGTGCGTGGGTGAGGAGTCTGAAGGTTATCCTCTTGTTGACTGGGAGCCAGTGGAGTTTCCTCAGGTGTCCGGAGATGTGGTTGTGGCGGGGTATGTTCAGGATAAGTCGTGCAGCAGCGTTCTCGATTCGTTGAAGTTTCCTCTGCAGCTTGATGGTGATGCCGGCGTACAGAGCGTTCCCATAGTCCAAGCGACTGGTGACGAGGGCGTGGGTGACGGTCTTCCTGGTGTCGGTGGGGATCCAGCGGAAGATCTTGCGGAGCATGCGGAGGGTGTTGAAGCATGCTGAGGTCACCGAGTTGACCTGTCTGGTCATGGAGTGGGAAGAGTCCAGGATGAAACCGAGGTTGCGTGCGTGGTCGGTGGGTTGGGGAGTGCTGCCTAGGGCGGGAGGCCACCAGGAGTCGTCCCAGGCGGTAGGTGTAGGGCCGAGGATGAGGACCTCCGTTTTCTCTGTATTCAGTTTAAGCCAGCTGTCTGTCATCCAGTTCGCTACTTCCTTCATGCCTTCGTGTAGTCTGGTTCTTGCTGAGGTGGGGTCGTTGGTGGGGGATAGGATGAGCTGTGTGTCGTCTGCGTAGGATATGAGGTTGAGTCCGTGTTTGCGTGCGATGTTCGCCAGGGGGGTCATGTAGATGTTGAAGAGGGTGGGGCTGAGGGAGGATCCTGGGGGACGCCGCAGATGATCTCCGTAGCCGTGGATCTGAAGGGGGGGAGGCGGACTCTCTGAGTTCTTCCGGAGAGGAAGGAGGTGATCCATTCCAGGGCCTTGCCTCTGATGCCGGCGTTGCTTAGGCGACGTATCAGGGTGCGGTGGCAGACCGTGTCGAATGCTGCAGAGAGGTCCTGGGTATGAGGGCCACGGTTTCTCCTTTGTCGGTCAGGGATCTGATGTCGTCCGTGGCTGCGATGAGGGCGGTCTCGGTGCTGTGGTTAGCTCTGAAGCCGAACTGTGAGGGGTCGAGTGAGTCGTTGGTTTCCAGGGCAGTGGTGAGTTGAGCGTTGACGATTTTCTCGATCACTTTGGCGGGGAACGGTAGGAGCGAGATGGGCCGGAAGTTTTTGAGTTCGGTGGGGTCTGCTGTTGGTTTCTTTAGGAGGGCGTTCAGTTCAGCGTGCTTCCAGTTCTCCGGGAAGGTGGCGGTGGAAAAAGATGTGTTGATGACGTCTCGGAGGTGGGGTGCGATGATGTTGTCGGCTTTGTTGAAGATGTGGTGCGGACAGGGGTCGGATGGTGATCCTGAGTGGATGGAGTTCATGATGCGGGTGGTTTCCTCAGTGGAGGTTGGGTTCCAGGTGTGGATGGTGGTGTTGTCGGTGGCGGGTTCCGGTGGAGGGTTCGAGTTGGTTGTGGTGAAGCTGTTTTAGATGTCGGTGATCTTGTGGTGGAAGAAAGCTGCGAGGGAGTCGCAGAGGTCCTGTGAGGGAGGGATGGAGTTGTTTTCGGCGTCGGGGTTGGAGAGCTCTTTGACGATGCCAAATAGTTCCTTGCTGTTGTGGGCGTTGCTGTCTAGTCTGTTCTGGAAGGCTGATTTTCGTGCTGCGCTGAGGAGTTGGTGGTGTTTGCGGGTGGCGTTTTTGAGAGCAGACGTGTTTTCGTCGGTCTGGTTGAGGCGCCAAGTCTTCTCGAGGGTGCGGCATTCTTTTTTGGAGTCCTTGAGGTCGGGGGTAAACCAGGAATTTTTCTTGTGGCTGTTTCTGTTTGCTTGGGTCTTCAGGGGGGCCAGGAGGTTGGCGCAGTCTGAGATCCAGCTCGTGAGGTTGTTGGCGGCTTCGTTGGGGTCTGTAGTGCTGGTGGGTGGGTTCTGAGAGAGGGTCGATGTGAGTTGTTCCGAGGAGATTCGGTTCCACTGTCTTCTTGGTGGTTGTTGGGCGTGGTGGTGTACGTTGGTTTTCTTGAAGCTGAAGTGGACACAGCTGTGGTCTGTCCAGGAGAGTACAGTGGTGTGGCTGAAAGAGATGTGTTTGCTGGAGGAGAAGATGGGGTCCAGCGTGTGTCCGGCGTAGTGGGTGGGGGTGTTGACTAGTTGTTTCAGTCCCAGGTTGGCGAGGTTGTCCAATAAGGTGGTGGTGTTGTTGTCGGTGCGATTCTCCAGGTGGAAGTTGAGGTCCCCTAGGAGGATGTAGTTGGTGGACGGGAGTGCGTGTGGGCTGATGAAGTCTGCGATGTCTTCGCTGAACTTTGTGCGTGGTCCTAGTGGTCTGTATATGAGGGTGCCTCTGAGGGTGGTCTTGGGGTCGCTGTTGATTGAGAAGTGGAGGTGCTCGGCGTCGGGCAGTGAGTTGTCGGTGTAGGTTGAGATGCGGATGGAGCTCTTGAGGGCGATGGCGATGCCTCCTCCGGTGCGGTTGGTGCGATCTTTCCTGATGATTTTGTAGCCGTCCGGGATGGCTATGGCGATGTCGGGTGCCGAGGAGGGGTTCATCCAGGTCTTGGTGAGGAAGGCGATGTCCGGGTTTGTAGAGTCGATGAGGTTCCACAGATCGATGGCGTGCCTGTGGACGGATCTGGTGTTGACCAGGATGCAGTTGAGGTTGTTTCTGGGCGAGTCGTTCCTGTTGGGTGTAGTGTGAGTTCGTAGGCAGGTGAAATGGCAGTTGCGGCAGGTGAAGGGTCCGTGGGTCCGCTTCGGGGTGGCGCGGCAGCAGGCCGGCGTGCGGCCGGGGTTGAGAGCGGTGAGGAAGGCGGAGTTGTGGGTCAGGCGGGGGACGTGGGGGTCGCGGGGGCCAGGGGTTGTGGCGCTAGGCGCGGTCCAGGCGCGGACGGGCGCAGACGGGCTTGCCTTAGGCGCGCCTTTGGCGCGCCAGCGGCGCGCCCGCTGCGCGCGTCCGCTGTGCGGCCTCGCAGCGGCCGCCATTTAAGGGTAGCCGGGGAGGAGGGGTCAGCTGGGAGGCGGGAGGCGGGCGGGCGGGGGAGTCTGGAGGCGGGAAAAAGAAAAAAGCAGCGAAAAAGGCGGCAAAAGAACGGCGGCAAAAAACGGCGAGAAGGCCAGGTAAAACTCTAAAGGGAGGGGCTGAGGATGAGGAAGAACGGCAGGAGGGGGCACACGGCACTCAGGGGGACACGCACGGGATACACGGGAAAAAAGGAGGATTCCGGTCAGTCAGTCAGCACAAGCACTCGGGGTACACGGGTAAAGAGGGGGCACACTCGCACACACTCACAGGATGAGAACGGTGAGGAGGGCAGTCAGGGACTGGTGGCGCTGCGTGAGCAGGGGAGCGACCTACCCGAGGGTCAGTGGTCGCTACCTCTGCCTCGCAGCGGCCGCCATTTAAGGGTAGCCGGGGAGGAGGGGTCAGCTGGGAGGCGGGAGGCGGGCGGGCGGGGGAATCTGGAGGCGGGAAAAAGAAAAAAGCAGCGAAAAAGGCGGCAAAAGAACGGTGGCAAAAAACGTCGAGAAGGCCAGGTAAAACTCTAAAGGGAGGGGCTGAGGATGAGGAAGAACGGCAGGAGGGGGCACACGGCACTCAGGGGGACACGCACGGGATACACGGGAAAAAAGGAGGATTCCGGTCAGTCAGTCAGCACAAGCACTCGGGGTACACGGGTAAAGAGGGGGCACACTCGCACACACTCACAGGATGAGAACGGTGAGCAGGGCAGTCAGGGACTGGTGGCGCTGCGTGAGCAGGGGAGCGACCTACCCGAGGGTCAGTGGTCGCTACCTCTGCCTCGCAGCGGCCGCCATTTAATGGTAGCCGGGGAGGAGGGGTCAGCTGGGAGGCGGGAGGCGGGCGGGCGGGGGAATCTGGAGGCGGGAAAAAGAAAAAAGCAGCGAAAAAGGCGGCAAAAGAACGGCGGCAAAAAACGGCGAGAAGGCCAGGTAAAACTCTAAAGGGAGGGGCTGAGGATGAGGAAGAACGGCAGGAGGGGGCACACAGCACTCAGGGGGACACGCACGGGATACACGGGAAAAAAGGAGGATTCCGGTCAGTCAGTCAGCACAAGCACTCGGGGTACACGGGTAAAGAGGGGGCACACTCGCACACACTCACAGGATCAGAACGGTGAGGAGGGCAGTCAGGGACTGGTGGCGCTGCGTGAGCAGGGGAGCGACCTACCCGAGGGTCAGTGGTCGCTACCTCTGCCTCGCAGCGGCCGCCATTTAAGGGTAGCCGGGGAGGAGGGGTCAGCTGGGAGGCGGGAGGCGGGCGGGCGGGGGAATCTGGAGGCGGGAAAAAGAAAAAAGCAGCGAAAAAGGCGGCAAAAAAACGGCGGCAAAAAACGGCGAGAAGGCCAGGTAAAACTCTAAAGGGAGGGGCTGAGGATGAGGAAGAACGGCAGGAGGGGGCACACGGCACTCAGGGGGACACGCACAGGATACACGGGAAAAAAGGAGGATTCCGGTCAGTCAGTCAGCACAAGCACTCGGGGTACACGGGTAAAGAGGGGGCACACTCGCACACACTAACAGGATGAGAACGGTGAGGAGGGCAGTCAGGGACTGGTGGCGCTGCGTGAGCAGGGGAGCGACCTACCCGAGGGTCAGTGGTCGCTACCTCTGCCTCGCAGCGGCCGCCATTTAAGGGTAGCCGGGGAGGAGGGGTCAGCTGGGAGGCGGGAGGCGGGCGGGCGGGGGAATCTGGAGGCGGGAAAAAGAAAAAAGCAGCGAAAAAGGCGGCAAAAGAACGGCGGCAAAAAACGGCGAGAAGGCCAGGTAAAACTCTAAAGGGAGGGGCTGAGGATGAGGAAGAATGGCAGGAGGGGGCCCACGGCACTCAGGGGGACACGCACGGGATACACGGGAAAAAAGGAGGATTCCGGTCAGTCAGTCAGCACAAGCACTCGGGGTACACGGGTAAAGAGGGGGCACACTCGCACACACTCACAGGATGAGAACGGTGAGAAGGGCAGTCAGGGACTGGTGGCGCTGCGTGAGCAGGGGAGCGACCTACCCGAGGGTCAGTGGTTGCTACCTCTGCCTCGCAGCGGCCGCCATTTAAGGGTAGCCGGGGAGGAGGGGTCAGCTGGGAGGCGGGAGGCGGGCGGGCGGGCGGGGGAATCTGGAGGCGGGAAAAAGAAAAAAGCAGCGAAAAAGGCGGCAAAAAAACGGCGGCAAAAAACTTCGAGAAGGCCAGGTAAAACTCTAAAGGGAGGGGCTGAGGATGAGGAAGAACGGCAGGAGGGGGCACACGGCACTCAGGGGGACACGCACGGGATACACGGGAAAAAAGGAGGATTCCGGTCAGTCAGTCAGCACAAGCACTCGGGGTACACGGGTAAAGAGGGGGCACACTCGCACACACTCACAGGATGAGAACGGTGAGGAGGGCAGTCAGGGACTGGTGGCGCTGCGTGAGCAGGGGAGCGACCTACCCGAGGGTCAGTGGTCGCTACCTCTGCCTCGCAGCGGCCGCCATTTAAGGGTAGCCGGGGAGGAGGGGTCAGCTGGGAGGCGGGAGGCGGGCGGGCGGGGGAATCTGGAGGCGGGAAAAAGAAAAAAGCAGCGAAAAAGGCGGCAAAAGAACGGCGGCAAAAAACGGTGAGAAGGCCAGGTAAAACTCTAAAGGGAGGGGCTGAGGATGAGGAAGAACGGCAGGAGGGGGCACACGGCACTCAGGGGGACACGCACAGGATACACGGGAAAAAAGGAGGATTCCGGTCAGTCAGTCAGCACAAGCACTCGGGGTACACGGGTAAAGAGGGGGCACACTCGCACACACTCACAGGATGAGAACGGTGAGGAGGGCAGTCAGGGACTGGTGGCGCTGCGTGAGCAGGGGAGCGACCTACCCGAGGATCAGTGGTCGCTACCTCTGCCTCGCAGCGGCCGCCATTTAAGGGTAGCCATGGAGGAGGGGTCAGCTGGGAGGCGGGAGGCGGGCGGGCGGGGGAATCTGGAGGCGGGAAAAAGAAAAAAGCAGCGAAAAAGGCGGCAAAAGAACGGCGGCAAAAAACGTCGAGAAGGCCAGGTAAAACTCTAAAGGGAGGGGCTGAGGATGAGGAAGAACGGCAGGAGGGGGCACACGGCACTCAGGGGGACACGCACGGGATACACGGGAAAAAAGGAGGATTCCGGTCAGTCAGTCAGCACAAGCACTCGGGGTACACGGGTAAAGAGGGGGCACACTCGCACACACTCACAGGATGAGAACGGTGAGGAGGGCAGTCAGGGACTGGTGGCGCTGCGTGAGCAGGGGAGCGACCTACCCGAGGGTCAGTGGTCGCTACCTCTGCCTCGCAGCGGCCGCCATTTAAGGGTAGGCGGGGCGGAGGGGCCAGCTGGGAGGCGGGAGGCGGGCGGGCGGGGGAATCTGGAGGCGGGAAAAAGAAAAAAGCAGCGAAAAAGGCGGCAAAAGAATGGCGGCAAAAAACGGCGAGAAGGCCAGGTAAAACTCTAAAGGGAGGGGCTGAGGATGAGGAAGAACGGCAGGAGGGGGCACACGGCACTCAGGGGGACACGCACGGGATACACGGGAAAAAAGGAGGATTCCGGTCAGTCAGTCAGCACAAGCACTCGGGGTACACGGGTAAAGAGGGGGCACACTCGCACACACTCACAGGATGAGAACGGTGAGGAGGGCAGTCAGGGACTGGTGGCGCTGCGTGAGCAGGGGAGCGAACTACCCGAGGGTCAGTGGTCGCTAGCTCTGCCTCGCAGCGGCCGCCATTTAAGGGTAGCCGGGGAGGAGGGGTCAGATGGGAGGCAGGAGGCGGGCGGGGGAATCTGGAGGCGGGAAAAAGAAAAAAGCAGCGAAAAAGGCGGCAAAAGAACGGCGGCAAAAAACGTCGAGAAGGCCAGGTAAAACTCTAAAGGGAGGGGCTGAGGATGAGGAAGAACGGCAGGAGGGGGCACACGGCACTCAGGGGGACACGCACGGGATACACAGGAAAAAAGGAGGATTCCGGTCAGTCAGTCAGCACAAGCACTCGGGGTACACGGGTAAAGAGGGGGCACACTCGCACACACTCACAGGATGAGAACGGTGAGGAGGGCAGTCAGGGACTGGTGGCGCTGCGTGAGCAGGAGAGCGACCTACCCGAGGGTCAGTGGTCACCATCCAGTGGCAGCTTCTTTGCACCCACAGCTGGCATTTCCTGGGCATCTGCCCACTCCCGACTTGATCGTGACTCTTGGACTTGGTCCCCTTGTTCCACAGGTACTCTCGTCAGGAAATCCATTGTTGTTGCATTGCTGGTGTTGGTCTTCCTTGCAGAATTCCCCTATCACAACTTCTGTGCTCTCTGGGGAATATAGGTGCACTTTACACCCACTTTTCAGGGTCTTGGGGTGGGCTATTTTTCTAACCCTCACTCTTTCCTTAGAGTCCCAGCAACCCTCTACACGGTCACATAGGTTTGGGGTCCATTCGTGGTTCGCATTCCACTCTAGAGTATATGGTTTGTGTTGCCCCTGTACCTATGTGCTCTCATTGCAACCTATTGTGACTATACATTGTTTGTACTGTTTTCTATTGCTATTACTGCATATTTTTGGTATTGTGTACATATATCTTGTGTATATTTGCTATCCTCATACTGAGGGTACTCACTGAGATACTTTGGCATATTGTCATAAAAATAAAGTACCTTTATTTTTAGTATATCTGTGTATTGTGTTTTCTTATGATATCGTGCATATGACACCAGTGGTATAGTAGGAGCTTTACATGCCTCCTAGTTCAGCCTAAGCTGCTCTGCTAAGCTACCTTTTCTATCAGCCTAAGCTGCTAGACACATCTTCTACACTAATAAAGGATACCTGGACCTGGTGCAGAGTGTAAGTACCCCTTGGTACCCGCTACAAACCAGGCCAGCCTCCTACAACTTCTCAGCACAATAAATGCACACTGATGCGAGTGTACATTTTATTGTAACATACACCCCAGAGGGCACCTTAGAGGTGCCCCCTGAAACCTTAACTGACTATCCGTGTAGGCTGACTAGTTTTAGCAGCCTGCCACACACCAGACATGTTGCTGGCCACATGGGGAGAGTACCTTTGTCACTCTGTGGCTAGTAACAAAGCCTGTATTGGGTGGAGGTGCTTCACACCACCCCCTGCAGGAACTGTAAAACCTGGCGGTGAGCCTCAAAGGCTCACCCCCTTTGTTACAGCACCCCAGGGCACTCCAGCTAGTGGAGTTGCCTGCCCCCTCCGGCCACGGCCCCACTTTTGGCGGCAAGGCCAGAGGAGATAATGAGAAAAACAAGGAGGAGTCACTGGCCAGTCAGGACAGCCCCTAAGGTGTCCTGAGCTGAGGTGACTAACTTTTAGAAATCCTCCATCTTGCAGATGGAGGATTCCCCCAATAGGATTAGGGATGAGCCCCCCTCCCCTCAGGGAGGAGGCACAAAGAGGGTGTAGCCACCCTCAGGGCTAGTAGCCATTGGCTACTAACCCCCCAGACCTAAACACACCCCTAAATTCAGTATTTAGGGGCTCCCCAGAACCTAGGAACTCAGATTCCTGCAACCTAAGAAGAAGAGGACTGCTAAGCTGAAAAACCCTGCAGAGAAGACGGAGGCACCAACTGCTTTGGCCCCAGCTCTACCGGCCTGTCTCCCCACTTCTAAAGACACTGCTCCAGCGACGCTCTCCACAGGGACCAGCGACCTCTGAAGCCTCAGAGGACTGCCCTGCATCTAGAAGGACCAAGAACTCCAGAGGACAGTGGCTCTGTTCACCAAAGACTGCAACTTTGCAACAAAGAAGCAACTTTGAAACAACTTGCGTTTCCCGCCTGAAGCGTGAGACTTGACACTCTGCACCCGACGCCCCCGGCTCGACTTGTGGAGAACAATCACTTCAGGGAGGACTCCCCGGCGACTGCGAGACCATGACTAGCCAGAGTTGCCCTCCCGACCCCCCACAGCGACGCCTGCAGAGGGAATCCCAAGGCTTCCCCTGACCACGACTGCCTGCTTCTAAGATCCGACGCCTGGTAAAGAATCTGCACCCACAGCCCCCAAGGCCTGAAGGATCCGACCTCCAGTGCAGGAGCGACCCCCAGGTGGCCCTCTCCCTTGCCCAGGTGGTGGCTACCCCGAGGAGCCCCCCCTTGCCTGCCTGCATCGCTGAAGAGACCCCTTGGTCTCCCATTGATTTCAAATACAAACCTGATGCTCGTTTACACACTGCACCCGGCCGCCCCCGTGCCGCTGAGGGTGTACTTTCTGTGTGGACTTGTGTCCCCCCCAGTGCCCTACAAAACCCCCCTGGTCTGCCCTCCAAAGACGCGGGTACTTACCTGCTGGCAGACTGGAGCCGGGGCACCCCCTTCTCCATTGAAGCCTATGCGTTTTGGGCACCACTTTGACCTCTGTACCTGACCGGCACTGAGCTGCTGGTGTGGTACCTTGGGGTTGCTCTGAACCCCCAACGGTGGGCTACCTTGGACCCAAACTTGAACCCGTAGGTGGTTTACTTACCTGCAAAAACTAACAAACTCTTACTCCCCCCAGGAACTGTTGAAAATTGCACTGTGTCTATTTTTTAAATAGCTATATGTGATTTATGTGAAAACTGTATATGCTGTTTTGCTAATTCAAAGTTCCTAAAGTACCTACCTGCAATACCTTTCATTTGAAGTATTACATGTAAATCTTGAACCTGTGGTTCTTAAAATAAACTAAGAAAATATATTTTTCTATGCAAAAACCTATTGGCCTGGAATTGTCTCTGAGTGTGTGTTCCTCATTTATTGCTTGTGTATGTACAACAAATGCTTAACACTACTCCTCTGATAAGCCTACTGCTCGACCACACTACCACAAAATAGAGCATTAGAATTATCTATTTTTGCCACTATCTTACCTCTAAGGGGAACCCTTGGACTCTGTGCATACTATTCCTTACTTTGAAATAGTACATACAGAACCAACTTCCTACATTGGGGATCAGCAGTGGGGTACAAGACTTTGCATTTGCTGGACTACTCAGCCAATACCTGATCACACAACTAAATTCCCAAAATTGTCATTAGAAACAGATTTTTGAAATTTGAGCTATTTTTCTAAATTTTTTAAAGTCCTGCTAGGGCCTTGTGTTAGTCCCTGTTAGCATTTCTTTTAGAGTTTAAAAGTTTTGTGAAAGTTTGAATTAAGTTCTAGAGATAGTTTTAGATTCTTAAAAAGTATTCCAACTTTTAGAAACATAGGGGGTCATTCTGACCTCGGCGGTAAAAGGCGCTTACCGCCGGTCAGAACACTGCCGCGGTCGCGGTAAACCGCCACTGTCATTCTGACCCGCAACTGGCAACCCGCCAAAAACCCGACATCAACAAAAGGCCGCCACAGCAACGGCCAGCGAAAAACTGGCGATGACCAAACCTCCACCGTCACGCCAACAGAAATACGCCCATGCCATTCCGACCCACAAATCCCCGCAGCGGTCTTTCAACCGCGGTATTCCATTGGCGGTACACACTGCTGCGCTCAAAATACACACACATATACAAAACACAGCCACATTGGACAATTCAAAATACACACACCTGAGACACATACACACACCACTCCCACACACCCAATTAAATATAAAACACACACCCACATCACCCATAAACCCTTACGACCACAATTGCGACTGAAGGACAGAGATAGACAGCACAGAATAGAGTAGACCATCACACAGAGGCAAATCACAACATCACCCACACAATATCCACGCACAAAACACCATACACCACCACACTCACCACACTCTACAACACATACACCACCCCTCACCTCATCCACACCACCCCATGGCACCCCAAAGACACCCCAGGTTCTCTGACGCAGAACTCAGAGTCATGGTGGAGGAAATAGTTCGGGTAGAGCCCCAGCTCTTCGGGACACAGGTGCAGCACACCACCATTGCCAGGAAGATGGAGCTATGGCAAAGAATAGTGGACAGGGTCAACGCTGTGGGACAGCATCCACGGAATTGGGACGACATCAGGAAGCGGTGGAACGACCTACGGGGGAAGGTGCGTTCCATGGTATCAAGGCACAACATCGCGGTGCAGAAGACTGGCGGCGGACCCCCACCTACTCCCCCAGAATTCACAGCATGGGAGGAGGAAGTCTTGCACATCCTGCATCCTGAGGGCCTCGCAGGAGTAGGCGGAGGAATGGACTCTGGTAAGTCAAATCTTCACTACTTCATTCCCCCCACCCCACCTGCATGCCAAATCATACCCCCACCCTCACCCCCATCACACCAACTCCTTGCAAATGGCTCACCATCACAACCCACCCATCCCAAAACCTAGCCCTGCATGCGTCCACAAAGCATGGACACCCATCACCAAAGCATGCCCACTGCACATACCTATCTCCCACACAAGCCACCGTCACAAAAGCCCCCACAAGGGAATGCCAGCACTGGGGTACACGGCCACCCACCCATTACACGAAATGGCACACACAGAAGCAATAACCATACTCTTATACCCCTGCAGGACCCGAACGCCACCACACCGCCCAGGAGGGTCCAGAGATGTCCATCCCACCCCCAGAAGAGGCCCCCAGTGATGACAGCAGCTCTGTCTCCCTGGACCCAGATGACCAGCCCGGCCCATCGGGGACCTCGGGACAGTCGGTTCCCCACAGACAGCCACAGGCTACAGCAGACCTAACCCCCTCTGGGAACACCAGCACAGCTCCCACCCAGCGGGCCCATGCCTCTGTCTCCAGGACACGTCAATCAGCGGTGTGTCCACCACTACAGGGCACCCAGGTTGACCCACCACCCCAACAACAACAGGGACCTGGGGGCAGTGGTAGTGGGCACACGGTCCAGGGGACAGAGGCCCAGGGAAACAGGGGAACTGGGAGGGCTGCTGTGCGACAGGGGGGGGACAGGCCCAGGGAACCGACTCTCCAAGAGGCCCTCTCCTCCATCATGGGAGCATACCACCGCTCCCAGGAGACGATGGCTACGGTACTGGCCAGGTTCCAGGAGATCCAGGTACTGCAGGAGTAACAGTACATGGGGTTCAGAGAGGAACTGAGAAACATTAGTTCCGCAATGGGGACCATCGTCATGGCCCTTAACCAGATAGTCACCACATTGCGGGACCATGTGGCACCACAAAGGGCCCCTGTCACTAGCATGGACCCAGACCAGGCTACCACCTCCGCCGGCGCTAGTGGACAGGAGGCCCCCACACAACGACAGGCCACCAGAACCCCACCTCCTGCAGAAGAAGAACCACCCCGAAAGCGGTACCTGAGATCTCAGAAGAAGACAGAGTAGGATGCCAAGACTCCCGCCAGCAAACGATACCCCCTGATGTCATCCCACTGTCCCACATTGTCACCTTGTCCAAACTTAAACTGCCCCTGCTCCATCCTTCCACAGGCATATGGACAATGCACCTGTGAGACTGAAAACTGGACTCTGCCATGGACATTACTCCACCATCACCCATCACCGTTTTACAATCATGTCCCTAAATTTAGCACTTTAATAAAATCACTTATTGCACTTAAAAAATCTGGAGTCTGCTTGTATTTTGAACAAATGTATTAGACATAACGGTGCCAAAATGTTCAGTTACATTGTGATGACAACATACCACTGTCACACAGCTGTAGTCCATGGGCAAACAAAGCAGAGGTCACGCAGTGGGGCCCACAGCTCTGAAAACGGAAGGGAAAGTCACAACTCAGTTAACAGGAACTGGGGGGAAACACATACAGTAGAGAGGCAGGAGACTTTAAGTAAATGTAAAATGGCGGGGTTGATTCGTACCTGTGTGCTACTGAAAATACTGTTGTATCACTGTGTCCCTGTTGTCTGTGTCGTCCCCGTCGTCTTCCTCCTCTTCACTCTCCACAGGCTCCACAGCTGCTACAACACCACCATCTGGACCATCCTCCTGCAGGAAAGCACCTGGCGTCGCAAAGCCAGGTTGTGAAGCATACAGCAGGCCACGATGATATGGCACACCTTCTTCGGTGAGTACATTAGGGATCCACCTGTCGTATGCAGGCACCTAAACCTGGCCTTCAGGAGGCCGAAGGTCCGCTCGATCACCCTCCTAGTACGCCCATGGGCCTCATTGTACCGTTCCTCTGCCCTTGTCCTGGGATTCCTCACTGGGGTCAGTAGCCACGACAGGTTGGGGTAACCAGAGTCACCAATTAGCCACACACGGTGTCTCTGTAGCTGTTCCATCACATAAGGGATGCTGCTATTTCGCATGATGTACGCGTCATGCACTGACCCAGGGAACTTGGCATTTACATGGGAGATGTACTGGTCAGCCAAACAGACCACCTGGACATTCATCGAATTATAACTTTTTCGGTTCCTGTACACCTGCTCATTTTCACTGGGGGGAACCAAAGCCACATGGGTCCCATCAATGGCACCAATGATGTTGGGGATATGTCCAAGGGCATATAAATCACCCTTCACTGTAGCCAAATCGCCCACCTCAGGGAAAACAATGTAGCTCCGCATGTATTTCATCAGGGAAGACAAAACTCTGGACAAAACCTTAGAAAACATAGGCTGAGACATCCCTGATGATATGGCCACTGTTGTTTGGAATGATCCACTTGCCAAAAAATGGAGTACTGACAGAACCTGCACCAGAGGGGGAATCCCTGTGGGTTGGCGAATGGGGTACATCAGGTCTGGCTCCAGCTGGGCACACAGTTCCTGTATTGTGGCTCGGTCAAGTCTGTATGTCAGTATGACATGTCTTTCTTCCATTGTCGACAGGTCCACCAGCGGTCTGTACACGGGAACATTCCTCCATCTCCTCGCAAGTCCCAGCGGACGGTGCCTAGGAAGGACAACATGGAGCACAGAGTCAAGCAACCCACAGGTACGTAACCACAGCTTGCACAGAACACGATTCGCTATGCATTGAATGGCATGTATGAGTGGCAATGCAAGGCCTAGGCCTGTGTGACGCAGTAGAAATTAAGCCATGTGGGCCCTTGAAATGGCGGCTGCCTGACCTGTGAAGTGTGACAATGGGATGTGAGGTCAATGCGCTGGCGTGGCACACCGTGGCGGTTGGTGGTCGAAGACCGCAGCGCAAAGCAGCATTGGTTAACATTGAACCCTATGGGTCTCAGGAGCCAATGACGATGTGCGCCGGCGGTCGCGGTACGCACTGCCGCGGTACGCACCGCCACGGGCGTGACCGCCATTTCCTATCTGCTTAATCACTCGAGACCTGATCATCCACAGGAGAGGACCTATACTGCAAGTGCTGCTGTCACCTAGGTCTGGAAGAGACTATGGCTGCTGCGACTGTGGAAAGGGCCCCTGCCTTCACATCTGAGGAATTGGAGAAACTTGTTGATGGGGTCCTCCCCCAGTATGCGCTACTCTACGGTCCTCCAGACCAACAGGTAAGTACACTGGGACCATGCTTTGTGGGCAATACCTGGGTTGAGTGGGGTGGATGAAAGATGGTGGGGAGGGGAGCGAATGAGGCATGCATCGCACGACAGATGAGAGCATGTGCCATATGGCAAGGGTGGGGAGGGGGGCCACTCACATCGACCATGCAGAAAATTATGATATTTATTTTCCCACCCTGTCCATGTCACATAGGTCAGCGCCCATCAGAAGATCGACATTTGGCGTGCCATCGCCAAGGACGTCCGGACCCTGGGGGTCCACAACAGACGGGGCACCCACTGCCGAAAGAGGTGGGAGGACATCCGCCACGGGAGCAGAAAGACCGCAGAGGCTCTGCTGGGGATGGCCTCCCAACCTAGGAGGGGTGCCACATGGCAATTGACCCCCCTGATGTCCCGGATCCTGGCGGTGGCCTACCCCGATTTGGATGGGCGCGTGAGGACATCACAGCAGACACAAGGGGGTGAGTACCAGCACATTCTGCTATATTAGCGCACAGTGGAGGTGTCTGGGTGGGGGTGGAGGGCTGTGGGTATCTCAAGGCCAGGGCGATTTCTGTAGGCTAGGCCCCTCCGTAAGGCATGGCCCTGTGCCCCCGCCCCCCACCTCTGTAGGGTGCTAAGTACAGCTATCCATGGCCCTGGGGCACCTATGAGTGCAGTTGTCGTCCATAGGCTTGTAGGCCAAGTCACAATAATTGAGTAGTGTACACCGAGTGCGCGGCGTAGTGCAGGGGGCTTCTGTGTCTGTCCTCTCTGCCAACGGTGTCGCCAATGCATGCACTCAACATGTCATTCTTTCTCCCCCCACCCCCTTTTTTTTGGTCTTCCTGTTCATGTGTGCATTAGCATCATCAGGCGGAGGAAAAGTGACATCGGAGCACGAGGGAGCTGCATCTCACATGGCCCCGGAGGGCCATGCAACCAACTCCGAGATCACCAGTGAGACGGAGGGCGAGGGGAGCTCCACAACGGGGACCCGTGGAGACATCAGCGACACAGACACGTCCTCGGAAGGGAGCTCCCTTGTGGTGGCGGCAACATCAGTGCCCACCGCAACAACAGGTACATCCGCCACCCTGCGCGCCAGCTCCGCCCTCCCAGCAGCCCCTCAGTGTCCGCCCCGTGCCCGCTCAGCCAGGAAGGCGGGCATCTCCTTCACCCCAGGCACCTCGGGCCCTGCCCCAGTTACCCCTGCTGCCCTCAGTGAGGAGATCATTGACCTCCTCCAGACGCTCATTGTAGGGCAGTCTACCCTTTTGAATGCCATCCAGGGTGTAGAAAGGGAGGTGCACCGGAGCAATGCATACCTGGAGGGCATTCATTCAGGTCAGGCTGCCCATCAGCGATCGTTCAACGCTCTGGCCTCAGCACTGACGGCAGCCATTGTCCCTGTCTCCTGCCTCCCCCCTCCAATTTCCTCATCCCAGTCCCACTCCCCTGTTCCTCTGCCTATCCCAGCCACACCTACAGACCAGCCTGCACACACATCAACACCCAAGGGCAGCTCATCCAGACATAAGCACCACAGATCACACAAGCATTCACACAAGCAACATCCACATGCCAACAGCCACTGCCTCCTCTGTGTCCCCCTCCTCCTCGTCTCCCTCCTCCCTCCCTGTGACGTCTCCACTCACACCTGCATGCACACCACCATCAGCCAGTACGTCCATCACCAGCACACCCATTAGGACACTCCGCACACGTGCAGTCACCACCCCACTGCCATTTACACGTCCCCTGTGTCCTCTCCCAGTGTGTCTGTCACCCCCTTTTCCAAACCACACAAACGCAGGCAGCCACCCACCCAACAGCCATCCACCTCACGACAGCCTCCGTCACAAGCACCTGCACCCAAAAACACCAGACTTGACTCTCCTACAACCACATCCTCTTCCTCCACTCCCATACCCACTGCACCTACCCTTCCCACTGCTCCTAAAAAGTTTTTCCTCTCCAAAATTAACCTCTTTGCCTCACCTGACCCACCCCCTCCATCTCGTAAGAGTCCAAACAGCACCTCAGCCACCACAAGCCCTGCACCTACAAGGACCATAGTCCAGGGCTATTGGAGTCCACCAGCTTCTAGGGCAGCAACATCGGCCAGCAGCAAGGGGACAGCCAGCCCACCCCCTGGGAAAAAAACTAAAAAAGGGAAGGCCCGGCGCGAGAGGCCAGAGACTGCAGCCCCCAAAGGCACTACCCTGCCACCGTCACCTGGCACATCCACAAAGGGAGGCAAGGGCCCCAGAGAATCGGCGAAGGAGGGCAAGGGCAGCAGGGCGGACAAGTCTGGCAGCAGGCGAGCCCCATTTTGGGTGTGAAGGAGGACACCCACGGGCCCAGGACTCCAGCACAGGAGGGCCCCGCAAGCGAAGGTCGGATGGCTACTGAGCGGAAAATATTGGCCCAATCTGGTTCCCTGGGAACACATGTCAAGCACCGCCGAACAGGGCCCCGCCGTGACAAGCACCGCTGAACAGGGCCCCGCCGTGACAAGCACCGCTGAACAGGGCCCCGCCGTGGCAAGCACCGCTGAACAGGGCCCCGCCGTTACAAGCACCGCTGAACAGGGCCCCGCCGTGACAATCACCGCTGAACAGGGCCCCGCCGTGACAAGCACCGCTGAACAGGGCCCTTCCTGTCAAGAACCGCTCCGCTGGGCCCTTCTGTCAAGCAACGCTCCGCTGGGCCCTTCAACTCAAGCACCGCTCCGCTGGGCCCTTCCTGTCAAGCACCGCTCCGCTGGGCCCTTCAACTCAAGCACCGCTCCGCTGGGCCCTTCAACTCAAGCACCGATCCGCTGGGCCCTTCATCTCAAGCACCGCTCCGCTAGGCCCTTCCTGTCAAGCACCACTCCGCTGGGCACTTCCTGTCAAGCACCGCTCCGCTGGGCCCTTCAACTCAAGCACCGCTCCGCTGGGCACTGCCGTCTCTGCACCGCTCCGCTGGGCACTTCCTGTCAAGCACCGCTCCGCTGGGCCCTTCATCTCAAGCACCGCTCCGCTGGGCACCGCCGTCTCTGCACCGCTCCGCTGGGCACTTCCTGTCAAGCACCGCTCCGCTGGGCCCTTCCTGTCAAGCACCGCTCCGCTGGGCCCTTCCTGTCAAGCACCGCTCCGCTGGGCACTTCCTGTCAAGCACCGCTCCGCTGGGCCCTTCAACTCAAGCACCGCTCCGCTGGGCACCGCCGTCTCTGCACCGCTCCGCTGGGCACTTCCTGTCAAGCACCGCTCCGCTGGGCCCTTCATCTCAAGCACCGTTCCGCTGGGCCCTTCATCTCAAGCACCGCTGGCCCATTGGCAGGGCCGGATCTGTGTCGGCCAGGGCTTCACGAAGCACTCTGGGCACCATGCCTCCTCCAGAACCAGTGGAGTCTGTAATCCACTTGATGGACTGTGGCTTTGCACTCCCCAGGATGGTACAGTGGGCAACCCACCCACTGTAGAGACTTGTGAGACTGTGGCTTTGCACTTCCCAGGATGTTACAGTGGGCAACCCACCCACTGTAGAGACTTGTGAGACTGTGGCTTTGCACTCCCCAGGATGGTACAGTGGGCATGGAGGCCCCTCGTGGATCTGGCGTCGTGGACTCAACAGGCTGAGGTGCCCCCCCTTCCCTTCCCCCTGAGGTGCCTGTAGTTTTACTATCTGATGCCCCTGCAGTGTTCTCTCCAATGGAATCGGGTCTCGTGTGTGGGCTTTGCCCATGTGTTTAGGACCATTGGCCCACGAACAATGGATGATAGCCAATATGGGCCGGACTTTTGACCTATGTATATATTGTTCATGATGTAATATATTTTATTTATATATTTCATATTTCACTTAACTTCAATTATGCTATAATATACTTCATTTTTAATGATCATTTCTTTTTGTCTTTGCATTCTTCCGGGGGGTTTGGGGGGGTATCACTCTGACTTGTTGCTCTGAATTGATGTGTGTGTTGTAGTGGGTGAGGGTGGGGGTGGGTGTGTGGCGTATGTGTGTCCCCGTAATTTTTTGCCTACCCCCTCCCCTGTGTCGTAGGTGCAGTACTCACTGTTGTCTTCTGCGCCGGCGTTCGTGCTCCTGGTAGAGGAGCAGGAAGACAATGGCTGGGAGGATGTGTAGTTCCGGTTCCATGCTGTCCAGATTCCTCGTGGAGTGTGTAGAGGTGAGCGTTTTCCCGTTCGTAGTCTGTTTCCGCCGTGTTTTTATCAGCGGGTCTCCCGCCCCGGAAAAGGTGGCGGATTGGTGAGTTGTGATAGGGTGGGCGGTACATTGTCTGCCGCCAGTCTGTTGGCGGTGTCCGCCGCACTGCTTGTCTGTCCCGCCGTGGCGGTCGGAGTGTTAAAGTGGCGGGCTGTGTTGGCGGTTCCCGCCAGGGTCGGAATTCCATTTTTTGGGCCGTCTGACTGTTTGCGGGTTGGCCGCCGCTTTAACACCGACCGCCAGGGTTGGAATGACCCCCATAATGTCTAATGCAGAAGAGAGTGTGATGGAACTCGACCTCACACCTTACCTCCATCTTAGAATGAGGGAGTTAAGGTCTCTCTGCAAATTAAAAAATATTAAAGCTGGTTTAAACCCTACCAAACTACAGCTCCAGGATCTGTTGGCAGAGTTTGCCAAAGACAACCCCTCTGAGGATGACCTCCTAGAGGAAGAAACTGGTGATGTGGAGGAAGTCCCACCTCCAGTCCTAGTTAGGGAGAACAGGGCCCCTCAAGCCCTGTCTCCAACTGTGTTAGTCAGAGATGCTGTTTCCCTCACAGGAGGGTCCAGCACATCTGGAAACATTGAGGACAGCCTCAATGAAGATGACCTCCTGCAAGCCAGGATGGCCAAAAGATTGGCTTTAGAGAGACAGCTCCTAGCCATAGAAAGGGAAAGACAAGAGATGGGTTTTGGCCCCATCCATGGTGGCAGCAACATAAATAGGGTCAGAGATTCTCCTGACATGTTGAAAATCCCAAAAGGGATTGTAACTAAATATGAGGATGGTGATGACATCACCAAATGGTTCACAGCTTTTGAGAGGGCTTGTGCAACCAGAAAAGTAAACAGATCTCACTGGGGTGCTCTCCTTTGGGAAATGTTCACTGGAAAGTGTAGGGATAGACTCCTCACACTCTCTGGAAAAGATGAAGAATCCTATGACCTCATGAAGGCTACCCTGATTGAGAGCTTTGGATTCTCCACTGAGGAGTATAGAATTAGGTTCAGGGGGGCTCAAAAGTCCTCGAGCCAGACCTGGGTTGATTTTGTTGACTACTCAGTAAAAACACTGGATGGTTGGATTCAAGGCAGTTGTGTAAATGATTATGATGGGCTGTACAATTTATTTGTGAAAGAACACCTATTAAGTAATTGTTCAAATGATAAACTGCATCAGCATCTGGTAGACCTAGGACCAATTTCTCCCCAAGAATTGGGAAAGAAGGTAGACCATTGGGTCAAGACTAGGGTGACCAAGACTTCCACAGGGGGTGACCAAAAGAAAGGGGTCACAAAGCCTCCCCAGGGGAAGAGTGTTGAGACATTCAAAGGGAAAAATAGTAAAGAGTCTTCTACAGGCCCCCAAAAAACCTGCACAGGAGGGTGGGCCCAGAGCCTCTTCACAATCCAATTTTGGGTACAAGGGTAAAAACTTTGATCCCAAAAAGGCCTGGTGTCGTAGCTGTAATCAGCCTGGACACGAAACTGGAAACAAGGCCTGTCCCAAGAAAAATTCCACTTCTAACTCTACTCCAGCTAACACTGGAATGGCTAGTCTCCAAGTGGGATCAACAGTGTGCCCAGAGCAAATCAGGTGTCACACTGAAGCTACATTAGTCTCTGAGGTGGGGTGGATTTAGCCACACTGGCTGCCTGGCCCCCTAACATGCAAAAATACAGGCAGCAGCTCTTAATTAATGGGACAAGTGTAAAAGGCCTGAGGGATACAGGTGCCAGTGTCACCATGGTGACATAGAAACTGGTTTCCCCAGGTCAATACCTGGCTGGACAAACTTATCCAGTCACCAACGCTGACAATCAGACTAAAGTACATCCCATGGCTATGGTAACTTTAGAGTGAGGAGGGGTCAATGGCCTGAAACAGGTGGTGGTCTCCTCAAATATCCCTGTAGACTGTTTGCTTGGAAATGACCTGGAGTCCTCAGCATGGGCTGAGGTAGAACTGAAAACCCATGCAGCCATGCTGGGTATCCCTGAACTGGTGTGTGTCAAGACAAGGGCACAGTGCAAGGCTCAGGGTGAAAAAGTGGTGTTGGAGCCTGAAAAAAGTGCCCAACCTACCAAGAGAAAAGGAAAGACAACTGGGGAACCAGTTGCAACACAACAAGAAAAAGAGAACCTCTCTTCTCAGGAAGAAGTTCGGCCCTTTGAGGGAACTGAGCCTATGGAGTTAGGACCTTATCAGGTTGAGCTCCTGGGCCCAGGGGGACCCTCAAGGGAACAGTTGTGTAAGGGACAAGAAACCTGTCCCTCTCTTGAAGGCCTTAGGCAGCAAGCTGCTGAAGAGTCCAATGGAAAGAAAGCAGGAACACATAGGGTCTATTGAGAAGATGGACTCCTTTACACTGAGGCAAGAGATCCCAAACCTGGTGCCACTAGGAGAGTGGTAGTGCCTCAAGCGTTTAGGGAGTTTATTCTAACCTTAGCCCATGATATTCCTTTTGCTGGGCATTTGGGACAGACCAAGACGTGGGAGAGACTAGTCAACCACTTCTATTGGCCCAACATGTCCCAGAAGGTCAAGGAGTTTTGTGTCTCCTGTGCCACCTGTCAAGCCAGTGGTAAGACAGGTGGACACCCAAAGGCCCCCCCCATTCCATTTCCAGTGGTGGGGGTCCCCTTTGAAAGAGTGGGTGTGGACATAGTGGGTCCACTTGAACCTCCCACAGCCTCAGGGACCCTGTACATACTAGTAGTAGTGGATCATGCTACTAGATACCCTGAAGCAATTCCCCTTAGGTCGACTACTGCCCCTGCAGTAGCCAAGACACTCATTGGCATTTTTACCAGAGTGGGTTTTCCTAAGGAGGTGGTGTCTGACAGAGGTACCAACTTTATGTCAGCATACCTGAAACACATGTGGAATGAGTGTGGGGTGACTTACAAATTCACCACACCATACCATCCACAAACCAATGGCCTTGTTGAGAGATTCAACAAAACATTGAAAGGCATGATCATGGGGCTCCCTGAAAAACTCAAAAGGAGATGGGATGTCCTCTTGCCATGTCTGCTTTTCGCTTACAGAGAGGTGCCTCAGAAGGGAGTAGGGTTTTCCCCCTATGAACCTCTGTTTGGCCACCCTGTAAGGGGACCACTAGCTCTTGTGAAAGAAGGCTGGGAGAGACCTCTTCATGAGCCTAAGCAAGATATAGTGGACTATGTACTTGGCCTACGTTCAAGGATGGCAGAGTACATGGAAAAGGCAAGCAAAAACCTTGAGGCCAGCCAACAGCTCCAGAAGTTTTGGTATGACCAAAAGGCTGCAATGGTTGAATTTCAGCTAGGGCAGAAAGTCTGGGTTTTGGAGCCACAGGCCAGGGCACTTCAGGACAGATGGAGTGGTCCTTACCCACTGCTAGAAAAGAAGAGTCAGGTCACCTACCTGGTGAACCTAAGTACTAGAGGGACCCCCAAGAGGGTGATCCATGTGAACCGCCTCAAGCTCTTCCATGACAGGGCTGATGTGAATCTGTTGATGGTAACAGATGAGGACCAGGAAGCTGAGAGTGAACCTCTCCCTGATCTCCTCTCCACAGACCCTAAAGATGGATTGATCTATTCAGACACCCTCTCTGGCCAACAGCAATCTGACTGCAGGAAGGTCCTGCAACAGTTTGCTGAACTCTTTTCCCTAACCCCTGGTCAGACACACCTGTGTACCCATGATGTGGACACAGGAGACAGCATGCCTGTCAAAAACAACATTTTCAGACAGTCTGACCAAGTTAAGGAAAGCATCAAAGTGGAAGTCCACAAGATGCTGGAATTGGGAGTCATTGAGCACTCTGACAGCCCCTGGGCTAGCCCAGTGGTCTTGGTCCCCAAACCTCACACCAAGGATGGAAAGAGAGAGATGAGGTTTTGTGTGGACTACAGAGGACTTAATTCTGTCACCAAGACAGATGCCCATCCCATTCCAAGAGCAGATGAACTCATTGACAAATTAGGTGCTGCCAAATTCTTAAGTACCTTTGACTTAACAGCAAGGTACTGGCAAATCAAAATGGCACCAGGAGCAAAAGAAAATACAGCATTCTCCACACCTGATGGGCATTATCAGTTTACTGTTATGCCCTTTGGTTTAAAGAATGCCCCTGCCACCTTCCAAAGGTTGGTGAATCAAGTCCTTGCTGGCTTGGAGTCCTTTAGTGCAGCTTATCTTGGCGATATTGCTGTCTTTAGCTCCAGCTGGCAGGATCACCAGGTCCACCTGAAGAAGGTTTTGAAGGCTCTGCAATCAGCAGGCCTCTCTATCAAGGCATCCAAATGCCAGATAGGGCAGGGAACTGTGGTTTACTTGGGTCACCTTGTAGGTGGAGGCCGAGTTCAGCCACTCCAGCCTAAGATCCAGAATATTCTGGACTGGGCAGCTCTAAAACCCAGACTCAAGTCAGGGCATTCCTTTGCTTGACTGGGTACTACAGGAGGTTTGTGAAGAGATATGGATCTATAGTGACAGCCCTCACAGAACGTACCTCCAAGAAAATGCCCAAGAAAGTAAACTGGACTGTAGAATGCCAACAGGCCTTTGACACCCTGAAACAAGCAACGTGCACAGCACCAGTTCTAAAAGCTCCAGATTACTCCAAGCAGTTCATTGTTCAGACAGATGCCTCTGAACATGGGATAGGGGCAGTTTTGTCCCAAACAAATGATGATGGCCTTGACCAGCCTGTTGCTTTCATTAGCAGGAGGTTACTTCCCAGGGAGCAGCTTTGGAGTGCCATTGAGAGGGAGGCCTTTGCTGTGGTTTGGTCCCTGAAGAAGCTGAGACCATACCTCTTTGGTACTCACTTTGTAGTTCAAACTGACCACAGACCTATCAGATGTCTGATGCAAATGAAAGGTGAAAATCCAAAACTGTTGAGGTGGTCCATCTCCCTACAGGGAATGGACTTTATAGTGGAACACAGACCTGGGACTGCCCATGCCACTGCAGATGGCCTTTCCAGGTTCTTCCACTTAGAAAATGAAGACTCTCTTGGGAAAGGTTAGTCTCATCCTCTTTCGTTTTGGGGGGGGGGGGATTGTGTAAGGAAATGCCTCCTTGGCATGGTTACCCCCTGACTTTTTGCCTTTGCTGATGCTAAGTTTGGATTTGAAAGTGTGCTGAGGCCTGCTAACTAGGCCCCAGCACCAGTGTTCGTTCCCTAACCTGTACTTTTGTTTCCAAAATTGGCACACCATGGCATCCAGGTAAATCCCTTGTAACTGGTACCCCTGGTACCAAGGTCCCTGATGCCAGGGAAGGTCTCTAAGGGCTGCAGCATATCTTATGCCACCCTGGGGACCCCTCACTCAGCACAGACACACTGCTTGCCAGCTTGTGTGTGCAAGTGGGGATAAAACGACTAAGTCGACATGGCACTCCCATCAGGGTGCCATGCCAACCTCACACTGCCTACAGGTATAGATAAGTCACTCCTCTAGCAGGCCTTACAGCCCTAAGGCAGGGTGCACTATACCATAGGTGAGGGCACAAGTGCATGAGCACTGTGCCCCTACAGTGTCTAAGCAAAACCTTAGACATTGTAAGTGCAGGGTAGCCATAAGAGTATATGGTCTGGGAGTTTGTCATGCACGAACTCCACAGCACCATAATGGCTACACTGAAAACTGTGAAGTTTGGTATCAAACTTCTCAGCACAATAAATGCACACGGATGCCAGCGTACATTTTATTGTAACATACACCCCAGAGGGCACCTTAGAGGTGCCCCCTGAAACCTTAACCGACTATCCGTGTAGGCTGACTAGTTTTAGCAGCCTGCCACACACCAGACATGTTGCTGGCCACATGGGGAGAGTGCCTTTGTCACTCTGTGGCTAGTAACAAAGCCTGTACTGGGTGGAGGTGCTTCACACCTCCCCCTGCAGGAACGGTAACACCTGGCGGTGAGCCTCAAAGGCTCACACCCTTTGTTACAGCACCCCAGGGCACTCCAGCTAGTGGAGTTGCCTGCCCCCTCCGGCCACAGCCCCACTTTTGGCGGCAAGGCCGAAGGAGATAATGAGAAAAACAAGGAGGAGTCACTGGCCAGTCAGGACAGCCCCTAAGGTGTCCTGAGCTGAGGTGACTCTAACTTTTAGAAATCCTCCATCTTGCAGATGGAGGATTCCCCCAATAGGATTAGGGATGAGCCCCCCTCCCCTCAGGGAGGAGGCACAAAGAGGGTGTAGCCACCCTCAGGGCTAGTAGCCATTGGCTACTAACCCCCCAGACATAAACACACCCCTAAATTCAGTATTTAGGGGCTCCCCAGAACCTAGGAACTCAGATTCCTGCAACCTAAGAAGAAGAGGACTGCTAAGCTGAAAAACCCTGCAGAGAAGACGGAGACACCAACTGCTTTGGCTCTAGCTCTACCGGCCTGTCTCCCCACTTCTAAAGACACCGCTCCAGCGACGCTTTCCACAGGGACCAGCGACCTCTGAAGCCTCAGAGGACTGCCCTGCATCTAGAAGGACCAAGAACTCCCAAGGACAGAGGCTCTGTTCACCAAAGACTGCAACTTTGCAACAAAGAAACAACTTTGAAACAACTTGCGTTTCCCGCCGGAAGCGTGAGACTTGACACTCTGCACCCGACGCCCCCGGCTCGACTTGTGGAGAACAATCACTTCAAGGAGGACTCCCCGGCGACTGCGAGACCGTGAGTAGCCAGAGTTGCACCCTCTGAGCCCCCACAGCGACGCCTTCAGAGGGAATCCCGAGGCTCCCCCTGACCGCGACTGCCTGCTTCTAAGATCTGACACTTGGTAAAGACTCTGCACCCGCAGCCCCCAGGTGGCCCTCTCCCTTGCCCAGGTGGTGGCTACCCCGAGGAGCCCCCCCCTTGCCTGCCTGCATCGCTGAAGAGACCCCTTGGTCTCCCATTGATTTCAATTACAAACCTGACGCTTGTTTACACACTGCACCCGGCCGCCCCGTGCCGCTGAGGGTGTACTTTCTGTGTGGACTTGTGTCCCCCCCCGGTGCCCTACAAAACCCCCCTGGTCTGCCCTCCGAAGACACGGGTACTTACCTGCTGGCAGACTGGAGCCGGGGCACCCCCTTCTCCATTGAAGCCTATGCGTTTTGGGCACCACTTTGACCTCTGCACCTGACCGGCCCTGAGCTGCTGGTGTGGTAACTTTGGGGTTGCTCTGAACCCTCAATGGTGGGCTACCTTGGACCCAAACTTGAACCCCGTAGGTGGTTTACTTACCTGCAAAAACTAACAAACTCTTACTCCCCCCAGGAACTGTTGAAAATTGCACTGTGTCTAAACTGTATATGCTATTTTTCTAATTCAAAGTTCCTAAAGTACCTACCTGCAATACCTTTCATTTGAAGTATTACATGTACATCTTGAACCTGTGGTTCTTAAAATAAACTAAGAAAATATATTTTTCTATACAAAACCTATTGGCCTGGAATTGTCTCTGAGTGCGTGTTCCTCATTTATTGCTTGTGTATGTACAACAAATGCTTAACACTACTCGTCTGATAAGCCTACTGCTCGACCACACTACCACAAAATAGAGCATTAGAATTATCTCTTTTTGCCACTATCTTACCTCTAAGGGGAACCCTAGGACTCTGTGCATACTATTCCTTACTTTGAAATAGTACATACAGAGCCAACTTCCTACAGATAGTAACTCACACAACAGCAAGGAACTCTTCACCATTGTCAAAGAGCTCACCAAACCCAAATCCAGCACCATCAACCTCCCTCACACCCAAAACCTTTGCAACTCCCTCTCCAACTACTTTCACCTCAAAATCTTACACAACAGTTTCACATCATCCACACCCATTGTCACCACCACCGACACCACCGACATGACCAACAGCACAATACCCCCACACCAACCAACTACACACCTGGACACCAACCAACGATGAAGAAACCATATAAACATGGACTCCATCCACTCAGATCCCCCACTCTCCTCCCCTGTCGGATCACCCGACTTACCTGATTTCAGGGGGTCCTCCGGAAGGAGATGGGACGGGGCGCTGCTGCCACCATCAGCGTCCGCCAGCAGTACACCGACAGGCCGTATCATGTGTCATGATATTGTCTGCCGAGGTCTACTGATGTGGCGCTGCTGCTGGCAGCAGCGCTACCTTACAGCCATCCACCGCCACTGGTGGAATTCCGGCTACGGTCATAATTTGGTGGACGGCTGGTAGCCGCTGGGACGGTCTGTTGGTGGCTGTCACCATGGCGGTAGGTGGTTTTTACCGCCAATGTTATAATGAGGGCCAATGTGTCCACTTGTGTTCAGAAACATCACTACAAAGGCAACCACATAGTTATCAAACATCATCAAGAAAATCAGATCTTGCTAAATATATATAATGATAAGTTGTAAAAATCACTCTATAAGATTCAGTTGGGTGGAAATGTGAGCACATTTGCTAGTATTATTCTTCAAGTGGTCAAGACTTGATAAGTGATTCGAAACACAAAGTTGTAATTGGAGAGAAATAGGAGAAAGACATACACCCTGAATCATACTGTGTGAGATGTAAAGACAAAGGGCCAGATGTATGAAAGCATTTTGCATTCGCAAACGGTGCGAATGCCCATTTGCGAATGCAAAATGCCATTTCAGAATGTATGAAATACATTCTGAACGCAATTTTAAGGAATCGCTAAAATAGCGATTCCTTAAAATTGCGACCCTCTTTAGAGAGTCGCAAATTGCGACTCTCTAAATTAGAAATCGCAAATAAGGATTCCTTATTTGCGATTTCTTAGCACATGTATGAAGCCATTCCTAAATGCAATTTTGGCATTTGGGAATTGCTAATTACCAACAAGTTGAACTTGGTGGTAACCATGTGCAAAATTAAAAAATGCATTTAAAATGCATTCTTAAATTGTACATGTAAAGCACACGTGCACCTTACATGTTCCCCAAAAAACTTTTGGGGTGCAGCAGAGGGGGCCTTAGCCCCCCAGCACCCTGGGGTTTTGCATTTCCAAAATTGCGATTTCTGGTTCAGAAATCTCAATTTTGGAAATGCCAAAAATGGGGCCGGTATCGCAATTTGCGATTCGGTAATAGCATTTGCGATTTTTAAGAAATCGCTATTACCGATTCGCAAATGTGATACATGGCACTTTGCGAGTCGGAAATAGCGATTTCTTAAAAATCGCTATTTCCGAATCGCAAAGGGCCGTGATGATACATCTGGCCCAAAGTGAGGTAGAATAGGAAAAAAAGTTGAGAGGGAATATGCACAGAAAAGAGAGAGCGATGTCACAAACAGGGCATCATCTGACCGGTGTAACTAGAGCTAAGCGTATAGGAAGACTAAGAGGCTATTACCCCAGGTTATTTCAAAAAGAGTCTAGGGTTCCCCAGGAATGCATAAAAGGTACGGGATTACTAGTGTGATGTAACTCGGCAGAATGTGTGCTTCTAAGATATGTAACCAACACCTACCAAGTCTGGTAAGAGACATGATCAAAGTCTTTCCACTCAAGTAGAATAGCATTGATAGCAACGGTGGTCAGCAAGTGAAAGAGAATGAGGTCACTGTCTGTAAGCCTGGGGAAATTCTTAGCTGCATGTGGGACAAGTGTGATAGTTGGAAAATCCAATGGATTAGTAATGTTGAATGTTTTACCTAATTTAGGGTGGCATGTATGAATATTTGGAATTGTGATTCCCTAATAGCGATTCCATGCGAATCGCAATTCCAAAAGTAAGAAACTCCATTGAGTTTCTTTTGCGATTACCGGTGGGTCGCAAATAGACCTGCCTCATTAATATTAATGAGGTAGGTCGCAATTTGTGACCCAGCAGGAACCTCAAAAGTCACAGGGATGGTGGCTTGCTGGTGTCAGAAGACCACCATGTCTGTTATGGCTTTTAAATAAAGGAATCTTTTTTTTTTAAACGCAGGCCATTTTCCTTAAAGGAAAGCAGGCTGCGTTTAAAAAGAAAAAAATGAAATATTTAAGTTTCATTTTTTAAGAGTAGGCAGTGGTCCGTGCTCTGCTCTTAAAAAAACATTTTCACATTTGTGAATGGGTTAGCACCAATTTGAAATTGGTGCTAACTGAGATTGTTTTGCAACCGCATTCACTTTCACAAAACAATCATATATACCATTTAGATTCGGTATTAGGAAGGGACGCCCTGGACACGCCCTTTCCTAATACCGAATCGTGAAACCCAAATTGCGATTCGGTAACAAGTTACTGAATCGCAGTTAGGGCTTTGTACATCCCAAAAAGCTATTTTCTAGTCACAAACGGGCCGAGTCTGCGAATCGGCCTGTTTGTGACTACAAAAATGCTTTGTACATCTGGCCCTTTGTCTCTATAGCTTTCTAAAAGGGAACAAGGTAAGGGCATGTAAAGAGGCTGTGTTCCATGTCTCCACACATTGTTCCGCAGGACCAGAAAAAGTGAGTATCCTTCAATTTCAGTTTTAAAAGTTTACTTAGGGTCCAATGTCATGAGTGTAAAAAAATAATTTTGTTTGTAGCTGTGTCAGAGCAAGTTCACTGAAACAGGGAGAAACCAATCTTATCCCAAGGGTCTTCCTGTCACGCCGCGGCCGCCGCGGCTCCTACGGCGGCCGCGGGCTCGGGACGCCATAGCGCGGCATTCCCTTCATGCCGCGGTCTGTGTGCAGGCCTCGGGAGAAGCCGCGGCTTGCGTACAGGCCGCGGGGAGAGCCGCGAGTTCGTTCAGGGGTCACGCCACTCGCTACGCCCCCTTCTTTTGTCTCTATTGGAAAGACAAACGCGGCGGGAGAAAGACCTCGAGTTAGGTCTTGATCCTGTCGCGCACAGCGCATTAATGCGCTTTACATTTTTTACAGCATGTACTTTGGGCACTTACCAATGTCTCCAGGCAAAAGCCGAACCCTTGCACATGGTGGTGTTTTTATGCCTGCCTTTTCCTTTCCCAGCATGCTGCCCACTTCCTCTCTTCCCAGCATGCATTGTTTTTCTTTGTTTGGACGCATGTACCTGATTCACTATTATACTCTTTTCCCCAACCCAAGATGGTGGTGTTTCTACTTCCTGTTTCCTACTTCCTGCCTAGAAGTATATAAGGGGAATCCAGCTGCTTGTTCATTGCGTTGCAACACTCCTTGGTGGTAGTCACGCTCTGACTGGTTTCTTCCTGCGTATCCAGTATTTTCCTGACCTATCTTCGTTTCCAGTCTTCCTGTACTCCGGATCTTCAACTCTAACGCCTTGGTGTCCTCCTTTTGTTTCAGGGAGTTCCCGCTGGAGGTTTTTTACCCTACTGGGGTTTTTCCTCTGGGACTCCTTCTGGAGGGCACGGACTGTAGTGGCTTGCTATTGTCAAACAGCACCGTGGCTACCGGAAGGGGTCGCCCCTACCTCGGCCAGAGCAGAACCTGCCGGAACCGGGGTCGTTCCCCAACTCTTCTCAACTTCGACGGTAAGCCCATTGAAAACCGTGACAGATTGCAACGCCCACAAATCCTGTTGCAGTCCGGAACCATGGATAATCCAGTGGCAAATACGGAACCTACAAGCCAGACCCTGCTTATGACGATACAACAACAGGCTCAAGAGCTCCAACAGCTACGTACTGAAAATACCATCTATCGACAAGTTTTTGCATCCAGGACCACAGATGTACCCTCAGTAGCTGCCACTACACCTCGTTTCTCCGGGGATCCTAACAGATTAAAAGAATTCCTGGATGCCTTAACGGTTTATTTTGCCTTTCGCCCCTCGCAATTTGTTCAAGACAAGACCAAGATGGGGTATTTGATTAGCACCTTATCGGGGCCAGCATTGGCTTGGGCCACTCCTTTAGTGACAAGAAATGATCCTTGCCTATCTAATTATTCCACCTTTATCACTACTTTTAAACAGATGTTTGAACGCCCTGGACTCGAGGCATTTGCAGAAAAAAGCTCTTTGCAAAATCCAACAAGGGAATCAAGATGTATTACAATACATCACCCGTTTCAGACAATTAGCAGCAGAAACATCCTGGTTGGAACGTACCTTGGTGACACTGTTCCGTAGAGGACTCAGAGAGGACATTAAGGACGAATTGGTGCACTCTGCTAGAATAGAGAACCTTAAAGGACTGATGGATCAGACTCTGACGATAGAATATCGGTTGAACGAACGAAGAATGGAGAAAAAGAAGAGTCGTTTGCCATCTCACTCAGTGACGTCTCGCACCTTCTCTCATCGTACCGAGGAAGTCCGTCCTGAACCTAAGGGGAATACCGAGGAAGAGCCAATGCAAATTGACACGGCTCGAGGACCTTTATCAGCTAGTGAAAGAGAACATAGACGAAGAAAGGGGCTTTGTCTATATTGTGGTACAGCTGGTCACCTCATTCGCACCTGCCCCATTCGTCCAACCAAACCCTTGGGAAACGCCAACTCCCGTCCTCAGTGAGAAGGGTGAGGACGGGATATCGTGAAATACCTTCCATTTGTTCTTCCAGGGAGGAAGGAACTGCTCTTTTTCTTTTACCAGTTATCCTTCATTTAACTGATGGCCGTGAGGAAAGAACCTTGGCCTTATTGGACTGCGGAGCCAGTGGCATCTATTTAGATGAAACCTGGGCCAAGAAACGACAGGTAGCACAAATACCTAAGGAAGTACCAGAACAGGTACACACAGTGGATGGATCACTCTTGGCCTCAGGACCCATACATTTTACCACCCCTACCTTCTGTCTACAGTTTGGGAAACACCAAGAAAATCTTTTGTTTGATTTAATTTCATCACCACACCACGTCATGATCCTGGGAATTCCATGGCTCACACGGCACAACCCTTACATCAACTGGGAAACAAGAACTATTTCCTTATCCTCTCACTTTTGTCAACACCACTGCTATCCCGCAGGGGATTATTGGTCTCCAAAAAGTCTCTTAGCAGCACCCCCTAAGGTGGGATGCTCTATTAACGTCCTACAGGGAGTTCCCAGGCATTATCAGGAATATGCCGATGTATTCCAGAAACCAGAAAAACCCGAACTGCCACCCCATAGAGAATACGATTGCGCCATCCCTTTAGAACCAGATACAGTGGTTCCTTTCGGGCGAATGTACTCTCTCACAGAACCGGAGAAGCAGATTCTTAAGGAATACCTTGATGAGAACCTACAAAGCGGGTTGATTACTCCCTCTTCTTCACCTGCGGGGGCTCCTCTCTTCTTTGTGCCTAAGAAAACTAAAGATTTGCGTCCCTGTATTGATTTCAGAGGATTAAACAAGATCACTATTAAAGATCGGTACCCACTACCCCTCATAAAGGACATCCTAGAAGCAGTCAGAGGGGCAAAGAGATTCACCAAGCTGGATCTTCGAGGAGCCTACCATCTTCTAAGAATTAAAGAGGGTGATGAGTGGAAAACCGCTTTTAGAACACCCTTTGGTCACTATGAATATAGAGTAATGCCATTCGGACTCACCAATGCCCCTTCCAATTTTCAAAGGTTCATGGATTCTATCTTTTCTGATCTTTTGCAACAAACAGTAGTGGTGTATCTCGACGACATTTTAATCTTTTCTGTTCATCCAGAGGAACACTCTAAGCACGTTCGCCAAGTTTTAGAGAGACTCCGACAACACCATTTATTCTGCAAACCTGAAAAGTGCGAGTTTGATCAGTCGGAAGTAAAATACTTGGGGTATTGCATAAACCAAACTGGAGTAGCCATGGATTCAGACAAGGTGCAAGCTATATTGAATTGGCCATCTCCTTCTTCCATCAAGGAGACTCAGTGTTTTTTGGGATTAGCCAACTTCTATCGACAATTCATATCAGACTTTGCCCAGAGAACCAGCTACATTACTCAAACCCTTAAAAAATAACATCTAAAGAAGGGCTTTTGTTGGACACAAGACGCAGAGTCAGCCTTTCAGGATTTAAAGAAAGCCTTTATTCAAGCCCCTATTCTACGACACCCAGACACCAGCAAACAATTCATTGTTGTCGCAGACGCCTCAGAAAGAGCCATTGGGGCTGCCTTATTGCAAAGACAAGACGATGATGATTTATAACACCCTGTATTCTACCTGTCACACATTTTATCCGATTCTGAGCGGAACTATTCCGTGTTAGAACGTGAATTACTCGCCTTAAAAACCGCTTGCACAGAATGGAGACACTTTTTGATGGGCTCAAAAGAACCTTTTGAAGCCCGGACAGACCACAGAAATCTACAGTGCTTAAGAAACTTTCAGTGTCAAAATAGCCGGCAGGCTCGATGGGCTTTCTTTTTCAGCCAATATGACTTCTATATCACTTACATCCCTGGTTCTCAGAACATCCTGGCGGATGCCTTGTCCCGACGTTACCCTGAGTGTAACGATTCTACTGTACAGAACCTATTTGACGATAATAAGATCATTGGGGTAGTACAGACTTTTTTAGACCAAGTCAAGTCCGAATATGCCAGTCTAGAAGAGACAGAGCTGAATAAGTTGCGTCCGCAACTGCATATAGATCAAGGCTATTACTATCATGATAAGGCCCTATTCTTACCCACTAAAATAGTACAGACTGAAGCCTTACGTATGTGCCATGATTCCCCTATCGCAGGTCATCGAGGAATGAAAGCTACTCAAGAACTTCTGCTTCGCTCCTTCTGGTGGCCAACACTCAAGACAGATATTGAGGAATATGTATCATCTTGTCCTATATGTGCTCAAGCCAAGACACCCCGTACCAAACCAGTAGGATTACTCCGCCCACTACCAGTTCCCCCAGGCCCATGGCACACTATCTCCACAGATTTCATGTGCGCATTACCCTCTTCAATGGGAAATCACGTAGTAATGGTAACCGTAGACTCCTTCACCAAAATGGCTCACTTCACGGCCTTAAGAAAGTTACCAACGGCAAAAGAATTGGGTCAAATCTTTACACAAGAGATCTTTCGGCTTCATGGATTACCTCAGGTCATTATATCGGATAGGGGTCCTCAATATATCTCCCGATTCTGGAATCAATTCTGTAAGACATTGGGAATCAAAGTGGCCTTATCATCTGGGTTCCACCCTCAAACCAATGGACAGACGGAACGACTCAATCAAGGTCTCGAACAATATTTACGTAGCTTCTGCAATGCTACGCAGAGTAATTGGGCTACCTATTTACCGCTTGCAGAATTCTCCTATAACAACTCCATACACAGCGCCTCGAAGGTCTCTCCCTTCTATGGCTCCTACGGTTTCTATCCCAAGGCCTTTCCATCTTCCCTGAGAGATAATTCCAATCTTCCTGCCATCTCCTCCTATGTTCGACAGCTACGAGGTATCCAACGTGTTATCCAGTCCAACCTTGAGGCCACTAAGTCTCGCATGAAAAGGATAGCAGATAGGAGACGCTGTGCGGCTCCTCAATATCAGGTCCAGGATAAAGTCTGGCTCTCCTCTAGATTCCTACTGCTCCGACTCACTCAGAACAAATTCAAACCCAGCTTTTATGGTCCCTTCCTAATTCTCAAAAAGATTAACCCAGTGTCTGTGCGTCTTCGCCTGCATCGGACGTGGAAGATTCACCCTGTATTCCATGTCTCTCAACTTAAACCTTACCTTCCTGATCCTTTTCACAGACAATTTTCCTGTCCCACTCCTCTGTTGGTTGATAATGTGCCCGAGTACGAGGTCCAGGAAATCTGTGACTCTCGGCTATTCCATGGGCGCCTCCAGTATCTTATTCATTGGAAAGGTTACCCTAGGAGTGAGTGTTCCTGGGAGGATGCCCCTTCAGTTCATGCCCCTCTTTTGGTCCGTCGCTTTTTTCGACTCTTCCCTCACAAACCTGGGGCCTCGGGGGGGGACATACTGTCACGCCACGGCCGCGGCCGCCGCAGCGCGGCATTCCCTTCATGCCGCGGTCTGTGTGCAGGACTCGGGAGAAGCCGCAGCTTGCGTACAGGCCGCGGGGAGAGCCGCGAGTTCGTTCAGGGGTCACGGCACTCGCCGCGCCCCCTTCTTTTGTCTCTATTGGAAAGACAAACGCGGCGGGAGAAAGACCTCGAGTTAGGTCTTGATCCTGTCGCGCACAGCGCATTAATGCGCTTTACATTTTTTACAGCATGTACTTTGGGCACTTACCAATGTCTCCAGGCAAAAGCCGAACCCTTGCACATGGTGGTGTTTTTATGCCTGCCTTTTCCTTTCCCAGCATGCTGCCCACTTCCTCTCTTCCCAGCATGCATTGTTTTTCTTTGTTTGGACGCATGTACCTGATTCACTATTATACTCTTTTCCCCAATCCAAGATGGTGGTGTTTCTACTTCCTGTTTCCTACTTCCTGCCTAGAGGTATATAAGGGGAATCCAGCTGCTTGTTCATTGCGTTGCAACACTCCTTGGTGGTAGTCACGCTCTGACTGGTTTCTTCCTGCGTATCCAGTATTTTCCTGACCTATCTTCGTTTCCGGTCTTCCTGTACTCCGGATCTTCAACTCTAACGCCTTGGTGTCCTCCTTTTGTTTCAGGGAGTTCCCGCTGGAGGTTTTTTACCCTACTGGGGTTTTTCCTCTGGGACTCCTTCTGGAGGGCACGGACTGTAGTGGCTTGCTATTGTCAAACAGCACCGTGGCTACCGGAAGGGGTCGCCCCTACCTCGGCCAGAGCAGAACCTGCCGGAACCGGGGTCGTTCCCCAACTCTTCTCAACTTCGAGGGTAAGCCCATTGAAAACCGTGACACTTCCAGTGGGGGTGTTATAACTTTGTCATGAAAGTAACTGGACCATAGGCTACACATTGGTAGGATAGAACCATAACATATTAATTTATATATCTTGGGGGCTACATGTCCACCTGATTGGATATGTTTGAGGGCAGAGTAAAAGGGAGTGGAGTGCAATGGGCTCAATATAGAAATTCTAGCTTTGCGCTTCAAGAGGTCATAAAAGTCTAAGTTGGCTAGCATATCTCCCTTTTAAAGCTGCAAATGACGAGGGCTCCTTATCTCTATATAGATCTGAGAAAAATCCAATGCCTTTTTTGCCCATTCCAAGCTTGAAGCTGAGGGATTGGCTGTCATAAACCTTTTATTAAACCACAGTAAAATGGAGAAGGATTTATAATGCAGAAACCTAGAAGTTTGCCCTTTGGCTTTAATTGGGCTTTTTAGATTACCGCAGGAGTGAGCAAAATCATCACCATTATCTCCAAGGGTTTCAACCTGCCCCACAGTGTGATTAATCTGGGAGACCAGGCCGAGAGGAGGTCCTTAATTTTATCAATTGTTTTATTTTCAGTACGGGAAATAGATTTGAACAGATTGTTACTGTTAGAAACGGGGTCTCTGGTCACTGGTGGTGAGGTCTTGGTTCCTTATGATCCAGTGGGGTCGATGAATCCAGCAGGTCAAGACAAGAGGCCTTGACTTGGCGGTGTCCTGATCACACCACAGGGCCACGGTACTGCAGCGGAGTCGGGTGTTCTTAACGTTGGGGACATGGCACTCAGGATTCACGTTTGGCGGGGTCTGTGGCATCGGTTGCAGTTGTTGCATTCAGCGGGGACCACGGCTCCAGTGCAGGCAGCAGCGCCAGTTCTGAAGTTGCTCTGGAGTAGATGTACTAGGTTTCTTCTTGGTTACACCAGAACTCACTCCCAAGGGTCCAGGAACTGGATTTGTAATCACTTGGTAAGTGTGGACTCTCAGCAAGACAGCCCAAGTGCTGACAGAAGAAGTCTTTGAGACTTCTAACAGGAGGCAAGCTCAGTCCAAGCCCTTGGACGCAGGATGTTGAAAACAAAGTACCTTTCTTTCACTCCTAGGACAGAAGCAACAAGAGGCAGGCTAGCACAACAAAGCAAGAGGCAGAGTGGCAGTCTCTCTCACCAAATCTAGCTTTTCTTCTGGGCAGAATGTTCAGAAGGATTCTAAAGTTGTAGTCTCAGAGGTCCAATACATATTGGACCTATTTCTGTTTTTGATGTAGGCTTCAAAGGAAAGTCTTTGTAGTGCACAAGGCCCTACCTTTCCTGCCATGGCTCCAGACACACTCCAGGTGGTTGGAGACTGCTTTGTGTAAGGACAGCCATAGCCCTATTCAGATGCAAGTGTCTGCTCCTCCCACCTCTCTAGCTGAGGAAGACCCATCAGGATATGCAGGGCACACCTTAACCCCTTTTGTTTCACTGTTTAGAGTGAATTCACAAACAGCTCAACTGTCATCCTGACCCAGACGTGTATTCCACAGCCAGGCAGAGGCAGAGAACAAGAAAATGCCCACTTTCTAAAAGTGTAATTTTCAAACCTATAGTTTAAAAAACAACTTGACCAAAGTATGTATTTTTAAATTGTGAGTTCAGAGACCCCATACTGCATATCTCTATCATCTCCCAATGGGAAATTACACTTGAAAGATATTTCAAGTCAAACCCCATGTTAATCTATTGGAGTGATAGGCCTTGTGAAAACCAAATGTAGCTGTTTTTCACTATTGGTACATGTAAAATATACTATTAAATGTCCTCCATGTCCTAGCCCCCACTGGGCTATCTAGGGTCTACCTTAGGACTAACTTACATGTAGCAAAAAGGGAAGGTTTGGGCCCAGCAACTGGGTGTATCTGCTAGGTTGAACTGGTAGTTTTAAACTGCCCCCACACACACTCCAGAGGCAGGTCTGAGGCATGTTTCCAGAGCTACTCATGTGAGTGGCTGTCAGAGTCACCAGATCCTCGGGGTTTGCGCACGTTCCCAACCCCTCCTCTAATGAACAACTCCAAGACTCTGATAGACAATTCACAGAGACTGTGAGAGTTCAAGAGGGGAAGAGGGGATTAGGAAGGGTACTGCTGGGAAGGAGACCTTTAATGGGAAAAAAGGTTAGAACACACAATATAACCTGAAGTAAATATTAATAAACATAGTCTTTTTGAAAATATTAGCAATCTTGAATTGCAGTTTTAAAAATGAACAGATTTTGTGATGATCAGATACCTGTAATGGAATCAAGATTAATTGAAATAAAACTTTTCTTATTCAAGCATGAATTAGAATAACAAGAATATGCATAATAGGAGCATATAATATTGCATCTAGAACTTCTGATTCTATATATATTTTCCTTGAAATGTTTTCAACACAGATTACACTCTTAAAACACTAGAGAAGAAATATTTTTCAATGGGTTCAATAGTTCAAGAAATATTTCCCATACTTGTCAACTCGAATTGTACCAAGCAATTATCCTGGAATGGTAATATGTAGTCCACAACATAAATAAACTCTAGTAAAAAATGGCATGTCCTGCTGACTCGAATGCCACCATGCAAAGTCAAGAAATGGTTGCACATTAAATAGCGACAGGTTTTGAAATTATCTTAAATTGAATTATACATCGTGCCACTTCAAAACCTTCTTTTAAATGTCAATAAATAGTAACACACAATGTACCACAAGCTTTTAAAGCTTCATAAACGAACCGCGCCTCTTGCCGATTCGTGATCAATCATGTATGTGTCAATAAATGCCAGCGCGCAATGCAACTCAAGATTTCAAAGCTTTTCAAACGAATCGCGCCTCCCGCTGATTCATAAATATCCACGTGTATGTCAATAAACACTGGCGCGCAATGTAACATGAGTTTCAAAACTATAAACGAATCGCGCTTCTTGCCGATTCATAAACATCCATGTACACACTTTAACAAAAATACTCGAGTGCACTTTTTATGACTATGACCTTAAAACAAATTGTTAACATAAATAAACGATCAGATCTTAGAATGAGATAATTCTAGATAAAATAAACTGTATTGGGAATAAACCCAACTACCGTCTTACCACCAAGCAACAAGATGCACCAATGAAGATTTCAAAGCAGAACTGGGAGATCAAAAAGGCCACTGGAACTGAAGTTCTGGAAATAGCTGCTCTTCTGCACTGGAACCTCTGATTAGTGAGCACTGGGAGTTGGGCTGACTCTCCTTATATAGAGTCTTGGCCCAGCCCAGAACCACGCCCAGGCATGTTGCAGGGAAAGTCTCTGGAAGGCCCTGGAAAGAGGCCACACCCTAACCCACTCTGAAAACCTGTAGCAATACCTTGCAAAGAAACAGTATTTGTAAACATATTAAGAATAAGTGTTTAGGATTGAACTCTGCAATGCAAAAGGGTAAAATACAACATATCAGCACAATGCATGAATCATGTTATTTTGAAAGTGATGTTTTTTTGCATTTTTTTACGCCAATAGAGCGCGTACTGTTCTGGTGTTGACAGTACTCCCCTCTCCCAGACGCGCTCTAGGGCCTGGTTTGCTTGGATTAAGACGATGAAAGTGTCTCACAAGTACTGGAGCATGAACATCAGATGCGGAAACCCTTTAGTTACTTTCAGGACCATAACCTTTCCATGAGATTAAATACCAAAGATTACGTCCTCTCAGTTTAGAATCCAACACTTTCTTGACTTCATATTCTTCTTCCCCTTGTACTAAAACAGGAGCTGGATGAGGATGGACCTTTTGGACTGCTTTTTTCAAGAGGGAAGTGTGGAACACTGGATGAATCCGTAAGGATCCGGGCAATTGTAGTTTATAAGTCACTGGATTTATTTGCTGAAGGACAGTATAAGGACCTATGAATTTGGGGTTAAACATGTGCTTCTTCTTGAAGTCTATATGTTTTGTGGAAAGCCACACTTTGTCACCTGGTTGATATTGCGGTCCCTCACAATGTTTCTTATCATAATGTCTTTTATATTTTTGTTTGGCTTTTTCTAGATACTGTTGAATGAGCTTCTGGGTTTGATGTAAATGCTGAATGGTTTCTGACACAGCTGGAGTAAGAGAACTTTCTTGAGGAATTGTGATGGGCAAGGTGTCAGGATGATAACCAAATAAACCAAAAAAGGGTGTAACGCCAATGGAAGTGTGGAATGAGTTATTGTAAGCTAACTCAGCTAACCAGAGCATAGATGTCCAAGAATGAATTGCCTTTTCAGCGTAGGCACGTAGGTATTGTTTTAAAGTCTGATTTAGTATTTCTGTTTGACCATCTGTTTGAGGATGGTGACTAGTAGATAGTGTAGATGTCACTTGGAGTGTTTTACAACATGTCTTCCAGAAATTGGAGGAAAATTGTGACCCCCGATCGGAGAGGATAACCTTTGGTAGTCCATGATAACGAACCACTTTGTTCAGTAAAATGTTTGCCAATTCACTAGAAGTGGGCAATTTTTTACAGGCAATAAAATGTCCATATTTTGTGAGACTATCTACTACCACCAGAATTACTGAATGCTGTTGAACCACTGGCAGACCTGTAATAAAGTCTAATGAAATGTGTTCCCCTGGACGACTTGGAGTTGGAAGTGGATGTAATAATCCTTTTGGTTTAGAATGACTTGTTTTAATGCGAGCACAAACTTCACAGTTGTTTACCATTGCTTTTACATCTTTTGTTAGGGTAGGCCACCAAAAATAACGTTGGATCAGTTCAAGAGTTTTAGGAATACCTAGATGACCTGCTGTAGGTATAACATGTAACCAATTAAACACTATCTTGCGAAGTTTGATGTTGGGTATGAATAAACGAGCGTCATGAAAGGGTAAACCTTGTTTGATTGACCTTTTGGGATCAGCTTGGGCCCATGTTTGCCATTTTTCAACAGTGAAGGAATTGCGAATTTCTTCAAAGAAATCTTCAGTTTTTATAATACATAGAACCTTGTCTGGAGCAATGATAGCTCTGGAGGCTTGAAATGCAGGCAACGTGGTAGACTCTTGACGGGACAAGGCGTCAGCCTTGCGATTATCTTTACCAGGCCGGAAGGTTACTACAAAATCAAATTCGGCAAAAAAAAGCATCCAGCGTAATTGCCTAGGGGTCAAAAGTCTGGCGGAACTCATGAATTGAAGATTACGATGATCAGTATATACTGTAACAGTGTATTTGGCACCCAATAAATGATGTCTCCATTCTTTAAAGGCGTCCCGAATTGCCAGAAGTTCTTTTTCAGCAATGACATACTTTTGTTCGGCTTCGTTCAACTTCCGAGACATATAAGCTACAGGATGAAGTTGACCAGTGTCTTTATTTTGTTGTGATAAGACGGCTCCTTTTGCTACATCTGAAGCATCAGCTTCCACTATAAAAAGTTGATTCGCATCAGGATGAGTTAAAACTGGGGCAGAGGAGAAAGCTTTCTTTAAAGTCGAGAAGGCTTGATCAGCTTCTGGGGACCATACAAACTTTTCTTTCTTTCTTAGTAGCTTAGTGATTGGAGCCACTGTCTGGGAGAAATGACTTATGAACCTCCGGTAAAAATTTGCAAACCCCAGGAAGCACTGTACATCACGAACAGTTTTTGGAATGGGCCACTCAGATACAGCTTTTACTTTCTTTTCTGCCATCACCATACCTTGAGGGGTAAGAATAACCCCCAAAAACTCAACCGTGGTAACATGAAACTCACACTTGGTTAGTTTACAATATAAATGGTGTTTTCGAAGGGCTGCAAGAATTTTCTTGACATGTTGTACATGTTCGTTTTCATTGTCTGAGTAGATCAAAATGTAATCGATGTAGACTATGGCAAATATGTCGAGGTACTCTCTAAGAACGTCATTCAAGAAAAATTGAAAAGCTGCTGGAGCGTTACACAGACCAAAAGGCATGACGGTATATTCAAAAAGGCTATGGGCCTGATTCTAACTTTGGAGGACGGTGTTAAACCGTCCCAAAAGTGGCGGATATACCACCTACCGTATTACGAGTCCATTATATCCTATGGAACTCGTAATACGGTAGGTGGTATATCCGCCACTTTTGGGACGGTTTAACACCGTCCTCCAAAGTTAGAATCAGGCCCTATATCTTGTCTTGAACGCTGTTTTCCATTCGTCACCCTCTCTCATTCTGACCAAATGATAAGCACCTCGAAGATCAAGCTTCGTGTAGATCTTTGCTCTCTTTACTTGTTCCAATAAAACCGGAATTAGGGGTAAAGGATATTTATTCTTGATGGTGACTTTGTTTAAACCTCTATAGTCAATGCAAGTTCAAAGTTCTCCATTAGCTTTTGGAACAAAAAATAAAGGCGAAGCTGCAGGAGACTTAGAGGGGCGAATTAAGCCATTCTCCAAAAATTGTTCTAGGTATTTTCGTAAATGTTGGTTTTCATGTTCTGACAGAGCATATACATGACAGTTGGGAAGAGACGCACCTGGGGCTAGGTCAATTTGACAGTCATAAGATCTATGAGGAGGTAGAGTCTCTGCTCCTTTCTCATCAAATACATCTTTGTACGATGAATACTGTTTGGGCAACTGAGTTTCTTTCTCCGCAGCAGTAGCTATGTTAGAGTTGCAAACTGTTGGTACTTGATTTTTTTGGAGACATTGTTCATTACATAGCGCAGATGAGAACACGATTTGTCGTTCTGCCCAATTGATTTCTGGATTGTGATGAGTTAACCATAGCAAGCCGAGGATAATCCCATATTGGGGAGCATGGATCACATCTAGAATGATTTTCTCTTCATGTTTCTTTCTTAGAATCTTATCTTCACAAATCATTGACAAGGGGATAGTCTGAAGAGTTACCGGACCACCAGTCAAGAGTTTTCCATCGACTGCCTGGATGATTTCTGGGTTTTTCTTTTCAATACATGGGATCCCCCATGCACAAACCAATTGGACATCAACAAAATTCCCAGTAGCTCCAGAATCGACTAGAGCTTTTTTGAAATAGATCTCTTTCTTGACCTGAACTCTTATTTCCAGTTTAAGATGTCTAGATTGTGAAGGGTCCACGGTGACACCCAAGAGCAACCCTTCTCTGCATCTCGGGTGTTTTAGTTTTCCAACTCGACTGGTGCATTGGCTGCGATCTTCTGAACTGGACCTTGCTTGTTCTTTGGTTTGATGGGACAATCTTTGGCAAAATGACCTTTTCGCCCACAATAAAGACATTGTCCATTTTTTCTGCGTAAGTCCTTTTCATCTTTAGTCAAAGGTCTTCTGATGGTTCCAATTTCCATCGGTTACGATGTTCTTTCTTTCGGAGTTCTTGAATCTCTGTTATCATGAACGCGCCATGAATATTTTTCAATCTTTTTGTGCGTTCCTTTACGTTCTGCTAAACAATGGTCAAGTCTCAAGACAAGATTTATTAACTCTTGACAGTCTGTAGGTTGTGGATCGATTTGCGCTAAGATATCTTTTAATTCCTCTTTGAGTCCCTTGTAAAACAAGACCGCTTGTTTTTCTTCAGGCCAGGAAGTCTCGGCAACCAGCCGGTTAAAGTTGGCTAAATACGACACTAGGTCTTGATTTCCTTGGCGTAAGTTTAATAATTCATGATCTGCTGACTGTGTTACAGTTCTACGATCAAAAACTCTCTCAAATTCACGAACAAAATTTCCCCAATTATACAACAAGGGACTATTTTTACGCACAAGAGGAATTGACCAAGTAGCTGCATCTCCAGTCAGATATGATAACAAGAAAGCTACTTTGGACTGGGCATAGGGAAAGGTATTTGGTCTGCAGGTGAAGTGTAGTTCCACTTGAACCAGGAAAGATTGCGCTTTCAATTTTGTCACCTGAGAAACATTCTGGGGGAGCTAAAGGAATAGCAGCAGGAAC